>NC_089873.1:208027000-208660500 GCF_040182565.1 Anser cygnoides
GCCATGGGGGAGCCGATAATTTAGAGGGAGCTGTTGCTGTCAGTTCCGTAGCAGTGACTGTGCCGTGGAGAGGGAAGGTTAGCACACAGGAGAGGCTTGCTTGAAGCTATCAGGATGATGAAGTGAAATTTAAAATTACATTAGATGTTTGCTTAAGAAACAGCAGATGAGGCCCTGCGGATTCTCAAATCCTCCTTGCTACACTGTAAAATGAAACCATAACCATTTGTTATTCTTCCACTGGCGTCTAGGAAGCCGAGGCAGAAAGGGATGACCTTTTAATGATGCTTTCCGGCTTTTTAAGGGCTCGAATGTGTTGCTACTTTTTGTTCCCTCCAAGATTCTGGTCATCCATCTACGCGAAGCTGCCTTTTCTCCGCTTGAAAGTTTCAAGTATTTCTGGTATTATGTCAATGTGATTTTAAAGGTGTTTCAGCCCTCCTTCACGGATTTTGCATGAATCTATCAAGAAGTCGTTTGAAGTAGCACGGTGAGAGCTTAAATTAAAATCACTCCCAGTGGCAAGAGAATTAGGAAAGGAATTGAAATCGGGACCTCCAATCACTCCGAAACTCTTAGGTGCTGTGCTGAGCGAGTGGGCCTTCCTTCTCCTAATTCCATGGAATATCACTGTTGATATAGCTCACACTGTAAAATATAAATTAGGGCTCTAAAGGATTTAAATGCTATAAATACAGGTTGGCAATTCCCCCAGTGATTGCAGTGGAGTTTTTTTCCCTCGCACAGCTAATTTTAATTAGACTTGGAAGTGGAGATTTCTCCGTAAAATAAGATCCCGTGAAGGGGCTTTGTTTTTTGCCGCGTTGTGACTAAAAATGGCCCGTTTTGCTCTAAGGTGGTGCGCAGCCTGCCAGCATGCGCTAGGTTGTGAACTTTTGACACCAATGAGCGTAATTCCTGCCAAACAACAATCCATTGCCGCTCGGATGCCTTGCGGGACGGTGTTCATGCAAATATTCCTGCTAGCCCAACGCGAAGCAGTGCATTATAAACCAGTACACCACAGTCATCCTTCTCTCTGCGTTTCAGATCATTAGCATAGGTCCAACAGCAGAGAGGACCAATTTCCATGATAAAGGAAGTCCTCTCCCGTTTAATCACTTACCACCAAATGAACCATTTAATGCCACATTCAGACCTATTGTCTGAAGATTTCCCAAGGCTCTCCTTGATCCACTTACGCTCCCTTATCTGCCTTTTGTTTCTTGTTAACCTGCTTGCTTTTTAGAAGGGGATGGGGGAAGGAAAAAATCACATCAATTGCAAGAGGCCTGCAGCTGTTTAATTAAACTTTTTTTCCCCCTTCAAAAGTTGCTTGAGATTTCTTGGGGCTTCTCCTTAGCAGCGCCTAATCACTATAATTTAACAGATTCTGTAATTACCTGCCTCACATGGAAATGGCTTGATTGCTGCTTCTTTGTCCAATCTATTTCAGCTCTAAATGACAGCTGAATTTACTCTAAATGAATGGCTTGTGCGGTGGGAGCCGGGTCGGGGTGGTCTGGATTTATTTGCGGCCTTAAAAGCTTCTAAAACAAGAGCAAAACATGCTTCTGAGTTCACAGGCGAGCGGAGGTGCGAGGCTTCTCTGTTGATATTGTGAGGAGCAGCCCCTGTAACCTTTGCTTTGAGCGGAGCGTATGTGGGGCTCATCTGGGGGCACGGGGCTGAGTGGTCTCTATTCAACAAAAGCAAAAAGCTGCAGAATATACCCCAGAAGAGGCATGGAAACCGCCGACGCTTTGAATAAGGATCCCACAAATTCAGGGAGATGGTAACAGGGTGTTGTTTCCGCCGAGAAACTGAGCGCTCGACTCCAGCTGAGCCCTGGCTGTGCCTAAACAGCGCTGCCTGTTTTCAGGGAGCTGTGGCTGCCGTCAGCGTGTTTGTGCCGCTTCTGCGGTGCTTCCAGGCCGCTGGGCATCGCTGCTGGGCTGTGATATCCCCCAAACCATGGGTTGGAGGCCACAACCATGACAGAAGAGGCAAGTGTCCCCCCCCAGCCTGCTAACAAGCATGACGTGCCAAGGGGTGCGCACAATCAGACACTGTTTTTGCCTAAAGCTGGACCAGCGATGGGTTTCTAACCTGTGCTTCTTTCAGAGATACCAAAAGAACACAAAATGCTTTTGTGAACGCGCAAGTGAGTGAGAACGTTGTTTTCCCCACCGCATATTACCTGCTTATAAGGTAGGAGTGGTGCAGCAGAGAATAGACATGCAGGGAAGGAAAGATCAAACAGAACAATTGGTGCCTGCAGCCCTCGTTGCAGGATTGCTTCCCGCAGTCCTTTTTATATATATTGTGCTCTCTTGTTGTTAATGTTCAAAGCAATGAAGTTTCCTTTAAATATAATGCGAAATTAGATAACATTAAAAACACGTCCCAAGATGCAGAAACACTACAGTCCACACTTATAAAATAATACATAAAATAATATTTATTTAAACACTGTGCTCACTAGGATAGCCTCATTTCCTAAGGGTCTCAAGGGGAGAGCAATCATACAGTATAATCTTGTTAATTTAATACACGTCAGTGCAATGCAAACAATAAATACAGAACATTCAGACTAGAAATTGCAGTAACTATATTAAGCAATCACAATTTCAGTTCATTATGCACTGACAAGCTTCTTAAGATAAAGATATACCATTTTCTTTACCTCAAACAATATGTCACATTTTTAGCAATAATAATATTTAGCAACCACATAGCATGATTCATCTTCAAAGCACTTTAAAAATAATCATGTTTTAATCCCAACGACGTGCGTAGGTAAATATTATTAACCTATTGCACAGATGGAAAGACTTGTGCAGGTTGAACAGCTTGCCTTGGACTACAAGGATCGTCACCGTCACCAGCGGTGAGGTGAGGACTCGTGCTGCCAGCTTTTCTGTCCAGACCTATGTTGAGTAGGAAATTGCTGGAGGAACCTCTGGGGCCATCCTCTCTCTTCCGCGATTTGTCCCCAGTTTCTGTACGTTTCTGAAGCTGTCCCCCTTGTTCACTGGTGGCTGTTTTTTTCAGCTGGGCTGGCCTCTCTCTCTCTTTCTATGCAAACCTAAGTCTTCCTGGAAGGGCAATTATTTCTTGACTTTGCATTAAAGTAGCTGTTTAGATAAGAGGAGAGACAATTCCCCTGATTAGTATCTTTGGATTATTTTTCTTATAACCTAGTAAGAAAATCTCGCCAGATCTGTCTTTTGCTCTCTTTCACCCCTGCATGTCTTGAGATACAAATTAAGGATTAACGTTTCTCTTCATCTTTCCTTTATCAAATGTTTATTCAGGCAAGGGAAACAAAGGGACGGGTTCATAAGCTCTAGGACATCCACGAAACCTTAGACCTGCTCCTGCGGACATGCAGAAATGAGTATGTGGGAGATTATTCTTTATTTGGAGCACTCTGTGAGTGAATTTGACTTAATAGCCACACATCCAGTCTTGAGATACTGCATGGAATGAGAAAATAGTAAAAGTAGCTGCCTCCTGGTATTCCCAGGGATCCTTTTGGCAAAGGGATTCATCCAAATACTGTGATTGATTTACATGGTAAGAAAGTGGATTGCCTAAGGACCAAAGTTCTCTAAAATTTGAACAGATCTTTGCCAGTCTTGCAGCTCTGAGATGAGTCTTGAAGAAAGGAGGCTGCATTTAAGACCAGCTAGAACACATTTCGGGATTGCTTATCTGTATTTACTCTGTGAGCTGAGTATAAAACGAATGAGGAGTATGAAAATAACAATTCAGGTTAAGAAGTGCTATTTAAAATGTCTTATAAGCACACTTTTGTTTTTTTTTTCTTGGTTTATACTTTAACCTGAGTCCTGTCCCGTGCAGGGGGATGCCGGAGGGTCTGATTTCCAGAGCTGATCTCCACCCCCATTTCTCAGCGGAGAAACCCCCCAGTTCTCAACAGGAGCTGCCTTGTCCTGTGCTTCCACATAGACCTGGGCTGCAGGAGGCTCAGCGGTGGGATCGTGTGTGGGTTTGTGATCTCGTACCACCGAACCTTAAGAAATACAGTAAACATTTCCTTCATGCAAGAGCATACTGGGCAGGACTCAGAAATGTTTCGATGACACTTCCCTTGTTCTCATTAGACTTGAAGCATTCAGACAGCTCGAGATGCGCCATTCAGCTAGGCTTCGTCACTCCGGTCTTCCTTGTGTTAACATGGGTGGCTGCTGGGGCCAGCAATTATAAAATATTACTGCCAGCTTGTAGAAACAGGCATTTATAGATGGGCTAAAAGACAGCAGAATTAGAGAGCTATGAAATAGTGAATTCAGGAGCAGTTGTTAGCAGGTAATAGGATTGAGGAACATCGTGGCTGGCATATGATAGAAAGACGGTACGTAAGGAAGGGCCGGTGAAATACAGCGGAGGAATAAGATGGTGATTTACAGCAATATCTGTACTATTATTTGAAGTGCTCCCTTCAAACTCGGTTATTTATCTTCCCAAAGTGGGGGGATGTGGCACTGCAGATGGTAGAGCTGCTGGTTGCCTGAGGTTACACGTGCATGAGCGTTGCAGGAAACTCCTCAGTGCCTTTGACCAAACGTAGCCAAAAAACACAGGTCAGGGTGGTTCGTGGCATTTTATACAAGTGTCTCCTGATGTTTGGGTCTCTCCAACTCTGCAAGGAGCATGGGGAGCTGGCAGAAACAAGAGGGTTGCTTCACAAATCGCTAAAATACAAGTAATTGTTTGACCCTATTAATGTCACCGTGGCTGGTTTTCCTCGGCTCTCCTGTTAGTAATCCTAACTTGTACTTAAATTTTAATTGGAAGTTCTGTAGGACCTCGGCTTTGATTTTTTTTTTGTGACTTGCAATTGTAGAAAATCAGAAGAAAAATCTGTTGCTGTCTGTTTGATTAGGTGAGGGAAGCCGAGAGGATAATCTGAACAGTTGTCTCAATCGTCTGCAAAGCACTTCTGTGACACAGTAACAATAGTGAGCAGAACAAATACTGTGACAAATTAAATATAATCATTTCACTTATTTTTGCTATGGAGAAGGCATTTTAAAACCCATTTTTCTGCAGGAAATGGAATGTTAAAAATTCAAGGAGTTTCAACCTAGTAATAATACAGTACTCAGGAAGAGGTAACTACATCCCTCTTGTAGTCAGCTTTATGTTGCTGAAAGAAGAACTTATAGTTCCAGATTAATCAAACGATTCATTAAATCAGATTGCTGTTACACATTCTGAGGCCTCAAGCTTCCTTGAGTTGCAACGCCTCGGAGTTCGTGTGGCGGTGTGGTTGTCAGCAGCGTGCCTTCACAGAAACACAGAGCCACAAAATTACAGCATGGGTTGGGTTGGAAGGGACCTTAAAGATCATCTAATTCCAACCCCATGCAAGGTGCCCTGCCTGGGCACTGCCAGGGCTGGGGCACCCCCAGCTCCTCTGGGCAGCCTGGGCCAGGGCCTCAGCGCCCTCAGAGGGAAGAATTTCTTCCCAACGCCTCCCCGAAGCCTCCCCCCTGCCAGGCTCCAGCCGGTGCCCCTCGTCCTGTCCCCCCAGCCCTGACAAAGAGTCCCTCCCCAGCTTTCTTGTAGAGGGGACCTTTCCTGACACAGGTGACATTAGGACACAGCCCTACGTGCTTCCAGCCACCTTTACAGGTAGGAGCCTTGAGGCAGGCTCCACTTCAGGCTGCCTTACTTTGTAGGGTGTTTTTTTATGGGTGAGGTCCCATCATCACAACAGCTTCGTGGCTCATCTTCGGACTGAGCACCTTAGGAGCCTGCTGGAGGTGGTTAAATACCATTTCACCCCCAAATTCACCCTCCCAGCAGGCAGGTGAAATCGGGCTGCTCTTGCCGCAAGGCCCCGTGGCCGAATGGCAGCAGCACGAGCCCGCTGAAGTTAACAGATTTATTCCAGGCTAACGTTCGGTGCGCCTCAGATCAGATTCTGGCTCATACAGAATTCATTACGGCGTCAAGTCCTGCTCTGGTCAGACCTAGCAATAACTATGCAAGTTACTGTGAAATATGGTGCTGTATGGGAAATAGCTCCACAGTGAAAATTGCCACGGTAACATGCAATTAGGCTGTGCGTTGACACTGAATAGCAAAAGGATGTTGAAACAAAATCCAAACTCTGCAGGAATGGAGACATTTAACATCTCTGAGAAATACCTTGCAGCAGCACTTGTCAAATTCCTTTTCAGCTGCACTTTCCCCTGTGTGTGCATGCTGTACTCGTTTTCTTTTTTTTTTTTTTAAGAAACGGTGTTGCTGAAGGGCCTACCTTTTAAAACTTCTTTCAGTGGATGCTAAAAATAATTCTTTCATTGTCGTTAGAGACTTGGAGTACTGGATCAAAAGTTGATTAAAATATTTAGTGCTCTAGAAGATAATTTTCTAAGTGCTAAAGCTGCTGATATACCAAGCAGTCCTCATTACTGGAACTTCTGAGACCTTGATAACGTTCCCAACCACTTAGCAGGGTGGAAAGCTGAGGTTTCTTCTCAGTCATTGCAGCGCAGACGGAGGGCCAGGAGGAGGACCTGGAGCTCCAGGGAGCCGTTTCAGTACTTCAGTATGTTGGCCTCAGGGACTTTGGCACCCGATGGAAGAGAAGGTGGAATAATTCACCAAATCCCAATCACATACACTGAGGTAGGCCCACTGAAATCAGTAGATGGTCTTGGAATCAGTTTGGCTTCAGACATTTTATTAGTGATGATGGCCGGGGCTCCAGGAAGCCAGTTCAGCTCTCCCCGTCCTGGTCCTGTTAGCTGGTTTGTAAAGTTAAACTGGTCAGCTGGGCAGCTGGATGTGAAACCATAATACCACAGTGTTGCTTCCACCTGACCACAGTACAAATACTGCAAAATAGCAATTTAAAGCAAATCCATGAGAGCGTTTCCAGCTCCAGAAGAACATATGGAGTAGTATATAATGCAATCCATTTTCATTTTTTTAACTACAAATTGAGCACTAAGTATATATCATATACTTTTGTTTTCTCTGCCAAATACGTCTGACTTTGGAAACTGATGAAGAATACGACGCCTCCCCTTGTGCCAGTGATACAAGCCGTGGCACACCGCTCCTCTGTAAAAGTTCTTGCATTTTCTCAGACTAGGAGGCTTCACAGAAAGAACTGGTAATTACACTTGTCACCCTCTCACTTGGCTACAGCTGCAAAGACATAATGCAGTAGCAGGCTCATGTTTAAAATGGCATTGACTCAACTGTTACTCCCAAAGGTCACCGTCATTAAAATCTGGGGCATGAGTTTTACACATGTCACTAAGATCATGCAGATGAAGAAAATAATCTACAGGGAAAGAGATTTCAGGAGCCGGTAATTCTCCCTGCTTTCAGAGCACCGATTATATAATGCCTAAGCCAGTGGGGTCTGCAGAAAATAGAAATTTATGAAAAAGAAAACAGAAAATACGTATCGGGTCAGTCAAGGCAAATCGCACTTGTGCTGTAAGGACAAGGCTGCTCCTGGTCTTTGGTGCCTACGCTTTGTCGTGTTTTGCTTCATCCCGTATGACAATGTATTATTATTCACATGATAATGACTTACACATTACACCACAAAAAGAAAGTACTTGGATGTCTGTTTGTCCAGGCAATGAAATGAGCGCCACGCCAGCCTGAGGTTAGTGGATGCCCTTGCCTGACTGCGTGTAGGATCCAGGACACTTCAGCATCTCAGAGCCCCACTAATTTAATTCCTTGGCACGTATCGATTCCTGCGCTACGTATTTACTGCCAGATCTCTGTCTTGCCATTTTCTATGGTCTAGGCAATATCTAGATAAGCTCTTTTAGTGCCCCCTACAATGAAATCCAAAATGGCCTTCAAGATGCTGTGCATACCTTGGACACTGCATAAATTGTTTAAGGTCCCACTAAAGGACCCGATGACTTAGTTGCTGTAAATCCATACTGAACTACTTGGGATTTGTGCTTGCACGTGCTCCTCTCCTGTATGTGAACGAGCAGTTGTAATGTTTCAGATTTTAACTAATTAACAGTAACTATGACACGAGACAGAAACCCAGGACTGGCCAGTACCATACAGCCTTGTGTGAGTAGTTTGGCTGTGAAGAACAACCCGGTGATAGAAATTTTGCCACTGATTTAATTATGATGAGGTTTGGTCTTAATATGTTGCCATGGCAATTGTCTGTTAATTAGGGAGTTCTCACAGGGAGAGTGCAAATGAAAAACAAACAAAAAATCAGCAGAAATGTTGGATCGTTTCTGCCCGAACTGCAGATGACTGAGGTTCACACAGAAATGTTTGGGAGAAATTCTGACCCGTAACATATGAGTTTCATTTAGATGATCCTCAGAGTCCGGGCAGCAAAACTGGAGAGTCTACAAAGGGAAAAGGAGGAGACAGATAAGAGTGTGTATAAAAATGCAATCATTTAAAATACAGTGAACTAGATTCTGATCTAACTAATACCTTGGCTTCAGCGGAATTTATTTTGGATTTACATTAATGTAAACAGGATCCTATCTGATCCAGATCCAGATCACTGAACCTTATCTAGCCACAAGAAATCTATCTGGCATTTCCTGCAATGTGTGGTACATTATGTCGCTGTAGTAGTTGCTAAATCACATCACTTGAAACTTGCTCGGCCCATTTTGGAAGGCAGTTCATAGGGAAAGGATTTTTTTAACGTCATGTTTGATGTCTTTCTTCCAAGGGTAACTTCTAACCTCCATCAGGTGGCGGTTTCATTCTAATTCAAATCATTAGATTCAGAGGAGGACAAGGTAATCCATCCTGAAGAAAAAAAAAATCGATGCAAGTAAGTGTAATTAGTAGTGCTTTCCTCTGGTAAGTCAATGGTGTAGAAAGAACCAAAAACCACTGCGGACTGCATTTGTCCTTCCTAATGTATTGTGACTCCCTCACAGCTCCTGTAATGAAGTTGTTTAGATCTCCGCTAGGAATGATACGTCTTTTTTTCTGGTTAAACATACTGACAGGCTCTAATATGCCATGAATAATTTTGTCTATCGAGAAAGGCCCAGACATACAGGCTCGTGTGGGCAGCAGGGGTTTTAATTTTCTTATTTGTTGAAAACCAAACTAACCTTTGATGAAATGCTTACTTCACACTTCATGTTTTTACCGAGTTTGTTACATATATTTATAGGTGGAGATCCTTGGGGATATTCTATCTAAATCTGAACTTGTTTCCAGTCCCTGGGAGGCCAGGTACAAAGATTTGTGTGCTGTGGATGTTGGTGATTGCTCCTTTGCATTCATTCGTATTTGCCAAGAGAGCACTCTCTTCTTGACAACTTCAGTAACATAAATTAGATGAGGGAAGTAGCAGTAGCCAAAAGACGCGAATATGACTACTCCATGTGTTTAAGTTTCTCCAGCAGTCACATTATTTGTTTCGTAAACTCAAGCTAGTGGGAGTAAGAGTAGCATAAATCAGTATCTGAAATGGAAAAAAAAACAAAACACCAAACCACATTTCTTTTTGGATTGCTTCTCGACTGCATCTTTTCTGGATGTTGCTGTAGAAGCAGATGTTTGACCCAGAATATATCCGTGGAACTCAGCACAGATTTTGCCCGATGACTTTCTGTCGTATCAGCTCAGAAAGTGTTGCTCCGGATGACTGGCAGCTTGGGAGATACTCCACCCGCTTCCCTTTCCTTCCCTTTCACATCTTTCTGGGCTTTTCTTTCCAGTCGTATCTTAAATCGTCCAGCTTTGGGTGTTGTTCTATAAATTGTATCTGGGGAGATCTTCTGGATCCAATACATAGGGAAAAGTGTAAGAACAGGGCACGCACATATAGGAAAGCACTCACAGCTACCAAACACGAGGAGAGTTTCCCCTGGGATTTTTCCATATAAAGAGACCTCTCCTTCCTGATGCTGAGCAGAAGGCATCATGGCCCAAGCTGCGTTGAGCTGGAGCTGTGAGTAATCATGCTGGCATAACCTCTGACTGCCTCAGAACTAAAAACCCATTGCCTCTGGGGCTGAGACTGGAGCACTAGATATCAGCCCAGCACCATTTCCCAGCCATCCACCACTTCCATGCCAGCCGTTGCAGCGCTGACCCCGCACTCTTTTTGCCCAGCTGCGTGTGTTTGGCATCGGGGAGATCGAGCAGGCTGTCTGCTTGCACACCACAGCTTACAGCACTCTGTGTTTGTATCAGAAACCTCCAGCAGGCTGCCTACAACGGGGCACAGCACGGAGTCTTCGCTGCTCTCCTGAGGACTCAGTCACCTCCCAGACATCATCACCGCCTCCAGTCACAGCGTAGCCACCTCCTCTGCAGCACGCTTGTGACCACAGCTGATGTTCCCTTGTATTCTGGGCTCTTCTCTCCTGCAGATCAGCAGCTGTGTGTCACAACACATTACTGGACAGGGTGCCTGGGCAGTAGGAGCTCCCCCATTTGACCCACGCAACCAAAGTCAAAGAGAAAGCCGAGAGACCCACATCTGTCTAAATCAATCCTGTAGAATAAGAGTAAACATAAGGCTTAGTGTGTTCCCCTGTGGCCTTTTTCAGAATATTTTTCCCCGAGGAACCACACTGTTCTCTTCATTGGGCAAGACGCTGAGTTTCTGCACAGCCTCCACAGCTCATCCAGCTCCAGCCGCTACTTTGCCTGTATCTGCAGATGCTCTGCTTGAGCCACAATGCTGTCAAACAGAGCTTTCCTTCTACTTCTGTGTGCGATCACTTGGCATGCTTTGTAGGTAGAAAACCTTTCGGAGTCAACAGAATATTTGTCAGGAACTCCAAGAAATAGAAATACCATCGATACTTGTGCATTGAGCCTGGCTTGATTTGCTAGAGATTGTGGTGGCTTCTGAAGGACGCCTGTAGCAACAGGCAGAGACAGCTTCTAGATGGGATGAATCAAAGTGTCTTGGCTTGTTTGGGTACAAGTGTCACTAATCTGCCAACCTCCAATGCCAAATGGCTATTTATCAGACATCAGCGGTGCGGATTTTTAATTAGCATAAATTCATAGAATCTGTTGATTCCCGTTGGAGTGCAGAGGGAAGTTTAGTATTACTCAGGAACTTCGGTGGCTGTCGTATATAGATTAGAGAATGCATCCCCTCCGTGCAGTTTTGATGACTCCCAGCGTTGTGCCCTCAGTTTTAACACCTTTCAACATTACAAGGAGGCCAGTTGGCTAGAGAGTTCCCTCATCACAAGCTCTATGCTGTCTTCTGTGGATGACCTCATGGGAATCCTGTCTTTTAGAGGAAGAAAAAGGTTTCTTTTCCTCTGAGGGACATTTAAGGGATGTGTCACTTCACTGGAGCCTGTATACTGATTCCTAAAGAAAAGAAGAAGCTTTATCTGAGACAGAAAGCAACAATGTCTTTTTCTCCCCATAAGATTTTGAACTCTTCTGGATGGAGGCAGCATTCTACCTGAATAAGACCACAAACTGTCTGCATATGCAGTGACTAAAGAAAAGCTATAATTGTGACAGGTTTGTTAAAGAACATGCCATAATTCTTATCATTTCTATTTGTCCTCCCCATGCAAACACCCCTGCCCTACCACTACAGCACCAAGCTGTATTTGGATTCTCCAGTCCACACTGCCCACCGTGCCTTGCATGTGGGACTTAAAAGCTTATTCAAGGTGCAACCTTGATCTCAGCAAATGCATCTGTCCAAAAGATAAGGATGCGTGCAGCATGTGTCCACCAAGAGTGGAGCCAAAATGGACAATAAATCTTGAAGGATTCCCTTTTGCTGAAAACGGGATCAGTTCCCTCTTTAAAACCCAAAATATTTGAGCTCGGTCATCCAGTTTTAATTGCCACCACAGAGCCCTGCATGCCTTCCTGGTCTCGGGTTTTGCTGCTCTTCTGGTGTTAATCTCTTTGCTGTACAACAGCAAAACTTTTCTCAAATCTTTCAGATCTCACACACACATATTCCTAGCTGGAGGCAGGACTGGCACAGAGAAATTAAATCCATAAGTTCGTGTGCACCGAGTCACATATCTTTGGCTGTGCTCTACTTTGGGTTTGTTGCTTCAAGGTTCACTGTTTTAATGTACAAGCCAAGCACAGGTCCTTTCATCATGACATTACCTTTAATTATAGTCGTAATCATCTTAATATGGAGTCCTGTTATCAGATGCTCTTAACTAATTAACGCTGTAAATTAACAGGAGAGTCTAGGGCGAAAGTTGCTTTGCAATAAAAAAAAATATTATTTATGTTTGTAGCTCTCAGGGTATACCAGATGGATTATTGTAACAGCGTCAGGTCCCAAATAGGGTGAATATCACTTTACTCCTTCACTGAACGCTGTGCAATTACACAGAAGCTTTTGGGTTTTGTAACTGGCAGCTTTGCCACCATACATTGAAGGAAATAGTGGAGACTCCTTGCTGCCTGGCGTTTTTCTGTGAGCTCAGGCCATCTCTGTGCCGTCAAGGTCCCATCAGAGCTGGCTTTGTAGGTTGATTTCAGGGAGCAGTCTGGTGCTTTGCGTGCGTCTCTTCCAGAAGATAACAGGTATAGGGCAGTAGGAAAGAGGTCCAGAGAAATTTGAGCATCTACTTCCACTCCCCTGGTTTATAAGATCTGGTTTTAAGGACAGTTTGGCAAGATTTGGATCATTCAGATTTGGCTGATGGGGAAAGATCAGGACTGGCCCAGATGAGAAGAGAGAGTTCAGAAGAAAAACAGTAGAAGAGAAAAGGACAGTCTGGTCCTTCTGTCAGTGACCCTTTCTTCAAGCCTAACCTTTCCCTGCCTCATTTTTTCTCTTCTTCTCTAGCTAGATAGGAACTTTCTAATTTTTCAATGTGATTCTTTTTTTTTCTGGCTGTAGTTGAACATTCCTCAGACTCTACCCACAAACTCCGCTCATTTGTTTTTCTCTCCAGCGAGGCCTCAATCGCTGATTAATCTCAATGCATCCCCAGCTTCTAAAAACTTCCTTCAGGAGCCATACACTGCCCACACTGCGCACAAAACTGCTGCTGGCATCAAGCAAGTTCCCTCGTAGATCAAGGCGAGTATTGACAATACAGGAGTTGCGCTGCAGATCAAGGGCAGTGTATCTCCGTGGGAGTTGCTGTGCGTTGCTTTCCAAATGGTTACGCTGACAGCAAGGTAGGCTGTTTGATTCGTGACGGCGTACACGGGTCTGTCCCTGCCACGGTTTGATCAGTGGGACTGAAGAATAAAGGCAGTCCTGCCTGGTTTCCACTATTAAAGTTCCCGTCAAGTATTAAGGCATTTTTTTGCTCAAGATGAGTTGTGAAATTCCAGCCTCCCTTTCTGAGTTTTGCAGTTGTTCTCAGTGAAGTTGGGGCTTTATCCCTTCTGCAGCAGCTGGCTTGTCCCTTATCAGGCACAAGGGACTTCCAGGGATGAGTTACGTGGTTCTTCCCTATAATTTGGATATCAACTTGGTAACTGTGCGCTTTAGGACCATTTAGGCTAAAACTAAGAATTCTGGAGTTCTATTCATAAGCGTATTCCATGAAATTCAAGCCTTAGAGCTAAAAATATCCCATCAGTATTCATTTAGCTCATGTTATTAAGTAATTGTATTTCGGAAATGTAGTTTTTGAAATAAGTCCTCTTACAGTAGACTGAATAACACGTGTTATGTTAGCATTCCTGAAACCCTCCAGCCAGTTATTCATCCCACGGTTTAATTTACAGCCTGTGGTTTATGATGGGCCAGTTCCAGACCATACATCAATCAGCCGGGGGGTAGGGGAGGCTGTGGGACTACGGAGGGAACAAAAAAACCCCTTTTGTCAGACGGAGTTCTTGACTTACAGGTAACAGAATGTATCTTTATGCTCATCTCTTTAATTAAATCACAAAGTTATGTCACCCCGACAGAGCCGTGCCAGTTGGTTTTACCAAGATTGGCCCTAAAAAAGCGAGGCAGTATTTTAATACGACTTAGTGCTGAACTTGATTTGTTCTGTTTAAAAAGAGTTAGCAGGCCTATCAGTTTTATAGCGAATGCTTCCAGCGTGCAGCCAGTATAAATTGTGCTGCTTAGTGAATAACTACCAATGTTTGGACCAGAAGTTTTACAGATAGCTGAAACGTGTGTTCGTAGGATACTTGAAGGTCTTTCTGCAAACATCGGCTGTTTCACTTCTAGTGTTCCGACAGCACACACACAAAATCCCTGTTTATTGTTTTCATCACGCCGAAGCCCTTGGTAACGTAAGGTGTGTGCATGCGTGCACCGTCTGCAAAAATTGCCCATCTTAATTTCTGAATCGTGCCGTGCTCACGTTTTGTTGAACAATATTATAAGCAAATTATTGCTTTATTTTGACATTTTTCTAGGAAGCTCCTAAACTGCTTCGGAGAATGTCAAGAGCACTTGCAGAAAATAATGAAAAGAACCTTAGAAGATTCATCTTTCGTGATAATCTGTGAGCTTTTAAGTCGCACTCTTCATGCCAGAGTGTTATCTGAGCGCCTTGCCACTCTCCTGAGCAGCCACATGCCAAGGGAACCGTCAGCTAATATTGGACTTCGGGTAGTGCTAGGAGTTTGCATTTCCAAGGCACATTATTAAATGAGCTAATTGCTTCACTTCAGAGGTCCACGCTACTTGTGTTCATTCAGGGCTTGAGTTTAGAATTTTCATGGTGAGGTCTCTGAGGTGACAGACATCGCTGAGTGGCATGGTGCCATGGATGCAAGTGGGACATGTCACCTAACTGCTGTTGGTGCCTCTGAAAATCTCCCTGCTGACACATTTAGAGCTAACAGTAATCCAGCAACAGCTTCACTCTGGGACAGTTTCTAGACTTACATCTACAAAGCATGGATTGCAGAAATAGATACGTCTCTTTCAGACTTGATCTCGTGCATTTGGCAATAACTGCTTTATAGCCTGGTACAGTGTTTTTCCTCAGTTTCTCCTCTAGAAAAGAAAGCCAAAATAAACACCAATATAACAAAGAATAATTCTGATACACTTTTCCTGCAAATTTTTGCAGAAAACCTAGGGCAGTCCTTTTGTTCTACCAGACACTTTTTATTTATTCCTTTTAAATTAACCCATTCACCGAGATGAAAGCTGATGGGCAGCAAGCATCACTTTAATGTGTGATGCCAGTAAAGGCAATGCCTCCTGGTACACAACCAAAGAAGTTAAGAGCAAAAATGAAGAAAAGATCAAAATCCTTTAACTATAATGTGGTTTCTCTGTCTTTATAGTGCTCTATACATATATGCACAACTGTGACAGAGATACAAAGGCACATTTGCAATGAAAAGATGCAAAAATAGTATCAGAACATGTATAAATCTCTTCGTGATCTATCAGTGCTAGATGTATGCATATTTATAGTTCTGTTCATATTTATTTTTTACACGTTAGAGATTTATTTCGTAGAATGGAAAAGAAAAAAAAAAGAGTTGGATAAATGAGGCTGCCATCTTAAATAGTTCTTCTCAGGAGCATGTTGCCAGAGGAACTGTTTTAATTGGCACTGAGATATTTAGGAGTGGAGGTGTTATGAATAGACAGACAAACGTACACCCGGGATAAACTACACTGCCCTTCCATCACGGTGGTTTTTTGAACAAAGCGCAGCACTACCGGAGTGTCTTGACAGATTCATAGTTTTGATTTTCTTTTAGTGGCCTCTTCAAGTGTTAATAAAAATATAAAAGTTTTATGTCTGTTTCAGAATCATTTGGAGCGCAGCCTCCTGCCACCGTGCTCCAGAGAATGTCAAATAGAACCTGAAGGGAAAGGTCGCGGAGCCCAGCTCTCACAAATCAGATTCCTGTGCCGAAGGGAATAAGGTTTTCCACCTGTGCAGAGAGATTTTACACTTAACTGCACCCATGGTCTTCACCCAAGGAAGTCGGCCGGCTTTTGTGCGCGCAGTGGCCGGGGCGGGGGGGTCGGTATTAATCACTGTGACAGACGCGGTGTCGCCGCAGCTGTCAGATGGAATTGTCACCAGTGGATGTTGGGCTTTGGAGGTATTTCACAGCCATGGCTTTGTTGGGACTTTAAAGGCGGCGAGACGAAGTTAAAAGGAGGGAGAGGGTAACAAAGGAGGGACTGGCACACCGCCTCTGTGCTGCGCCGCGCCTCCGCGTGGTGCCTCTGCTGCCAGCCCGTGCGGAGAGGTTGGTCCAGAGACACCAAAAACTCTCCAGCAAAGCCTTGAAATCGTTTATTTCAGTTGCTGCCAACACGAAATTTCCCCCTTTCTTTCTCCAGAGTAAATAATTAAAAGCATTAGTGCTTGCTGGCATTGTGCTGCGCCACATCACGTCACATTCCATAAGCGCTTTGCTGTGAAATGATGGATCCAGAGACTGGGTCGTTCACAAGCCCAGGACACGCACGAGGGGAAAGGAAAGGGACAAAACCCTCCCTCAGATGCCTCTGCTGTGCGGCTGCCGGCAGCTCCGGGAATTGCATGCCCCTTGGAAGTCAGAGTCCAGACCCAAAGCTCACGAGTTAACATTACAGGAAATTTTTAGAGGGTTTTGCAGCATATTAATCTCTCACCCTGACCTCTAAGGGCGCATACCCGGCCCTGCCGATCCACGTGGGAGCCCTATCACTTCGCGTTTGCAAAAGGACGGTCTCTGGATCATTATCCACTTGCCACTGCTACCATTGTAAAAATTATATAAAACAGGCAATTTCTGCAGCTACTATAAATAGTCAGCTTTGCTGATGGGGCTGGGGAGCTGTCAGTCCCATTAGATGTGCAGCGAAGTCACAACAGCGCTGCGGTTCAGCGAAGATTTCTGAAGGGCATAAGCAAAATAGAGGCTGCTTGTTCCTTTTATTTTTAGGGAGAAACAGGCAAAGATCAGGTCTGCATTCCGAAGCTTTTCCAATGTAGGCATACGAAAAAAACACCTGTTCGACAGAGCTGTGCTGGCAAAATCCTGCATTTGTTTGCTGTTACAGCAGCCAAAGACACCTTCTGCTGATAGACTTGAGTTTGGGGAGCTGCTTTATGAAAACATTTCAGAAATTTGCCATTGTAACCGTACCAGCTAATCACATCTGGTTTGGACAGGGCTGAACTCTGCGGTTTTTATTTGTCTCTATGCTGGTTTCCACATCTTGCTGTATGAAAGAGCCCCACAACAGGCACAGGAGGCAGGGAAACCAGTTAAAAACCCCCTCTAAACAGAGCTCCTCCGTGCCAAAATCGATAAACCGCAAACATCAGCAAAATGCGCAGCGTTTCATTCAACAAGGCTAACCTTAAGTGTAATAACAGTTGTGTCTCTTGTTGTGTCTCAGTTGTATCAGCAGATCGGGGGGTTATTGCCATTTCCCCAGTCCTGACAGACTGCAGGTGAGCGTGAGGGTTTCTGTATAAAACACAGGGAACTGAACGCACCTCCGACACTGGAAAAAAGGTCCGTGTGCTCGGAAGTCCTGCCCTCCTGCATCTCTTACTTAAAAAAGAGACAGCAGCAGGCTGCTAGCTCCGCAGGCTCTGGTCCTAGGCACGGATGATTAGAACCATTTGTCGGCTGCGATTTGACAAGCGCAGCGACGCGGGATCAGGGCAGGGCCGGATGCTCTATCCTTCACTCCAGCAGTGGGTTTTCCTGCCTCGCGTGGGGGTGCTGTCCCTCCCAGCAGCCCAGGAGGGTCACCCACTTCGCTGAAAGCCGGCCGTGTTGTCAGAGTGGCACAGCGAAACGATCTGAGCATCCTCCAGCAGATGAAAAGTCGTGGCTGCAGCTCTCCAGGCCCAGAACCCACACCTGAGGGCTCGCAGCGCAGTGTGGGTGACCGCGGCATCCCACCGGAGATGCACACAGGTTTGAGGAGAGGGAAGGAGCAGTCGTGTTGCACTGTCACGTGTAAGTAAGCATAAGTTTAGTTTGGTTATAAGCCTACACCACGGTGTCAACACATCAGTGGTTTGAGCCACCAAGGGCTACCATTGCCTCCCGTACACACTGTCAGAGGATTGAAAGCTGTTCCTTTTCAGCAATCCCAGCACCAAATGCAAGGTCTCCAGGGCTGCAAGCAAATTTGCTTAGTCGTGCACTACAGAGGGTACTTTCCCATGTTACCAGTCATTTATTTAAGAACTCCAATGTGTTATTTAGGTTTAAGCAACGCGTTGCGCTCTGCCAGACATTCTTTTTTTTTTTTTTTTCATTTCTTTTGTTACCTCGCCCTGTGTTTAAGCTAATGATTCTTCATAATCTGTCAGAGTCTGAATAGTAAGCCTCTGCCTTGTTTTTAGTGGACTGCGATGCCCTTTTATTAACTTCGGTAATGGACACCACGGGTTAAAAGTCAGCATAACATCCCTGTACAGTGACACAGACCTTTTTAAAAGCATTACTTGTAGGGCGTACAATTCAATCAGATGCATACTGATGAAAAAACAACCACCCAGAGCTCTTGTTGGCTGTGCAGAGCCAAAGCTTGACAGCCTAGCATCAAGCAAAAAATTGATTTAAACCCCAAAAGTCAATATTTTGCTTTTGCAAAGGCACTTTGGCACTTGAGAGGAAAGTTTGCATGTAATGTACACATTGGATGAGAAAAATACTGAGGAGATGGCTTGTTTGGACTTGATGTGGTGCACCTGTTGTTTTCTGCAGACAGCAAAACGAATGAAGTGTTAATTCGTGCAGCTAGAGAGGAGCTTCGACTAGCTTTATGTGTGCACTTGCACCATCCAGACGGGCCTGGGTTTTGATGAAGTTCACCTAAACAAATTAAATCACTTAAATAGAGGAATAACCTGGAAACGTTTCAGAATTAAGTCCTCATAGCTTACGAAGCGTAAACTTGTCAAACAGTAAAAAAGGGTGCTGCTTGGTTTCTAGCTCCTCCATTTCCACTTGCTACTGGTTACAGTCTGTCTGCAAGACTGGTTTCACACTCGCTGTCCGATTTACACGTTTAGAGAAACACTCTGAACTATTTGCATCCATTTTCTCCCATTATATAGTTTCCGATGCTTACAGGATTTTTTCTGGATAAAGGGCTGCACCAAATTTACAGCTCAGGTGTGCGCAGGAAGGTTTTTCTTAGGACTTAATCATACACAAACCTAGACGGGTGCGTGCCTGTGCATATCGCATGGGAAAGCACCGGTGAGATTCAAGAAAGGGACTGAAAACCCAAAGAGGAAACTCTTCAGACCAGAAATCTCTCAGGAGCAGGATGTATACGCTGGAGACGTTCAGCTCCTGGTGAGGACTGTGATTTTCTCTGGTGAGAGCCCTTGGTGGAACAGCAGCTCCCTGTTATGCAGTTCCTTAAGGCAGAGAAAAAAACATCAAGGTAGCTTTCCTATCGGTGTTTTCTTATTTCCTGGAGATTATGCGTCAGTTCTGTGTTTTCTTTTATGATTCGGTGTCATTTTGTTGCTTAGTATTTGGAAAACCAGCAGCACAAGCTGTTGTTAGAGCAAAAGATGTATTTCACAGCATGGCACAAACACTCCTCTTGATGGTAGGAGAAGCCAGTCTGAAGTCGAATACAGTGGATATACTTCTTAAGGAGAAATTCAGTCAGCTAGAATTTAAGGGAGACCTTCAAATTGTACCACTAATTCCATTTTTTAAGCGTTAGTAAGGCAAGAACAGACATCTGCGTCCCGAGTGACCTGTTTCATCTTTATTTCCATCTCGGTGGCACCCTGCCAGGCTGTCCTGGCATCGGACTTTCCTCAGAGGAGGGAATCCTCCTCCAGACTGCAGCATCTCTGCCACAGCAGCCCCAGGTACCCCCGCTGCACCTTCCTGCAGCCCCGTCCGCCTCCTTCACATTCGTCTGGAGTCAGAGAGGAGAAAAGCTCCAGGCTGCTGCAGATCCTGCCTGTCGCCAGCCGGCACCAAGGCACCAGCTGAGCAGACAGCCACTTGGTCTCCCCCTTCTGATTCTTCTCGTCTTATTTTGCCATTATCTGCCAGCTCGGAGGTTAAATATTCTGCTTGCCGTTCATTCCACACGTGCCGTTATCGGCTTGCCATGTGTCTGCTAGAGAACCTGCTTCTGGCAAGCTGTTTTATCGTTCAACTTAGTGCCCCCTAAAAGGTGCTGGGGAAGACCCACTTCAGTCCTTTATAAACCACTCAAAATTAGGCAAGTGTGGAAATTAGGCAAGCAGGGAAAAAAAGAAAAAGAAAAAAAAAAAAGTGGGAATGTATTTTTCGCTTATAGGTCATTACGGTTGCCCCGAAAACAATCCCAAAACTTAATGAATTAGAAAGTGTAATCGTTGCACAGACTAACTTCGGAACAGTACTACTCATTAAAGATTAAGGAAAAGAAAAGGAACAAAGGGTTCAGACCTTTTATTCAAATGTTGCCGTATTAGCTGGCAATCTTTTGATGGTTCACATTGATTCAATCCTTCATTCACAGATTTCTGTCAAGGCCCGCTAATATGTGCCAAGGACAAGCTTCATTAACCGAGTTATCCTTCAGCTCTGCTTCATCTGTGGTTACCAAGCCGCCGTTAAGCAATGACATTTTAATGGTAAAACAAACAAACAAACAAACAAGCGAGCGACATAATAGCGCCTTGATTTCTTTGGGTGTTTTTCAGATCGGATTTGCAGTGTTTCATTACATGTAAATACTGACATACTTCATCTCTGACACACTTGGGAGACCCATTAGGGAAGATGAAGCTTACAGGGGGACTCATTAAGCCCTGAGCAGTTGAGACTTTCTCAGTGGCAGCCTATCTTCTAGAGACACTGAGCTTTGTCCCTGGGACCCTGCATCATTGGCACCTGGCAGCGAAGGGTTTGAGGACCCTTTTACTATTTACAGATCCCTTTGGGGCCCTTCAAGGCCCAAATCCTCCCAGGGACTGAGTTGCATGGCTCTATTAGAATTTTTTATTTTATTTTTTTTATTCCCTATGCTTTGTTAGCTTACCTGCTCCTTCCGAATAAAATATGTCAGGTCTTTCATGAGGATGCCAACAGCAAGCATAGTGGGACTGAAAAACTCGTTGGTGTTTTGGAAACCAAAGAGGAAAATTGCAAGGAGGAAGGTGTAGAAAATTATCTGGTTTTACGGGAGCCGGGATAACTGCCGAGCAGTCATGGTTGGCTATCTCATCCTTGATTTTAAAATGTCTGAGGAAATCTAATACAATTTGGGCAGAAGCCACAAAGTCTGGCTTCTCTAGAAAGCATTCTGAACTTCTGTGGTTCTGTCATCCCAAAAAAGGTTTGCTGTTAGACGTAGAAGGCTTCATCTGACTTCCCCTTTATCCTGCCTATGCGGTGGGATCTGTAAAAATGCAGCTGTAATAGGATAACGAGAGCATCTTCCCAGTGCTGTGATGGAAGAGAAGCACTGCAGCCAGCGTTAAGGTTCTCTGTCCTGTGCGGAAACCACACACTTTATTATCTCTTGAAAACTGTGGGACAAGTTAAAAAGGGGATGTTTAAACAAAGGGACGGTTGCAATTTTTAGGAAACCAAGGAAGAATGCACTTTGTGGGATCCCCTTACTGACTGCAAAGCCCATGGGATCATTGGTGACCACAGAGGGTAAGAACCTCAATAGTTTCGTTGCACCTAGAAAACCCTGCGTGGCTGCGGTAATTTTCAGGAGGAAGATTTTATAGCTCGTGCTTCCATCCGCACCTCTTTTCTCATGTTCCTCAGCTTGAGAAGAAAAATTAAAAAAAAAAAAGGATTGTAAGGCAAGGGAGATAGCTGCTAATCCAAGTCGAGGTATATTAAATGTAGCGATGCTTTGACATGACATAAGTGTTCAGAATTTGTATATGAATAAAATTAAGAATATTCTGGGAGGAAAAGCTACCTACCTGTCAGAAAAAAAGAAATATAAGCTATAAAATCCTATGAAAAATCACGGACCAGAGCAAGATAGATGTGCTGCCTTTACTTAGCAGAGAAATCACCGAGGGTATGCAAATAGAGCACGAAAATGACACATTTTCACTTGATTCAAAAGCATTATCCATAATAGCATCTGCAATGTGTCTGCAGTAATAGGGAGCAAATTGGGATTTACATAGCAGATCGGGGGAAACGGGCTCTGACTCAGTCTGAAAGCGGTGTCGCCGGTAGGAGAAGTCAAATGATAGTGGGAGAACATCACAAAACGCCTGCTGCCTTTTCCAGGATTCACCCATTTGCCCACAGCATTCATTTCAGCCGTAATGAAAGCTCGGGTAACTGGACTTGCAAACCTTTGGGCTGTTGCTCCTGATTAGACGAGGCATTTTTCCTGGGATGAATTAAGTTCTCGTGAAAGGTGAGAGACTGACAGCCCCAGAAACTGGAAATCCTCTGCTCATGTCCATCTCCCTCTTCCTGGGATTAATAAACTGCTCCTATCTTCCCTGTCCTGCTCCCCAGGCTGCAGCTCGTGCTGCGTGCTCTCTCCCTTTTCCTCCCTTTTCCCTTTTTCTCTCTTTTTCCTCCCTTCCTTCTGTCTCGCACAGGGGCTAAGCCAACAACCATGGCTGCTGCCTCTCAGGGGGGGGAAATGAGTCACTGCTGTAAGGAAGCCAGCAGCAGGATTCACCCACTGTTGTTTTTACCATCTCTGTGCTCATTTAGGCTCCGTTTAAGCAACAGTCGGCGATAACATCCAGGGCAAGGGCGGTTGGATGCCTCGGTTCATGCGGTGCTGCTGAACTGCTGTCAGACCTGGTTTGGTCCCGATATTCCTCGTCTCTACTAGCCGTGGTTGCTGCTCTACGCTTCTTTTAGCGTGCTGGCTGGTGGACAGAATTTGGCAGGGTTAGCTGGCCGTGGATCAGAGGCCAACATGGCATTTTCAATTCTGGGTGAGCTTTGCTGAGCCAGACCTTTGAACGCGCCGTTAGATTCCTGGGAAGAATTTGTCTGTCCAAACGTAGGCTTCTCTTTGAGCTGGTTACTGTCTGTTGTCATTGATATACAATAGGGTGAACAGCACTCGTGAGATACTCGTGAGATATGACCTTTTCCAGATTATAGGGTAAAATGGGTCCTAGAAGCCTTCATTTCTCCCTGTGAAATCCATAACCCTGTTCCCATGTCTAACAGAATGGCACCTTCATAATTAATATTTTCTATTGTTTTGCTAGACTACCTCAACTACCCTCAGGTTTTGGTTTAATGAGCCATAGCTAATGACGAGGTAGCTTGAGTCAACGTAGGGTGAGGAGAAAAGGGATGGGATGCATCTCGCCCATCTTTAAGTCTTCTCTTATGTGTCCAAATATTCAAGAGGCTACAGAGATATTGTAAATGCTTTCCTTGTTCCTGTCCTGAATCCAAGTCCTAATCCAGATTTCATAAGTGTCATTAAATGTCATGGTAATTTTGACACCATTCATTGTAATTTAGGACTGTGTACAGTTCATTCAATTCTGAGCTTTCTAATTAGAGAGTAAATGAGTGTTAGTTTCTCATGATACTGAAGTCTGGCTGGTAAGTATCAGATGGATACTTTTTTTTTTTTTTTCCCCAGATAAAGCATCAGAGAAGTGTTGTGTATTACTAACTTACAGGCATAAAACTACTAATGTCAGAGAGGAGCAAGTTTCTATATCCCATATCCTGGACTGTCTATCTCCCTTGAGTTCCATCAAACATTTCAGTTTTTCCTCATTTCCAGAAAACACGTAGAAATGTTTAGTCACTAAACTAAAAACACCGATATAATCAGCACCAGGTTGGTCTTTTCTAAGTGTTTGCCTTTCTTAATCTACCTCCTTCAAACTCCTGGCTAACAACAATAGTATCTGGAGTTTTACTCGAGCAGCTATATCGCTGATAACCACAGCCATTCTTTACATCTTTCTTCACTATACGTTGTTTCATTTTCCTGACACCTCTGTTTTCATGCGGTATGCATTTTTTACTCAGTTTGAGCACATATCTAACAATACAAACTATTGGATTCTGTTAAATTGTATGATCCTGACACAGTTTTATGGCCTTCCCTAAACTCAGTCTATGATTAAACGTATTCTCAGTCTTCATCTTGGCTTAACTATTGAAAGTTCTCGGGGAAAACAGGCAGAACAAACTTCACCGGGAGCTGTATATCCATCATAAAACTGCTCTTAAGTGTTATCTATCCAGCCTGGTTGTATTTTTCATGCTTTATCACAAATCAGTGTCACAGATAGATTGCAGTTTGCAACCTGCAGTTGTTCATCGGAGTTAACTTGGCTGTCAGGACAGCCTTTTTGCAGTGCTTTAAGCTTTCATAACTTTCTTGCATGAAACCGAAGTATTTCTCTAGCCAGCCAGTGGATCAATGCATGTGTCATTAGGACATATGGAGCGAGTCTAAGCTAGCCTTTTGAGTTTGATTTAGGATATGTGGCATCCCAGCCTGTCTACATTTTAGAAGTGCCTGCACAGAAGGGAGTCTGGTACGGAGCACCTCAAATCATGAACCTTAAAAATATTTTACTTCTGTTTTAGATCATCCTCCAAATCTTCAAAATCATTCGAGACTCAGAACTCCACCACCTCCGATATCCCATGCTCACACCCCAAATCAACATCACGCTGCCTCCATCAATTCCCTAAACAGAGGGAACTTCACTCCTCGCAGCAACCCGAGCCCAGCTCCTACGGACCACTCTCTTTCTGGAGAACAACCATCCAGCACTCAAGAACCAGCCCATGCTCAGGACAACTGGTTACTTAACAGCAACATCCCACTGGAGACTAGGTAGGTCGTTTTCTTTAGTACTTTACAGTGCTCTGCCTGCGTGTGCTAAGGATGTTATGAACATATGTGCATAGGTAGCTGTTCAGTTTGTGAACTGGTGTTTAGATGATATATTTTGAGTTCTGTTTATTATTCCTTGTGTCTTTTTTATTTGGACTAGGAGAAGAGGAAATTGCTCTTCTTTCATAAGCTAAAAATATTATATTTTAACAGCTGCTTGTAAGGTTATTTTCCTCATTTAAAATTGGAATCAGGATCACAGATTAAAATGTTCTTTTTTTAAAAATTTACCCTTAATGTTTTTTCTTCCTATATCATAGGATAGATCAATATCCTATTTAAGAAACTGAAATCGGTCAATATATTGAAAATATTTAGCCTTCTGGCTGTGCCTCATCAAGCGGATGCTGTTGTAGTATGTCATTTAGGAAAGGATGATCTTGTTTTACCTACTGAGGAGAGGTCAGCTGCTGCATTTTACTACTCTACAGCATTTCTCCAGCAAGCAAACAACACCAGATAGCAACGCATCAGTCAATTAATGATGTTTCCATTTAGCTTTTAAATACTTCTCCACCTATGCAATATACCAAGGGTGTGGGAAGGGTGCACTGAGTTTATCTAGTTCATAGCTTTGATTAGGCTTTTTTCCTGATAGGTAGGTGCTGGAAAAGGGAGTCATCATTCTCCCTCAGCTTCAGTCTTTCCATCTGATCGGGAGGGCATCTTCCAGTTGTCCCACTTGAAACTCTCTTTTCACATTCTCCAGAGGTTTTGCTTCCCCATTTCCTTTGTTACAGAGAAGCCCCTGGAGATGCTGGATCCCTTAGTCCCACACACGGTGTCTTCTTCAGTCTGGGGAGGTATTCTAGGCCAAATATTGTGCATTGACTTAGTTGCCTTTTGCCTTGTTTGACTTGGCTTCTCAAACCAACAAGAAAGATTTTAGGCAGCAAAAACCATTTACTGACTGAAAACTGAGCCAAGGACCAAAGCTGTTGTTTCACTGCCTGTGGGAATCTCATCGAGATCAGCGGTGGCTGTGTCTGTATCCTGGGACAAACTGTGCCCAGTTTTGCCAGCTTCTGCGAAGAAAATATTTTTTAAAAATTAATGACTGTCGATCTCCTAGAGAAGTAGCTGTATCTGCTGGCCCCCTGAAACTTCCAAAACAGACCTCAATCTAACATTTTATGGCATTTAAGGATAATTAATTTCTCGGCGACTGCTTGATTAAAAAGACCCAACTAAGAAGCTGGCTCCACAAGATTAAGACAAAATTATAAGCAATTACTGCGAGTGTGATTTGGCAACAATTTCAGTAATTATATTGTCTTCCTAATTCTTGAGCATACATACCCAAGGCCTGACTTTCATGTATTGTTTCTTTTGAAAAAAATATTACATTATAAAATACTTATGCAGCCCTTATGTGAGTAATCTTCTACATTTCTGGAGCATCCCTTGTACCTTTTTCTAAACCAGGATGTAAATTTGTCAGGGGCGAGATATTTCACTGTTTGAATAGTGCCAAGACATCCTTGTATCTGACCAGAGTCTCTCAGAACACACCACATCCCACTGAGAAGGAATATCTTGGCTGCTGGAGGAATGTCAGAGATAAAAAGTCTTTCCTGAAAACATCCTGCCCCCAATTGTCCAGTTCTGGTGGTGATCAGAGGATGATATGGAGAGACAACCCCACCACATCTTAATAAATGAAGCAGGTTGTAGACAGAACAATTATCTGACTAGTCCTGAACAATACCTGTTAAATTGTAAATGAGTACATCCTTAAAGATTGTCCTTATTCCTTCCCCATGAAAACATTGGGGATGAACATTTTTCAGGAGCTGAAGCAGACTGTTCTTTTGGCAAGTTGGGTTATCATGTTATTATCGCTAACCCAACTAGACTTCAGAGGTCTACTTGCATGAAGAGATCCTTCTGCATCGTTTAAGGATTTCACTCACATCACAAATCACTCGTATTTGTAATTGACCCTCAACTTAACTATTATATTAAGTAGAAAACAGGTCATTTAGAGACCAACGTGGCTTTTGACACACTGGATGGAAGGGCATAATGTAGCCTTCAGGTGATGAACATATTGGAAGAGTATGCTGAACTAAAAATGAGCACATTCACAGATCATGACAGACAGGCTTTTTTTTTTCCTTCACTAAACAAACATTAAGAAAATAAAGCATGTTATAATTTTGTCATAATGCAGAGGCTGCACTGCATAGATGACTGGTAAATCTGAGACAAATCTGTGCTCTAATAATCTGCTTTTCCGACATGCAGAGATCTTCCATTTCCTTTGGTGGGACGTCTGCAGACATAAAAGGCCAAGCTTCTGTTTGGCAAACTTGGATGCCCCGTTTCACCTCTTTCATGAAGCTGACCTTCCCCACTGCAAAGACTTTTAGAACCAAAACAACAGCAAAAAAAGACTTCTACCTAAGAGAATAAAATGTCCAATATGTAAGAAATAAATCCTGACCAAGAGACATTAATCCA
Source organism: Anser cygnoides (assembly GCF_040182565.1). Taxonomy (NCBI): domain Eukaryota; kingdom Metazoa; phylum Chordata; class Aves; order Anseriformes; family Anatidae; genus Anser; species Anser cygnoides. The sequence continues at coordinate 208,054,239 of NC_089873.1, forward strand.
AGAATTAAGGCCTTTGAAGTATAGCAATAGGAGATTATAGTAATCTCATGTCAAAAATGGAATTGTATTTCTGTTGAATATCCCTTTTTTTTTTTTTGAATTCCATATTAGTCAACAGAGAGAGCAAACACGAAGAAAAAGCCAAGTCTTTTAAACAGAGTTTGTCACAGGCTGTGAAACGTGCCTACAGTTACAGATTTTTAAGCGCCCCAGCGTTTGAAGAGGCTTGATTTTGACTGTTGTGGACTGCAGGCAGTTTTCAGAACTGGAAAATTAGGGTGGTTTGTCACTGCCTGGAAATTTCCATCATGTAACACAAAGGCAAGCAGAGATGTGTAGCACAAGTATACAACTGACACGATAAGCATACCCTATATCTGAAAACTTTATATGTTGCTAGAGGAAGAGCCCCTCCTCTTCTCTCCCTCCTCTTCTTTAGTTTCCCTTTACTCCCTTTTCTCTGTTTCTCCTTCTTCCTCTTTCTTTTCCTGTCTGCTCCCTTTTTTGTTGCTTTAAAATCAATATATTATCAAGGTTGTGATGAGAAGATCTTTGCTCAGCACTCCCTCCTGACAGGTAAGTCAGTTCTCCCTATATTTATTCCTCGCTCTTCCTTCTTCTGTGGCATCCTTTCTGTTCCTTTACATCTGACCTTGCAAGGAGCAAATAAATGCCAGCTAGATGGACGTTTGGTTGACAAACCAACAGCTTGCAGGGGACTTCCATTCCCAGGAAATTTCACGTGGCAATCACGTAAGGTCAGATCCTGCCACCACAACTCATAGTGAGAAGGGAGAGTGGTTTGCAAACAGGCAGCTCTTCACAGGTCATCTCCAAAGGAGCAGCATCGTGAAGCCCTCGGTGAGGGCACTCATGCATTAGTCCCATCGGTGACCCAGCCGCCTCGCTGTTACACATCCACACATTATATGGTTATGTAACGCCCACCCCTTCTGCTTTATTGATAATCCACAGCCGAAATTCACGGACCCAATCTGACATGGATTTGAACTCCTGATGAACTCCTATTGATCAGCGTGTCGCTAGATGCCTTGCCTCTTACCCATTAAATGCTCGGTGCATGCGCATCCGCTGCTTCTTTTTGCCTTGAATTCAACATCCAACCTTTCCTGCATTCCTAGGGAATGTGAGGAAGCAGCAAACGCTTGGGGATGTCTCGAGTGCTATGGCACACAGCTCATGCATGTCGGTCCACTTTACTCCGGAGCTAGAAATAGGAGTCACTTTACTTACATTCACATTAAGGAGTAGATCCGTGCTGTCAAAGCAGCCCAGAGGCCTCCGAAAGCAGTGAGTTGAACAAAACAAGTGCTGGCATTAGTAGCAGGAAGAGGAGGAGGTAGAAATGAAAATGAAGGCTAAGGACATTTCAGAAGAGACGGTATCAAGGTTTGTATAATGTGACAGGGCTGGTTTCCCTTGGTATAGCACATTACCCGAATCCAGTTTCTTTGACAGAGGAGTTCTCGTTTGAGTTCACATCATGTCACTTACATCCTGTAAGCGCTTAATCCTGCATAAGTGATAAAATGTCACAATGCTGTTACGTTCCTTTTGCTAGTTTTGGCCAGGGGATTTATTCACATTCAGGCTTAGATTCAGTTCTGATGCTGAAAACAGGCATGGGAGAAATCAGGACTGGTTTTTGTTTTAAAGAAGATGGGAAGAATGTTCTTTTGTCAGGTCCTGAGAACCAAGCCTGAAGGTGAGAAAGACACAATCTGTTCCCAGCTGTGCCTCTGACTTAATTCTTTATGTTCCTGCTATTCTCCTATGAAAGTACAAAGCAGTTTAGTATATGTAGGTCGAAATGTGACTCATTGGAGTACATGTCGGGGAGGCCAAATATTGCAAAATACCATTATTGTGTGCAAAATCAAACCCAGGCTTTTTCACATGCAGGACCTGTATATCTCACCTATTGCCTATACTATCCAGATTACAGCCAATATTCTGCCATTGGAATTTGGGTTGCAGCATAAGCTTTTTTCAACTTCTGCCTGTTTATCACTGAAAGACTGTTCTTATTCTGAATGCTCCCATTGAGCAAAACTTGCATTTGGAAACTTCTAAACACGAAGCTCTCATTGGTCCGCAGAGAAAAACAAATTCATCAAGTTAGTAATTAAAGAGTTCTCAAATGCAAAACTGAAACTTAAGCAAAAAAAAAAAAGTGGCAGATTTTCACTGGAGATCCATGAGGATTTTGGATTGAGCAGTGCTACCAAGGTATCAGCCACAATGAGACAGAGACTGTGATGTGCCTTTTCAGAGTAACAATAACTCAGATGCAGGAGTATAACAAGGTTACAGCTGTGATGGATTGAAATCTTGTTTTCTGAATCCAGCATTTCAGAAGGTTTCATGTGTCACTGGCAATAAATAAAGTGAAATGAACAAAGACAACTTTTTTTTATACATGCACATGGGCGTGTGTGCTTACATGTGTGTATATGCATATAAATGCAGTGTATAGAGAGAGAAGTGAACATGCTTAGAAGCTATATATGTATATGTGTAGCATCTTATACATATAAATATATGGTCCATCATTCTAATTCCATGCACAACTGCACTATAACCATTGTGGTTTATAAGATCACACTTCATATATGCATGACTCACTGGCTTCATTCATGTTTCCATATGTATGTAGAAACATAGCAAAGCAGACATTCCTAGAGACATTGCAGGACAACCTCATTGAGATGGACATTCTCACCTCCTCCCGACATGACGGTGCTTACAATGATGGGTATGTGACACTTACGTGGTCTTCCTGTTTACTGTACAGTCATTATGATCCTTGCATGAAAGCATTTGGTCACATCCATGATGTTTAAGGGCAACACCATTGCTGGCCTCTTCCAAGACGGCTTTAAAAAAATGAGGTTCTGGAGCAATGTGTCCTGTACATATTAATGGCCAACTCATGAATATGCTAGTGATCCACAGCATTCCATTTGCTTTTTTTCCCCTTGTTTTGAAAGTCATTGCATTAGTAAGAAGTACCTACAGCAATTCCGAGTGCCGTATAAACCCAGATTAATTTAATTTTGATAATGATCTTAAACCATTATTGTGCTGGCAGCCTGATATTTCATTGTTAAGCTGGTATTTTTCATGTACCTTATCACACACAAGGTACAGAGTGTCTACTAGTGGTATCTAAATTGAGCCTTTGATTTTGACTCAACCACCCATTCTGACATTTTTACTTAACTTTTAATCTCTTAACTTTTAAGTTATAAACAGCTTTTAACATGACAGTGCCAAAAATGTCACTCTTGTAGTGGCAGTTTCTAATTTGGTAGCCACCCTAAACTGAAGATCTAACTGATGTGCTTGAACACTGCAGGTACCTCTTTGCTCAGACCAGATACATCTGCCTGAACAAATACTTCCTGAAATACAGAAAAGTATCTGAGTCCTTGTACAAATGAATGTTTTGATGTAGAGCATTAGTAGAAATAATGAATCTTTCTCTAATGCTCAGCAGCCATGCTTTGAGTACCAATAAAACCATGGCTGTAATTGTGCAAACACCTGTTTCACAGAATTGTATGTCACTTTATCCCGCACAAATCAGTGGCTTTTCTGCATGGTGATGTTTCTGCATGTGACATTTCCCCCCGTGACTGCACAAGTGACTTCAAGGGGAAAAGAGAGTCACGTCTGGTATAATCCACTGGCTCGACTGACTCCCTTGGATCCATGCTGATTTGATTTATGCTGGCTGCAAGTCTGGCCCCATAAACCGCAGCAGAAGGTGCAAACTGCACGGGGGCCGCTTCTCAGTCCACACAAGCAGCATTTGCGTTCGACATCGGCATGGTGAGAGGAGAGTCGGATCCCATTCCCAAATTTCATTCCCACAACTGGAATGCCTTGCACTTCATCATGTCCCACCCAAAGCAGGTTTTCCATTCAGGATCCCCATGGAAGGAACTCCCATCGGGACATTTCATTTCAGGAGCTCATGGGCAGCAGTGGTTTTTGTTTGCGTTTTCATGAGTCCTCATGGGCTGGCTCTCAGGCTGCGGTTGCAGTAACGGGCAAAAAACGGTGCCTCCCAACGTGTCACCGGACAGGAAACGCTGTTGCCATTGACAGCAATTCACACTTTTAAAAAAGAGGCATCAAACTAAGGTGCTTTGCGGAAGCAGGGGCCTCTCGCCGCTGCCTGCAGGCAAGACTCGAGCTCTGGATTTGATGCTTTCAGCCATACCCTTGTCCCACGCTTCCAGGCGGAGGCAGTGTGAATGTTCCCCTCTGTGACAATTTGGGTGCTATGGAATGGCTTAAGCTCTCCTCCCCCATCTCCATTCAGCGATGCGATACGAAAAACGCTCTCATGCAGTGATCAATGAATTGGTAAAGTCCCCCTTTTCCTTACTCCAACCTACGCTCCTGTTGCCTTCCAGCCGGGCCTTTCCCCGGGAGCGGGAGCAGGCCCTCGGTGCTGCCCGTGCCACCAGTCTGTCGTAGCCCTGCTTGGGGTTTCCGTGTCACCCCAACGCCAGCTTTTCCTCAGAGGGGTTCCCGCCCTTGAATGCCCTCTGTGGCATTGTTGGCGCTGGTGTTTTTTTTTTTATTGTTCGTTTGGTTTGGTTTTCCTTTACTCTGTGTGACTTGCCGTTGGTTTTTATTCTTCTCTTCCGTGCATGCCGTCCGTCCGTGTCTTTAGCCAGCATTATGTGGAGCTGCTTTCCTCGTCCCCGGCAGCAGTCGCCATCCTCTCACCCCACGTCTCCCCCCTGCTTCGATTTGTGTGAGGAGTCACTTGCTGTCGGTCTTTCTTCCCTCAGGCACTTCCTGTTTAAACCTGGAGGCACTTCTCCCCTTTTTTGTACAACGTCGCCGGGATATCCCCTGACGTCCAGCACTGTGTACTCACCTCCCCCTAGGCCCCTTCCCAGAAGTACCTTCTCTAGGCCTGCCTTTAACCTGAAGAAACCCTATAAGTACTGTAACTGGAAATGCGCAGCTCTGAGTGCCATTGTCATCTCAGTCACACTGGTGATCCTCCTGGCGTATTTCATAGGTAAGCTTATTTCTGTTTTGGTTTTTATTTTTTTCTTTTTTTTTTTCTGCTTTTCTTTCCTTTCTCTACAAATTCACACACGATGCAAACGCTTGGGAACCAGAGGGTCAAATTCATGATACAGAGTAATGGGGAGATGAGGCCTCTGTTGACTTAATTGAGGTTGAAGTGCTATGGCAGGGAGCAATATTTGACCTAACACGCATAAAGGAGCCAGAAGGGCTTAGCAGAGTGTAAGTCATATGTTGTCCTCCCTTTAAACCGAGCGGACTGCTCACTTTCTGCAGAGAAAAGCGTAACTGGAGGGAAACAAACCCGCCAGGTTGTCTAAAAACAACCAGAAAATTCTGATTAAAGCAGGCAGTGAGGTGCGTGTCCTAATCACGGCCGCATCCAGGTCAGTGGGAATTCTCTGACACTGACTGACAGGGTCAGAACCAAAATCCTAACACTTTTTATTCTACCTTTTCGTGGCACATCCCATTCATTTAACCAACTATGCTGAAATTCTCAGGGTGGCCTGAAGGAATAGGGAAGGACTAAGTTTAGATTGTGGTCCAACAGAGCCTTTTTAAGTAGGAAGGACTGGGGACAATTTGCTATCTGGGTGGAGAAGCATTGTTGTTTTTTTCTTAAGCTGTGCATGATCTGAATTTATGGGCCGTCAGCGTTCATTATGGAAGTAATTGAAACTTTAGAAGTGAAAATTGTATTTTGCCTTCTGTAAACTTGGGGTGTTAACGTTACTTTTCCTCAGTCAGAGCTGATATTTGTGTTACAAATGTCTTAGAAAGGTCCATTCCTCCACTCCTCTTGTAAGCTGTCAGCAGTGCAAACTCTACTTGTCAGACACTTGGAGATGTGATCATAGGTAACAATGCCTGTGTCTCGTGGCGCAAATGAGTCTTTTTGATTTCATAGTGGCTTCCTGTACACTAATGATCTATAAAAGGTTGTGGTTAGAATTACAAATCTTAGCCTGGATCGAAAGATTTTTGCTTTCATTTCACATGAGTATAATTAGCACTACCACAAAGGATTGCTTTTACTGTGCTCCTTTTATGTGCACTTCTTTAATGACTGATACTTCTCCACTCCTGCCTTGTATCATACTTTGGTCACTTTCGTGCCTTCTCTAAGAGGAGCAGAAATGATTAATTAACCAACATTAAATCAGCAGCAGTTTGATGGAATATGCAGTCAATTTTCATCATTTGCTGTGTACATTTGGACTCGCCTTTCTCATTTGTCTGGTATTCTCCCTGTGCCCTGAACATGGTTCCTCTGGACATTATCTCAGTGTGTCAGAGGAGTATCGTTACAACTCAGAACAGCGGTGCCTGTTAATTCTGACGGAGGAGGTACATGTCATTTGATAGATTAAGAAGAGTTTGGTGGTTTGCCTCTTGCTGTTCTCCTTCTCAAACTCCTTTTTTGGAGTTTTGAGAAGATCAGACTTTTAAAAATCACAGTTTAACGTGGCTGAAAGGTAGGTCCATTGAGTGATCTCCCTTTTTTTCCCCATTCAGATGAATTCTGTGGCATCCGCTAGGCTCCGTGGCTGGCTGGCGAGGTGCCAGAAATGCTGATCAGGTTGAACTGCTGTAATTATGGGTCATAATTACTAATTTCTAAAGGAACTATCAATTATTAAAAATCAAATTCGATGGTTCAATTCAGCATAAACATATTTAACAAAGGTTGTCTCTACCAGACCCAGCGTTCTAATCAACAAGCAAAAAGGCAGATATTTAATTAGATTTTGATGAAAAATTGTGTTTAATTTCAAGTATAATCAATTATTAATTACTGTAATGAGTGACTCTGGCGGGGTTTACTAATTAACTCATTTAAAAATTATGAATAACCTTTTCATTTGTAATTATTTTCTACATCCTGTCAAGTTGCAGATGAGAATTGTATCACCTAGCCCAAAAGGAAAAAAAGAAGAATCAGGGAGTCAAAATGTTTGTGCTTTCACTAAGTTAAGCTTAGACGTTTTGCATTCTGATAAAAACTACGCAGTTATTTACTGAACTGGTTCATTCTTTTAAATAACCAGGTCTGTTTGCAAAACAAGCGGTTGTTTTTCCTACAGTATTTTTTCCCGTTTTCGCTTAGTTGCATTTTCTTACGCATACATTTTCTCAATTAAGCAGTATCTTGATCTTTTTGATGCCCCAGAGACCATCTGAGTGGTAAGGTGCAAGTGATCAGGTGCAGAAAGAGCTAATCTATATTACACCCTATCAATGTTAGGAACATTACTTGCCACCCGTTCTTGTTGGTTAAAATAACCATAGAAGTTTAACGACCATTTTCATCCTGCAAAGCAAACTGATGTCGTTGGAGAGACTTCCATTTAAGTGAGTGGGCTTTGGGTCAGGTCACAGAATCCTAGGATCCCCACAAGGCTGGTGGTGTCGGGCAGCTGCGGGTCCCTGTGGTGCCAGCCCTGCTCCAGCAGGGCCACCCCGAGCAGGGGGCCCAGCCCCACGTCCAGGCGGCTGCTGGAGATCCCCAAGGAGGAGCCCCCAGCCCCTCTCTGGTCCCATGACAGTGGTACAGCTTTTACTCTTTTTTTCTTTCTTTGTACACTGATTAGTTCATGGAAATACTTCAGAGTAATGTCTAGGGCTTCACAGCATCAGACATATCACAATCGTCTGTTTAAATATTAAAAATCACCCATTGATTCCTTACGTATCTATACAAGTGTACGGAGCTAGGGACATCCATAATTCTGCTCTTGCCAATACTTTTTGTGTGACAAATGCTCAGGCACAACTGTCATGGGTGACCATATGAGGCAGGCAGAGCTGCATGTAAACAACAAGGCATTTGGTTGTTTCTGAAGTTCTTTGCTGAAGACAGTTCATCTTTTAAATTCATCTGAAACACTTGCTAACTCATTTGTTTAAGGCTAAAAGCCAGAGTTTCCATTTTTTAAGAAAGACTTTTTCATAGAACCATGGAATCATAAAAAGGTTTGGGTTGGAAGGGATCTTAAAGCCCACCTAATTCCACCCCTGCCATGGTCAGGGACATGTCCCCTGAGTCCAGGCTGCCCCCAGCCCCACCCAGCCCAGCCCTGGGCACTGCCAGGGCTGGGGCACCCCCAGCTCCTCCGGGCAGCCTGGGCCAGGGCCTCAGCGCCCTCAGAGGGAAGAATTTCTTCCCAATGCCTCCCCGAAGCCTCCCCCCTGCCAGGCTCCAGCCGGTGCCCCTCGTCCTGTCCCCCCAGCCCTGACAAAGAGTCCCTCCCCAGCTTCCCTGCCCCCCCTGCAGGCCCTGGCAGGCCGCTGGCAGCTCTCCCCGGGGCCTTCTCTTCCCCAGGCCCACCACCCCCAGCTCTCACCCCCAGCCTGGCCCCACAGCAGAGTCCAGCTTCTCACCCCCCACCACCCCCAGGTCCCTCTCCTCAGGGCTGCTCTCCAGCCATTCCCTGCCCAGCCTGGATTTGGGCTTGGGATTTTGTGGTGGTTTTACTCGGGTGGGCGGCCGAGCTCCACCACAACCGCTCTCTCACTCCCCCTCCTGAAAGAGGAACTGGGAGAAAATACAATGAAAAGGGCTCAAGGGTTGAGATAAGGACAGGGTGATCACGCAGTAATTATTGTGACGGGCAAAACAGGCTCAGCATAGGGAGATAGTAAGATTTATTGCCTATTACTAACAAGCTAGAGAAGCGAGAAACAAAGGAAAGAAACAAAAAGCACCTGCCCCCCCATCCACCAGCTTCCACCTCCTTCCCCCGAGCAGCGCAGGGGAACGGGGAATGGGGGTTATGGTCAGTCTATAGCGCTTCTTCTCTGCCGCTCCTTCTCGGTCACTCTCGTCCCCTGTGCTGTGGGGTCCCTCCCACAGGATGCAGTCCTTGCTGAACTGATCCGGCGTGGGCTGCCCACAGGCAGCAGCTCTTCAAGAACTGCTCCAGATATGGGTCTGTACCGCGGGGTCCATCCCTCAGGAGCAAACTGCTCCAACCTGGATCCCCCACGGGCAGCAGCTCCTGCCAGGTCACCTGCTCCTGCGTGGGCTCCTCTCCACGGGCTACAGCTCCGGCCCGGAATCTGCTCCGGCAGGGGTCTTCCACAGGCCGCAGCCTCCGTCGGTGCAGGTCCACCTGCTCCACCGGGGTCTCCTCCACAGGCTGCAGCGTGGAACCCTGCTCCACCATGGTACTCCATGGGCTGCAGGGGGACAGCCTGCTTCACCATGGTCCCCACCACAGGCCGCAGGGGACTTGTGCTCCGGTGCCTGGAGCACCTCTCCCCCTCCTTCTTCACTGACCTTGGCGCCTGCAAGGCTGTTCCTCACTCCTCTCACTCTCCCAGCTGCTGTGTGGTGCAGCATTTTTTTTTCCCCCGTCTTAAATATGCTCTCACAGAGGCGCAAAACATCACTTACTGGCTCAGCTCTGGTCAGCAGTGGGGCCCTTACCAAACATGGGGCTGCTTCTAGATCCTTCTCACAGAAGCCACCCCTATGGCCCCCTGCTACCAAAACCTGGCGACGTAAACCCACTACAGATTTGTGCAGGACCTTGCACTTGGCCTTGGTGAACCTCATGAGGTTCACACAGCCCCACCTCTCAGCCTGTCCAGGCCCCTCTGGATACCGTCCCTTCCCTCCGGTGTGCTGGAGGGGTTGATTGCAACCACCCAGCCAATTCCTTCCCCACCGAGTGGCCAATCCATCACATCCATGTCCCTCCAATTTAGAGAGAAGGATATCATTCAGGACTGTGTGAAACGCTTTGCACAAGTCCAGTTAGATGACATCAGTTGCTCTTCCCCTATCCACAAAGCTGTAACCCCATCGTAGAAGGCCACCAAATTTGCCAGGCATGACCCACCCTTAGTGAAGCCATGTCGGCTGTCACCAATCACCTCCTTATTTTCCATGTGTGTTTGTTCTTAAATATATATATTTTTAATAGTCTGAGGTTCACTGATCTTGCTGGGCTTTTTCAAAGAGGAGAGGAGGCATAAACAGAAGTCCCTGGAAGCTGAACGGCTGGTATCGTGTCAACATGGTGACCAAGCTTGAAGCTTTTGCAGGTCTGAGTCACTGGTCTTGAAAGATAATGACAAACAAAATATAACAGAGTGCATTAAGCACCAGAAGCGGGTTTTCATTTGAATTAACCAGTTTTTGATTGACTTGTTGCCACCTTTTCAAATATTCAAAGACACACACTACAGCAGCGACAACAATACGCATCGAAGTTCGGTGCACACACAGTTTATGCAAATCCCGGGAGCTCTACAGTCGCTTGTCTCGTGGGGTGAGAACACCAAAGAGAAAAGCAGCGGCAGATCGGGGCTGTAACATTAAAACGGCAGGGACGGCACCACTGGAGCCACTGAAATGAAAGGCCTCTTTAAGCAGCTTGTAACTGACCTGCAAATTTGCTGTTCCAGGAGGTCGGGAAGAGACACCGCTTTAAAATTAAATTGTCCGTTTTAGGATTTGTCCCTTCTACCGACATTCAAACGAGGAAAAAATCCCTGGCTTTTGCTGGGATGGGGAGGCGTCTGTATGGCAAGGAGCTCTGCCTTGGAGGGACAATTTAGAGACACAGATAATACCATGAGGTGTGTTGCTATCTGAATACTTTGTCTGCACTTTCTGTACCTGGTAGATGCCAGGCCTGATAACACAGCTCTGTAGAGTCTCTTGACATTGCTGCTCTACTCGGGGGGAAGATTTCTGAGTTTAGAAATAGAAAAGACCTGTTTGATTGTCCAGATCTCCATGCCCAGCAGCTGTTTGGCTAGATCCGCGGAACAGTTTCTAAATGAATTAGTGATGGAGAATAGTTTCTTTCTTCTGAAACAGAAGGTATTATCCTCTGCCTGATGTACATTCCAGACGAGATGGGAGCACGATTTGATGTAGTTAGGCGCTTGCAATTTTCCTATACTTAAGCATGTGTTGCGGTTGCATTGCATGAACAGCAAGAAAGATGGACATTTGATTTAAATTAAAGTTAGGGCTGGAAAACATATTATGAAGCCAAAACAGCCATTCGTTTGATTGGAGTCAGGTCTTGGTTCGTCTGAACTCCGTACAGATGCAGCTTCCCTTAAAGAACAGCGTTGCTTGCTATGGGCAAAATGCTTTGACAGTAAAATGGTGCTAGGGCTATGATGTGTTTATAAAGCGTCTTTCCTTTCGTTGTCTGAAGATCACCCTGAAAGCTAACTTCAGCTGAGTTTCTCTTTGATTCTTTGATGATATGTAGTAAACCCAATTTAAAGCAGCTCTCCAAAGCTCTTAGCTATCCAACTGGTTAGCTGTGGATGTGTAACATGCCCATTACTGTAGCGTTTACATGCCACTTGAGATCAGTAGGAAAAGTTGCCATTGCTTAATTCTTAAAATTGAGCTATATTTATTCTATTTTTATGCCTTGATAGTAAGGTTTTTGTTCAACTTAAACTATAAAGCAATTTATTACCATACCAACAAGTTTCTTTTATTTTCTGCTTTCAGATTTCTTTTCTGAAGATCCCAGATTAAGTTCTGTTTTGCTACCATTGCCATTTGTTCTTTTGATTCACAGGGATTTTTCAGTGTTTTCCACTTCCATCTTATCTTAAATAAAATGCAGAAATGGTAGTTCAACAATCTGTTCTAGCAAAGCCTTTACACTATGAAGTCAATCTGCCACCTAAAGAAGAGCTTCCAGGTCCTTTTTTGGTTCTTTCACATATTCCACAAACTACTGCACACTTGGTAACTTCGGGTCTCATTTTCTTCATTTCACCCTTCATCTACAAAAACTGTGAAATCCATTTTGAAAAGTGCTATGGTACCATCAGAAATATATTTTATGTACAGTAGATGTTTGTAAGACTCAACATTTCAGGATACTGGTTGAGAGGGACCATCATCACAACTGAGCACTGCCATTTTTATGTTATCTAGTAATGCCTGAATTTGTGGCTTTTTTTTTTTTCTGTTAAAGCTGGTTTCTGTTGTGCCAAATGCATACGAGCACGCTTAGTGCCAGTCCTTCACTAGGAGTCTTACAATTTAAATGACATCTAGCTCTTTCTCTCCAGTTTTCCATTTCGAAGTAGATTAACATACCATCTGATCATGTCTCGTTGATGCAGTCTTAAAAACCTTTTTTAACTCCTTATACACAGTGACATTTGGGAAATGGGGGCCTTATTCTTCTCTTGAACATGCTCTTCTTAACCTGGAGTAACTCCATTTACTTTAGCACTGGTTCAAATGCAGTCAGAGTTGAGGGCATTGGTCCCGGTGTCTGCAACAGGAGCTGGACCAAGCCTAGAAAAGTCTCTCTATATTTTTATATGTTCCTGATTATGGAGAATGATATGGTTAAAGACAAAATACTTCAAGAGAGGTGCTGACCTTCCATCCAGTTCTGAATGATCCCACTGCCTGTTCTGGTGCTGAGCTCCAAATTGTTTCAGGAAAGCTAATACACAAGATGAGTCTCAGCCACTTGGAGAGATGCTGTGAAAGAGAGCTTTCAGCTCGTCTTTAAGTGCACGATTTCAGACTCTGTTTTGTTGTCTTTCATTGCAGCTTTAGGTGCATGGTGGTATTAATTATAACTCCCATCTTGTTTTCCGTCATCTGCAAAGTCAGGAAAAGCTGTTTGTATTATTAGAAGGCTGTGTGCGTCTTTTTTTTGTTTGGATTCTGCACTGTGTCTTTGGATAGCAGCCACTGCCAGCTTTAAAGTTCAGAGGAAAGGAAGTACAAGTGATTTAACTGCAGCTTTAACATATAGGTTATAAAGGTACAAGATCCTACTTTAAAGCTATTCTTGTGAAGATCAATTCATTCAGGTGGGTGGTAAAAAACTTACCATAGAAACTCCGTTAAAGAACATTCACTGTTTCAACCTAGATAAGATCTGCAAGCTGACATTAAAAATGTTGGGATAGGAGAAATATGCGATGGTGCAAACACTATTGAGAGAGAGATGCTGCCAGAAAATATTACTGGAAAAGGATAGTAGAACATAATATAAACACTCTAATTTTACTAGAGCTGCCCAGTGTGCCAAGTGGGATAGGTATAAAAATAAGAAGTATTAAAATGTAGGTGGCATCGGATGGCAACACATTCTGAAGCTCAGCAGAGGAATTGCTGCTCTGCAAAGCGGTTAGCACTCCTCCAGAGTCTACCCTGATATAGAGCATGTTCAACTACGGCATCTTTTACAAACTGGTTCGGTGTTTATTGGAAGTGAGAAGTAGTAGGAAGATTCCCTTAATTTTCCTTTAAATCATTTTCTTAATTGGTAATGTTAAAAGCCATAAATGCTATTAGATCATGTAGTCTGACCTCTTAGGACACTGCAAGTTGGTAAATTCACGCTCCCTAATCCACCATTTTAACACAGACAAATCACATATCTACTTCAGATCCTGGTTTCCCAAGCTCACCATGCAAGGATCCCATTAGCTCTTTTGGGCTATGAAAATATTGAAAATAACATTGGGCTTTTATTCAGACCCACTATCAATTGTTAAATTTCACCAGAAATTTTAACGTTTCATGTTTTTTCACCAATCATGATGATTTTATAGCACTGCTAGAGACAGCTGAGGAGTATTTCTCTGTCACTGCCATCCCTAACTGAGCTTACTCTCATGACTAGTTACCCACACAAATGTCTGGTAATTAAAAACACTGAAAGAAAGCCCATTACAGAAAACGTTCTTTCTTTCTGCGCTACTTGCATATTGCTTTTTACTGTTGGAAAGTGCTTGTTTCTTTAGTCTGAAAGTCATCCCGCATTAAATCAAATGCTTTACAAAACTCTAATTGTGTCAAAATATGAGTAACTGTTTCTTAAGATCTATTTTTCAGAAAAGCAGTATAATTGGCCTGAGTTCCCACACATTCACTTTCGTTATTCTTCCTCGGATGAATTCGGTGTTATGTTTTCCATTATTTTGTCTGTAATAGATGTCAGGCTACCCAGTGTAAGTGACTTGCATCTTCTTTTCCCTTCTTAAATATTTGCACAGCATTAACCCTGTTCTAATCTCTCGGTAGCTGGTTCAGTATTAATCAGTGAGTCAGATTCCTCTTCTGCTAGCTCGTCTCATTTACTGGGTACAAGTTAAATGAGCCTGCAGATTTAAAAATGTTTGTCCTTGAATAGATGTAGTTTAATATAATTCTTGGTTATTAATGGACTGGAAAAAAAAAGTTATTTCCTGTGAAATAATTGCATTATCCTAGTTATTTTCAAAAACCAGAACAAAAATACTTACTGAACATTTTAGCCTTTATTAAAACATTATTAACAATTTCCCCATCTCCATCAAGTAAATAGCTAAATTGTCGCTCAGTTTACTGGGTTTCAATACACTTTAAAAATGTTCTATTGTTCTTTCTTTTTTCAGGCCATGGATTTTTTTTCTTCATGCCCTCAGCTTCCTTTATCAACTTCCTGCATGGTCTTAGATTTATATAGATTACTCCCTGGTTCCCTGTTGTTCTGTTTTGTGTTTTTTTTTTTCTTATATATTACTTTTTTATTTCTGCTTATTGTTTTATTTTGACACTGAATGAAGAGGTCCGTTTGTCAAAGTCGGATCCTCTTTCATCACTGTGGGGTCTCGGGGAGAATGGCTTCCTTTTAGAAGCAGACCACCAGTATGATTGAGTCTGGAACTGGTCGAAAGGGGACCGAGGCCGTATACCCAGAGGGCTCCGTCTGATCCTGAGGTTTGCATCAATGCCTCATGAAACCAGGCATCAGTCACGTAACACCACAGTTAGCCCTTTAGCTGCCTGATCCCTTCTTAAATTTAAGAATGTTTAATGCAAGGAGGGATGAGTTTAATTTCCCCCTCTTTTTAGTAAATGGCAAGATATGAGCTCTCAGCTTTTATAAGCTTTTATCAGTTGCTTTTAGTGAGTTTTTATAGTTGCCATAAGCCCCCAGAAAAGAAAATAACAGCATGCTGACACCGAAAGTGCTGACCTTGCCTTTATGGCAGTGCCACAGATGTGCTGCTATAATCTTCATTTCACGGCTTAGGTTGACCTTTGCACACAGACACTGAAAAGAAATCAATTTTACAGATCTTAATATCTACTGGAAGGAGTTCTCCTCAAGTCTGTGTTTTTATTTCATACTAATTACTGTGAAATAACATAATTTAATTGCAGTTAAGTGGAGAGAGAAAAAGAAACGTTTCCAGTAATGGGCTTTCCTTCAGTTTTTTTAAATACCGTACGTTAGTGTGGGTAACTAGGCAGAAGAGGAAGCTCAGTTAGGGATGTCAGTGGCAGTGAAAAGCATTTCTGAGTTATACTTCAGTGTTTCTCTCCCATCCTTTTCTAGCATAAATTAGAAGATGGCTTCGAACCCTTATCTGCAGCCAGGTCATACGTTTCTATCGGATGCGTGCAGCGAGGCATTCTCTGAGGTTTGTTTTTACCTGTAGTTAAAGCTGAGATATGTGGTAGGTACACATCTTTACAGTGCTAAGTGAAGTGTTGCAGTTAAGTATATCACCTAGATAACACACCAGATGACCTCTAACATACAGAACAAGATGTCCAATGTGCTCTTTGCCTCTGTGACAAGATTTCAACATCACTGCTTCTGCTGAAACTTAAAAGCTCCAAAAGGACCACTTGCACAGTTCACTCTGAGATACCAGAATCTAGTGCTCAATCAATAGGTAGGTGGAGGTTGTTGAAGCCCTGTTTAAATGAAAATCTGATAAACTCTCCCACCATCACCAGCCTTTTTCCTCTTCATTTCATTTTGTCATACCTTAAATTCCTGTCCTTACTGCAGTCAGAAGTTTTTGCCTAGGAAGATGATGAGAACAGCATATGTTTGCTGTTATCAGCTATGGTAGCACATAGCACAGCAGCAGCATCGCACCTTGCTTGCCTGGTACAACTGTACCATCACTTCATTATGTAAAGAGACTCTTTAAAAAGCAAAGCAGAACAAGGCAGTTAGCAGAGAGGATGGCTATGCTTGCACTATGTACTTATAAAGGAACTCTAGTTCGATGATCAGTGGAGCAGAATTTCTTTCAGTTACGGTAAAAATTATAATGAAATCAAACATCAAACGGTCTTTCTAGGGCTTTTGGTGGAAAGAAAAAATACAAAACACTCAAATCCAAGCATAATGATATCGCAAATGGTATTAATACCAGTGGTCAGCAGCAGTTTATTTATATTAGTGCACCTTCTCCAATCAAGGTGGGGCATGGTCTACTCCAGGTTGTGAAATAAGTGTATCTGGGACCATTCCTGGAATCCAGCTGGTCCAGACTGGGTCCATTTCTGTTCTCCTGACCTCTCGTGGATGGTCACAGCCAAAGAGATCTGTAGAGAACGATTTCTGGTCCTTCCTAGCAAGGATTCCTATGCTCAGGAATTCAGGTGCTGACTAACCAGAGCCAAAATCATGGCAGAGTTCGTTCTAACAAATTAATTCTTTGGACTTCCAAGTTTCACTGCTTGGCGATATTTCTTGGTAGTGTTTAATTCTCTAGCATCAATGTAGTTTTGGGGGATGAAGGATCAAGGCAGAGCACAATGCCCCTGACCAAGCACGTTGGTATATTTTGTTTAAGGAAGAGACAAAATGACCATGGCCAAAGTGATCACAAGCAAACAGATCCTAAACAGACTTGTGGAAGACAGGTTCTGGATCTCCACTGCCAGCGCAGTCATCAACTTACACAAAATTTTGCCCTTCAACCTACAGTTATTCTGTGCTCTTATTGCAGAAGAGTAGAGGTAGCAGCGAATGGTGACAGCTCTTTTCTGTTAGACAGAACAAACAATGGTGTGTGCTTTATCACATTCCTGGTCCACACAGAGTTGGCTGCCATAAAAGTAGAAAATCTGAGTTCATACATGCTCAGGAGGGACCTATTTAGAGTACTGTAGCAAAATTGTCTGCACTGAGTGTATTCTTCCCCTTTCCAACCCCCTCCTACTGCTACCAACCAGGCTGCACATATGGCATCCCTAGAAAGCAATTGAACGTGCTGCAATGCTGGAGTTGCCAGGGTTGAGTGGCAATCTCTGTGCAATTGTTCTGCTCAGCACTGGGCCAGTGGAAAAAAGAAATAGCCTGTGATGAGAGAATTAAAGGCTATTACAGAGTACATATGCATACAGGAGCTGATCTAAAATCACACACGCAATCTTAATTCTGTTCTTCGCTCAATTCTGAGCGCTTGACTTGGCGAACTTTGAGTTTCTTTAGTAAATGCTTTTTTTTAGGTGTAATTAAATATAAAGATGGCTGTGGGCCTTTTAAGAGAGCGCTGTGGGTTGCACTTGCCAGCACTTGCCTTAATCTATGTGCTGGATTTAGTTCTAAGTCCAAGGGAACAAATCATCGGGTTGTGTTAGGTTTCGTTACTGAGAGAGCTTTTCACACTGATCTGAACCATTCACTTAGATTTATAGTACCTCAAAGTACTGGGCTGGGTTTTGCCCATGGTGTCTGGGCAGAAAAAAAAAATAAAAAAATCTAGTGTCATTAATTGTGCTGTGTCACCCAGTTTATCAGCTTTCTCAGACTGTACATTTGTATCCATTTGCTGAGCTTTTGTACAGAAAAAAAGAATAAATCCCTCTCCAAATGAACTGTTGGAACAATCTGCTTCTTTTTCAAGTTCATATAAAGCAAATTAAAAACTAGATTAAAAGATTGTTAGCCTGCTTTAAACATACCCATGTGTTTGTCATGGCCAAAGCAGTTAAAACAATAAGATACCCCTAAATACATGTGCAGATGATTTTTTTTTTCAGATCTCTTCAAAAAGCCACCAAGCCAATCGTATTCAGCTTTAGGATTCAGGTTTGATGGTGGAGCACTCTCTGCCCCTGATCTACAAAATGTGTAAATTCGTGCTTCATTTAAAGCACCTCCATCACACTCTTGTAGTCACTGGATTCACTCAAGCTAAGTACAGCTTACGTTAAACCTGTGCTTTGGGTGTCGAGGGATTCAGAGACTGCCGTTCCGTTCATTTTTCTTACATCAACTAGCACAGCCCAATGGGGGCTCCAGTGCTATTTCAACCTGCACGGTGACTAATGCAGTTTTCAGCTGATTTTAGGATTAAACCATAAGCAGCACTCTCAACTCATTTTACTCATCTTCAGAATAAAATTCAGGAGGATTGATGAGCTGACAAGCCATCTGACAGATCCGTTCACTCAACAAATTATACAGGCATGTTTCGATCTCAGCCCCTAAGCTGGGATACTAAACGTAACCTCTGATCCCACCTCTTATGCTGGGGTGAAGGTAACAGATTGTGATTTTGAAGCAACAAAACTATGTCTTTCAGACTTTAAGCAACCTATTATACTAATTTGGAAAAGCAGATTTTCTCACGATATCTGGCAGAGCTAATAAGGAAGGAAGCATGTGAGAGGTTGTTGATTTACCTATGTAAATTACACCCTTTTAAACCAGGGTCTCACAGTTTATAAGCATGTCATGAAATGGTGTTTGTAAAATTATACTGTCCACAACAGGCTAGCCCGGAATTTTAGTAGTTGCAAAGCAAGGTAGGAGGCCCTCTGGTAGGGCTGCCTGTCCTCATTTCTCTAATTGAAGTGAGTAGCCCAATGGGAAAACCATTATTTCTAATATTATATACACAAATTAAAACTCCATTTAGAGGTACAGTGGGACCATCTTATAATTGACTTTGATCGCGAAGAAATATCTCAGTAATATTTATAGTAATATGGTCTCTGCCAGAAAGGGTATCTAGAAGGGAAAATATTATTTTACTGAGAAAGGGCTGAGCACGTGTAACACCAAATTTACTAGAGCTGTGGGGGCTGGAATAAGCTGCTTTGGTGCAGTAAGCTGCCTAATAGCAGCAAAATGTTGCTGAGATCCATCCTTCAACTTCCTATTCTGCGTTCACAATGGCGAAGGAAATTACAGATTCTATTTAAGCAGGCAGCTCCTTGGATAAGCCACAACACCTTTATGTCATTTTTTTTTTCCTATAGGTTGACGCTTTAAAAAATCCTCCTAAAAATACCCGTAAAAATATGCTAAGCATTTAAAATTGCAGTTTTCTTCCCTGTAGGAGATGAGAAGCATCCAGCAAGCTACTAGAGCACTGGAGGGGCCAGTGATCATCTATTAGCAGTCTGAATGGACAGGCAATCACTTGAAAGTCTTTGATCCCCAGGGGTAATTAGGAAGACATTGAATAGGAAGTGCTGACTCTTTGCATCGAACAAACATTGAGTTTAACTGCTTCATTTTATAACATGTCTTCCTCCCAGTCACTTCCTTGAAGGTTTCAAAGAAATGTGATGCTTCAGCTGGAAGCTTTTTTTTCTTCCCTATTAAGAGCAATTGAGGACTAAATTAAAATATAAAGTGTTCTCCTAAGAAGGGACTAATACTATTTGGTAGACCATCTGCTTCTGTCTTGGAAATCTTTGATACAGCTCTTCAGTGAGGAGGGGTCAGAGAATAAATGGTGTGTGTCAAATCAAAGCAAGTGAATGCCTTTGCAGCCAGGAATTTAGGTGATTAACACCGTGCTTTGTTTCCCTGAGAGGTAGTTCCTACTCTGGTGGCAACATTTTAAGAGGTAGGAAGCTCTCAGTCGTTTGAATTCCTTCTTTGCAGGTGGTGATTTTGGCTGGGGGAAGGAGGAAACCCAGGTTTCCTTCTGGTGCTTTCATAGTTTGAGCTCTGAATGTAGAGGAATGGCCAAGCAATAAAAAAAAAAAAAAAAAAAAAAAGACACAATTATCTCTCTATTTAGCACCGAAATCCTTCATCCTACTCGCTTCACCCAGGGACAGGCAGTAAGGGTTCTCCATTTCTCAGCATGAAGAATTTGCAGCCTGGCCTAACAGAGTGTCTTTATCCCCCGCCGATGAAGAAGGCTTGTAAAACCTTTTTTTTTCTCACTGGTGCTGGATCACTGAGCAATCGGGGAAGGGGCCAGCCAGGGAGCTTACAATAAAGGGCATTACCCTAAACGTCCCTCTTTGGTTTGTTCTGTTTTATTTTTCTAAATGATTGCCCTGTGACAAATAAACCAACAGGGCAGGAAGCAGAACCGTGGGACCTCCCAGCCGCAGGCTGTGTCTTCACTTAAACAACACGCAATCGATCTGTCTTTGGGGCTCTGGTCTTCGAGGCCTCTTAATTTTGCATTTCCAGGCCTGGCTTCAGCCGGGCTGTGTGCAGGGTTCTCTGCTCCCACACGGTGGGCAGGTTCACGTCCGTCTGGGCAGGGGGTGATTTCTCAAGTCGGGTTTTCCATTCCATAAATAAGTGCTCTAAGCCGTGAAAGGAGGGCATTTACCCATAGGAAATAACTCCAGATGCTGGTAGCGTCACAGAGAGCTGTGCAGTTCTCAGTCCCAAGGTGACCGCAAAAGTCCGTGCAGGAACTGCGCTCTCTTTGTCCCGCAGCGTCTGGCTCAGTGACCAGGTATTTACAGGGGAAAGGTGTGAATTCGCGATATTACGGACCACTGGGGTCTGCAGTAAGGATACCGGACTTCAATTCCAGGCCCGAGAGCTTGTTTAGTACTTGGGCATTAAATCGCTGCAGCATCAGAGCCGCATGCCTTTAGATGAACCCCGCAAGGAGCCAGGACTTGGCCTTACAAGCAAGGAGAGCAGGTACGATACACCACATCCAGGCTTGCTGCTCTTACCCCCTTCTGACACCAAAAGGGCCACAGGACATACTTTAATCCTCGATGTCTGCCGTGTTGGCATGTCCTGCCTCTCCAGGCCACAGAAACATTGTCCGGCACGGAAACAGAAACAGCAGTGAAAGAGAAAAACAAACTGGTTGTTTTCTTTCTCTAATGTTTGTTTTGCCGCTTCCATTCTCCTTAATCTTGCGTGCCTCTTCCTTGATTTATTGAAGATTGACAAACCAGTGATTATTTCATGCTGAAAGGCTCCTTTTCATAACACTGAATGTCACAAAAATATGATTAATTCTGCAACAGTCAATTCTCCCACTTCTGCAGAAATCATATAATTTCAGTGTAGAGAGACAGTTATCCAGATAATTACAGTCAAGTTTATTCCAGAGACAGGAGTGAAAGCAATACATTTACTTGAGTCAAAATTAGCCCTGAGTAATTCAGTGGAGGAATTCAGCTTTTTTTTTTTTTTTTTTTTCAATTAGGAGAAAAAGTAAAACTCAGGTCTCATTTTAGAAAGTGTGTTATTATAAGACTGATTGTTGAACCTGGAGGTTAAAGAGGAATGTGTAAGCACCACGTATCTCATGCTTGATTCCGCAAAAAGACGGGGGAGCAAAGAAACAAAATATTCAAGACATCTTCTTAACCACTGACTGAGCTCCAGCTGTTTTTCCTATTCCCTTTCTTTCTTTGCTTTCCTTTGCTCTCTCTGAATTTTCCCTCTTTTTCTTGGTTTCTAACCTGTATTTTTCTCACCTTCCTCCTTTTTCTTTCGCATTTTTATTCTTGTTCATTATGGCACCGGTACCTCTCACACTGTCTTTTCCCACTTTCTTTGCCCCGTGCTGCACTGGGGGGCTTTGGAAAACCATTCTCCCTACCAGCAGCACTCCTTTGGCTTGTTTTATTTCATATTAGAAGCCCCAAAGACTTTCTGTCTCGCCTGACTGCTCTCGGGGCTCCGTGTAAATCCAGGCTGTGCACCACGCTCGTGCTGCTGCTGATTCACTCCTTGCTTTTGTTGAGCTTCCATTCAGAGAAACTCTTTTTTTTTTTCACTGTTCAGGGCAAGATCGTAAAACAATTGTTATTTTCTTCATTCATTAGCTTCTCGAGGAGCTTCGGCCGGGTGAGGAATCGCTAAGGCAGCAGCAGTACCTTCAAGACATAGCTCAGGGAGGACAGGAGAGGAGGCAGCAGCAGAACCTGTGAGAACGCATTTAGCAAACACCAGAGAAGCAGCTGGTGGCTTCAGCCATAGCCTTAATTTCAAACATCATAATTGATTGGGTTTGGTTATTTATTACACTTAGCTTGCCGCCTTGGGCAAAGCAACAAGATAATAAAGGGCCAGCAGTGTGTTTTTCTTTTTTTTTTTTGCTGACTGGTGTAGTTTCTGGGGGTCTCATATGCTTCAGTAAGCACGTCTTGTCTTTTCTTCTCCCCGTGATCTATCACAATCATCTGCCTCTCTCGGCGAACTCCTTCGCTCCATCAACCTGTCCCAAATGATGTCCATTTTGTTGACCATGTGAATTATTATCTTTGTCCGTTTTCACCCGAAATGCTCTTCCAGTTTCTTTGTTCTCTGCTCCGCTGAGTAAGATGTTTTGACTCCAGGGTTTCGCTGTGTCATAAGCAAGTGGCAATAATACAGAGATGCCCCAAAGCCCGGGTTTCTTGAGAGCAAACTTTGAAAGGGTGTTCCTCTTTATTTGGCTTAACAGCATCAGCTAATGTTGCTTACGGTCTCCACAAGCTGCTGTACAGTAGGAATAATGCGATGCCGAAGAGAATAATGTGTTAAAACCTGAAGAATCATGATCCTGAGTACTTGGTGCCACCAGCATGAACTTTGATTTATTTGGGTGGTTAAGTAGCTCATCTGATGCTAAAGCTGTTTGTAAATTTGCTTTGCTCAAGCGAATCTGAGCCCAGCAAATGAATAGCCACATCACACCGCCGTGGATGAATTGCTGAGCTCAGCAGAGCCATCAAACCCTGAAAGGACCGGGGAGTTTGATTCCCTTCTTTTGCCCACCAAGAAGGCAGGCAGAGACGCCACAGGACTGAGGACAAGACTGTTTATTCTGCCACAGAAAACTCTGCTACCCATTCAGCAAGGTTCGGGGCACTTTTTGCTAGTGTGCAGCTATAGTTAAAAGTGTGCAAGCGTGCTCGATGTCAAAACATGAGCATAATGAGCCAGATGTCCCAGATGCCTTTACCACATCATCCGAATTGTTGGTGCTGAAACGGCCCAGAGAGCACACACGCGGGGTTTCCCCGACGTATTGTTTCCATTTCAAGGGAAGGCAGACAAAAGAGTTTTATTAGCCATGGGGAATGTAACCAAAGCTTCTGCAAAGAGCATGTCAGGAGGCTTCCCAGGCAGTGAAAGCTACATGGTATTTTACAAAAGGGTACACTCTAATGGTTGTTAATTGCAGTGTGCTCTTTTAATACATGGGGAGCCTTCAATATCTGAATATCTACTGAGCAGCATGGTGGGGAGGGACATGGGGGCTTTTAGGAAGGCACTTGCTCTTTGAGAGCCACATCTTATATCTAGCTGAGCAGAGGGAAAAAAAAAAAAAAAGCCAAAGAGAAAATGTCAGCAGTGGGTTCAATTGACCTGGAGACTGAGAACATCAGGAATCACAAACTATTTTTACAGCCTTACTTTGCTTTTAGGAACGTTAACACTCCAAAGTATGTGACTGTGTTTCTCATCTATGGTTCCAGGGTTTTTCCTTGATTATGGTCTTTTTTTTTTTCCCCACACGAAAGAACTTTGCATCAGTTTAGCACAGAACAAGGTTGATTTGTGCTGTCCTAAAACCTTTAAACAACTGTGTGCATCAACAGTTTTACACATCCCACTGAGATTTAGAGACCCAAAGCATCCACTGCTGTTACTGCTTGACTTTTTAGCATGAGTATGGCACTTAGAGGTAAAGCAGAAGACTGAATCTTTCATCAGCTTGTAAATCAGATACTGTTGGTATTTGGTAGATAGTAATGATAAATACTTAGCCAGGAGATTTCCTAGTAACATACATAACACCAGAGTGTGTTTCCAAAGCAAATTGGACTTCTTGTTCTGATTTCTGAAAGGCTTTTGTGGTTATTACTCACCTGCAGCAGAAATTATGTGCTATTTGTCTTACGGTTGTGAATATTTATAGGTTTTTATATTGTTTGGAAACATCAAATTAGAAAGTCTTAATGGAGCATGAAGTGTAAGCTTTTGCATTGTTTTCTGTTTTTTTTTAAAGCCACTTAGTAATCAAATGCTGTTCAAATAGTTCTCTGTTTCTCAGATTTTTGCACTTTTGTATGCATGGTGTGCATACATCTCATTCTCATAAGGCATGTGTGCGATGTTGGGATCAAGGCACACGAAGCTTTTTGCTTCAGGAAAATCTATTAACCAAAGGCAAAAGTTGACATGTTAACGCAGGCCCGTATGATAACATAGATACTTTTATCTGTGCGTGATAGTGCAGACAGCATCGTTGTTACCTATAATTCTGTCATATTTTCTAGATTGGGACATTGTAAGATACTTTGCAAACGTTTAGGAATGGATGGTGACATGGAACCATGATTCACTTGCTCAGGGAGATGGATAATACGCAGAAAAGTCACAGCACTTCCAGACTACGAGCTCTGTCCTTTGACTGAAGCACGATTTTCTCTTCCTAAGACATTTCCTCTCAAGTGCTTTTAATGCATTTTGCATGCCTGTAAGAAATGCTCGTAGTCTTCCCTCTGCACCCAAAACAATGCTGACTTCTTCACCTTCATTTTCATGCGGTAAAGAACGATGTAGAAGCAACAAATTCCTACTGAGGACAGGAGGCACTTAAGCTGTGATAGCCAAGAGTGTGTCAAATGGTCTAGTGGAAAAGCCATTGGTTCAATTCATGCCTGAGCCAGCGATGCCTGGTATGAATTCATGCAGGTCGTTGTAATCTGAAGGCATCTGGTAGATGGAGTTGGAATTAAGCACTTAGGTCAGCAGAGGCATCTGGACTGCTTGCTGTCAAGGACTGCCTGAGTTTGGAGTGGTGAAGAAGACGGGTTTCATTCTCCTCTGACTACAAACACCCGCGTGGTTAACGTGGGAACCCACACTAAGAGCTCTGCAGCATCTGGGGAGCACTCTGGTCCCTGGAGAGGTCCGGTCTGGACGGCGTGTTCAGGCAGCATCTGGTACTGGGCTTACACAAAAGCTTCTGGAGGAGGGGTGCACACAACACCTGTAGGGCTCGGGAACCTGTGAGCACAGAGTAAGTTAAGGGGACTAACACACGGTCTCCTTCAAATGTCCAGAGAAGTGAACCGAGTCAGTCCTCTAATCCGATATACTTCTCTTTTTGCTTTCTGAGAAGTAGAAATAACAGATTCCCACCTGATGAGGTTTTATGAGGTTAAAAGCTGTGAACACGTGTCCAGGCAGCCTGGCGAGGATGAGGGCCATACAAGCACAAAGATACTATGCAAACGTAGCAATGCCAAACGCTTGATACAAATTCGTTGCTCCCAGTCTGATTTCTTCTCTTCCCTTGCACGGTATCTCTGCCAAATATTCTCCCTTCAGATCAAAATGCTGGCCACTGCCCGAAGTGTCCTGAGTGCATCACAAGTTGTGCTGGTGGTATTCCTTCTGGGTACGTGTACTTGGATAAACACATTTGGGCTGTGACCAGCTCCCTGGGAGACTTCCCTTGCTGCTTGGGGGTTTTAGGAGAGTATTTTCTTTCCTAATGACCCAGACTTTGTTAACAAACCCAGGCCCAGTTTACATGGTAAAATGAGACGTTTGTTCTCCTTGTTTTGTGATGTTGTGTTAGTGCAAAGACAAGTTTATTCATGTTAGTAAACGATAGATGACCTAATTGAGACTGAAGTGGAAAAAAGTCACTGATTTCGCTAAATTACCTAAACATGCCATTTTGGGAGAACTACTCCGATTACTTTTCAGTCATCTTGAAAAGATTGTTCCTGATGCACAGGTTTAAATAAACTAACCACTTGTCCCTGTCAGTGTTTGCCAAGCTCAGATGTACCTTTGTGAACAAAATGAGAACTATATAAAATGGAAATGCTCTTATTTCTGCACTGTTTTTGATTCTTTTTGTTTATGCTAAAAGGCTGTGATTCTAGTGCCATTGCACAGTTTCTTGGAGAAATTGTAGAGCAAAATATCAAGGCACTCCCTTAGAAAAGAAATGTCATTCCAAGTGTAGCAAATATCAGATCATTTAGCTGTAGAGAGCCTGCAGCTAAACTGGATCCTGATTGAATATGAAATGTTTATGCTGGGGAAGGAAGAACTGATACGGAAAGCCACGTTGTTTTGCTTTCTGTTTTCGAGGGGCAAGTATTAGTTGTGTAAGCATACAATTTTCCATACTCCACATACATGTGTTTGCTTTTTAAGCATTCTGTCTTGTTCCTTAACTTCACCTGTCTTTATGTAATGGCTTGAAACAGATTCATGTGTACACTGGATGACTTTGCACGGCCGAGAAACCTAGAGAGAGCTATGTCCTGGTGTCACACAAATCTAAGTGGTGCTCCTTGTGTTCAAACCTTGAGGATGTATCTTTGATCTGCGTAGGGGAAGCTGAATTGTACTGAGGAGCGCTCACTCGTGGTCATGTTGCATTCCTGGTGCTGAGCACAAAGGGATCTCTTCAAGATTGATCTAAAATTGCATTAAGTTTTTCTTGGTCTTACTTAGGAAAAACTGTCAGAGGGGCTTGTGAGTTTAATTGATGGGTTAAAAAGAAAAAAGAACCTACATAATATGCTTTGACTACAGCAAAGCAAACCAAAGAGCAATTTCCTAGGATCTATTGGTATGCTGAGAAATAATACCCCTTGTATTTTCACGTTCTCTGCATCGTCACCCCAGCCTTGGGAGTTTTCTGAAACACGGTGCCCGATTATTCCCTCCCACAGGCCATGGATCAGGTGTGGTTCCACTGGAAGAAGCAGGGTGGATTGGTAGAGGTGATCTAAAACTAGTTCAAGCGGGGGTAAAGAATTAGTGGGGGTAAAGACTTAGTGGGGGTAAAGACTTAGGGAATCGGTATGGTAGAATCACTAGGGGCTGTATAACCACATAAATCCCATTTTTGCCCCAAAACAACGACCACCAATAAGCCAGTGGACTGAGGGTTTAGGAAGTTCCCCTGCTACAAGTTCTGAATCTCTCCCAGGCAGAAAAAGATGACTTTTCTCATTGCTCACCACAGCCATGCACCTGTTTGGCCTAAACTGGCACCTGCAGCCGATGGAAGGGCAGATGTATGAAATCACGGAAGACACGGCCAGCAGTTGGCCAGTGCCAACGGACGTCTCCTTATATCCTTCGGGGGGCACAGGGTTAGAGTTACCTGACAGGAAAGGCAAAGGAACCAGTGAAGGTATGGTTGGTGTGTGTCCATGTCGTGAGTCTTCTGTCTGCCTCTGAACTCCAGCCACCCAATCTCATGTTCCATTACCCTCAATGCTGCCATTGTCAGGTGCTTTTTCCAGTCTTTTCACGTCTAGAACTAGTAGTCGTCAGTCTTGTTTCCGTATGTGTCTAAGTTTCATACCCTTCTGATATTCACTGATGCAGTAAAAGCGTGTACAATCCTCATCACGCATCTCAGGCATTCTCAAGGTGGAACTCTGCACCTTATCTCTAAGGCTACAGATGTCCATCGTGAAAACCTTGCCTCGAATGCCTATTTTCATGGAGAAAAAACATCTTGAAAAGTAAATGATTCCTGGAGCAGTGGATCCAACTAAAACATTTGGTTTTGCCTGCTCATTGCCACCATGTGCCAAATGTTTTGAGGACCAAAGAACCAGTGGGTACTGGCGTTCCCTGGCTGGACGTCTCTTTGCTAAGCTGGCCAGATGGAAGACCTGCTCTCCTCAAAGTGTCGTGGTGCTGGCAGCTCGCACCTTTAACTGAAATTGGAAGCAGCTGATGGTTTGTCAGTCCAGCAGCTTGACGTCTTCCTGTGCTCTGTATAGAAGCAGCACTGCCAAAAGCACCCGTAAACCCTGCAAGGGCAGGTGTTTTATCCCTCCCAAAACTTGGAGGAATGAGGAATTGAAAGATTCAGAAAGCTGTTCTGCAATTCAAATGCTCAGAAAGCTGTTTTGTTTGTGTGTCGAGCTGCTTTATACAAGGCTAACAGATTCCAGTAAAATTTAAGTCTTTGGCTTTTTTGCTATTTATTTTGGGGGAGGAAGGTTTTGGGGTAAGAGATTTGCTACTGTTCTGGCAACTGATTGAATTCAAAAGTTTCCAGAGTTCCCTGGACTTTGGCAGAGAGCTTATGTTTATCTATTTAATTTAAATTAATTGTAGTCTTTTTTTTTTTCCTTTAAGAGCTTATCTGCCTTTATCTGTCCAAATAAAAGCCCTAATTATGTGTGTTCCCTAAAACAGTGTATTTACTAGCAACTGACGGCTGACATCAACGTTCTACAAGGGAAAATCAGCTAAGAGAGTTATTCTCAGCAAACCTGACTAGACAGTGGAGCAAGCTGCAGATATCATATGTTGTATTCAAAAATACTTGAGACAGATCCTTTTTTTTCCCCCTCTAACTTGCCATATGTTTTGGTTTTGGAACATGTAGTTTTGATCTGTCCACTTCCTTTTAAAAGTCAAAATGAAAACGAACGAAAGTATTTATCTAAGACTGCCATCCAAATCAAAGACCTCCACTTGATTTCTTTTTCAGCCATGCTTAGTGCTGTCAATTGAAGTTTTGATTGCTGCCAAAAAGCTCTGCTAAAAAAAGAAATCTGGAAATTACCCTAGGAGTTTCATCAGAAGCCCCCTCAAGTTTGTGCTTCATACAGATGTTTGGGAATCTGTAGGTTTAGAGGAGAATATCTTGTCCTGACTAAGAAAAACCACATCAGGACAAGATGTTTCTTGCAGGACTAATGACATCCAGCCTGAAAATGCAGCTCTCTCCCCATCGAGTGACTGTGCAACCAGTTCTGGACTAGCAGTGTTGCGTGGCTGCTGTTCTAAATCAGAATTTCTGTGATTGGAATCCATTTTTTAAAAAATAGATTAAACCATATTTGAAACTACTCCTGATCACACTGAAACGGTCTGGAATAGTCGTGCAGCTGATCTGAATGAATCATTACCAACGCCTTGCCAGTTCTCATCTGTGGCTTTGCTCTAGCACAGCATTTACGGGTGTTTAAGCCCATCCCTGTTTAGCAAAGCACTTAATCACATGCTTACATTTAAGCGTGTAATTAACTGTGATTGAAGTCAGAGGAATACCAGTGTGTTCTTAAGTGTTTTGATGAGTCAGGGTACCTTGGTATCGAAAATACCAGCAGATTCAGCAGGGGCCGAAACGAAATGGTTCATTTTGATAACCAAATAAATTAGGAAGAGTTGCTACGGCAACTAAAAAGTTCAAGGTGATGCATGGAAAGAGCAAAGTAATTGACAGCCCAATTAAGAATTCAGACCTGAAGTTAATTTTAAGTAGTCAAATATTCTGATTAAAACCTAATTTCTGATTAGAAGCCGAAATTGCTTTCTTATTGTCCTTTCTTTATGAAGAATCCAATTTGTAGGGCCTGATCCTACTGTAGGTTAAACCCGACAAAGCAGGGATTGAGTTCAGCCTGGTGGCGAGCCGTTCTGCATCAGGGAACCTCCAGCTGCTGGCTGCACGGCGTAGCCCGGCTCACATCGCCTTTTCAGCCTTACAACACTCCACCAAGAGGAGATACAAGCTTTGTAATTGCATGTACAAACAATTATTTATGTGAAATTGTCTTTTTCAATCACACAAACGTTTTTCTTGCTTGAGCAAGTGCTGTGCGTACAGGCAGAATACACACTGTGCTCAATTTCTCCAGGCTCTCTCCGGCACAGCACCATCTATCATATTAAATTCTCACCTTCCCCGATCCACTCCGCTGTGCAGTCTTTATTAATGAACAATCAGGGCGCATATCAAATACTTTAGATTTTCATCTGAATTTCTATGAATCTATAAAACATGTCGGTAGCAATCAGAAAAATAAATCCTTCATCTGAACCTCAACAGGTGATGTCTTTAGGTCTTTTTAGTAGAAGCCTGAATCTTTTCACCTTACAATAATGGAATAAGAAACTTCGCATGAAGACATGGGAACTGTTTCCTTTAATCCCAACGGTGTGAAAAGTAATTTTTAGTATGCCAAATAAATATTTACAATCCATTTTATAAAGTAATCCCCTTTGGAATCAAGCTAGCTGATTTCCATTGTACAGCTGTACTCTTTTAGCACAAACGATTCAGTAACCATTTACCTAAGCTGCTTCTGATTATCTCTATTAATATACACTGTGACTAAAAAAGGATAAAAAGTCACCAGATTTCCCCCTTGTATTTATCTGAATTTGATGAACAAAGATAAATGAGGACCTTATAAAATAACCAGTAGCTTTTTCCTATGAACAGGCGTACGCTGTTTTCTAGACTGTGCTGGTATGCATAAAACTTCAGCCACGAGACA
The DNA here is from genome assembly GCF_040182565.1 of Anser cygnoides. Classification (NCBI taxonomy): domain Eukaryota; kingdom Metazoa; phylum Chordata; class Aves; order Anseriformes; family Anatidae; genus Anser; species Anser cygnoides. The sequence continues at coordinate 208,084,570 of NC_089873.1, forward strand.
GCACAGAAATGAAACGTACCATCAAGCCCCACTCCAACAATGTACGTCTGCAGTTGCAAACTTTAATTAGCTGATCAGGGATTAGCCTTATTTGGACCAAAAGTTCTTCTAAAATGTTTTATACAATAGAAGAGAAAAAATCTCCTGTCTACAAAGAAGTATCTTCAGATACTCCTTTTGTTAACTGTCAATATGCATATCATTTATATATGGATTTTGGAGAGACAGCTAACAGTTTACTTTTGTCTCTTCTGGAGAGTTTGTATTGGGATGATATATGGAGAAATTTAATTTTTAAAGGAAATATTATAACTCAAAACAGTAAAATGAGAGGTTGCTCTACCAATCACCTTTTCAATATGGCAAGTAAATTCTAAGATTATTTCATTTTAATTCATTCTGCGTAGAAAAAGATACTTTTATTTCATATATCCTGTTTCCCACACGTAGGTTCTGGAAGAAAAATTCTCATAATTTGATTTTCCTGCAAAATACTGCGTGTTCCTGAAAGTTTTCTTCTCGTTTTATCAGAATTGCTTGATCTGTGCAACATAGGGTACTGAGGTGTAATGGCACCGAGATAACAAATTGATTTGGATTTCTAAATTTAATAATTAGACCTCGATGGTGATATGATGTTCTCCTTACTAAAGCCAAAATCTTTTTTTTTTTTTTTTTTATCAAGTACAAGTGTCCTTAAAGGCTGTTTGCTAAGCAGTTGCTGTCATCTTCTTTCTGCGCTGCAGGTGAAGCTGCGTGGCCACTGGTTATGGCAAAGGCCAGACAGCATTTGGGGACTTCAGCTTGCATTCTGTCCATACTCCTTGGGCTTCCGTGGAGTTGAGGTTTTCTCAAAGCAGCCACCAGTTCTGAGAACTGTGAGTGTAAGGGTGTCTAACCTGGAGTTCCTCAGCCTTGTTTTCCAGGGATGCTGAGCTCCCCGATGACTCCCTCGGATGTTACGACGAGTGCTGATTGCCATCCACACGCTCAGGCTCTCCAGTCTGGTGGTTGCTTCAGAAAACAGATGCCTCCGTTTGTTTGGCTGCTAAAGGAGGATGGATGATCCTAACACACTTCACAGATTATATTGAAACCTAATTAAAACCTATCAAGTTTTCTTAGTAGATAGTACTGACGTGCAGGGTATGATTTCCATCATCTTTTTACTCAGTCCTTTTTATCTTTAGCCTTTTCTGAACTGTTGAACAAATTTGAAATATTCATACTGCTTTCCAGCATTAATTTAATGGAGAAGCATTTTCCTTTCCCCTCTTAGGCATCCTTTCATGCTGCTCTTCTCCACACTGCCATTCCATTCAGTGACACGTGTCTACCTCACTATTACTTCCCTTCTCTCTCCTAATGTAATGATGTCTTCTCCATCAGTGAACTCATTTTCATTTGTGTTATAATGCAAGATGATTTATTTTTATGTAATGTAATTACACAAGCTCTAATGTTATGGTTTGAACAAAGGGTCATTTTTCTCCAGGTTGCTCTTCCCGTATTCATGTTTTCAAACAAAACAGTTACTGAAGCCAAGAATAACCCTGCCAGTTTTCCTCTCGTATCATAAGGATTGGCTACACAAAGTACTCCAAAGACCTCGCGACACTAATAGTCTGTTTCTCAAGATCAGAGTCAGATACCAGTACGGTTGGATTACTTCTAGGATCTAAGGCTAATCCAAGTTTTTTGTTCCTGTGTTTTGGCAGGAAAGCCCAGTAGTTTCTTTCCAGACGACAGTTTTATAGACTCTGGAGAAATCGATGTTGGTAGACGAGCCACACAGAAGATCCCTCCTGGTATCTTTTGGAGATCTCAGGTGTTCATCGACCACCCAGTGCATCTGAAATTCAATGTGTCCTTAGGAAAGGCCGCTCTGGTCGGCATCTATGGCAGAAAAGGCCTTCCACCGTCACATACACAGGTAACGGAACCTCATTTCAATGAAGCAACACTTGTCTTATAACTTTTGTTCTCATGGCTGTTTTTATTTCAGCTGTTTCTCTCAGGAATTTGCTGCGTGCTTGCAAGACAATAAAGGTGATATATCCAGAGAAAGATAAGCAAGTGAGAGTTACCAGATTGTCACACACATTAACCCCATGGGCTGTAGGCTCAGGCAAAGCAGGCGGTTGCCTAAGGCAGCAAGCTGCCAGGGGGCAGAAAGGGTTGTGTGAGGGGATCACCCTCCTGCTCCCAGCACCATCAACCACCACGCTCTCCATCCAGTGCGCCTTGCAGCAGCAGCCTCACCGAAACTACATCAAAAAGAATCATCCCTTGTCCCCAGCTTTCATGCCATGTGCCCCGCTTTCAGCCTCTCCTCCCCTCCCATGGTAAGAGCTGCAAGACCCCAGTTTCTCACCCTCACAGGAGCACGATTCACTTTTGCCTGCTGTGCTGAAATGCCTTGAGCCCACTCTTCACGTTATGTGTGTTGGCTGTCAGATTAAGCTGAGGTTGGTCAGGACACAGTAACTGCTGTATAACCAAACAAAATCAAGTCTTTAACAGAAAGCCACTGTCTTACTTCAGCAGGAATCAAGATATGGTTATTATTCTGTAGGGCTAAAATGAAAGCAGTTGCTTTCCTTAACACACCTGCGAAGAAGCTGTGTTGAGAAGTCACTTTCTGGGGAAAGCTCCAAATAACCATCCCCTTATATAAGGATTTTGTACATTAGTTTCTCTACTTTCCGTCTCATCCGTAAGCTGCTCTTAGCCAGATTGATTAATGCATTAGGGCGTAACTCTGTTTGGCAGTGCAAAACATCTAGCTCCCACTTGCATCAGCAAGTTAGCAAAGTATTACCAGGTTTCTGTTAATGTTCTAACTTACCCTTCTCCTCCATTACTAACGGAAAAGTCCAGCAACCAACACAGCAATTTAAGATTTATAGAAATACCCTGTCTTTATTTTCTTTCTAAGCAAACAAATATGTTTATTACAACCTTTCTGGGTAATATGGTATTTTCCACATATTAACACACCTGCAACTTATTTATGTCAAAGAGGTGTCATAAATCTACGCTTTCTCTGCCTTCTTTTCTGCAGAATTAAAATATTTCAGTAGGATCAGCAGGTCATAAATTCAGTGACACAATAGTGCTGTTATTACCCATTTTTAATCAGTCTCTCTTTAAGGGGAGATTGAGACATTTAGAGTTTAAACCTCCTGTTTTATTAAAATAATAAGGTCATGCTTACAACAATAATGCTAACTGTAGATCAGAAGTCTGTATTACTTTGGCTTTCCTTGTTTGTAATGATTATTAATATCCATTATGAAACAGAACTTATTACATGAATAGTTTCAATTGTTTAAAGAACAATTGTGAAATTTAACACATAAATCTTAAGTAAAGTCTGTTGAATTTAAAGCAAAATGCTTAAATGGAGCGGGGCACTTCACCCAGCCACAGTAATGTTTTAATTACTAATGTTTTAAGCAATTAAGAAGCCCACATTGACTTCTTCATTGCTATGTTAAATGTGGGATGTGGCACATGTTTGTCAATATTACATGCTGGAGGAGGCAATGCACTTGTACCAAGACCTTGGAAGTGCTGCTTTCTGTATAGCCACAAATCAAGAGCTGCCAAGCATATAAAAAATCAGCATCTGTACCAAAACATCACCAAAAATTACCAGAGGGACATTTTAATCCAAAAAATAAGAGTAGTAGAAACAGAACCCCAGTCCCACCCTGTTATGAAGAAATAAAATGGATCTGCAGATACTGGAAAAATATTGATATATTACTAGCTAATACTTAATTCAGTTTTGAAATGATCCCTTTTCCTAATATTTTTAAAATCTGCCGTCAATTAAAGCAGTGTTTTCCTTCTGTATCTTTTTATATGAAGTTTAATCCTTAGCACTTAATCTCGCCATAATTTATTAGCCTTAGGAGTCATTAAATAGGTAACCTGCTTTTTGTGTTAACATTGTATCTCATAGTTAAAACATATGACACAAATATCATTTTTTCTCTTGCATGATCCAGAGTATCTGCTGTAAATCTACCCAGAGAGTTTTATATTTCCAAATTTTATAATGAATTTCACAAACAAGACTTTGGCAAAACGTACGCTTAAAGCAGCGATAATCTCCTCCTTGGAAGGGAGCAATAAGGGGTTGATTTTTTTCCCAGCCTGTCTGGTTGATGGCAGCAATAAAATTTGAGCTGACAATCAGATTTTCTTCTGTACTAGACGATTAGATATTTCTTCTGGTTTGATAATCAATTTTCTGTAGCATGCACCTATGGACAAACTATTCTCTTTCAGGATCTTTGAGTTGCTTCCAAGGCTGTAGCCCCTTAGCCTGTATTCCTGAAATTGGTAAAATCTTAAAAGTTATAATGTTCCCTGCTAAAACAACAAACTATTCCAGATTCTCTTTCGGAAACTTTGTCTGTGAATCACCTATCTGTGATCACCTATCAGAACTGAAGTTTGCCAGCAACCATGGACAGTAATAATCAGAAGAAAGTGCAACCTCCAAATTTCTGTAGTGTTAAAAATAGAGCTTGTAGAAGCCAAAAATAATTTACTGGTAACAAAAGGCACTTCTAATTCTTCTCAAAAAATTATAATAAAAGTTACACAATTTTCTTGTGGTCTATTAAATGTAATCTTCCCATATCAAATCATTTTTAAACTCTTTAACCTGGGCCAAATTTTTTACATATTTAATTTTAGGGATTGGCCATCACAGCCTTTGGGAGGCATTTTTCCATTTATACAATTTGGATTTATTAAACTGGTATTTTGTCTACAATTTTATTGCTTGCATTAATTCTAATTGTGCATTAAAAATCTCCTAATTTATTCAAACGTAATAAAACATAATCCATTTGCGGTTCGATTCATATTTGCAGCTAGTAGCTTAGTAACTTCGCAAAGTCACCAACACCTGAAGCACCATCTTGCAAATATTTATAAAAATAAACTTTTACATTTGGCAGGAAGCCCCAGGTAAGCATAACCTGGAATGGACTGTAACAACAGCAGCTCACTGTAGCTGGATGCCTTGAAATTGTTTTCATCCCACTAAGTTTTAAGCGTCTAGACCTAATACGTAGCAAGCAGTAAATGCCCTCAGGGCATCCTCAGAGCGGCTGCGAATGTCTGGCTCGCACGGTGCTGTTCAGAACAACCTCACGCTTCTGTCCTCTGAAAATTAAAACCACTAAAGTCTCATATTTTTCCAAAACAAATATGCTTTTTCAATTACATACCTGTAGGCTTTATATTTTGTATTTACATCGTATTATCTCAAAACAACAACTCTGCTTCTGTCTTCGTAGACAGCCAAAGGAATGCCCTTCGCAGGCGTTCTGGCTTTTGCTTTCTCAAAAGACAGTGCAGTATCACATTTGAATGATCTACGTGCTGAAATGAAATAGGAAAAAATGAATAAAGCAAATTCAAAACAAAGTTCAAATAAATAATTAAAATGTAATAATGAGGAATATTCTAGGGACAAGTTTTGTCATTTCGTGTGCAAGGTAGGACATATACAGTTTATTTCTAAAAATAAATAAATTTGGAAACAAATATTTCTTTTTAACTTAGTAATAACTGCAAGAGGAGAGAAAATGCCATCACCTCTTGGTGTACCTTGAAGAGTATACCAGCCAACGTAATAATATAACAGAAGCACCCACATTTTGATATGGCAAAGTCAAAAGGGATAAGGAGCCCAAATTTGTTGCAACCATTTAAAGCAGCAACATTTGCTGGTACAAAAATAAGTGGTGGTGTTTTTCCCTGTTTTCCTTGGTCCTACCAAAACCTACAAGCTTATTTGACTGACTGGATGAGAGAGGGAAACCCAAGTAAAGTCAGGGCACAGAGAAGCACGGCTGTGCCCCAGCTGCTGCGTTTTGCTCACAAAATGTTCTGTTCACCTGAGCACAAGATAAGAGTCGGGTTTGACAAGGTTCACTTCACATCTGTGATGTCTGCTAGACTTGTATCTGACTTGTCCCATTAATATATTATCAGACAAAATACAATTATTGCAGAAAGTCGGTGGAGTTATTTAAACAGGGAACAAAAGGTAGTTGTAATGCTAATAGCAAAATGAAAGCAATTGTTCACCTGAAGTCACCCAGGGGGAAAAAAAAAAAAAAGTTCTTTTGAAGAAAATTTCTAGAAGCCAGCTCGTAAACGGGCCTTTTACACATTAGCTTATCTGTTTTCCATCTTCGTCTTCTGTGATCTTTTGACCACTTCTGCTATTGCTTTAAGAAAAACCCTCACTGGCTAAGGAAAATACTTCTGCAAAACTTACACCAGAATTTACTTACAAATACCACTTACCTTTCACAATTCTGGTAAACAATCTATCCAGTTAGGCTAGATAATTTTTTTTTCTGCCTATTTTCCTTGTTAGCCAAGACACAAAGAAAATAACAAAAAAGCTTCTGAGTAGCATCTCTTTATCATTATTATACTCACAGTGCAATTTAGCCACGTTCCCTGGACTTCAGCTTTCCCTGCCTATGTCTCTAGAGAAAGCATGTCAGTAAGGTCAGTGTGCCCCAAATCACTTTCTAAATAAAGATGGTTTCTTGGCCCATGTAATTAGAGAGAACTACATTCTTATACTTGTTACTTCCAGAATGGTTACTTGCAGGTTGTCCAGGAACATGCTTGAGTTTGGGTAGACACCAACAGAGAAAACCTGTTTATGAAGCATCCATGTATGTACATTTCTAATACTCAAAGCAAAATATGTCTGTCTCCTTCATAAAACAAACCAGGAGCAAGAGGCTAGGCTTCCTCAGCCCGAAATTCACCCAACCATCACTCTTTTTTATTTTTCAGTTTGACTTTGTCGAGCTCCTTGATGGAAGACGTCTGCTAACGCAGGAGGCGAGAAGCTTAGAAGGACCTCAGCGGCAGCACAGAGCTTTTGTGCCCTTGTCCAGCCATGAGACGGGGTTTATCCAGTATTTGGATTCAGGCATATGGCATTTAGCCTTCTACAACGATGGCAAGGAGTCGGAAGTGGTTTCTTTTCTTACGACTGCTATTGGTAAGGATTTCCTGTTTTATTCCTCAGATGGCTGCCTTGAGGCCAGGTATTAATGCACATACTCAAATTGCATGGTGCCTTTGTGTGGTTGGGGAGAGAAGGCTTGTAGAGGATGTGTTTAGCAACAGGCTGAATGCTGTTAGGCCCTAAATACCCCGTAAGTATTTTGTATGCCTTTTTAATAACTATAACCAGAAGGAGATTCTACCTAGTGCCAAAGTTGGATTACAAGCTTGAAATTCCCTGCTTCATTTTGCCTTTGATCTCATTTTTATTTAGCTTCTTTTTTTTTTTCCCCCTTCCTGGAGCAGAGGTATAGCAATGATTGAAGAGCACAGAGCAACACCATGCAACGGTTTTGTGTGACAGTCCTGCCTTTGAGCACTGTCAAAATTACTGCAGCAGGAGCTCAGGCAGAGCGCTGGGGTTAAAACCACCAAAGAGCGCTGCGAGGCTTAGTAGTAGGAACCACGATAACAGGCATCTCTATTTCTCCTTGCTAACAGAAAGAAGCTGTGATTTCTTAAGAAGTACAAATTAACAGGTTTCTCAGTTTCTCTGGCAGTAAAGTGCCCTGCCAGTTCAGCGCGCAGGCACTGATTAGTTGCTGTCCAAGGAGGAAAGGATGCTGCCTGCGGACTGCTTGACAACCCAGCACACTGGGCATTCTTACTTCCCTCTGTAAATACCAGAATCTGTTTCTGACTCAATAATGTTTAATTTTAAATTTACTGACCCGCAGAACCTTTTCATATCCCCAGATTCGTTTGGTTGTAATTTAAAGATTGCTCCATAAAACTAGCACTCAGCTTTCTGCTAGCCACCGTGATTGCTTAATGGAATTTTTTTTCTTTGCTGAAAAAAGCAGACTCGGTCCAAAGCTGCCGTTAATCCCTCTCCCAGAAGAGGCATTGGTGTTGAGTCTCAGCTGTCTGCAATAGTTACCTAAGAGCTATGGGCTGTGATTTGTCTTGGCAGGTTAATTAAAAGTTTAGGTCTTACTAAAGCAGTCATTAAGATCCCAATATTCACTTTTAGTGCTAAAGTTTGTCTAATGCAGAAGTGGAAACACTGCTGTAATACTCTGTGTTAAATTTAAAACCTGGAACTTCACGTGTTCGATGCTGTTCACAGTTAAGCAACGCCAGAAACAGTTGCACGTTGTCTTATGAAACTGAAGCCTCACTCTATAGAATGCAGATTTACTTCATTTAGTTTGCTGTTGCAGTGATGGGATTTGAGCCTTTTCTTACACTGACCACCTTCTGCCCAGAATAGCCTCCAGATATCCTTCTGTGCGTGACTTTATTTTCCTGCTCTAGGAATTCCTCCGGTTTAAAACTTCCCAGCACAAGAAATCGGTAAGGCTCTCAGAGAAGAAAACATTTTTAAAGCACAGTCACTAGTTGCTCGTGTTCTCGAAGTGATGCTAAATGAGGCTCTAGCCAGACTTTTCTCCCTGCCTCATTGCACTAACATAGAAAAAAAAAAAAAAAGGCAAAATATTCGGAACCCGTCTTTGAGCCATGTGGGTGAGGAGCATGTCAGCCTGTCTTCAAGGCAATATTTTCTTGTTTACCCTCTGCTGTACCTTTGCAACCACATGAGAAGCAGAACAGGCCGTGATACATTCCCTGTTGACCTCGAATCATTCTGTCTTCAGTACAAGGAAGTTTTCTTTTGCTGTACAGAAAAATAGAGCTTTGCCCCATACATGGCAGCCACTTTGCCCACTGGCAGCTGTGCAGCAGCACAAAGCTTTAGCGTACAAGAAAAGCTGTTTAGGTACAACCCACTCATTCTGAAATAGGTAAACATTTACTAAGGAAGGTGTGGCTTCCTGACTAGAATTTGGCCAGATAAATGCAGCAATTTTAAAAATACTGTAAATTGCGATATCCTTAATGAGTAAGTACCTTTCTCCTTAGTCTAGATTTCAACAGCTTGTTTAAAGAAAATCCAGGCAGCTGTTCTGTGTAAATGCATTGTGTTGCTTCAGAGCCTTCCTAGTATATTCGTGAGGTCTGGCAAGGCATGGTTGCTACATTTTAAGTCTACCAATACTAAAGTACGGTGGTGTTACAATTTTTGTTGGTGCCAGGGTAAAGAGGATGTAGCTGACACGGTGTTTATGACGCAGGGTGTAAAACGGCAGCGCCAACCAAATAAATCAAGTCACACACGATGGGAGCCCTTAGATCTGTGTGGGGTGAGGAAGCTGCACCAGAGGCAAGTTGTCGTTTTATGTGATTTGTGTGGCAAGAGCGCGTAGAAAAATCTCCCTTTCTTATTGCATAGACACAGTGCTTACAGTGAAAGGGTGTTTGGAAAGTGTAGCGGGGATGCAGGGAGAAGTAGGACCCGGTGATGTGAGAAGAGAAGCAGCAGCCTGGAACTCCTGGATTCTGATTGATGTGCGAATCCTGACCCAGCCCAAGCTCATGCTTCAGCTGCTCACCGTGTACAACCGGCGAGAGTGACATTTCCCCAGAGATGCTGCGAGGGTGATAGAACTGCTGGGAAAATGCATTAAGCATTAATTAATAATCACAGATAATGGCAGAAAGTGCAAAATTGAGAATGGTGATCATGATGATGAGTGCATAAGGCCAGACTGTTTAGTCTTTCCTCCCTTGGGCATAAGGACTCACCTGAGTCAAGGACTGTAGCTTTTACTACAGCACTAAAGTGTTGCATGATAAGGATGCTGATTTTCCAAGTTTATTTGCTATGTTCCGATAGACCAAAACTTTCAGAGCCAGTAAAATCATCGCAGGCTCTGTGTGACAATATCAAGTAAAATGACTGTGCAGTGCTTGTCTGGAATGATTCGGCCTTCCATTATTCTAGTGAAAACTGGAGAAAAATGGAAAAAAAAAAAGCATCTCTATTCCCAATTTGATAGCATATTTGATTTCGTAAATTGTGAGGCTGTCCATCATACTGTTTTGGAATTTGGTGTAGCTATAACTAAATCCACTCGGGAACATTCGCACTGATTTTAAGGGCAAGAGATGACAGTTTAGCCTGTTTTCTAAAAGGACGCGGAACCATCATCGCTACAGAGTTAGGTGGTGTCAAAATCTGTGCCTGTTACATGTCGTTGCATGTGAACCCGGGGAGAATACAGAATCGTAATGCCTGTCAGAGCTTATACCTCTACGTAATACAGGCAATTCAGGCGGAGGGAAATCAGATTATTCTAGAAAAGTTTTCAGCTTTTAATAACATTTTTATATCCTATTCCTCTGAATTACAATGCGAGACATTATAAAGGAACAGACAATCAAAGTCTCTCAATAATAAATTAACCTTTTTTGTAAATGACATTGGCAGCACTTTCTGAAATTTCTAATAGAAACACTTCTCTGAAAAGCGCTCTGTGGGTTCACCTCTGCCTGATAGCGGTGATTTATTCAGAGCAATCTGGCATAAGTGGAGCAAAATAGTAGGCTGAGGAATCACCTGGAATCGGCACATCTGAGACAGAGATGTAGGCCAAAATCTGCTCAGGAGAAGTGAGAAACATCTGAGAGCCTGAAAACATCTACAGAGTCAGAGGGAGAAAGTCTCCCAGCACCTGTTAGTGCTGAGCTCAGGCAAGCTGGGCTGTGCAGGGCCACTGAGAAATCAAAAGAAAAGCAAAATCAGCTGTCTGGGAGAAGAGAGCATCTCTATTTACCATCGTGTCACCCACCAAGCAGCAGGAAACGCATGTATGACACCTGTGAGAGGATGCAAGGTTTTGTCTCACTTTTATCTTCTGCAAGAGACTGTGCTTGAGTTTAGGAACAGGTCCACGGTTCCTCCTTCCCCCTCCGCTATCCGTAAAGAAAACTGCTGTAAGTACTTCCCTCCACCAACGTACAAGCAAGCTGACAGTGATATTTATACGGGGCTGCCAGCACATACAGCACTTTACAGTATACATCACAAGGCAAGCTCCCTTCCTGCAGCAGGCTAAAATATAACAACCCCCCAGGACAGCAGTTCACACACATGAAGGATAGCAGGAGAGGAGCACTTCACAGTAGGACTGAGCTTAGGGAGGAGGGAAAAAGCACAGGGCACAGAGGCAAGCATGGGACTGGGACCTCTCCCGAGTGTGAGAGGTGACAAGAGTGGCTCTTCTTCAGCTCTGAGCAAAAAGCACTGTAGTGTTTAGCTTGTTCTTAACGAAGGGAGAGGGAAAAGTCTGAGTAACTCAGATTTGCTTCACTTAGACTTGCTGCCTATGTGTATGCTAACTTAAACTCTACCAACTTCCAATTCAGAAGGGATGCCCAAGTGTGATCCACTTAAGTCTCAAAGCCATTCACGTTATTTACACTTGCTTTGCTAATGTCTAAGAAAGTCTAAATTGGTTTCATGTAAATATTGAGGAGTCAGGAGGCTGTGAAGACTGGTGTGAGCTGTGATCTGCTCTGGCTTATGCTTTCCTTTAGCTCCCTAATGCCTGAGTTATTTGCCTTAAACTCCCCTGGGTACAGTTAGATCCTCAGGGCTCCAAATGAGGAAAAGTGGATTTCATGTCCCAGCTACGCTCTTCTGAACTTGTCCTCCAAGTACATCCAGCAAAAGAGTTGGCACATGCCAAAAGTGTCGCAAGTGCTTGAGCTGAATCAGGACCTCTAATTGTTAATGGGTCTCCAGCTGCTCCCTGGAAGTGCTCTGGAAGTTACTACAGGTGGTGTTCTCCTCTACTGCATGAATCGGGTCACCTTACTCCATCCCCTGTTTCACAGAGGCACTTCTGAGCATTTCCACCTTGTGGTAACCCTCTAGAGCTATTTAATAGCCTGTTCTGTCCCAGACTCAAAACCCTTTCCTTCTGTTTGCTTTGCACAGAAGAAAAAAAAAAAAATATATATATATATACACAGTGCCATATAAGAACCGTGGCAGGGAAGAATATCACAACTTCATTTTTAATGTTACTAATCTCTCTCCTGCAAAATAACAACAGAGCTTTGCATGCCAAATAGCAACAGGGCTTTGCACGCTCTGCAAATAGTTTTTTGCCTTTGGCTCTCTGTGTCCCATTACTTGACAGACACTCAGATGGCTGTGTCCCATTGCTAAGCCCTCTCTTGACAGACGCCCAGATGGTCAGTGCCGTTTTTGATTACTCTCCCGTGACCACCACCCCCTTTTATTGGTGCTTTCTTTCCTGATGTTTGGCTTCAATTAACTTTTACCCAGCTTCTCTGAGCGTGGTAAAGCTTGTAGGTCTCGGGTAGAAACTGTACACGCTCCCTCAGTTCAGCTAGGAGGCAATAAAGGTGTTTATGAGTCCCTGCCAGGCTGTGAGTCTCCTTAGTTTTTCTTCCTTGTGAATTTGATCTCACGAATGATGTTAGGCTGACAGCTCCGCTCGGCTGAAACCTTCCATTAATTTGCAGAATAGCTTCAGGTTATGCTGCAGCACTGCAAGGCGCCTTCCACCTGGCCACGGGGCACAAGGTCCTTCGGGGAAAGGTGAGTTGGTCCATGCAGGACAATGGTGAGAAGACAGGAGATCGCCTTCTCCAGCACAGTCAAACCCAGCCCAGCCGGCTAGGTAGGGCTGGGCGAGCTCCCTCCATCTGAGCTTTTTAGGAGCTGCAGGAATTCCCCTCTCCAGACAAGTGCAGTAGTGTGGTGGGTGAGATTTTACTTCTTCCTTCAGGCTGATGTGCAAAATTAATCTGTAGAGAGCTTAATAAAAACAACCAGAGCCTGAGCCTTGATCTGGAAACCAAAGGAGGGCTGTGGGGTGGTGAAACTTTTCGCATTAGTGTGTAATCCCCGTGGCCAGAGGGTTTTGTTTGCAGTTCTCAGTTGAACACTGATGATGTTTTTAAATGGATAGTGATAAGACCCTCAAAACCTCAGCAGCTAGAAGCCAATGATAACCTTATCAGTGCACCCTAAATCTTTTCACCTCTGTCTCCATCCCCAAAATTGATTAGCAATCTCATTTCCAGATGAAGTGAGCCGAGAGGAGGAGGATGTCCTGGTATTGGAGTTTATCTCCCTGACTGCCTTTGCGTGTGACTGTCAGCAGATCAAGCATTTCTCCCAGATCCTAAATCCCCTTCAGCTTCAGTCAGTAACGTTTGTGCCTGATCCCGTGGCACACAGTTCCCCAAATGTTACCTGCTGCTTTCTGCCTGCTTCTGCTGGAGCCGGAGCACTTCCAAGAAACCTGAAGTCAGACCAATCATTTCAAATCTAGATGTTATTTGTGGTGACCTTTTTCTCCCTGCAAGTGTCTAAAACAATTCTTACATAATTACCCTGCTTCCCAAGTTATAATGGCAGGCAAAATTATTATTTCAGGATTTTTCTGCTGAAGACTTAAGGCATCTCTAATAAAAGAGAAATTAGGGACACATCTCAAAGATAATTAAATAATAAGAAGCCTGGAAAGGTCAGATACTTGGCTGTGAAATCTTCTGCCACTGCTCTTTCCATATACAGCATATCTCTTCATTGATGTCCTGCAAGAAAAAGCTAGCAGCATAAAATTGCAATGTGTAAAGAAAGTTAGCTTAGCTTTAAAGCAGAGATAGAATCACTCATTTAACAGTACACTTGAGCTTTTTCTTGTTTCCTTCTTTGTAAAGAAATGGTTTGTATAGGAACACTCCTCTTTCAATAGATCTAATGATTACAAGTGATAATTTGGGTGGGAAAAATTGAGAGACAAGCAGACAGATATTTGCATTAATATGGTTGTACAAAGGAGATTAAGCCACGTTTGTAGAAATTGCTTGGATGCCAGTGTGTATTCATTTCAGTAGAAGTTAGATGTCTGAATAACTCTAATGATCCAGATTTTTTTTTTTTTTTTGATTATGCTTCAAAATAGTAGAGAAGCAAAGGTAGGTTTGTCTTTCTGAAAAGCTTTGCCTACATCTGCACTTACATGGCCCGGTAGCCTTGAACTTGCCCATCAGCATGCTGCTTGCAGGCCGGCAAGTTCTCTTGATCCAACAGAGCTTGTACAAAAGATTTATCGATTGGGGTAATTACTTCGGTTTTGGGGTCAAGAAAAGGCTTATTTAATACCGAAGTTAAAGCCTTTCTCTTTCCTTCTGTTATTTCTGTCCCTTTCTTTCAGTTCATTTTTTCAGAGCAGCACAATTCTGCCTTAATGACACGACGTACAGCGCTATCGGAGGGTTTCTGGAGAAACGTGCAAAGCAGTGCATATGGTTTTCGTTTCTGCAGTTTTGTATATAGCTCTGTCCGTGCACCCCAGACTGCAAGCTAATGTAAGCACAGCTTGTTTTATTCCTGCGTCGGATTACTGAGCAGCTCCGCGCAGACTTTTCTTTCCATGAACGCTCCCCTGCTAAAGCACAGAAATGAGGTGGTGGGAGTTACACGTCCACTTTGGCGAACACAAGGGGAACCCTTTCTGTGCTAGAACAACCGACTATTTTAAGCCTTGCTTTTCCAAAGGCTGTATTTAATCGTATTTACATGCAGGCCTTTAATTGACCACGTGAGAGAACAGAAGCCAACGAGCTCGGCACCGCAGGAGTTACCAGCCCAGTCTCCCCTTCCACACGGGGCCCAGGGGGATGAGAAGGACACAGTCTGTGCAGTAACTCCTGGCATATGTTGACTTCTAAAATGATTACGGCTGTTCTGTGTATTAGATGTGCGACTGCTTGCCTTATCTAAGAGCTGCAACAGTCTGAGAAAGAGTTATATAAATTATGCTAAACTGATTTCTGTCTCGGAGGCTTGCTGGAGGCTCTGAGAAGGAACGTGATTTGACCAAGCTTGTGCAGCCAGTCGGCTAGAGGCAGACGTGGAGCCAGGAGTTCTGCTTTTTCTCTGGCCTTGATCTCAGACCACGGAGAGCTCAATGCAAGGAGTCGAGGGCATCCCTGCGAGGAGGGGTATGTCCAACATAAAGCCTGGGCGAGACTCAGGCCCTTCTGTAGCAGCAGCTAGAGATCAGGCATCGTATTTTCGGGTATGGCCACAGCACCAGACACCTACCTTTTTGCAGCATATTGGAACCGCAGGTATCAGTCATTCCAGCTACTGCATCCTGATTTATCAATCAGGCTGGATATATTTGCTAAAGACTTCATGTAAAATGAAACTTAGTCTTTTAACGCACCCAAAATGATAACATCGCCACAGTTTCATGGCATTTGTTTGACCAAATGAGTTCACACTGGAGGTCCTCCTTGTGTGTATGCAGGAATGGATTGCCTCCTTTTCCCTAGAGTACGCTAACTTGCACCATCGTTTAAAATTAAACTGAAGGCCAGCTTTAGCCTTGCCCCAAGCTGCAAGAGCAGGAATCGTAATGTACTGAACGCAAAGTAACTTCCCGCTTGCCAGCGCAGCTCCAGAAGTTGAGCCCTGAAGGCTGAATAATTGTTGTTTCCTGTATTAGTTTGTAACAATTTATGAGAGTGGGAAGGAACAAAAAAATTCCTTGCAGTCCCTTGGGCAAACTGGGGATATGAGGGTTTCATTTACAGGAGTGAAATTCAGGTTTAAAAATACTCCAGCTGCAAAGAAGAAAAGCAGCGCAGAAAAAGAACATTCACGAGATGTCTTTCGGGATCTCCCCAGCCTTGTAATGTGTCGTGGTTCCTGAGGCTAAAGGGTTATCATGCTTTTAAGGTGCATCTTAGAAGGAGGAGGAAGAAGGCTTCAGTCCAAGGGCTGCTCTGTTTAGAATCATTCGTTGAAAATTTTCCCAACTCACTTCTAAGCTGCGATCACATTTCAAGCGACGTAGAACAGAAGGATTTTTTTTCAGATAGCCAACGTAAGATTCCTTAAGAACTGTATTTCATAGCCCCTTTCAGGCTTTTAGCATTGCTCACATTCTCAGGGAAGAAAAGTGTTCCCTGTATATCCCTGTGAAGAGCAGAAATACATTAGCAGGGTTTTCTAAAAGGTGCCCCCGTTCTGGTCCCAGCGAAGTCAAAGGAGGTTTTACCATTAACTTAAATGGTAGTATACATAAAGCAGTGCCCTGGTGCTTTTGAAATCCCATTACACCTTATGCTTTCAACCATCTGATAGCTGTAGATTATAAGGTATTTTGCACTGGAGAGATTTCTTAAAAAGGAAGCAGTAAGAGAAAGGAATGAGGCAGTGAGATAAAGCTCTCCCTCAAACACAAACCAAATTCAGACCAAATGTGTCACAGGCTTCTGAAACAAGTGGGCTTGTTGTCCTCGTTATTTACTCCCCAAACTGTTCCCATTTGGTCCCAGTTTCTGTGGAACAGAAGTTCAAAAATAGTGCACACAAAGCTGTTTTTGTAGTATTTCCAGCTGGGTTTGGAGTCGAATGTGCTTGAAGTAGTGAGAGAATGACTGATGTTATTGTGGTGAGAGCCATTTGAGTACCTGGATAGATATCTCGAGCCAGGCCTGGAAGCACAAGTGCAGATATCTCAAGGGAAATTGGGCTCACATGAGGTACTGTGGAATTTGGCAAACTCAGCAGGTCTTGATGGTTTCGATAAGCACCCCAAACTGATGCTGAAGGCCAAAATTTTTGTGCTTTGCCATCACCTTTTACAATGATTCAGACTCTGGAGCAGCTGCTGGAGCAGGTACATGCTGTCAGTAGAGTGATGGGGATGTATATCTGCCATTAGAAATGGCTTTTTATTATTATTTTTATTTTATGTTAAGTTCTTATGGGTAAATAGCTGGGGGAGGATGACACGCAGTTGGATACTATGACCATTTTACTTCACTCTGACTTTCCAGAGTCGGAAGTGACTTAAGGAGTTGTTCAGAAGAGCTCTCTGCCTGTTGCCCTCTTCCTAATTTAGCATCCTGATACCTGTATGTGAAGGTTAGCGTTCCATTGGGATCCGAGAGCAAAACAGGGCTATATGCATGGATCCTTAATTAAAACAGACCTCCCAGCCTTCAGAAAAAGAAAAAAAAAAATCAAAATCTGGCACAACATCAAGTGGCATTAGCAGTATCAGCATCGCGCTAGGTGCCCTGCAGAAGAGGAAACTGTGAAAGAGCACTCAGAAATAATGACTGAGTTTCCATGATGCTGTCAAGACTTTCACATCCCTGGCTGCCAGGTGTGGATTACTTGAGCTAGAAATGTAAAAGCCTTATAAAACACAAATGAAGCAGAGAAATCGAAATCTCAGCAGGTGAGGATGTACCGTAAGAAGGAATCAGTCGTTTCAAACTTCATCCCAGAAAGGAAGAGGAGGAGCAAGAGCATGCTGGACCCAGCATTTTCACATTTCCTTTGTTTCCAGAGCCTTTTTTTTTTTCTTCTTCTTTTTTTTTTTTTTTTTTTTTTGGCTCAAAATGTCAAGTCTGATGTTTCAGATATCAGAAGCCTGTTTTATCCCCTCTCACCTCCACGTCTCTCTCGGCATTGTTATCACAATTACAAGAGCAGGTGACAGTTCTCTAAGCTCAGAATCCTACTACCCTGCAGTGAAATTCAATCGAGTAGCATCATTTCTTTGAAAAATAAACAAGACTGCAAGCTCTGCAACTGGGAAGTAAATTAAATGCTGGCTTGTGTTCGCGGAGCTTCAGAATCTTCTTTGCCTTTCATGTTATACTGCCTGACTTCCTATTAAAAATTACTGCTAATACAGTCAGGGCAGTGACAGGGAGGATTTTTGTGAAGGAGACACATAGCGATGAGCTTGTAGGTGACAGCTTTATCCTGGACGAGCACTAGATCTAAGAAAAATAGTATGTGGTGCAGCAGCACAAAATAAGGTGAAGTAATGTGGAGTCCCTTCACCCTCCCATGACACGTAATTCATGTCAGGTGAGAGGGATGCCGTGCACTCCTGATGGCCCCTTTGCGTTGATGAGGCTCACACAGGGGATTTCAAGGTTAGATATGTGCCGTGGAGTTTAATTACCTGCTGCCCTGCTCCACCTTCATTGCAATGTGTCTTCTGTAGCTGAGGGAAGATAACTGGGCAAAGAATAGGCAGTCAGGAACAAATTCCTTCTGTATGGCAGTAAATATATCTATTTATTTGATACAGTGAACGATAATCCTTTATGTATTTGTCCAGAAATTGTTTTTCATTTAATTTACTTACATTTTTAATTAATGCACCTGTGTGTACAGAAAGTTGAAGTTTATAAGGAAAGCCTTTATTACACCAACCAGTATATGTGAAGTATCTCCCTGGGTTTTGGTAGATAGAGCAATTGTCTCCAGGCTCAACAGCTTCATTTATCTTCTCACGAGCACAAATCAAAAGATTTTGAGGGCACTTCTTGTGTAGAGGTGTAGACTATTAGCTGAAGAGACCAAACAATGAGGATACCTAAATATTAAAAATAAATAAATAAACAAATGCTGTTTTCTTTGCATCTCACTTCTCATATGTAATATTCTCATCAGAAAAGCAAGTTTCATATTCTTTGCACCAGATACTTTTATTAACGCTGATTCGTTGAAGTGTAATTTTTTTACACTTCAGTGCTGTTCCTACCAGGTTTTGACACCAAACGCTGTTCAGACCAGCTCCTTGAGGTTATCGAAGGAAGTGGTTACATCTGAATTCGTACAACCGCACTGCCCTGAATGGCATTTAATCAGTTCTTAGAAAGCTGTCCTGGCGCTTATTAACTCCCAGGAAAGCTACCGTCTTCAATTGCCAGCTAGATAACTATTTTTTCTTTGCCAATAGATAGTTGCCTCTAAATGCCGAGGGAATGATGATGCTTGGTGGCAAGTGTAGGCTATAAAATATTTAGCTTTAACACACAATTGTGTTACTGCAGCCTCTAATAGGATTTGGTGTCAGGCAAACATCTGCCTTGGCCTCTGGCCCGAAGATTCAGAAACAAGCTATTAAGTTGAACGTTGCATAGTAAATAAATAAGGCGGATATGCTGCTAAAGTATCCGTACCACTGACCGACAAGCACGGTAAGTACCTAAGAGAGAAGTCCATCAAGAGTCTAATAATTTGTCTGTCGTCTTCGTGCGTTTATTGCAGTTCATCTGAATAAAGTTAAGTCGGGTAGATAATTGCAAGCCAGACGAACGTCTTTATAGAGCTCACCACAGCAGAGTTGGCTTTCGCAGGGCTTTTTGTCAGCAGCAAATGGTCCCCTGAGCACACCATTAGCCTGGGAGCTCCGTCGCTGGCACGAGTCAGTTGGTGATCTCAAGCAAATGGCGTTATTTGTCTGTGCCTCGGATTGCCAGCCTGAAAACAATGGGAATGGTAACAATTAGCAATTTCCTGTTGAGCTTAGTGATATCCTTAAATGACAGATAGCGTAGTGTGAAGTCTCTGTTATGGGTACGGGCAGGATCGTGCCAGTTCGTAGCTTCTCACAGGCTAAGTGGTGATTGCACAAGGGAAACAAGCAATGAGACAAAGATTTAGCCAAGTTTCCTTCAAAATCTACCAGCTGCGAGAGTACTTGGACCAAAAATGTCCCCAGAGAAAATGGCAAAAAAACAAAGAATAAGTTAACATGGTGTATGCCGGTTTGTTCCAAACCATCGTCTGGTTTCTTCTCTGCTTTGATAATTAAAGCCCTTGGGTGGGGAGCACCTTAGAGTCCTTCAGAAGAAGAGCTTTGCTCTTGGCGATGTCTAGGTTTCACTCTTAGCAAACGTTTTCCCTCTCTCCTTTTTGGTAATGCAGAAGCATTTTGTATGTATTCTCCTGGGTGAGGAAGGCTGGACGAGGACAGGGAATACCTCAGATGATGCATTCCTGTGCTGTTCTCCAGACCAAGACCGTGCAGGTCTGCAGGCAGTGCGTCTCATGTCATTACTCCTTCTCCCAGTGGATATCTGCGTGTTTACAGTATTTACTCAGGAAATGACTTGTTTTTTCAGTTGCTGATTAGATTTTGAAGCTGGCAGGGCAATTACTTCCATACTTAAGCTTCTGAAATCTCCATTTGAGGCCACACCATCTCGAGTTTTGCTCATCTGTCCCCATGGTGAGTTGTTTGTTTTCAGGAGGTTTGGAAGGTGGCTTGGAAGCTGCATTTTCAATCTTCTTCTCTTTGGCCACTCTAGCAAAACCATATGAGAGCATCACGCACGGCTGGCCTTCCAATTAATAATCTTTGCCCTCACCCAGCTGGTGGCAATCAGATCACTTCAGAGGTTTGGAACCCAACAGAAAGCTTGTGTGTGTCTTTCTAGGAAAGAATTGTCCGTGGTCTCACCGTGAACTTTAACTGTTCAAAACAAAACAAAGCAAATAGTTGCCGTGATTCTCTAATGCAATTCCCATGGCACCATTCATAAAATACCGCATGGAATTCTGTATAAATTGGAAAATATCCGTATAATATGTGTAATAGGTTGCAGAATAAGATGTAGAATGGAAACTAGAACCTGGCGGTACCTGCAGTGACTTGGTTTTATTTATTGATCGGCAGTTATTCACATCTGCAGCAATGTTGACTGTGGCCATACTTAAAGATAAATGTGTTTTCAGGTAGTAGTTTTGTGCCACTAACTTGGGGGCTCCCTGAAATTTAAGTTTGGTTTTGTTTATCATCTAAGCCACTTTAAATAATATTTTCGCTAAGTCCTTGCATCTGCAACAGATGTGCAAATTTTTCCATTCGGTTCTTTGTGCTTGATTTTTTGCGTTCCCCCATCTCGACTCCCTAGTTTCCTCTTGCCAAGCCACCCATAATGTCCTGTTTAATTTGGAAGGTAGGTATGAGAGCCGTGTACATGCACGTGTGCTTGTGTGTGCACATTTCAGAGGGGCCAGAAAAAGCAAGTCAGCTCTCAAATGGGTGCAGTCTGTAACCACTGAAACTGAATTCAGTCTTGGGTTGAAGACGGAGGTTTTTATCGGGTCTTAAGTGAGTATGATTTACTAATGCGTGCAATGCTCAAAGGAAAAAGAAATTCCGATCTGTGATCGTACCTAAGAATATAAATAGCACCGTGCTCAGAAACACACAGACAACTCTCAGACTTGTTGCTCACAAGCCTTGTTTGTTCTCATTAGTTCTGGAGTTAGTGAGAAAAAAAAAAGCACGTTCATTTTAATGCTTCCTTTATGGAAATAACTTTTTGAGCCGTGTTGTAGCAGCTTTGGGACAGGAATATACTGCATGCATCCTCATCACTTTTCAGAGTTTATTCTCAGCAGCGAAGAACTTTGGGGAGTGTGCGGAGACCTTAATTGCCCTGAATCACACCAGGCAAGTTTGTTTCCTTAACTGCTAGAAACTGGTAAGTGGCTCCAGCCACAGGAGAGGGAGAATTTCTTTTCCTCTTCACTTCATCTTGTCTCTGTCAGTCGGGTTATTCCAGGGCAATGCGAGTGAACGCAAAATTAGAGCACATTGGAAATGTTACTTTTAGCTATATTAGAAAAATGTGCAGCATCAGAGAAGGCACAGAAGTAGGATGAAGGGTTTTTAAAAGCCTCCTCTATCATTAATAGCGTCGAGTGGTCAGGGCACAATTAAAAGTTCCCAGGGTGCTTCGGTGAAGAAGGTACAACGGCTTTCTTTCAGCTGCCTTTATATTCCTTTTGGGTGGCCCACGTTGTGTTATGATGAAGTTAGGGCACGCTTACGAAGAGCAGCCGGGGAAATCAAGGACTGCGGAGACATGATTGTGCGCGTACCGTTGCGGTTTTGCAAAATAAAGTGCCAGATGAGCAAATATATGTGAGTATTTTTTGTAAAGCATTAGTGTTGGTCACTGTGGATGGATCTGACCAAATGCAGATGCCTACGATGACGATATCTACGTCTGAATTAGTCAGGGGAGGAGAGGGAGCACCGCAGGAGTGAAGTTCATCAAATGGATTCACCCTAAGAGTCAGGGAAGTTTGGTTACCTAAACATAGATGTGCTACGTGGTCATTCGGAGCTTTTAGATCCCATTATACCTCACCAGTACAGTGAGTGAGAGTCATTTGGTTCCCCATATAGTGTACATCTGATCGGCGTACTGAGTCTTGTCCTGGTGTAGGCATCACAGGTACATCAGCCGAACCACCCTGTAAATGCAAAATATTATTTCCAGTAACAAAGACTTCCTTTAGCTGATGTGGTGCATTGTTACGCTTTGCAGCACCTGTCATGTCTGATGCCACGTTGCTTTTCAGGTGTTTCTATGTTTTTTAGTTCTATTGCATAAATGTTATTTGTTATCACAGAGTTCTGAAGCTCATCCATGTACAGGCTAATACTAACTTTTCATTTACAGGATAGATTGGTGTTTATACCTGCCATTAAATGAGAGATCCTATACTTGAATATCAGCAAAAACGCGCAAGTTTTGAGTTGCTATTTGTTCTCAGAAATGTGGCTGCTGTTTGATTGGAATAAGTATGGCAGATCAATCCCCAAGTGCTGACTGCACGCTGTGATTGTATTTCCATGCCCCATACGGCGAATATCTGCCTAAGTGAAGTGTTAGAAAACTGACAGCACATCTTGTACCTTCCGTGCTGCATGGAGCTGTCTGCTTGGGCAAAGTCTTCTGCCAAGACCTAAAACGTAACCGCTTGAAACTGTTTTTATTATTTAAAACTGCTGTTGCCCTTTTTGGGTGATTAAATTACACCACGTCCTCTAAAATGTCCTTCAGAAACCTGCGGTGTTCAGCGAGCAGCCATTCAGCAACAGGCTCCCTTTCATTGCTGATTAGAAACTAATCTGCACATCTCTGCCGCAGCTGTTTCTCCTCACTTACACCCATAGGAAGTTTACAAATATCTCTGCTATCACCGGGCCTGGTGAAGTATGCCTATGAAAGTGCAGTCATTATTCACATGGCCAAGATTTCCACCCCGCTCCGTGACAGATGTACCACTGGCGTCCCTCCTGTATAACTGAATCCAGTTTTAATCAGATATGCATCTCCCTCGGAGAAAATGAGAAATAATAGTGTGGAATGAACCATGGTATTCCATCATCTTTCCGAGCCCCACTCGTATTTACTCAATCTTTGCTCACAGTTTAGTCAAGAAAATAAAATGGTTTTCATTCCGTTTTTGAGAAGTAATGTTTACCAAATTGTGTTCCTCTTTTATGAAAGATCAGTTTTAGCCCCAGTGTTCTGAACTGTCCTCAAAATAAGATAAAAGTGCTGGATACCGTTTTGCTTACCTGTTAACTTTCCTGGAAAGATGAATAGCCAGTGTTTTTGCCAAAGTCAGGGAATTTAAGATGATAACTAAAAAAGAAGAAAGTGTGGAGTAGCCCCATTCCTGTTCCACCAGGATATAATGTTAGCCCCAGCACTTTGGGCTGTTTGTATAATATTGCAGAACAAACCAGAAGACTTACAGTTAGAAATAACCCATCGACAGCAGGCAGACAGAGCTCACCAAGTGCCTGTGATCAGTGAATTTCATAGGGAAACGTTTCTATCGTAGATCAGTTCTGTTAGGTGCTAATAAATGCCCCAAGTTCACTTACCCAAGTCAACAAAATCGCCCCAAAAAGTGTGTTCTGCCATGGGAACTGCATGCATCGCTTCTCTCCAATAAATTCAACGAGGGAAAGGGCCCAGAAAAATAAGAAGGAAGACAAGCTTTCAGGTACGGAGTGAGGACAAAGCCTGAGCAGCTGCGATATCAGTCGTAGGATTTGCAGTCACTCCACGCTAACGCGTTAAGGTTGAGCCATTTGTTGCTGTAAATGGATGAGCTCCCATTAGTGGAGCTCATGACTAATGCTTTTAGTCCCAAGTGCAGCGATTGCTTCGAGGTTTCAGCTCTCCTGGCACCCAAAGCCCTCCCAAACTCAGAGGTGTTTTCTTGCCAAAAGAAATAATCTGAATTCTCTTCTCTTTTCTAGAATCAGTGGATAATTGCCCCAGTAATTGCTACGGGAATGGAGACTGCGTGTCTGGGACCTGCCATTGCTTCCTTGGCTTTCTAGGCCCTGACTGTGGCAGAGGTAGGAATTTATACCTGGTTAACTCTTCCCTCCTCCCCTTCTATTAATGCTTTTCTTTGTGGAAGTCGTATTTGTGCCCGTGCCCCCTGCAAAGCTCACCTCATCCAGCCTGGGTATGCTGCAGAAGGATGGGAACGAGTTGGATCTGCAGGTTTGGTTCTTACTTGTCGTGATTGCTGTGCTCGTAGCGTCAACCCAACCCCCTAGCTGTGCGTGGACAGGCAAAATGTCACACTGGGGCTTTTCATCCTGGGAGCGACTTTAGAAGACACGACTTAAAAACGTGGCTTTGCTGTTTGTTCAGCAGACCCCTCCATCGTTGCGTGCCGATATTTTATTTTAAGGCACTGCTTAGAGAAAACGTAAGTACCTGTTCCATTGCTGCAAGGCTTGCAGGTCTGCCTCAGCTACGACTGGTGGCCAGCACCCAGCAGGGCTGCAGTGGAGCAATGGCAGGCAGAGCTGGATGCTCTGGCCCCAAGTGGAAATCTTGGGATGCCTGCTTTTGGTTTGCTGCCTGCCCCAGCAAACAATAGCGTACATTTTTTTTTCTGCTCAAGCGAAAAGCATTTTTTTAGTAAATCGCTTTGGAAGGATTTTCATTTGACCTGAAATTTTTAGGTTAGTTAAACATTTGAAAAAAAAAATGAAGTAGTTTTAGTAAGAACATGTTTCAGGCAGAGAAATCAAATCGTTGCACGTGGAAAATGCCGGAATGCGGTGTTTCAAACTTTTCAGTGTCTTTTTTGGCTGCAACTGCTCAACAAAGTGCAGATTTATTAATTGGGGCTGGGGGGAGGGAGGTAACGCATGAAGTCAGTGCCCACACAAGGAGCTTTGCGAAGGCAGAAGAAGGTCAGGCCTTCACCCCAGCCCGTTGCTGTGTCTGGGAAGCAGGCTGGGCTCCTTCCCAAGGGAGGGAGCCAAACTCTGTCCAACCCCACGTCCTCTCCCCCTCCAGCTGAGCCCTGCTGAGCGTGCGCCAGGCTTTGGGTCCCATCCTGCAGCCCAGCCAAGAGATAAGGCCGGCCACATCCCCATGCGGTGTGGTCCGGGCTGAACCCCAGAGGTGTCTCAGGGTTCACAGCCCCGCTAAGATGAATGGGGCCGGCTGCGTCCCCGAGAGCTGCCGTGTCAGACTTGTTGCTGACTCAGGTTACGCTTGGCGTGAGTTTCCGAGCTCCTTTTCAAATCCGTCGAGCCGGAGACAAAAGGAGTTTTTCCATCTCCCACGCCTCCTGACTTGAGCTGGGGGCAGAAGTTCGGGGTTCGTTCCCCCACGGCTCGCTGCAGAGCCAGGGCAGAAGGCAAAGCTCCTCCATCACCAGGCAGAATATTTAAACTTTGGGTCTGAAGGCTCTTTCAGGGGAGCTCGCCTCCCTTCACGGGTTACGCACCGAGGTTTTCTCAGGCTCTCAGCCGAGCCGCACGAGTATCTCCCATTTCACAAGGCTGCTTACCCTGGCTGATACGAACACCTCTCACTGGAGTCAGCCTTTTGGTTCAAAATCGTCTGGGTTCAGATCGCAGATTACTGTCTGCCTTTATGGAGACAGATTAATTCACGGAGTGTCCAAATGCTGTTTGTGCGTGCACTTCCACCCAGCGGGCTTCTTAAATGAGCACTTGCCACGGCTGTGAGATACGAGGGCCCCAGTGTTGGCTTCCTCTTGGTTTTCGAGGGAATCTAAGATGCTGCTTTTGACCTACAAATGCCTCAGAGGGCAGCAACTGCAGCATGTGCACAGCCACAACAGGATCTGTCTGCAACCCTATACAGGTTGCTGTATGGAGCAGTAATTCTCAGACAAGCAGGTCTCTGCCTGCCCCAGGATTTGTAGGTCCCAGATCTCCTGGGTGTTCATTTCACCTTGTTATTCACCCCCCAAATGAGTGGGAAACTGTGGAACAGACAACCTTTCAGTTTTTAGTGATGGCTAATTATTAATGTGTCATTAACCAATTATTTTAAACCACATAAATGTGAACAAATCCCCAGCAATGTGCTCACGGGCCCTTTGAAGATCTTCTTGAACACGCAGAAGGTGTTTTTCAAGTCTACAAAGTAAAACAAACAAACAAATAAATGAATAATTTTCCTCTGTGATACCAAAGTTTACAAGAAAAGCGGTGTGCATTTGGGCTGTAGCTACCACAATCACACCAGAGAATTACTATAATTTGGGCATCTTAGATAGCACTTGTTGGAACGGAATCTGAATGGTCAAATTAATTACATATCATTACATGGAGAAAAGAGCTGCACGAGTAGCAGTGGAAAAAAAAATATCCAGAAACCTCTTTTGTCTTTGTTTATTATGGTGTGCTGCAAAGGAGGTCTTGCCATTGCCTTGACATTTGCAACAGCACTTCCCAGGTTGTGCTGGAGGTGTTCTCCATAGACTGCTCTGTGGAATACCAGTCTTATTGCAGATGACCAGCAATTTATCTGATCTTGTACCGAGTGATCAGCTGTCCTGTCAGAAAATATGTAAGTCTTTTTCAGCAGCCTCTCACTGGTTAAAGGCAATTACTCTTCTTGTTGAAAAAAAAAGCTACAAACTGTCCTCTCCTGGTGCCTTGAAAGAGCAGGCTCCTCTACTGAGCGTTTGAAATTTGAGACGGGGGGGGTGGAAAATTCCATCAGCCTAGATGAAAAGTGGAATTACAGAGTGAGTTTGCTGTGAACCATATATTCAACACAGTGTATCTTAAACAATTTATGTGTTACATTGTATAGGTAGCTATCTCCTTGCAAATGATGCACTCGAAACACACCACTACAATATGCTTTCTTTAAGGTGAACGGAGAGCTCCTTCGTAATAACAGCTGCCAAATTCCTTTTTCTTCTGAACTTCTTTTATTTCAATCAGGCAAATATCATTCATTGCACGTCAGGCCAGTTTAACAGTCAGAGCTGGTAATGCTTTGTGTTGAGCGTGCTGTAGTTCTGTAAGCCTCAGACTCGTCTGTAACAATAAATGAAAACAAGACAGAATGGGCATTGTGCAGTTACTGCGTTAAAAGGTGGTAAGAAAAGAGAGGAATGTTTCCGTTAACCACGTTAATAGCTCTTTCTGCATGTGCTCAGTCAGGAACAAAGCAGAAGAGTTGCATTGTATTAATTGCATGCCTAACGCAGGTGAATTAAGCAGCAGACTAGAATAGTCCTTTCACATTTATCCTGCATAAAAATGTTCATTAATTGCCTTTGTGAGGGGCAGATGACAAGCCCAGCTGCTCTCACCTAAGGATCTAAGATGATGCTCAACAGTGAAGGAGAGAAATGTGAGTTGGGTATACGTTTTTGCAGGTGAGTTTCACTGGATGCAATTGAAGAGAAACAGGACTTAAGCAAGAAGAAATTTCAAGGGATAGTGAGCAGGAAGGTATTGCTTTTGAGGGACAGAAATCAGCAGCTTCCTTGGAAAAATCAGAACAAAGGACAAAGGGAGCCAAAGTTGGCAGCTGTGGAGAATGGAAAAGGGAGAAAGCATCTTCAGAGAGGAGCAGAAGGAAGCTTAGAGAACTGCAGCTGATCCTTTTCCTTCCCTGGGGAGCCTGCTCTGTATCTTTCATCCTACTCTGCCTGGCATTTTCTAGAGCTAGCTCATTTCTGGGGTCTGCCATGCCACAGCTTGATTTTGTCGTCTTCTCTTGATCACAGGGAAGAAGAGGCAATGGGCAGAAATTCTTACGAGAGGCCCCGGGCCCAGCCTGGAGCCCAGGAGGTGCCCTCTGCCCCTCAGGAAGCACTGCTGGGCTGGGCGGGTGCCGGAGCCCTGGCACAGGCTGCCCAGAGAGGGGCTGGGGGCTCCTCCTTGGGGATCTCCAGCAGCCGCCTGGACGTGGGGCTGGGCCCCCTGCTCGGGGTGGCCCTGCTGGAGCAGGGCTGGCACCACAGGGACACCACCAGCCACTCGGGGTCCTGTGAAGAAATCCTGTAGCTGGTTTTCTTCAAAAACAGCCAACTTAGTTGGAAACAAAGAGAATTAAAAGATCTTTTATAAACCAGTATAAAGATCAGGGGATATAATCAGAGAACTTTTGTTCCAGGGTGCTTGGGAAGACTAGAGGCCAGATTTGCATTGTGTCTGCTGATGAATGGAGACCAGCAGAGGTCATAGGAGGGGGCTGGAGATCCAGCTGATGGTATGACTTGAACTAAATCAGGAGAAGAGAATCAACGTGGCATTCTGGACTCAGAGCAAAGTAACTGAAAACCATACAGCTGAGAATTACCACAGCAAAACAGGGGAGTGATTTGTGTACAGCTAAGGTCCGCAGCAGAGGCCATGTCAAGGAAAGTATGAAGTCTGGCAGCGGGTCAGGGATAGAGATAAGCAATTTAAGGTCAGTGGTGCAGCTGAAAAAAGACACCAGTGCACTGGAAAGTCAGAATACAAGAAAGGTCTGAGCTTAGTTAGTGAAATAAAGTATCGGAGACACAAAGCAAAGAGATGTCCTAACTCAAGAGCACTGTTTGTTTGTTTTAAACATCCATCAGAGAATACAGTTAACAGCTGGGTGTCGTGCCCGTAAAAGAATTGGTTTTGGCAAAGAAAAGAATAACATACCCCACTGAAGAGTGTATAAGAAGATTATAAATCCCATGCTGGATTCTTATGCTCTTTTATGAAGTGAGAGTTGTGTACAGTTGGTTTTTAATGTGATTTTCATCGTCTTTCCCCAGCATCCTGCCCAGTGCTGTGCAGTGGAAACGGGCAGTACATGAAAGGGAGGTGCCTGTGCCACAGTGGCTGGAAAGGAGCAGAATGTGATGTCCCCACGAACCAGTGCATCGACGTCACCTGCAACAACCACGGCACGTGCATCATGGGGACCTGCATCTGCAACCCAGGATACAAGGGCGAGAGCTGTGAAGAAGGTATTTGCAAGACCCATTCAATTAGCCTCTTGCTTTGATTGTCGTGGTATAATTACATGGATGGAGGCAATTCGGAATGGGACTGGCACTTAAGCAGAACAGTAATAGGCACCTTAGAGATACAATGGATGGATGCAACATAAAAATGATATGTTGTAATAACTTGTCGTTAGCTATCATATTTGTTCAATAATTGGATGAAAAGCCATCAAATGCTTCAGATAGACAAATCTAGTTGAAAGACCAGAACATCTAATCATATGTTCAAATGTTCTTATTAAAGCATCGTTTCCATTTACACATCCAAACGTATAATTACTTTTATAGTGCTTTCTTCTGTGCTGTGCTATGCCAAGTATTTCAGTTGCTTACATATACAAAATGGTGGCATATGAAAGTCCCTGATTCTTGTCAGCTTTAAAAGCTTAGAAGTGCTCAGGACTTGAATTAAATTTTGCTTCAAAATCAGATATTATTTTAATGGCCCTTCCATAGATTCCTTTTTTTTTTTCACATTAGCCCCCAAACATTTTTTCATTTACATTTAGATTTGTGATTCAGAAATGCAGTGCCTTTTAGCTCTTATCTTTAATCTTTTTGTGCAGGAAGTCACCTGTCACCATAAACCTTTATCTTCCCTAGTCTGTGACTGCTTCTTATTGCTAAAAGAAAAAGTGGACAGTTTTGTAAGCATACGAGTCATTTGGACAGTTACAAAAATACATCAAAAGTGCCTGATTTACAGAATACTGTTCATCACTTTTGAAAATTATTCTCAGAATTCTATGCAGAGAACCTGAAAAATAATGATGGCTAAATTATGCTTCTACAAGTGCAGATATAAGGCCTCTGCACCACGTGCTAGACTTAAGACATCTATTTGATACATGTACCAGATTCACTATGTCTTGAATTAATTTGTGGTTGTCTTCGTGCATATGGGATAAAGATTTATCTGAAATGGCTTTTATTTTATGGACGATGGAAACAGGCTGAACTGACATTTAAATGGCATCTAATCCAGCAATTCTTTTGATGCATCAAATGTATTGGAGTGAGACATCTCTGACGTAACGTGGCTTCAGTGTCTGTAGTGTTGGAGATGAAGAACATACCAGCTCCGTAACTGTAAGCCATATCTTGAGAAAGCTTTGGCTTAAGAAGGCACAATTCAATGAAGCCATGGGGCACGTAAAACCCAAAGACGGTGACTACTGAAGTACCTTTAAAGCATCTCTGTAGACCTCATATTTACTAGGTATCTTTACCGAATAAACAGAAATTAAAAGATCCTGGTTTTGCCTTCAGCTAGGTCTGTTTAATGTGTGTAAATCAGAGGAAGATTTGCCCTTTTTCTAACAGGAGCCTCTTTTCTCTGGTCACATTTAAAGCAGAAAAGCCAGGCTCCTCTCAGTTGTTTTATGCTCACTGTAGCAGGGGACAGCTTCAATCCCACTAGGTAAAAACTTGAAAAAGAATGAAGAGCAAAGAGAACATGATTTTCCTTATGAGCTGTTTAGGATTTTTACAGCTATGCATTTGTTTTTCATATTCAAGGCATAATTTGTATTGTGTTGTGAATAGGGGAGGTAAGTCAGAAATATGCCATGTGGGAAATCTTCAGGACATGTATATATTTATGCATTCATATCTTTAAATCTAGTTAAAAAAAAGTTGATTTATACTAGTTTTTAAATTGTTTTTACTTTTCAATTTCTCTTCTAAGAATGACCATCTGGTATTGATTACTTTTTATTATTTCTCAGTTCTTGTAGCTTTACTGCTTACTCGGTGTTTATAATGGGTTTTCATTCCAGTGTTTCTTCTGTCTTTTCTTTTCCCCCGTAGAAGCTCAGCAATGTTTATAAAACATCGGCCACCAATCTTACATGAGTTTTACTTTTCTCCTTCCTTAGTTTATTGGGACATATTTTACAAGGCACGGGCTAAGCCAGTCAGACATTAAAGGGAAGGGAGCAAATTTAAGCAGTGAAAAATGAGAAGTTACTTTTTGGGTACTGAATAAGCCTAATAACTCGTGTGACCAATGAAGCATGAAGCAGATTGGGGAAAAGTGTAGAAGAGGCACTAGCCTTGCTTGCCGCCTGATTTATCTCCCTGGCAAAAGTTCTGCACAAGGCTGAACTATAAATGGGGCATTTTCGAACCAGGAATTAGACCATTTGGGACATTTTCCAAGCAGCAACACAGATATATGTAAAACTGCTTTTTTTTTTTTTTTCTTTTTCTAAGTATGCCAGATTTTGTCTGCTCTGCCTTCCTGCCCCACTCCCCATCTCTGCTCCTCTCGGCAGCTTCTCTCCTGAGCAGCTAAATTTGTCAAGCAGAACTCCCTGAAAACATACCATTGTACTCCAAATCCACTAAGCAATTGATTAAGAAGAAAGCAGAAGCCCCTAATCCCGTCCCAAGGCCCTTGCGATGGTGCAGAAAGCCTAAAGAGATACAGCTAGCGAGGCTGAGATTAAAGTAGCCATTGTGTGTGACATTTTCTGAAAGGGCTCATTTCAACATGAAAAATGGCCTTGGGATTATGATAAATGGGGGGTTCTGACATGCACATTCCCCTCCTATAATCGTCTGTGTTCGAGCTGAGATAGCAGATTGTCTGCCTCCTGTGATGGAGCCCCCTGTAAAACTCACCTTTTTCCCAATTGACCTTCAGAGGGGATGATTAATTGCCTGGAGGTAGCCTCTTGTCAGTTAGCCTGTGATCTTTGTTCTCCACGTTCAAACCATCTGCTGAGAACCTACGCGGCTGCTAGTCTGTTCCTCGGTCCTTTTCCTACTTATTACTGCTGAGAAAGAACAGGGCCAGGGCTCCAAGGGTCTCCTGCTAAAATTGGCACCTAGCTCCCAGCTCACTAACAGTGAAGGAGATTTATAGACTCATCCTTTTCAGCCTCTTACAATTTTCAAGGATTGTTCCAGCTACGAGCAGGGCTCCAGGAATCAAAGAAAACTGAAAACGCTCTCACATGCCTTGGGATAGTAATTGCTGAGCCATTACTTGTCAGAGCGAGAAGGTTTTGAGGATCCAGGGAATTATCAGAGCAGCTGTTGTGTTTCTTTTTAAGGTTTCT
Organism: Anser cygnoides; assembly: GCF_040182565.1. Lineage (NCBI taxonomy): Eukaryota > Metazoa > Chordata > Aves > Anseriformes > Anatidae > Anser > Anser cygnoides. The sequence continues at coordinate 208,116,514 of NC_089873.1, forward strand.
GGATCTTAAACAGGTCATTGGGATTCTTATTAGCTCTTGCAGGGAAAAAAAACGAACCGCAAACCCGCTGTGTGTGTGTGTGGTGGCCGTGTTCTGCTCTTCTCTATTAGGGCGAGGAGCTGGACAGCTTTCCCCAGGCTGCTGAGACAGACTGACACTTGTCACTGATCCCCAGGGCACTGCCACACACCGTTTCGAGAGAGGGGAAGAATTTCTCTAGGCTGTCCTATATCCTTTTGTATATAAATAGCTGATCAGCTCCTCCGGTTCTTTTTTAGGAGGGTGTCTGGTGCGTTGCATGTTCTGCTATTGCTGGGTGAAATTCTGCCCTGGGTAGAGGAGCTGATGGGTGCCTACAAAACCCACAGCTCAGGAATCACACAGCAGGGCATTTGGCCCTTCGGTGCACGTTACTGTGCCACGAACCCAACTGGATGGTCTCCAACGTTGGTTTAAAAGTGCCTCCTCTTTAAAAGCAGAAGCCCTTTAAAAGAGAATTCACCAATCAAAAATAAAAACCACAATAATACCAATATCCAATAAATCATAATTTGGTTTTAATCCTTACTTCAAAAAAAAAAGTATCCGTTTAACACAAAATTCATGCGTCTGTGAAACCTGCATAGATTTCAGCACGTTCTTCAATTTAAGCATGTGTTTTGCTGAATCAGGACGTAAACTTCTGCTGAGTCTTTATGCAGAATTTCTCTCTCAGAAAACTAGAGCTCAGCTTTGATTTCATTAGTAAAGGTAATTTCGGTTATTCTAATAGAATAAATGGAGATGCAGTATGTGTACAAGACGATATTATTCTTATCCTAATCTTAATTAATATTAGCCTGTTCTTACAGGAAAGGTCATTTATTACTGTAGGCCTGACTAAAAGAACTAATTTCATCATGTATTTTTTTCTCTGTTTTTCATGTGTTTTAGGTCTCACTCCATTTTGGGGACAGTATCTTATTGAAGCATCTGTTTTGTGCACATCAGGGCTTTGCATTATGGCTGGAGCCTTGAGATACTGTATAAATGAGCCTGTGTAGATGGCAATCCAATAGCTTTTTTTTTTTCTTTTCCTGAAATTCTTATTTATTTCCTGTTTCTCCTTCCTCTTCCTTCTTGCCCGTAGTGGATTGCATGGATCCTACCTGCTCGGGACGAGGCGTGTGTGTGCGCGGAGAATGCCACTGTTCGGTTGGCTGGGGAGGGACAAACTGTGAGACCCCACGAGCCACTTGTCTGGACCAATGCTCCGGCCATGGGACCTTCCTCCCCGACACTGGACTCTGCAGCTGCGATCCCAACTGGACCGGACACGATTGCTCAATCGGTAACGTCAGCGGTGACTTGTTGTTGTTTTTTGGTTTACTTAAACTTTGTAAAATATTCAGACTTCGATCAGCAAAACTAGCGCTACAAATGTGTTCCAGTAAAGCACATGTAGGGCATGACTGGAAGCAGAAATGCCATAGCTCACCTACATAAATAATTCTGCTTCTATAGCCAAGCATAGAGCAATATAATAAATAACCCCATTAAAGCCACCTAGGCTTGCTATTGTTCATTATATAGCTATGAGTGTAATTGATGGTCTACATATAACTGCTTGTTCTGGTGTTAGTTCTTGATGAATCCCAGTAGCCACCGAAGGGTCTGTTTTGATTTTTAGGAGAAGGTTAAATATTCTTTAGGTTGCTGTAAACAAGAAAAAGAGGTGACAGTTATTCAAGTCTCATTTCCCTTCAGAGTTTAAATGCTGTGATTTTCTAGGCTCAGCTAGAGGAAGATGAGTGTCACAAAAGAAAACTGTAAGCACTGTCCCATATCAAGTGAAAAATAAGTTAACTGAGTAGAATCATTGAATACTACAAGCACCTACCAAGAAGACAGATTCTTATGGGCAATTTTGTGTAAAGTCTAGAACTTTAATCTTCCTTCATTCCTCAGCTAAATGGACATCTCACTCGAAATCTGTATCAGGTATCTGAAATGGAGGCTAAAGAAAAACTGTTCAGGAGCCTTTTCTTCCAAGTGCAGTTAGCTTTTAGATGCCACACTGAGAAATGCTATAATACATTAAATAGTCAGAGCCTATGGGACATTAGTCTTTTGGCTTTTGTTCTGTATACCATGCTCACAAATAAGAGACCACAGCAAAAACAGCTTCTTTACCTTAAATAGCTGGGATGGAACTAGGCCAAAAATCCAGGGCAGTTCTGTATAGGCAATGAAATGGAATGAATTTTCAGCAAAGTGACAAAAAAAGACTATTATGAAACTGGATGCAGTAGAAAAAATGTGCAAACAACATTTTCACTGAGGAATTACTATAACATATAAGAAAAAACAGGTTAACTGCTTACAAGTATTTTACATCACTTACAAGTGAGTAACTTGCAAGGATGGGGCAAACTGAATAAGCTCGTATAAAGGGTAGGAAAAGAAATGCCTTTGTACAATAATCATTCAGGTTAGATGCTAGGAAGCTTGTCATATGGTAAAATTAACTGGGCTGAAGAACACAGCAAAAGAGGAGGCCTCCTTGCCTGGGGCTAACACTAGGCTGATCAAAACTTTGCCAGATGTAGAGAGGGAAGCTATCACACGTTGATAGGAGGATAAATTTGGTGTCAGACTTTTTCTTTTCCCCACATTAATGTCTTCAATTCCGTACTTAGTGAGTTCATTTATAAGACCATGGAAAAGGGGAAGGTGGTAGTGTATTTCTAGTGATTTTGTAGCATGGTTCATAACTGAGTCATTATTCTGAGTTTATGTGCAGGTTTGGGGATTGCAGGGATGGATTTAGAAAACTGTTCATTTCTACACGCAAACAGAATTCGCTTTCCCTTTGTTAACCTGCAGGGTCGTGTACAGATGATTTATAAGCTTTCCTTTTACTGCTTTTATAAATCCATCTAGTGCAAACTTTCTTTGGCAGTGTGAGGTTATTTGAGACAAACTTGAGCATCATGCCAAGACCTTTTTCCTCACCAAGCTGCTTGTAACATTCAGGTTATTGTGCCTCACAGCTAAAATCACAGCTAAGGTGATTTGTAAACTTCCATTTCTAACCCGGACCTTTCCGCTGAATTGATGACTTGATTTGAAAGACAGATTTACTCACAGGATGTGTGGTACTCTTCTTGCATGATTAAAATAAGAGTGAGCCAGTGTGTTAGTACACGTAGCAACACTCTGCCCAGTGGGGGCAGTAGGGGGTTCTCTAGAAGAGACTAAAGGCGCCAGATTTTTATTGTCCTCTAAAACAGGAACAAATAGAACAGAGAAATTATTAAGTGAAATACGTAAGTACTTGTATAAATCATCATCAGCTCAGCAAAGCAGTTAGGACTATGTTAAGTGCCAGTGAAGAAGTAATGATGTGCCTGTTTTGTTTTATTGTTTTTTTTAGCCTTCTGTGCGTACCCACTGCCAGTATAGCCATAGTACCACAGATTTTTCACTCTGGAAATGTTTCTCTTAAACATGCTTCACTCTTTCATACAAGGGACAGTTTCTCTGGGTCCTTTCCCCCTCAGTATGCAGTTCTTTTTTGGTAGATCACCTACTATAAAGTGAGTCTTTTAACGAAAGGTAGAGAGATGAGTCCAATGATGACATTTACGCAGAAGAAAAAAGGGTATTTTGAGTTCTCCCTGGAGAGAATGAAATCTCTTCCCTGTTGCATCCTAGTGCTGCCATAAAAGCAAATACAAAAAGGTCCCAGTTCATCTAAAAAGTCCAAGGCAATGCTTAGCACAAGAAGTATAATTAAGGAGCCACTCATCCTAACCCCTTTTCTCCAGAGTCTACCATTACAGATCCTCTATATCCCCGGCTTTTGCCATGCTATCTCCCTTCACCTCCTAATGAGCCCTAGCAAAGGACTTCATTCCCCAAGCATGGCAGCTAATGAAGCCATTATAAGGCAGCTCTCTTAACCTCTTATTGTCTGAGTGTAGCAGGAAGAAGGAAATGGCCTGTGCTGTAGCATGAAACACAACTTAATAGGTGATATTAAGAGTGAGTCTCACTCTTGACCGATTTCAACTGGACCAAATGCTTCTGGCTAATCAAGAGGCAACAAAACACATACCATAAGATGTATTTGCTGAGTGCAGTCAAATGAACAGGTGAGTCAGGTTCTCTGCATTTGGGGAATGCGGAGTGTCCCAAAGGGATCACACAGATGCATCCATACGGTCTCAGGCCCTTCAGAATAGTGTTATGTTTGGATCCAAAATCATTCATAAAGGAGTTATCTGATGTCCTTCACTTTCCTCAAGTTTAAAGCAATGATTTTCACTGTCCTTTCTTTGACAGTTGTTGTCTTGGCATGCACAATACCCACTAGAATCATCTGAAAATTGATAATACAAAGTATATTACATCTCAATGTAATAAGGATACAGATTTTTTTCTGGGCAGTTGACAATGGTTGTACATTGACCTGCATACAGATAAAGATTCCTTCTCAGTCACTCGTTTGTAGTGACTCACTTCATGCACAGTTGACATCCAGTACGATACTTGAAATCTTTAAAACTAGACTGGACAAGAGCAGTAATAGGAATATTACTTGGTCCTGAGTTGTCAGGGTAGACACAAAATCGTAGGCTGGACATTTAATGATGAGAGTTAGCAACTGGAACTAGGATTACTGGGACTCCTATAGAAGTTGTGAGTTATGATGTTTTACTTCACATTTTGAAAAGGCTAAGAGAGCATGCCTGGCCAGAGATTGAGACTGAGCTTGTGTGGTCATATCTCATGAAATCTAGAAGTTTGATCCTATCCATAGCTTCTCTCACCACTTGGGCTGGTAGCAGTGTTTTCTGAGGATACACCATTTGAGTTGATGATGGCCCTTTATTCCCTCTGCAACATGGAGGAAATAATACTTCCCAGTGATTTGTTGCCAGACTTTGTTAGGTCTACACTCACGAAGATTTTAGGCATTTATGATTCATCTTAAGCAAATACAGATTTTCTAGCTTTGATGCAGTGTTGCATAGAGCCTCTTCTCAGCTTCTGAAACATCCCCATGTCCAGAGCAGTCTACTGGAAAGCCACCATAAGGCCCTGAAGTTTTGCTGTGATATATACAGCAGGTGTCTTCCCACTCAGAGAAAGCATTGGACCTGCTTTCGCATTTCTTGGGAGAGCATCCCAAGTACCAGGTCAGTGCAAATGCTACAGGCAGTCCTCATCTCAAAGTAACGAATGAACAGGCTGGTCCAATCCAAAGGGATGCCAAAGTTTAGGACACGGATTTCATGACCTAAGTATTAATGTCACCTGGGTATCTTTCTATAGCACAGAGTGCCTATAGTTTGGGATAAGAACAGAGTTTCCAACCATCCATCTCCTCAGCATTTCTTAACGGTATGTCCACCGTGCAGTAATCTACAGGTCAGAGCTACAGGGTCTCAGCCCCAGCTTCCAGATCCTCTGAATTTGTTTCCAAGATCTATGGCACTCGGTTAAGATTTATAAATTTCACCCCTGGTGATAGCTGCCAAAATGTTAGGCATTTATCCTGGCCACACTTACTGTCATTGGTAATGTTATAAATGTCTTTGGTGGCCAGAAAAAAATGTTTCTGGACGAAGCCAAGTCTCATGCCATCCCCTCCTGCCTTTAGATTTCCCATGACATTGCCAATTTAGCGGGACAGTTGCCCTAGAGAAGAGAAACATCTGCAGAGGGCTGTTCAGATTGTAGTTAAGTGGAAATCCTTGAAAGAGAGCTTAATTGAGTCCTCATCGATTCAGCTGCCTCCGTATTTGAGTAATTCGTATTACTTTGCAGCCGTCTGGGTTTCAGCTTTTGAGAGATCCTCAGTTCTGCCTAATAACTGTAGAAGTCTCAGCAGGCGTTATGATCAGATTCTTCTGGAGAGAGACATTTACAAAACTGTGAGATACAGCATAAACAAAATAGGAAATCACCTCTTTGACTATGTGATCAGTTAAAACAGAGTAGGGGGGGGCTCGAACTGCAATGCAATCATCACAGTTTTTGCAGATATGCCTAGATAAAGCTGGCCTCCTTGCACAGTGGGGAAATAGTGTGGGTGTCCATAGGGTAAGCAAAAGACCAGGTATTCATCCACCAGCTGAAAAGCAGTCCTAGGTGGCTTTATTGCTTTTGATAGACTGGAAAGTTGGATTAAGAATAAAGCCAGCATGGCACGCGTACCCATGATTTCTCATTGCCGGGAAAACATATAAGTTATTGCACAGCACATTAAAGTCAACAGACAAGCTGCTGTTGGTTTGCAGGAGTATAGATTAATTAAGGTCCATTCACCACCAATGATTAGATTTAGGATTCTCTATCAGCTAATGGTAACGGCTGATTTTCTTAGTACCAGTTGGATTGTGTAAATTAACACTGGAGAAATTCTTTCAGAGAGCACCCAACAGAGTTCCCCACCACAAAGTTGTGCGGTTCATTGAAATAGGCATATTTTCTGTATTCCAATTAGTAGATAAGACCAAAAGGAACGAACTTTTAAAGGGGAAAGCAACAGCAAATGCATCTTTATTTTCCGATGTCTTTTTCATCTGGAATTGTGGAGATTATCACATGTGCACCCAGAAACACAGCTCTCATATATCTTATCAGACAATGTCATATCCCATTGGTCAAACAGCACCAGGGTTAACACAACATGTGTGAAAAAAACAAAATGATTTCCTTGGGCTTATTGGTGTCAACCTTACAAAACAAAGTCTCATGTTAAATTCATGTCATGCCCAAGGCCACCAAGATAAAAGTCCATCCCCAGAAAATGTTCACATGATTCCTCCTTTAGACCATCATTTTCTTCATAGAGGGATAAGAATGTCTCTGTAAAAGATGGGTGTTGCATCAGCTGTTGCATAATACAGGCTGGTACCTCACTACAGCCTAGGGCAGTTCCCCTTTTAATGCCTAGGAAGTAAGTGCTTTGTCTTTTTCTTCTATTTAAAACACACAGGGAAGAACAAAAGAACTAAATCACAGGGTACAACATGTGAAATTGATAAGCATCTGTATATTTTTGATCCTAATGGCTTAAGAAATAGATATAGGGAGCAGCCTGTATTCCACTGTGAATAATCTTCCTTCAGCTTGGAGCTTGTTCTCACCACTCCTACAGTGTAGCGAGAAACAATCTGGAGCAACCGAAATTTTGGGAGCACATGGGCTTCAGAGGTAGATTTCACAAGATACCATCACAGTCAGACCTGTTTCAATACTGAAATTGCAAACCTGCTCCCCAAAGCCTTACTTGGTCCCTTAGCAGTCATTGAAGGCCAGGAAATGTTTTGTACCAGCAGAGATTTCATCCTCAGCTTTGCAGAACCGTAACATGCTGATTTGTGAACTTGTGATCTTCCCCATTTTATTTGTGCGCGGAGAAGTTTTCTCTCCGAGGGAATAAAGTATGTGCAGCCCGGAGCTGTTACACAAGGCTATCAGAGGCTCTGCCGAGCAGATAGCTGCTTTGTGAATTGTGTAGGAATAAGGGAATCCAGAGAATCAAAAGTGTTAACAAGAAACTTATCATTGCATAACATAAAGTGTTTGATGGCGTCTGGGTTGTGAGCACAGATTTCAGCCTACCCATTCCCAAGATCAACTCGCCCTTTAAAGTCTTCTAGGCTTTTTATTAAAGATGCAATAAAAGACTAAAACCAGCCAAAACATATGAAATAAAAGTATTCAGGAAGGCTTTCATTTGAATACCCTTTTACTCCCTTTCCCTTTGGTTATTGAAAATGTGTAGAGACCCCTGTGTGGTGGAAAAAAAAAAAAATGGCAGTAGTTGAGACATGCTATAGTTATTTTTGCTGGGAGTCCAATTCTTCGAAAGTCCAAATATCCTTCTGGTAAGAAGATTAAAAGGACACAGTAAAGAGAGCTGAAAGTTCCCAATAAGACAGAAAGTTCAACTTACATTTCAAATATGAATTCCTATTTGCAACCTGATCGTAGAGAAATAGGCTTAGCGCATTCCTCTGGCCAACCAGAGATCCACTAAGCTTGTCTCATCTTTGGGATCTGTTTAAGAGCTTAGTTTAGCCACCTTTCTGTTTTTAGCCGCTTTTCTGTTTGCAGCAGTCTTGGTCAAATACAGGGACCAAGGGAGAGATTGAAGGAACTGAAAACTTGTGTTCTAGCTTTCGTTTCAAACTGGGCCAAAACCAGTAAGTGGTGATATCACCCGTCTGTCTCTGGCCATCGGATCACAAAATGTTTGGTCTGATTAGGTCACGTCTCAGGCTTAGAACAGTGTAGGTCCAGTGGCGTGACAAGCAGTCCCTGCTCTTCATTGCCCTTAGGCGTGCTGTGATGAGCACAGCTTCTTTCTCTCGTTTCAGCTCTTCTAGCACCAGTGCCAATCTATGGACCCCTCAGAGGGCAACGCGAAGGCTATTCCATTCTCTGTTTGTTTTCTACAGTTAGGGCTAATTCCCAGCACGCCAATTTTAGTTCGACATTCCTCCCTATCTCCAAATGTGACTTGAGCGGTCACCCCACGAGCTCAGAAGTGCTTTTTGTTTGGCTCAATTATGCTTTGTGTTGGGGACTTTCCTGGCTGAAAACAGCAGTGATACACCAGACTGTGGGGCTCATGTTAACTTGGATGATTTGGAGAATAACTGATTCACAGCACACAACAAGCTGTTACATTCCATGGTTACAACAGGTTACTGTTAAAACAGCATGTTTTGAGGATGGCTAAGCAATTTGCATATTTGCATATATCACTGAAAACCTATACATCTCTGATGAACAGATTTTGGTTTATTCTTCACTTTTGCAAGGAGGAGCCTTAGAGTCCTTACAATTTCTGGACTTACATCATGTAAGGGGTCTTGTTTCAGTTGAGCCTCTTGTCTACAGTAGAATATCTTGTCATGATGTTGCTGCTTTTTTAAACAATATTAAGTCACTTCTTTGGCATAGTAAGTGTAATCCAGCTGTCACCAAGGGACAAAGCTATTACCCTGCAACAGTGATGTGGCGTGGTTCTTCATGTTTGTTTGCAGATAAAGCCAGCTGATGAAGACAATTGAAAATCTGAAACCTCATAGTCACTGCATTTACAAGCACATAAATGATGCTTGTAAAACCACAGGGATCAGTGTATATCTCTGTAGAGCAGGGCAATCGAGCAGCTTTTGAACTGAAGATAGATCATGTCTAATAAATTTGGCCAATCAATTTGTCAGCAACTCATAGTAAACCATGTAGACATCGTTACAGGTTTGTGAGTCTGGACCTCAGCTTCTGAATATTCCCTCTTTTAATCAGAATATTGTGGGAATATCAACAAGATGGATACTTGTGTATAGTCAGGGAAGGTCATATATACCTCATCATGGTTTCTCCACTTGCATTAAGTCCATTCCATGCTGCTGTTGGTGGGTAGCTCCTGCCACTGTGATCCTGAACTCTGGCACTACTGGAGCTCACGTTGGTTAGAGTTTCACATAAAGGGTTACTGGGTGTTTTCAGCTTTCTGAAGTCATGTTTCATGCAATGGCTGAGATGAAATAATAGAGGAATAATAGGGGCAATAATCTCGCAGTCAGTAAAATAGAATATTATTAAAAAAAAAAAAGAGCAAGCAAAAATAGAATAATACAAACAAATGAGCAAGCAAAAATAACCCAAGACCAGAGGTCATCATACAGTGACTCAATGGCTGTGGAAGGCCAGAAATCTGTGATGCAGTAGCTTGAAGTGGACGCAGTGGATGCCATTTTACCTCTCTGCCCCCTTCCAAGTTCCAAGGTGCTCATACTCTAAAAGCTATCACCACAATTTGCACTCATGAGCACCTTTGTAATGATCTTGGCAGGCGAAATTTGAATGGGTTTTGGGGAGAGCTTTGCTTCTTTTCCGTGAAGGTGATCCTTCCAGACCAGCATTGAGGCATATTGACAGCACAGGGGGTACAAAGCTTTCCCAGCAGCTGCTGCTGCATCCCGTTTGTGTGGGTAGGCAGAGACATCTAACCTCTGGATATGTCAGCCCCACACACCTCGTGCAAGTTCTGTGTCTCTTTCTGAAAAAGCAAGGTGAAATATTAATAACAATGACATTTCACAGTTCCTTGGTAAAAATTTGTCTGAAGAGGAAGAAAACCATGTTGGGACTGTGTACAGTCATGCTGAGCTCTGGGTAAGGAAATCCCAAGCAAATCTAGTTTGTAATTACTTCAGCATACACACTTGAAAATGCTCTGTTGAATTTACTTAGACAAAACCAAACTGCATAGAATTGAGAAATAAATTAGTTCTTTTTAATGACTATAAGCATCAGCAGAAGTCTTTACTGTCAAATGATCTCCTCCTTACGGACACAGGGAGGAAATCAAAATCAGTCCAGAGAAGAGTCCTTGTTAGGAACTTCATTTAATACACTAGGAATTGTTTCTTCTCTGGGAAACTTTAACTCACATCCCAGAAAGCACAGAGATCCAATTAAACATCAAAGAGAAAAACATAATCCTGCACTTTGGGATATTTATTTTTATTCAGCAAATCTTAGCTCCAAGACTTCAAGACTCCAAGCTCCTTCAATACCTGGCATTTCAAGTCCTGCTATTCAACAGCAAGAGGCAGTTTAAAATAAAGTTCAGAATAATAAATAAAGGGAAGATTGACAGGAATACAAAAGTAAATCTCAGCTATAGAGGAGATGCTTTAGACACAATGTGATGGTCAGTCCCTAACATTTAAGGCAAGGATGAAAATAGGGTATAAATACTGTAGAAAACAGAGGCTGATAAAAGGCAGCAGACCAGTTTAATGGAATTTCATCTCACAGAGTAACAGCATTTCAGACAGGAGCTGGAAAACCTTTATGCAAATAAAGGAAGCAAGCTGAAATTGGACTTCGAAGTGAGTTTGTTGTGGTTTTTTTTAAGACATGCCAACTGTAGCACTGTACATTGTGCAGCTGCATAGGCTGGGTTAGAGCTTTGATCCATTACCACGGGGACTGCTAACAACTGCTTCTGTTCTTACTGCTACTATTTCTAGCAAGAACTCCCAAGAGTCCCCTCGTGCTAGGTGCTGTGTGTTTACAGCATGAGAGACTCGATCTTGGAGCACAGACAAATATCAGTTGAAGGAAATTACTGTACCCAACTCATCTGTTGCTCCCTTTAGAGACGGAAGGTGGTTTCCAGGGCTCTAATGGGACAGATCTCCCAGATCTGCCAGCGCTAGGTAAGCAGCTGCTCTGGGGACTTTTCATCTCCAAGTTAGGCAGCTCAGAGCTGCCTGGATTCCTGATTCGAGTCCCCGGAGAGATGAGACCTAGAAAGGGATTTGCAGAAACCTTTCAGTTAAACACAAAGCTGCTTATGCAAGCAAAGAACTAAATACCAAGAGGAAAATGGGGGAAAGAGCTGAAGCGGGGTTAAGCTTTTGTGTCTAGCTGGGGACCAGGGATGGGTGCTTTCTTTTATTAGGGATTTCCACCAGCCCTTCTCCTCGAGCTAAGCCAGCTCAACCACTTAGAGTCAAAACTCTCTCCTCTTCTGTCATGCACGTGGTTTATACCTAATTTGTGCAAACCCAGTCTCCTCTGCAGGTGCAGAGATGTCCCTGTATTGAAGAGCTGTGCTCAGGTCTCCTTCTGCAGAGCCTGGCAAGAATCAGCTCTTAGGCCAACTCCAGTACCCTAATTAGGGTCACGCTATAATGCACGAAATGCATTTCCCCAGTGCAGGTCCTCCAGGATGCTCCTTCAGAGCTTTAGGTGCAGAGCTCAGGTGTCCAGAGTCCCATTTCAAAGCCACTGCTGCAGGTCAGTGCTTTCCCCGATGAGGGATGATAGTAGAGCTGATGGATTCATTTTTTGTCTCTGGAGGGCATCCTTTAATCTCAATTTCTTCATCCGTGGGAAGAAAAGAAATAACTGTGACTTTACAGGTATATTCTGAGCTATGTAAAATACACTGAGATCCTTAAGTGGAGTGGGAAGTTGTCTCAGTACCAGCAGTTTAACTACACTCATAAAAACAAACAGATTTTATATTTATTGACATAAATAATAATTACGTATATATTAGTATTACTTACATAATTTATATTTTTTTTTGAAAGTGAGTAAACGTCTTATTTGTATAAAGGCGTTAAATTATGCAAACCTTGCTTCCAGCTTTTAAATGTATTGACAGAAGTAATAATTGCTATTTATATATTAGTATTGCTTCAATAACTGATATATTTTGAAAATAATAAGTAAACAGTTTATTTGTATAACATCATTAAATTATGCAGACCTTGCTTTAGGTCGTGATCTCTGAGTGAAAAGACAAACGACCTTCAATTAGTGACATTGCCACAAGTTGCACAACTGTTCCCAGTAGTTACTGGGATGGGATGCTTTGCTGAAGAGTCCATACTGGGGTGGCATGCTGTTACTGGGGTGGCCGGGACAGAAAATTCAGATTGCTCTTTTTGCGCTTTGTCTTGCTACCTAGTTGGAACCTTTCCTTATAACTTTTTTAAAAGGGTATTTTGAAAAGCTAATTAGCTTTGTGCCTTCTTCAGTTCCGGCACAGGAGTTCATATGTCACCACAGAGTTATCAAATCACATAAATGAGAATTTCATCACACTGGAAATTATGTTTCATTATGAAGCGTGTATTTAGCACTTCACTGCCATCTAAATCCTGCTGATTACAGACCTTTTGTTTTTCTCCATCTTTATATTAATGCTTTATATTAGGCACAGAAACTCCCCATAATTTGCCTTTGAAAGCAAAGGCAGGTTGTGAAAACAAGGCTTAGCTCTTCACCAAACATAGCCTTTTCGCTCTGTGCAGTGCCTCCCTCCTGTGCCTCTTCTCTGGAAAAATCTGGCTGAGGTGGGAAATTGCCTCAGATGAGCCAACTTGAAACTGGAAAATCCCAGCTAAGACAGATTTTTAATTATTAAATTTTCCATTAATATGCTGAAGGTCAGTGGAACTGCCCCAGTTTTCAGGAAGCTCTGAGCAATTTCACCTGATCTTATATTTTAACACTAAATCCATATTTATTAAAGGATTTAGCAGGCAGGTCAGAAGCAGCTAAATCTCTGATTCTGCAGCACATGAATGCTAAAGAAAAAATTTCATCTGCATTGCTGTTCTCTAAGCTGGAAAGCTTTAAACTGTTATCAAGCCAATTTTAGGATTTGGGGGTAGGGGTAAACACGTAAAAATGGATTTGTCATAAATTAAGCACAAACTGACATCATTATCCCCCTTTCTCAAACCAATTCTTTAATATAATGTGAAAATAATATGAAACTCTGGATTATGCCACATCCTGTGTTGGAAGCTACCATGTCTGTTATATCAATTAAAAAGGGCAATGAACAAAGCATTACACCGGTGGCTAGTGTTTGATAGGCTTCTTTTCCCTTTTTTCTTCTGAAATATCAAAGGCAACATAGCAGACATTTTACTCTTAAGGGGACAGATTTGGGTCAGTTTTTAGCAGGATATGCAAAAAAAAAATCAGGTACAAGGTTTTTATTTGTATGAGTAATTGCTTTAGTATTCTTATTTCTGAAGTGCTGTTAATGGACTGTGACCTCATTACACCTGGCACAGTGCAAATGCAGAAGAAAAAGCATAATCTTGGCCTCAGATAGCTGAGATTCTGAAGCATTAGGCAAGCAACAACAGCCAGAGACAAGCTGATGGAGGTACAATAAAATTACAACAGAATTTTGGTCAATGCAATACACAGAAGTTACGGCACATCAGTGACTGCCGTCAGGATTTTGGTAGGTTTCCAAGGTGGTTTAGGATTTTTAAGAGAGGCTTGAGCAATACTAAGGCAGCTTTACAGACCAGAGGGAAGTCTCTCCCCCAGTCATGAGAGGCTAATGAGGAAAAAAAAAAAAAAAGCCATTTGTACAAAAAGTAACCAGCAGGCAGAAGAGGCTGGACTCATAGGCCTGTTCCCAGCTGGGGTGAGCAGTGATGGAATAGAGCAGGTCTTGAAACTGAAGATAAATACTTTCTTTGATTATTTACGTGAGAAATAACCAGAATTTTGCTGGAACAAGGAGCGATCAGAGCTCAGATATCCTCACCATTCCTGAATGGCATTATCCTTTCCTAAGGATAATCTCTGTGAAGCACCTGAGCCTCCCCTAGGTGAACCACACAAAACTCAACAGTATCTTGAGCACAGTTTGTTCTGGAAGATGTCCATGCAAGACGTTTCAGGTATTTCATCCTCCGGAGCCACCTGTCTTTCCTTCTTGACCCTGAGAGGAAAATTAGGCTCAGTTGTTCCTCACATAAAAGCCTGACATAAGGCAGGGTGATATCCAGACAATGGAAGACACCAAATCTAGGCAGTAAACCCAGTGAAAACCCAGACGGTAAAATAGAAATGAAATTGATTCTCAGATAAAACAATACATCCATGAATCTATTGAAGTCCATCAGTGCTATCCAGTGAGTCCAAGTGTCAGGGAGCAAAGCTCAGGTTATTGCTGAAAGTCCAGCTATTTCCCACAGAAGTTCATGGGCTGGTTGAGCCTTGTAAGGACAGTGAGGTTCATATCCACATTTAGAATTGGGCAGAGTTTGCAAAACTCCAGATTTTCTCAGAAGACCCCCTTCCTTCAAGGAACTGCAGGCAGCTTTGAAAGCTGGATGGCAAGATGAAGTAAAACACAATGCACCTCCAGGAAAGGATAAAGAATGGCTAATCTATTCGTACAAACTGCAAAGGAGATTAAAGATGAAAGGAAATATTTAGTCACCTTTTGGGAACAGCTGGTGTGAAAATATTTAACAGGCAGTGCTTTTATACACAAGCACGGTGTCCTCACTAAGCTTAAATAGGCAGGAGCAATATAATACAGCTGGCCAGAGTCTGTGAATGCTGTAACAGGAGAATTAACAGCTTTCCTTCTCATTTGCTCGCACAGCTCAGATGTTAGCTAATCATGTCCTCTAATTTTAACAACAGAATTGGGAAATGTACCACAAAAATACAGCTCGTATTAAGAACGGAGGTGGCAAATTCCGTCCCTGGGACTGAGTGACGGAGCAACGATTCACCTGCCCTCTTCTCTAAGTTAGCCTCAGTAGCCTTGAGCTGCCTGAAAAGACCTGGATTTAAGTGGAAACTTAATCTGAAATCCATTCTGATCATTTCTTTGAGTGCCACCAAAAAAAGTGAAAGCTCCTCCGACTGTTTAATCACCTATGAGATATCTGTGAGCATTTAAGAGCACCTTGTTATAGGGGGCCAAGGCGAACAGCAGGATGAGTGTTGTAAGGCTATTTATATTGTATGGTTCCCATCTATCTTTAAACTGGCAGCTAAATGGAAGATTTACAGTTGAGAGTTCCTGGCTCCCCGGTTCCCTGTCAGAAATAATTAAACTACATTTTAAGGAGACTGTCGTAAGTAGTTTCCTTCACAAGTGTTTTTCACAGCTGAGGTTCTTTATTGCAGCTTTTAGGGCCTGGGAATGCAAAACCACCTTATATATCCATTATATACGAGTTATATGTTCACAGCCTGGAGCTTGCACTCTCTTGCGTGGGCGGTGGTATGACTGGGGTCTCAGCTGCGTGGGAGATGAAACCCCAAATGTCCCCAGTGTCCCAGTTCTGGATTAGCCTACGATCTGGTTGTTGCCGAGCATGCAGCGTTTTGTGTCCCTGGCCTGCGCGTGCAAAGCTGTGCCTTGGCAGCACGTTGCCTGAGAAATATTTCAGTCAAGATGTAAATGTCCCAGTGGGTTTTCCATCCCTTTTCGTAGGAATGACTCCACAGAGATTCTGCCTTACAGAAAGTGTTTTTTTTTTTTTTTTTTTTAATCTCTTCACCATTTTTGAATGTCATTCCATTATCCTGGTTTCACACCTTTAAATAACTCTAAGAAGGCTTCTGAATATCACTCAAAATAGCTTCCTTTTGTCCCTGATATTTTTTTTTTCTGCACTACCTGCCTGTAGATATCTGACCTACCATGAGCTGTCATTTCCCTGACAGACAGGAGATAAGACTGGATATCAAGATACCTAGGAGGACCTGTGCCTGTCACAGAGTTCACATATACCTGTAGACCTACCACTTTACTTTATGCTTTGTTTATTGTGAAAATGGGAATAACGTGGAATATCAAAAAATAGCCACTACAACTCAAACTGAGTAATATCCTCATACTGAAGATAAAATATTAAGTAGGTAGCAGTAAAGTACTTAAGATATTGACATGGGCTTTTGGAGTAACAGGGGGATGAGGCCTTCAAGATGTAATTTTTCCTGCACACCTCTGGGCCTGACAGTGCCAGGGGTATCCCCATGTTAATGATACACCTGGAGGTCAAAGCTAAGGATTGGGACATAATGAAGATAAGAAGTAAATGAGATAGTGTTCTCTACATTGCTTGGTGAACTGAGAGCATGTAAAATTATATGTTATCTAGTATTTTCAAGAGCAGGCTCCGGGGGCTGCCAGCCATGGCCACCAGCACTGCCGGGAGGTGCCGAGAGGCCGGAGCCAGGCTCTGCTCAGGGGTGCCCGGGGCCAGGCCCAGAGGCCCCGGGCCCAGCCTGGAGCCCAGGAGGTGCCCTCTGCCCCTCAGGAAGCACTGCTGGGCTGGGCGGGTGCCGGAGCCCTGGCACAGGCTGCCCAGAGAGGGGCTGGGGGCTCCTCCTTGGGGATCTCCAGCAGCCGCCTGGACGTGGGGCTGGGCCCCCTGCTCGGGGTGGCCCTGCTGGAGCAGGGCTGGCACCACAGGGACACCACCAGCCACTCGGGGTCCTGTGATTCTGAGGTGTAAAGTTCAACATGTACGAATAAAGAATGCAAGTCAATAACCAGAGGAGTCACTCCAGTCCAACATTAGAGTAAACCCATAGAAAAATCCTGACGAAAAGCACCAGAGACCACAACAATGCTTTTCTGATATGGGCTTAAATTCCATCAGACCCGAACTGTACTTTCTCAAGGCATTGCTTCTCAGTGTGCTGGAATTTTGTACCATAAATCTAGCCTTCAATTTTTTATCTGCTGTTTCCTTTATCCTCCCCCAGACTTTGTTCATCAAGTCAGCCAAGGAAAATCAGGGTTCGTTTTTTTTTCAGTGCAGCTTTAGTGCTACATTAGCTAACGCATCCTATGTGTTCACGTACCACTCTGATCAGCCCACGCTCCATTGCAGTGCTGTCTGGCAGTTAGGGAGAAGGGTAGAAAACACACACGGCTGGCCTCCAGCCCTCCAGCGAGTTGATAATTGCACCATCCCTGATATTTATAATGGCCATGGTAGTATGATGTTACCTCCCTCACATCTAGGAGCTGTGAAAATCCATCTCTCTATGCCAGATGCAAAGCAAAAACTTCTGAAAGCAACTCAAGAGTCCTTCTGCAGACATGACTTAAACTTTTGATAGTGTAACTTCTACTGACTTCCAGTAAGGCTTACATCAGATTCAGTTATATTTAGGCAGCAAGTAGTATTTGCAGACATATTGCTTCACATCCATGGTTTAAACACCCAAGTTGCCCAAGCAAGTTTGACTGTACATGGGACAGTGTCTGAGTGTCTTAACTGCATTTGAACTCCACAGTCCTTTAATTAGAGATTTATGTATATAGAACTAAGTGTTTAGGAGCTTTTGGAGGTATCTGAGCCACTGCAGCAAAAGGAGTTTGACTGGAAACAGTTCCACTGCCCTGAGCTGAAGTAAGCAGGAACCAGATATTGTGTTTATGTTGCATTTGGAAAATGAGGCATTTGCTAGACATGCAAAGTATTGCCATTATTACTCTTACAGTCCATTTCAGCGTGAGGAACCAAAGGCCTTGAAGACCTCTCCTATGGCCTGGTGCAAAACTTTCCTCCCAGTGTCGAGGCGATGTTCCAGCCCCACGTCAGGAGTGTGTCAAAAGTCCCTGAGCAGCCAAAGCTTCCTGCTACCGGTGGTATTAATTAGCAAAATACTAAAGCAAACATAAGTAAGGCTTTCAGTCAGGTATGATGTTAATGCAGGCTGAGTAGTTTTGAATATTTTATGTGCAGCCAGTGACCCGAAGTAAATGTCTTGTATAATACCAGACTCCCCTCCACTGCAAGCCTCGAGGCCTGAATTCTGCACTTCATATGCTTAGAGGCACAAAGAGAGGCACTGGGGATGGGCTGGCGCAGACAGTGCCTGAGATATTCACCAGGTAGGGGAACGGAGAGAAAATGTGCTCTGCAGGGTACCCTGGTACCCCTTCCTGGGCTTTCAGCCCAGCCCTGCTCAGTATTTCGTCTGTTCACATCTTCTCTCCACTCTTCCCTAAAGGGAACTGTGCCCCTACCCTATCAAATCTATAAATGGCTCAGTCAAGCAAAAGGCTCGAATACAAAACATTTGGGAAAGTTTAACCCAATTTAGATGCAGAAGTCAGAGAAGAGATAGAACACCTGATAGTAGGAAATATACTCTGAATTGCCACTAGGACTGAAAACAGGAGAGTGCAGTCTTTATATGAGATCAAGAGTGAGCAGTCAGGTGATGAGCCTGGAGAAGAAGAAATAGATTCATTTCATTTCATCTGCGGTCCACTATGACCACTATGTCAGTATTTGGTTTTAATTTTTCCTTGAAATCAGTCCTCTGTAGTAGTGGCAGTAACAGGTGCCTTAACGCCTGATTCATGGGTATCTGCTCTCCTCCAGATCTCAGTTTATACAGACACATACAGTGCAGATGAAATACAGTGCAGTCTCCCGAATTCAAGCCAAGGGCTTGCGAGGTTTTAGCTAAATGCCTAGTGCTGGATCAAAATATCATGTGTATCTCTGTCATCATGCTTACTGGAGCTCACAGAGGGTGGGAAAGGCCAGCACCTCTGAAAAGCCAATGTCCTTTAGCTCCTTTCTTTTTTAGGAGGTAAGTACCAAAATATCCAGCCCTGACCCCCTGCTTCCATTAACTCCAATAAGACCGGGGAACAAGCACCGTCCTACAGAACCCAGCTCATGTAGCTCACAAAAAGAGCATGGAGGGTATCTCCAAATGCCTAAGAAGGGATTTTTAATGGGGTGGTAGGAGAACAAAGACATATCAGATGCGCGAGTTCAAGAGAAATCCATTCTATATATATATTCTGTATTAATTTTAAACAGCGAAGGGATTTAATGAATCCCATCCCCAGAACTGCGGGTTAACAAGCCATAAACAGGCTTTGCCAGCACTTAACTGTAGCATCAGTAGTTTATCAGTACATTGCTTCCACACTTAACCAGATTTTAATTAAATGTGACTTTTGTTCTGCTTATTGGAAGAGCCAAACCCTTTGGATTCGGTGATCACAAAAGCTCAAGGAGTGCAAGAGAATTAGAAAGCAAATAGGAGGATCAATCACAGCAGACCTCTGCAATCCATGTCCGTCTCTTTTTTTTGCAATATACTTATTAGATTCTTATTGTCAGGAAGGATTAGTGTTATGAGCTCCAGGAATTCCTTTCATTGCCCTGTAAGGCAAGGTAGTGAAGTGTGGCTGCTTTTCTTAACAATAACATTCTGGA
Organism: Anser cygnoides; assembly: GCF_040182565.1. NCBI lineage: Eukaryota > Metazoa > Chordata > Aves > Anseriformes > Anatidae > Anser > Anser cygnoides. The sequence continues at coordinate 208,136,079 of NC_089873.1, forward strand.
TTTCCCCCCCTCTCCCTTCTCTCCACCCATATCCCCTCCTCTCCCTTTTCTCCTCTCCCACAGAGATTTGTGCAGCGGACTGCGGAGGACATGGCATTTGTGTCGGAGGCACCTGCCGCTGCGAGGAGGGATGGATGGGCACAGCCTGTGATCAGCGAGCGTGTCACCCACGCTGCAATGAGCACGGGACATGCCGGGATGGCAAGTGTGAATGCAGCCCGGGCTGGAACGGAGAGCACTGCACTATTGGTAGGGAGAAAGAAAAACCAACTACTTTTAAAAGAATAATTGATGATCAGGAAGGAGAAAAGGCGCATGCTTAATTGAATATGTGTGACTTAGTGTAGCATGAGCACCTTTGTTCTTGGATTTCAAGTTCTGACATCATACATTTTCATGTGGGAACAAGACAAAATGTCCTTTCATTTGCTGATGACATAGCTATACATATTTTTTATTATCAGTCCTGAAGTACACCTATATGATGTTTGTTCTCATAGGGACAAGCTGTCAAACAGCACCTAGATGGTTTTGAGAACATCCCACTTTGCCTCTCTCAGAAGGTCTTTCCGTGGCCTTCAAGACTTCTCCCTACTATGTCGACAGCTTTCTTGAAAACATGCATATGATTTCAAGTTTTTTTTTTTTTCTGTTAATTTACTCCATTATTTGCCCTACCACTTTGCTTGGAAACTGCAGTCAGGCGACCTCTGGCTGGTATTTAACACTGTCTTACGTATCCCTTCTCTGCTCTGCTACCTTTCAAATCATTTCATTGCCCACTCTATTTGGTTCTGCATTCCTTACATACCTGGCACTTACCCTGAGCTCTTGGTGTCATGTCTATTAGTAGCAGTACTAAAGCACCAACAATATGCTGAAATCATGCAAAGAGGTGCATTTCCCATGTCAAGCAGTTTGCAGCATCATTAATGAACTGGCTTGGGTTTAGCTTCCTCTTCATCTCACTTAACTCCTTGATGCACTTCCCCTTTTCCTTTCTTTCTGACAGTCATGCGTTCAAGTACTTTAGTCTCCATTCCATACTCATGCTATAAAATCAGTAGCATTATAACTCCCCAGATACCATTTATTACATATTAATGGAAAACTAAATTAGTTAATCCAGTTCCGCTGTCAATAATGCCTGTGTGGACTTGAAAAAAAAAATCAGTTGACTTAGAAGAGTTCCAGAGTGAGAATTCTCCTCCAGGCATTTGGTTTTAATCAGCTCCTTTTAAAGATAAGAAAATTTACCTCTATGTGGCTTTCATCATGCAGTGATACATATAAATCACACTACATCAAAATTAACTGCCAGCAATACCTGGGCAAAATTCAGTACAGTTATCTGTGTGGATTATTAACTTAGTTACACGTAGACATCCACTGGTTTTGCTTGAACACCAGGTGAGTTTGCACACACAAAGACAGACAGGAAATGAAGCCTGATCACAATGTTTTAATTCCAGCATTAGGGTAATGGTACAAACCATATCTGTGGCTCAATTCTACTTATCATTTATTTATGCTAATGTCACCCCACCACATTATGGTCTCCACATGCATCCCTTAATGAAAAATATCTAGCTCTAAAAACTTCCTCTGTCTCATTACACATTACATTCTTTTTGCATTCTTGTCTATATCTCTAGCAGCTTTCATTTCTTTTCATGAGGAAGGGAAATAAAAAAAAAAAAACTTCTCTTAAATGACTTTAGAATGAAAAGAGAGCAGACCTGTGTTAATTGGAATGCTGTGTTTTTGTAATATTATTTTATAGCCTTGTGTTCAAGCACTTTGATTTGGAAAGTAACACAGATTCATGAAAGGGTTTTAAAAGAAAAAAAAAATGTTCAGCAAAAGGCTCCAGATCCAGGGGACAATTTTATGTGAAAGACATTTATGCACAAAAAGCCTGATTCATTCCCTCAGTGCCATTTTATTAGTTCTGCTGCAAAAACAAAATGCCACTAGTTCAGTATATGATATTTCTCCACACCACTGATATGCCCGGACTGATTTCAAAGAACAAGCTTTTATCTTTCCTGGTAATTAAATTTACCCCATTATTTGTGGTGTTCCTCGCTCTAAGTCTAAAGAGTCCGTGTTATCACGGGAAAGGCCAGCACCGCAATGCAGTCAGCATCAAGATTTTAATGGTGCACACTGTCATTTGGTGTGGTGCTACCTTCCTATTGCAGTGCAGGTCTCAGAATCAGTCTGTAATACTTAGAGTGCTGGAGCAATTCTCTTTCTTTGCACTTCCCCTCCCTCCTCATCTTCTTGCATGGTGATTTAGCAACAAATTTGTACATAGTCTCATGCCTCTGAAGCTGTAAACCATATTTCCTATAGAATATTTCATTGACAAATGTGTAGAATGTAAGGGAGATTTGGCAAAGTCATAAATATCCAAGAAAATTGAATAGCTTTAGAAGGAGTAATAAGCTAGTTCTATTGGCACAGATGAAAGGACATTGACTTGGAATTACATTAAGTATGTGGAAAGCATTCCCCTTGTCCTTGTGTGATTTCCCTGCATGGCAACTTGTTCTGTTGATAGTAATTCCTTATACGTCTGTGTCATGGCCCGTTTGCTTTAGCACTGACAAGCGTAAAACCCCATTGCTGAAGTGATGCTTTAACAATATTGCCATGTGTGCAGGTAACATGGTAGAAATGGATGATACCAGTAAAGGACACTTCTTCCATTTCCTGTTGAGCATGCTTGAGAGTAAGAAATCCTTTTGTTTTGTAGGTCATAGGAGGCTCTTTCTTACGGTGTACAAGGAAACTCTGATCCCAGTGGATTAATTTGGTTTGCTCATACAAAGAGTCATGTTACCAAATATACTAGCTTGATTGCTCACATCCAGCGATTTCATTAGAAGAACCCCAGTTAATTCCCAACAAGGAAATTGATGCAGAAGCATGCATTCATCATCCTAATTCAGCAAACTTAGCACATCCAGGCAAAAAAGTAGAACAGAAAGTTGATTATATAACTGCAGGAAGCCTGAAACCCAGCAGAATGGTTCAATCGGTTTACTCCAATATATTAAAGGGAAAACAATCATGACGATAGATTAGGCAAGACTCCTATGATGGGCTCTCCAGCATACTCCACTCCAGCCCAGTCTACACCAGCAACATCCAAGGGTCGTGGTGGTTTTAGGAACATTGAGTTTAAAGGTGAAATCAGCCCTCTCATTGTCGGTCTGAAAAGGCAAATCACAAATCAGCTCTGTGGCTGACCACTCTATGGGCTTGATTCATGGGTGGCACCACAGCAGATTTCCTGGGTATAGTAACCAGCTCCAGAAATTGCCCAGGGCTATAACATCGTGGCCTCAGATTTTCAAGGTATGGCCTGGAGAGTGCTCCAGGTGCTGTGCATCCTGCCTCAGAGATGCAGAGGGAGATTTCACTGCGCCTACACGGGCCTTGCACTGAGATTGAATCTCTCAGTATGACATTTTACCAGTACACAAGCCTTGATTCTTCAGGGTTGTTTGGAAATAACGCCAGAAAGGGGTTCCCTGTGTACACAGTTGAGGTGGAGCTGAGATATTCATCATCCTTGAATGGCCAGGACTCAAGACCAAAACCATCACTCAAAGTTCAATTGCTGCACCTGAACACCACTGGGTCTCTCCAGAGCCTTAGGGGGCCAACAGTTAGCTCTCCAAAAGCACACAGGTCTACCTTTCAAAGCACCTCAGTGCCTAATTCCCACTGATCTCTGCAAAAGCTGCACGCTTAACTCCTTTTGAAAATCTGGTCTTGGCACCCACTAGTGATGTATGTAATAACAAGTGCCTAGACAGACAGGCAGACAGCCCGTCCCACATGGCCTTCTGCTTATGGCACCACTGAGCTGCTTTTGTTTTACTTAGGAAAACTCTGATTTTTGAGAAATCTGCCCCTTCAAGCTTGCCTTTCATCAGTCTTCTTGCGTAAATAATCACACATGTTCTGAATAGCCGGGGTTGTAATCAGTGCCCCCTCCGTTTCTGCTCGAGCAGCTGGAATCCAGACAAAGCACATTACAGGTGGATTCTGGTCTCTTTTTAACAAGTCACTTGTGCTATTTAAACCCACAAAGCAGTTTGGTCTGTGTGCAGCCCAACATAAAAATGAGCCCAGAAGTGCGTAGGGAAGGTGCTTGCTGCCCTCGGTCCCCACAGAGCAGATGCCCCCAGCCCCTCTCTGGGCAGCCTGTGCCAGGGCTCCGGCACCCGCCCAGCCCAGCAGTGCTTCCTGAGGGGCAGATGGAACCACTTCACTCCCTGGGGAAGATAAGGGGGAAAAGTATATTTAGAAAATGAAGGAGAGTGTGCTGAGGAATAAGTCCTGCCCAAGGACCTGTCCCCAGCATCTCTCACCCCTCTCTTCCCTCCCTCCCTCTCTATGGGCCAAGAGAAATTCTCATGTGATCCTCCCCAGTGTGCTTCAGACAAAACTGACCCTGATAGCTCAGACTGAGGAAGTAAGAGGACTTTCAGACCAAAAAATGCTCACGTGGGCTTCCCCAGAAGTGAATCTGAAGGGAGAGGGGCTTCCAGGAGCGTGTGCTGACATGGAGCTGAGTGCAGTGCCTTTGGGTGCAGACACCTCGGACAAGTGGCTTTTCTTCTGAGCACAGTCCCTCATCCTGTCCCACATGCCCACAGGTTTTCCAAAGGAGTGTCTGCAGATAATGAAGTTACATGTTAGTGCCAGAAGTACAGCACATGAATGAGAACCGCACACTTTTAGAGAAGAAAGAGCCATGCTACTGCTGCATACATTTGTGGAACATTTGTATGGAATTTAAATGTATTCATTGGTATGGAGTACAAACAGATGGATTCCAGGTGTGGAATGTTCCCATAGAAGGCCTCCATTATTTTTTTAAGTACAAGATAACTGACATATTGCTCACATGGTTGGTGTTGGCAGCTGCCTCCATTGTCTTCATCCACACCGCGATTGCTGTCTGAGTTTGCAGGTTGGGCTGCTGTGGATTTTAAAATCCCAAATACACGTTACCAAGCTTCAGCCACCATCCAGGAGGATGCTGATGCTGTGCTTTCTGTCTCACTACCACCACACTGGGATGATTTGGTGATGCTTTTCCCAAGCCTCAAAGCTGCCCCGCACCAGGTCAGCTCTGATCCCCCCAGCCTCTCCGCTTACTTACAATAGTGCTTCGATGGACCCGTCAGGCTCCCAGGATAGAAAAAAATTTCTTCCAAGGGCCGTGACCTCCCAGGTGGTCAGTCTCTGTGACCAAACCTGGAATAGAAAATTTTTCATAAGGGTACCAGGACACAACTGAGAGAGACGGAGCAGGAGCAGGGAAATAGCATTTAAGGAGGTAGCCAGATCGAGAAGAGCAAAACTCAGAGCCTCTTATTTATTAATAAAGACCAGCTGCTGTTAGATGGAGAGTGCCGCCTGCTGGCATCCACAGGGCTCTCCGAGGCAGGACGCCTGGCTTCTGCTCGTGTCTTTGCCACCAACTTCCTGTTTGACCCTAGAAAATCAATTAGAAGTCAATTTCCCAAATTAACATTTCGTAGGAATTGGGCACATGACTGCTCCCACTGCATCTAAAACTTTCTTTTCTTTGCTTTATCCCTACTTGGAATGAGTATATGAAGAGCTGCCTATCTGGTAGAGCTGCCGTGAGGTTAATTTAATGTTGGTAAAGTAATTTGATCTTGGGATAGAGGATGCTGTATAAACGCAATGTGTTGCCATTGAGAAGATCCAGGGAAAAGCCTCTGGTAAGGCCACAGGAGAACTGTGCATCTCTGTGCGGAAAAGTGTAAGACAATCAGGTGAGGTGGAGCACTTTCAAATGACTCTGTTTTTCCTGATGAAAAGATGTTTTTCCTGATGAAAAGTGGTCAGTAAAACAGAGGGAGATTGTTGCAAATGAGCAGAACACTAAAATATTCTGCCACATATATATATATTTATAAATATATATATGCATATATATATATATAAACACTTACATAAATATATATATATATATATATTAAACTTTCCTGTTTCTCTTCCTGGTCTTAATGAGCAAAGATGACTGGATGCCTAAACGTAGCCTTCTTGAGCTCTTTGACTGAGGAGGGCTGTGCTCCACCCTTCTTCTTTTTTTCTCTCCTCATAATCAAGGTTTTTCTTTTCGTATCACAGCAAACTCTCCTTTGCCTTTCTAGCACCTGCACAGTCTCGTAGTAAGCCGCAATGCACTTATTCAATCCTACCTTAAATGTCCTGTCTTTTATCTCCCAAGCTCACTATCTGGATAAGGTAGTGAAAGGTATGCTCTTCCTTCCTATTTTTTCCTATTGTCTTTGTGTTTTCTTTTTAAAAATGCACCGTGAACATGCTGTGTTGAGGTTGCATCTCTTCCTCATCATCATCAAAGTGCTCCCTAATGTCTGGAAGGGTGAGCTTTCCAGTCATTTAGGTAGGAAATACCTCCGTAAGTGCTGTGACCCTGTGTTAACATCGTATCAGTGTTCCCACCCCTCCCCTCGTCCCTGCCCTCCCCTCCAAATCATCTCTCATCTTCACCCCTCCTACCCAGGTAAGGCAAGTCAGGGGGAAACCGATTTTCTGTGAATGCATCAGGAGCCCTGTACAGTGATATGTTTTAATCAAATGTCTATGATCTGTTTTGTAACAAGCAGGTGAGTGCACTTTCTGTGTGGAGTCTGCCTATTTTTGATCTGTGACTGCTAAGTCTTACCTGGGAACTTTGAGTAATTATACCTATATATATATAAATAGAAAAATATTATGACCTCAAAGCCTCTGGATGCATAAATCAGCAATTTTTACTAAAATTAGTGATGTTGCATTAATTTACACTGTAAAAAAATCCTCTGTGCTCCTATTTTTGAAATGTAAAGCATGTCTAGGACCCAAGTCTTTTCTCATCTGGGAAGAAATGATATTGAACTGCTGTGGACCAGAGGTAATAAGATATCTTAAAATAATCATAGTTGTATTAATCAGAGCAACGAACTAAATTAATTTAGGACTTTTAAATAAAAATAGACAGTTCCACAATGCACTTAGCTTTCTAAATATATTGAAATAGTATACACCTAGTTAAAAACAACAATCTGACAGTAAATATGATTGAGTTGGACACAAATATCCTTCTGCATGGCTGATTTGACACTAACAGCAACACAGTGCTGACACCACACAGCATCATATGTTTGCTGGTTAAACAAACCAAAAAATCAGGTTGAACAAATCAGTTTCTTCCATAGCGTTGCCCTCCTTTTCAGGTTGTGAGCAATCAGAAATAGCAGCTGTGAGAAGCTGATGAAGGAGGACAGATATGCCAAAATATTTGCCTGGTGAATAGTTAGAATGAAGTCTCTGCCATGTAAAGCTCTTATTGTGTGGCAAGAGACGTGGTTGCCCTACTGAGTTCACTGCTCTGGATGAATGTAGATGAATGTACAGTCTAATGTTGCTTGTTTCCATTGCAGCTTAAAAGCAGGTTCAGGTATACACAAATAGGGGAAAACTTTGAGCAGACAAACAAATATTAATGGTAAGGGAATGTCCGCAGTTTAAATAAGGAGATTTTTGTCTTCAGTCTCATGCAGCAAGAATCAGTTGTCCTTGAACCACTGCTTATAGATCAGTGGATTGTTCAGTGGTATTTGGTTTTTCTCTCATTGCTTAGCGTCAGTAAAACATGATTGACTTGACTTAAACCAGGAGGAAAAAAAATATTCTCCTTAGATCAAGGAAAGAGGGCCACTTTTTGTACCCTTCCAGGGTAATAATAGTGGTATTTGTAGAGGAGGGCACAGGTCAGCACTAGGCAGTGTGACCACAACCTCCTGTAGATGTCCCACACCTCAGTGTTCTGCATTTCAGTACCCCAGACTCCTTCTTTTCTCTCAACTGGTGTTGGAGAAGGCTGCATCAAAATGTAGAAGATAAGCACCAGGGGGGTAGAAGAGATGAGAAATCAGTCTGCAGAGCCTGTGTCCAGGGACCTTCAGTGCCAATAGGCACATTTGATGGCACAATATTTTTTTTTTAGTAAGTCTTTTGTAGCTGTCATTCCTCCTCTGAGCCTTTTGACTCACCTTTATGCCCAAGAATAAAGACACATTATATTTAGTGAGTTCTGCAAGTGGGTAACAGGTTAGCAACATACTAAGAATAACGATCGTCTCTTATAATACATGGCCTCTTCTGGAAAGATTAGCAACAGCTGAAACATTAAAAAGTACATAGTTTTTACTTGGCTAGCTTCATGGCGTGCATTTTTCAAAACTAAATTACTCATGCCCTTTTGGCTTTCTTAATTATTAACATCTTTCTGGTTGAAATCCCTTCCCAGTAATCCTGTGTTGTCAAGGGTGAGCCTGATTTACTGCTGAGTCTTTCCTACAGCTTTACAATAAACCAGTAAATCAGACAAGATACAGAACTGTTTCTAAGTTGGAGGGCAAGTTTCAAGAGCAAACATCAGCATGATTAAACCAAGAAGCCCCAACTAGAGCTGGAATGGAGTCTTCCAGTCTGAAGCTTAATTAACACTGGTAATGCTTAAAAGGAAAAGAGGTGCCTGATATTAAAGATGTGCTGGTTTTAGAGGGAGCTCCTCCATCCAGAATGCCATTGGAACTGACAGCACATCAGTATAATTAATTTCTATTGGTGGTTTATCAATTCTCACTCTTAAAAAATAACCACATTAGTGCTGTAGTGAGGCATATAAACAGCCAGGCTGAAACATAAAGATGCCGAACAGCCACCTCCGTATGAATTCAGGGATGACTGCAAGGTCACTTCTTTGGTCTGAGCGGCGGTGAGAACCCAAGGGCTAACTGCAGCCCACTCCTTTATTTGTACAGATCGAAGCAACAGGAGCTCTGGCAGGTAACTTTTAATTTCCATCTTACAGAAGCCATCTGATTAAAGGTTTCTTGATACCCACCATCGCAAAATGTTGTGGAGGTAGTTTAGGAGTTAGCATTTTTCAGGACACTGTGCTAGATTCTCATAATCTACGGGGATCAGTTGATGTCTTGCTCCTCCCTTTCAGTCCTACAACACTTCTGCAGGTCTCTTACTGATTATTGTTCTCTCAAGCTATTGTTCGCATCTTCACGTGTTGCATTCAGCCATGTCCCACTCATGTCAGAGCTCAACCACTGTCTACTGAGACTTGCTGGAGCATCCATTAGTGCTTTCTTACTGCCAATGGAGGAACAACAGCAGCAAAATATATTTATCCTCTATCAATATTTTAAGATCAGAAGGAAAGTCTAGTCTTCTAAGTCCTATTTCAAGTGGCAATGTGTCTTACCTTGAAGAGAATTGCCATTGAACATTGTTTTTAATTGTACTAATTACAGAAGGTCTTTGCTGTACAGATCATTAAGAGAAGACTATTTTACTACCAATCTTAAAATAATTTCTTACTCTGGTGACTGTCTCCTTTGACTCTGATAATCTTTTCTTGTCCAGTTCAAAATCAGTTCACTTTTTGTAATGCTTCCCTACTCCGTGTTCTCCTATCCATGGCAGATGTGAGATCTTTGTGAACATCTCAGTGTATCAACAGCGTTTTCATGTGCTTCAGTTAGAAACTCACATAAAGGACTTTTTCCCCCCTCAGAAAGTCCTGTTCATGTATTTAATTCTCTTAGTCACCCCAATGCAGTTAACAAACACAGGAATAATGAATCATGAGTGACTCTAGCTATGAGAAATCAGAGCAGCAAGATTATGGTGGTGTAAATCCAGGAAGACTGAGCCACCCCACTGTGTTGACATTCATTTAGAAGCACTTTGGAGTCAAGGTGCTCTTTTTCCTTTATTCCCCAGCACGGGTGAGAGGAAGGGGTAAACTTTATTTGTATCACCTTTTCTTCAAATGCTTTGAAGAGCACTGTTTGTGGAACATAGAATATTGTATGTGCCTAGCTATATTGTGTTAGCGATGGTCAAGTCTGTATGCAGGACCAATTTAGAAATAGTAATGGACATTTAGAAATTGACGTAGAGGTCCATTCTGCTAGTTATGTTGACCTGCATGTCCATGTTACATTCTAACTTGCTGAGGCTGTGAGTCCTTTGACAGCATGATTAAATTGTGTTCTTCTATATTAACGATTTCCTTTGTCATTACGTAGGAAAACAGTCTGTTCTCCTACCAAACCATGTCATGGGAGAGGTACATATTAGTGCTCACAGCACTGACACTTTGCTGTATCTTGTAACATAACAGTTAACATCTGAAAACTTGCGTGTTCATGGATCTGTGAAAAAAAAGTTATTTCATTAGGAAATAGTTCTCTCTGACTCCTTGGAAGAGATTTATCTCATTAGGAACTGGAGCTGGCTCGCTTCTTGGTGAGAGGAAGTAAATTTGCTTTCTGGACTTGAAAGATGGCAAGACAATGGGTTCTGACATTACAGAGGGAGTCATCCCACTGTAGGGGTCTGCAGTGTAGATGCTTATCTCTCAGCTCGTCACCCTAGATTCCCGTAATAGTCAAGGAAGAGGAGTAGACATAATCGTGTGAGATACTCTCTGTCCTCTTTCTTTTCTCTCTTGAATGGTGTTTTTCTTCTGTCTGCCTTCTGAGATGATTGACTTAATTACTCTGGGTCCAATTCAAGAACATTCAGAGGAAATCATGAAAGTCTGTTCAGATAGTCCAAACCCCATTTCTTACAGAAAATGAATTGCACACAAAATTTAAGAACATCGGACTGAAAGGGGCCTTCTCAGGCAGAGGCCAGTAGTCAGCTGTCAAGGGCAACCACGTTGTGTAAAATTTTATATAATTTTACCAAGGTCTTTGGATATCAGTGGGGCTTCTTGACCTTAACCATCCTACTGGGAGGCTATTCCAAAACTTTATTCCTTTGATCCCAAAAAATACATTTTTTTTTCTTTCTAATTTCCAACCAGAATTTATGCATGCTTGATTTATGTCCATTTGTTCTTATGCCAGCATTATTCTGTTTAGCTTAAATAGCTGTTTTCTTTCTCACTGTTTATCTGTTTCATGAATTTGTGGAAAACAATTATATTCTTTCCAGCCTTTGCTGTGCTAGAGCAGATAATTCAAGCTCTTCTCGATTCCTCAGATGTTGAAGGTCCTTCCATCCTAATCATACCATCCTAATCATCATAGCCTTAACTTCAACCATTTCCAGCATTTGGACCTGTTTCCAGGATTTGGACCTGTTCCTGCATGGCTTGAAGCTGAACCAAAGGAGTCCCATCAAAAATTTCTAAAATCCCTCTTCTTCCCATTGCAGAAAATAAAGAGTCTACTCCAGATACTAAACAATACTTTTTGGGTTAAAAATCTGATGGCATCCAACCCTTCTTCTCTCATGCTTCTATAGTGGTCTCTTCAATTTCTCATCACCCAACTCTTTTTGATTCTCACTGCACTCCTGTCCAGGTCGACACCACTGCATCTTTAAAAGCAGTGTCCTGCTCAGTCTCTGCAGCAGCTGGATAGAAATGATTTTTTTAGGATGGGTTATGAAGAGTCCAACTGATGCACTAGAGCAATTAAAACATGAAATGTGCTCAATGATGATGCAACAGTGTCATTGCAGAACCGAGCTGCCAACTGAGCTCTACTGGGGCCATGCAGAATACACATAAAGTGATTTCTCAAGATTTCTTCAGAGGCTTTTTGTCTAGACAAATTTAGGCAGATTTATAAAGAGGGGGAAAAAGTCATATCCCTTCTGTCAGGATGGGCCCATCCAAATGGAATTTATCTGCTCCAAAGTGCAATTACCTACCTAATGAAGCAATTTTAGCAGGTTATTTTAAAAAGTAATACACTTCTCATTTTCCAAAACAGTTGAATGCTTTCAGTTTCTACTGAAAGTAACTAAAGGGAACAAACAAATAAATTAGCTCTAGCACTGAAAAAAAAATTAAATGCTTAAAAGTTTGGCACTGTTGTAAGTAACTGAAGGCAGGATTTTAAAATGGAGGATTTCATATAACCTTGCCTATAAATAGCTCTTCTGTAGTGTATAAATACTAATATAATGTATAAATACTAATATAATGTATAAATGCTGAAGTATACACACACACAGAGCACGCTCACACACATACACATGTAGTATGCCCCCTCCTCACACACACAGCACACATTTTAAACACCTGAGATGCTACAAACATGTTTGTAAATGCAAAACCTATTTAAGATCCTTTTAAAGGACCTAACCACCTTTGTTCCTTATCCCATTTGGTCCCTGGCCACCTTTAAGTTAGAAAAACAGTCTTGGCGGAGATGTTAAGTTCACAGAGGGACATGGTTTTGGTGACAAGGCCTTTGGGCGCTGCGTCTCCTCCGCACACGATAATGGCGGCGTGGCCTGCTCTGCTGCCTCAGCGCTTCCCCGGGCAGCCCCTCATGGGGTGGCCAGCCAAATTCACCCTTCGGTGCTCTTCACCTTCGTGTTGTAACCCTTTAGGGCAGGATAATCCCAAACCTCCTGCCGTGGGGGGGTTGGAATTAGATGGTCTTTAAGGTCCCTTCCCTTTTTGGTTCCACAGAATCTGCGCCATTTGCGCAGTTCCACCAACAAGGCCGCCTTGCAAACTGAGGGCCTGAAGGAACTCAAACGACATGAAAGGATTTCACAGCACGTGTAAGCAGAGCCTTAGGACAGGGCTCAGGAAGGCTCAGTTGTGTTCCTGCTTTAATCAGTCCTGCTGGGTGACCTTGGCAGTCACTTCAGTCCCTTCTACTTCAGTTTCCTAATCTGTAAAACGCAGCTAACATTTCTGACTTCTTCTTGGAAAAGGTTTTTGAGCTCTGCAGGTAAAAAGCCCCCAGAACTGCATAAGCTAAGCTGCGTCCTTCGCACTGCTACTTGCTGGGGAAATTACTGTGCTATTTTGTAGGGAAAAAAAGGATGGAAAACTCAGCAGGGGGTCATCGGATGAGAAAATCAACCCCTAGTGAGCAGACAGGAAGCATGGGGTTCATCTCCCCCTAATTTTAATCACCTGTAATAGAAATATCTGCCTCTGCTGGGGTCTCTTTCTAGTCAGTGGAGAGAAACAGGCATTTCCAGAGCATCCTTCAGCTCCTCAGTGTGGGCATCTAACCCACACAAGGGGCCTTCTGCCCCCGGAGAGGCTGGTCCTCTGCTGACTACAGAGAGTGGAAGGTATCTCCCTTCTAGGTCAGTTGTAACCAGATCAGATGAATCCCACCCAAAATGACTATGGAAGAGAAATAGTGTTCTCCAAACGTTTTCCAACATAGAAAGTGCCTTCCCTTCCCAGCCAGCTTTCAGGTTGAGAGCTCAGTACTGCTGAAAGCTGCATTATCCCGCTGGGCGTTAGGGACGTTCACCCCACGTGTAAGTCAGGTAACCCCAAATCTAGGTTCTACAAAACAAAGGCTTTGAGAGGTTCAGACAGCAGGGTGGGTTTCACAACAGCAGCCCTCCACCATCCTGATACCGAACCGGGACAGTTTGCTCCAGGTGGGAAGACACCAAGTGGGAGTGGAGAAATAACCTGAAAGCAGGGGGAAACAGCTGCTTTTAAGCAGCCTTTTTTTCCCAAGGCTGTGTGGCTTTGTTTTTGTCGGTGTGTTTGAACATGTGGCTGTTTGCCTTGCAGAGGGATGCCCTGGCTTGTGCAACGGCAACGGCAGGTGCACTCTGGACATGAACGGCTGGCACTGCGTCTGCCAGCTGGGCTGGCGAGGAGCGGGCTGCGACACCTCCATGGAGACGGCATGCGGCGACGGCAAGGACAACGACGGAGGTAGGACGGGAGCGCGTGCGGTACGCCAGGCTTCACCGAGCCTGTAAGCAGCCAGCAGTCAGCTGGGCTTGATTCAGCGGGGCAGATTGCTTCCCGACAGCTGGCAGAGAACAGGCAGCCAAGTCCGCCAGGCTGACTCAGCCAGAGAGGGTTTGAAAATTCAGATGAAATGGATTCGGATTCGGGGTGCCAGGACTGAAGAGGGAGGGTTATTTATCTGCAAATTGAGTCCGTGTAGCAGACGGCAGGCAGAGGCTGTGTGCTTGTCCTGTCCCTCCGTGTGGCTCGGCAGTGACACGATGGGACCACCCCAGACAGCGAGTGTCCCTGACTGTTCGAACTTTGGCCTCGCTGCCTGAGGTTTTCATCGAGGCTCCTTGGTAGGTCACTGCTGACTTGGGATGGATGTTTTGCAGTAACTCAGGGGCTTCATGACTGATCCCCATGCCCACAAGCCATCCGATCCCTCTTGCACCATGTTTTATTGATTACAGTTCCATATGTAATGATGTCAGGCATGTGAATAATAGCCCTGTGTAATGCAAACTTAATATTCAGAGTTATCTCATTACAAAGGAAACCCTGGTGCAGTGTGAAGGTTTGAATTAGAGGGCAGGAGATGAGATATTAAATTTAAGGCATGAGGGAGACTGCATAATTTGTTTTGTTGTCACTCAGCAAAAGGCTTTGTAAACCACAAGTCTGGGCCGGGACCCAGACTGTGAAGTGGAGACTATATTTTGCAAGTTTCTGTTCTATCGTATTCGCAAGAACAGTACAGTTAAAAATAAAAACAAAAATAGACAAGCCAAGACTGTGATTATCTGCTTCACAGTAACTGGGATTCTGACTGAATATTTAAAATACTTCTGCACATCTGGCATGGCAAACGGACCAAATTATCCCTTTAGAAAAGATGGAAAAAATTGAGGAACGATAGAAAGAGTACGCACTGTGAAACCAAAGTCTCTGCTTGCCTCACGTGAAACTGAATATCACTGTACTCATCTTTCCTATTTACAGCTGAGTCAAGACAATAGTAAAGTTTGCCATGTGTAAATTTATGGTAAATAAAGTCAGCGATAAACCCAGTCTCACTGGAAAAAATAACCAACAAAAACCTTGACTTCTTTTTAGAAAGAGAGGGGGGAAATACAGAGCAATCCAGCCTGACTGACAAGCTAGACCACATCTGCATATCAACAAAAAGAGCATGACCAGACTGTGAGCAGGCTGGTGAAGCACCGTGCCCTGGTATCTCTTGCTACAAAGTGCTAACCTTGTAATTGGCTTGCCCTCACCTTGAAACAAGGTTTTGAGGCCTCGCTAGCCTGTAGAACGGCAGATGTAGACAGGAGAGACGAAAGGCATCAACATGTTTCCGAGTTAGTGCACATCAGCTGCTAACTTGCATTTGGTGAACTTGTGTGGAACAGCGGTGCACACAGCTAGCGAGAGCAGCCGATCAGTTGTAACATATTGCCTTGTGACAGCTTATTCGTGTGTCACAGCCCAGAAATGAGTGTTGACTTTATTCCTGGTACACTACAAAAGTCTGTGTGTGCATGGACATGGTGTGCATTAGTTTACAGATAATCCATGCCATACACTACATTATTCCGTTGATTTTGCTACATTACTGCTAAGGACTCTTGTCCTTATGTCCTTAGGTATGCATTTACTTTCTTGACCTGATTTTTACAGATTTTTGTGGATCGTTTGTGGAGTATTTGTGGGCTGAAATCTAGAATTTAAACTCCTGAGATACAGGGGCATCAGTAGTGGGGAGGAACTTCTGCTTTGAAGCCAAAGTTCCTTGTTTAGCAGGGGGATTTGAATGTGTTTACCTGGGGTGGGGAAGAAAGGCTGATTCTGGACCTGTGTCCTAGTTGCTGTTCTGATCTCTATAGCAAGACATCTCGAGACATTTACAGAACAGAAAGTAATTTAGGTTGGAAGGGACCTCCAGCAGCCATCTACATCAACCCCCTGATCAAAGCAGGTGTAATTACTCAGGGCTGTGTCCAGCCAATTCTTTAACACCTCCAAGGATGGAGATTTCTTTGGGCAACCTGCACCAGTATACTACCTCATAGTAATCATTTTTCTCCTAATATCTAATCTAAATTTCTCACGTTCCACTTAATGTCTGCTCCCTTTTGTCCAGCACCATCTGAAGCATCCTGGAATACCTCAGCTGGCCTCTAGCTCCCCCTTCACAGTAGCTTGGGTCTCCTGTAGAGCATATGCAGATGTTTTGTGTGTGACAGCTGCCTTTGGGTTCCTGAGCTGTCCAAAGGCAATTCAAATGACAGTAGGCACCTGTGTTTAGGAAGCAGAACTGAATCCATCTTCAGTGCAAACACTTTGTCACCAAAGAGACACATTGCACAACTGCAATGCTTTCCAGAGCACTGCAAAGGTGCAGGCTGAGCAGCCTCTGAAAGAACAGGTAGTGAGGGTATAAGCACACAAAAAAGGCTTTTCCTTCTTTTGGGGTCTTATCAAATTTTCTTGCTCTGGCTAGAGCACCTCAGCTGGTCACCACGTGTACTGCCAAGCGGAGAGAAATAGGTTTATGGCATCATCTCTCTGAGCTGTTTCGGATATACACCTTGTAGGTGCCTACTTTTGGTAGATGTACACTGCCCTTTGAGTCATTTTCTGCTCAAAATAGAGTCTCTCGAGGATGAGACACGGTGGTTTTTCAGAACAATGTGGGGCCGTTCACGCTATGGGGGCTTTCACTCCGGCTGAGCTCATCGGAAGCTGGTCCCCGTGCCCTGGTATCGTGTGTCTGCTAATCAAGATCCCTGCAGCAGGAAATGCCTCGGGATAATGGGAGCTGAAGTCAGAATCTTTTTCATCACATCCCAGCCTAATCATACCCTGAGGGAGATGGGTACCAAATTACAGGGCGTGTTGGCCTCTTAAATCTGGAGGCTGTTCAGATAAACAATAATAAGCAAAGCAGAAGTCACTCAGAGAAACTCGGTGAAATGTAATCTCTGTTCAGGTTAGAAAAAAGGTGTCTTGGAGAGCAGTCCCCTCTCCGCACACAAGTGTCATTTGTCAGAGCTGACACTTAGGTTTCACACCCAGGTCTACTTTATTTACACTTCTAAACACAAAGTCCATCAACTTGAAAGGAGTTGTAGCAAGTAACTGAGAGCAGGCAATCATCCAGTATCAGTCAAGGGAAAACAGCGCAGTGACAGAGCTTTAACAATCTGGGTAAAAGGCTAGGATTTTGAACGTTTGACCTAAGAGGTCACTGCCTGTATTACAACAAATGGGAGATGTTTCCTTAAGACGGGCCCAGAAAAGTGCTTCTTGCCTGTCTTTGGCAGAAAATAACTCCTGTAATTCATGGCTGCAGACACTCGCTACCTGCAGGTAGTCCCGTCTCCCCCCACACAGAGTGCCCTGTCACGTACTTGAAGAGTGAAAAGTTTGAAGGTTTAAAAGGCCAAGGAAATTATCTTCTGCGACAAGTCCTAAAAGTGGAGTTAATGGCATTTGACTGCACGTTGAGAACAGGCTGATGTTCCATAGGCTAAATGTGGGCTCCATTGCGCTCGCAGACTCCTTGGTCAGAAAAAAGAAGTATATAGGAAAAATGGAAGAGGAGAGGATATTGTTCACAAGCTCATAGATATGCTAGTGGGCAGCAAAGCTATGTTAACCAACTTTGTTCCAGGGGAATCATCTGTGTGACTCCCTCCGTTTTCAGAGTCAGAGAATTGCCCGATTCACCATTTCATTGTCAGGATACACCCCACTGTCCTGAAACCATGGAAGAATTACAGAAATTAAACTAAATTGCTCTCTGGGTCTACAAGTTTTGTCTCATCAACACAGTAATTTCATTTGAGGGCTTCTGATATTGTTTTGGGGTTTTCCAGACTAGCCAAGTCTTCACAAAAGGGTAAAGCCTGCTGGTTTTCTGGGAGGTGGAGCTGACTGCATCCTTCCTTTCAACAATTCCAGTTGTTAAACTGCCACTGAACTCTGCCCAGACAAAGCGAATCAACTTCTGAGAGGCAAGAATCTTTCTCAGATAAAAAATTACAGGAATATAAATGCTGCTAATATTACCTAGCCCCTCCTGTTAGTAAGAGGTTGATGTTCAGTTGTCAGTTCTCTGCTCCCTCTTCCCAATTTAAACAGTTCCAAAGACTTGTGTTAGTGATTACTGCAAGATAATTTAGAATAGATATGAATATATAGATAGATACAGATATAGATATAGATATAGATATAGATATAGATATAGATATAGATAGATAGATAGATAGATGGTATAGGTACAGGTATAGGTACAGGTACAGGTACAGGTACAGGTACAGGTACAGGTACAGGTACAGGTACAGGTACAGGTACAGGTATAGGTATAGGTATAGGTATAGGTATAGGTATAGGTATAGGTATAGGTATAGGTATAGGTATAGGTATAGGTATAGAAGGTATAGAAAGGAAAGAAAGAAAAGAAAGAAAGAAAAGAAAGAAAGAAAAGAAAGAAAGAAAGAAAGAAAGAAAGAAAGAAAGAAAGAAAGAAAGAAAGAAAGAAAGAAAGAAAGAAAGAAAGAAAGAAAGAAAGAAAGAAAGAAAGAAAGAAAGAAAGAAAGAAAGAAAGAAAGAAAGAAAGAAAGAAAGAAAGAAAGAAAGAAAGAAAGAAAGAAAGAAAGAAAGAAAGAAAGAAAGAAAAAGAAAGAAAGAAAAAGAAAGAAAGAAAGAAAGAAAGAAAGAAAGAAAGAAAGAAAGAAAGAAAGAAAGAAAGAAAGAAAGAAAGAAAGAAAGAAAGAAAAAGAAAGAAAGAAAGAAAGAAAGAAAGAAAGAAAGAAAGAAAGAAAGAAAGAAAGAAAGAAAGAAAGAAAGAAAGAAAGAAAGAAAGAAAGAAAGAAAGAAAGAAAGAAAGAAAGAAAGAAAGAAAGAAAGAAAGAAAGAAAAAGAAAGAAAGAAAGAAAGAAGAAAAGAAAGAAAGGAAGGAAGGAAGGAAGGAAGGAAGGAAGGAAGGAAGGAAGGAAGGAAGGAAGGAAGGAAGGAAGGAAGGAAGGAAGGAAGGAAGGAAGGAAGGAAGGAAGGAAGGAAGGAAGGAAGGAAGGAAGGAAGGAAGGAAAGAAAATCTTCTCATTAAAATAATGCTGGCCTGTTCTAAACTCTATTGCATACCATTATATAAAAGTGTATTTCATAGAACTACAGCAACTGTTTTTCTTACATCACCTGCTCAATGATCTTCCTTCAAGAGCAAAGAAATCTCATTCTCTTCTTCTGCAAGGACGGTAAGCTTCTACCCCTCAGTTCATGTCTTACTCATGACAACTACATGCAACACATTCAGCTGAGCACAAATGCAGTGTTTCAGTGTGCACGTGGCCCTGTTTTGCCTTAGCATGTTCAGTTCTGTGCTCCACCAGATGCTACCTAAGAGCTCAAAGTTGGAACAACTCTTCCCTCCGTCCTCCTGTGCCAGAACAGGCAGCTAACACTTGCCTTTAAACCCCAGAGCAGTGAGCAGGTCAGAGCAACCAAGCCACATGGGATTTTTGCCTTTCCTTGCTGCCTCGAGTTAGTAATTGCTGCCACTAGAAACCAACCTGCATTTCAGGGACGATGAATTTCTTCCATAGCCACACTTGAATTACCAGGAATGGGCTCTCTGATACAACTCAGTGCCGCACCACAGCCCATCGGTGCAACTTCGTGTCTTGCTTGCCCCATTCAAGGATCAGGTAGTGCTTGTAGGAAGGTGGGGACGTGCATAATGCTTTGGGACAGCAGTATTTCAGATTTTTTTGGCAAGAGGAATTTTGGCAGTGCACAGCAGCCTTCTTAACACCCGTGTGTCCACCATCTGTCCACCACATGCCAAATAATGTGTGAGATATCTGGCAGGAGCCTGGATTGCTCTTTGCCAGTATGTGGGGTTACATCTGAAGGTAGCAGTAGGGTTATAAAGGGAATTGTAAAGAATCCAAGAGAACCCCAGAATGCAAACCTAATCTTTGCAAATGCATGAGCTGCAGACAAGGTGATGGGGTGCTTTCAGATTTTATTTTTTTTTTCTTTTTGCACACTGCTACGAACCTTTACTTCATGCCTGCAAGGCTTTTATAGCACAAGAAGAGCGTCTCCTGGGCATGGTATAGGAACTGTCTGCTTCCTTGAAACCATAAAAAATGATGCATTAATGTGCTAGCTACATTTGCGAAGGGAAGTGTTGAGATCTGAACGCACCTGGGAAAACAGCCATCATAAATTAGCATTTACCGTCACAGATAGATCCTGTCAAACAACAGGGTCATCTTGGAGGAACCACAAAGCACTTCTAGAAAGACGAGAAAGCCTGCTGCACCTGAAAAGATTGTCGAGCTGGTATAATTTGTTATAAATCACCCAGCTTCTCTTCCTCCGCTTTGTGATGACTGTTAATCAACCTTTCCTCAAGTAAGAGGACAAAATGAGAGGTTCACATTTTCAGGTCTCAGCAGCTTGCCGATTCCCCGTTGGACGGTGACACCTCTGCATCACCTGCTGCTGGTTGTTAGCACCGGGGCTGCCAGGAGTGCAGTGTGAACCCGTGCATCCCCCCGTGAACCTACTGCATCCAGATACAGGTGTCGGCTGTGCTGTTACTGAGGGCGATGTGTTGTGAAGTGAGGGTCTAGCAATGGCTGTGGGTTGTCGTGACAGCTTGGGAGAGTTCCTAGTACTTTCGACTGGTCTGTAATGAAATTCCTTTGATTAATAGATTCGGGAAGAAGCAATGAAAAAGTCTCCTTTGTCGAAAGAAATGTATCGTTGTCTGCTGAAATGAGGAGGGTTCCTGATGGGAAGGAGGCACTGCCGTTATATAAGGCATAGCAAGAGGTGACATGAACCACCTCCAGAAATGACAGGCTTGGACACACCTTACACAAGGCCTTTCTGCAATAAAACAATGCTTAAGCAGAGCTTGGGCACCTATTCAGAAAGAAATTCAGGAAAGCTCTGCCAGACCTGCTTTAGCACTTTAAGCAACCTCGTGCCTCTCTTTTGGAGCAGAAAGTCCCTTAGAAACCCAAAGCTTTGCCCTTGAGTGTGCTCGGACACACACTGTCATGGGTGCACAGGGTCCATGGCTACTTTCCTGTTGATGTTGACTTGAGAAACATGCCTGTATCTGAATTTTCTCACTTGCCACTTGCCAAGGTGTGCTCTTGATTTATTGAATTGCCTTGGATTGAGTCAACAGAATATGT
This sequence comes from Anser cygnoides, assembly GCF_040182565.1. Lineage (NCBI taxonomy): Eukaryota > Metazoa > Chordata > Aves > Anseriformes > Anatidae > Anser > Anser cygnoides. Next base: position 208,157,130 of record NC_089873.1, read on the forward strand.
TAGGGTGAACTTCTCAGCCTTAGCTTAACACTTACGGCACTTTCCAGAAATGTGAGAGACCTCAGTGACAAGGATATCTCAGCTAAGAATAGCTCTTCTGCTGTGGGTGTGAACCCATCATTCCCACAAAATTTTTCTAATCTCTGAGTCCCTTTTTTCTCAGAGGAATCACTTTTGGGAGGCGCTTTGGTTCCTAAAGCAGGCAGCTTCAGGTACAATATTGCTTGACCATTGCTCAGGTGAAACAACCAATGCTTTCTGCACTGCCTAAATGCCAGTCTCCTCTGCTTGGAAGAGCTCTCACAAGCCTTTCTCAGCCTCTTGAATTTCACTCCAAGCACAGACTGCCTGGTTTCTGTGCTGCTTTGCTGGTAGGGTAAGTCCCTTTGCTAAAAGCCTGCCTGGAGAGAGGGAGAATCGCATGAAGCCAGCTGCATCAACAGCGTGCTCCGGAGCAGTGATGATCTGGGGGATGCTGTGAACTTGTAGACTCTAAACACGTTATTATAGCTCTGGTTTATGGCCAGCTAGTGGTGATTGTCACGTGTTTTCAGTCATTTCTTCCTTCTACTCCATTCCCTTCTGTTTTTTTTCGGACGTTTTGTTAAGCAAGAATGTAGCCCTGGATTAGGGTGGACTTTCTGCAGAGTATTTCTGTAGTGCCTGCACCGCAGGGCTCTGCTTCTGCGCTAGAGCCCAAGGAGTGCTATAACACAAATACATGATTACTATTACATATGCCTATATTATTTCGATCCTGCAAACATGTGCTGAGCACTTAGAGTAGATGTGAAGACAACTCCTTTCCCAGGGAGCCAGCGATCTAATTTAGCTAGGATTCAACCGGTGAGAACCTTAGTAAGGCAAAATCAAAACAGAGCAGGTGGGATAGAAAGGGCTAAGGGAACCTTAATATCTAACATGACCACAGCGTGCCAACCGTGACATTGCTCTTGTTTCTTACATCTGTATTTTGTTTCCCTTTGATTCCTTACAGTGTCCAAAAGCTACAGCCCTATTGTTGGACAGGTGAAATTGTTCTCTTCAAAGCCCAAGAGGAAAACCTATTTATTCCCCAGATCTAGTTGAAGTAAATTAAGTGCTGGTCCTCAGCTCAGGGCAGAACATCATTACTCCTGCAAACCTTCATCAACCCAAGCATCCACATGAACAATAACTTGTGTTTTGTGCAGAAATGCTGAGCCATTCCTTTAGTCTCTATTTTGCTAGAGTTTAGACTGAAAAAAAGGGTAAAATCCGATTTGTCCAAGGGTAAGAATAACACATTATGTTAGCTTTACATCTGAGTGTCCCCATTTTAAACCCTTCCCATCCAAACTCTTCCATTAATACATCCAGAAGCATTACAGGACAAGACAGGCAGTGTCCCCATGAAGGATAATAAATGTTGCCTGGTGAATGGTGCAGAAGGGAGAGTGAAAGACAAGAACTGGATGAGTTGAGAGCCTCGATTATGCATACAACCAGTGCATTTTATGCCTCTGTTGGCAATGAAATACTTCCAAAAGACAATGTATTTTTATTGTTATTTTCTTTCTAGCCTTACTTTGCCTAGTGCAGCTTCACACAGAGGTTCTTCTTGCTGCAGTCAGTGGCAGAATGTCTTATCCTCTTCATCAGGAGCAATCCTTGAGTTTGTCCTGTGCACCCTCCCAGATTTACCACAAGAAGACTCTTTAGGCTCACCTCTTTCTGCATGCCTGTGTGTTCATGGCTTCTGATGAGCATCACAGTCCACAGGATGCTCTCCATGTACGACCAGATCCATCCCTACCTGTGGCCTGCCTGTTCCGTCCCGACACTTGACATGCAGCCCCCTGTCAGAGTCAGCTTAAACACGTAATAACACTCCTGGCTGAAGGCTATTTGCATGCTGTTGTTGATGTTAGCATGACGGATGTTTGTTGCAGCATCCATAACTCTGTAGAAATGCTCCATTATTCAATCTCAGCGAGCTAAGACGCTGCCCATTAAATCAGCCAACACAATTGTGGGGCCATGAAAAGTCACAGCTAATTTGAAATTTTATTAGCTCTCAGCTGATCTTGTTTACTGCAAAAGCAGTCTCTCAAAACCAGTCCTTTCCTTCTGTGTAAAACCCTGCTCCTGGGCACCTCGTTGGCTCTGCATGGTGGTGGTTGAGGGACTTGGAAACCAAACTACGTAAGGCTTGAAGGAGGAACGAGGCTCCTGTGGGACTCGGGAGCACTTTGCAGCCAGCAAGCACAGCAGCAGCCCAAGGAGCGCAGGGTTAGTAGCCCCATTGCTGCTGGAGACTAATTATTTTGCAGGCTAGCAGTGGCTGTGAACATGACAATTAGTTTTTGTTCCGGGGAGGTGATATGTCACACTCATTTCATCACAGTTCAGAAGTAAGCCAAAAGAGATGCCTCTCCTAATGAGCAGGGGTGCTCAACAGGCACACTCTTTTTCCTATCAGTGAATGGCTGGGTTTGTGCCTCAGGTTCTTAATCCATTCCTAGCAAAGTCGGCTTGCAGGAAGCCAGAGAGTCTGGGCGTGAAGGCTTACATGCAAGGAAGACAGTCACAAAGCCCCTTTAGTTATTTGTCTGCCTGCCCCTCCTGGTGCTTGGGAGGGAAGGAGCATATCCCACCTGGGAGACAAACCTTGTTTCCATCATAACACACCTGGGACAGGTTCAGTTTATCTGTTGGTGTTTCAGTTTGTTGCTGGCTTGGGGTTTTTTTTGAGAAGATTATTACATTTGGCTCGGATCCATCAACTCCTTGTGTGGTGAATACCAATGAGCGTGAGATAGCGATCCTCCAGCCCGCCTGAAACTCCTGTGGGCAAAGTAAGGCACAGCCTTGAGTCTTCCACGCTAACCCCAGCAGCTCCAGATTGTCGAAATTGTCTCGTTGTTTTGGGTGGCTGTTTTTTTTTCTTTTCTTTTTTTGCATGCTCTTGAAACCTCATAAAGGCCATGATTTTCAGAAAGTGATGGGTCACAAGCAATGCCTGAAAGCCCAGTAATTTTAGGTCATCTTAAGTCTGGCATCCAAGTGAGTAGTTATAGCAGACAGCTATGACACTGAGTATCTTGTGAAACTCTTTCTGAATAAGGTCAGCGTTCAGATCCATTGTCAGGATCTAACTTAGCTGTCCCAGTTGCTACAGTCAGAGTGTTTAACATCAGGGTAGCAATGACTGAGAAAAAACTGCCTGCTCTTGCAAACCAAACCCTGTCCCTCTCAGCAGTCAGAAATCGATTTGAGCTCTGCACCAGCAGTAGGCCGTCAGAATACATCCCTTTCTGTATTTGCACCCTTGTTCATAAGGATAAGAGGCAAAAGGTAGTAAGGAGAAGATGAGAAAGGAGGTGTTTGAGGACACATGAGATGAGACAGCCGTCTGCAACACCAGGCTTCTTCCCTTCCCTTGTCCATTAGCTGCTATTAAGGTATCCGCAGGTATGCACAGGTATCTTACACTTTACCCTCTTCCACAAAGTAAACGTGTAGCAAGAACAGGCTGAAAACCCACTATAGATGCAGATCTTTAACAACTGTTCCTATTTCAGTGGGTTGCACTGGTTTTCAGAGTGGGACCAGAACGGATGTGGTGTGAACACAAAAAGACAATGTCTGCTCCCAAAGAGTTTGCAGACTTAGTGTTTGGAAGAGCTCAGTAATGGTATTGGTGGATGTCTGATCTTTAAAATGAGATACAAGCCAGATTCGGTAGTCCCAAAGCAAAATTCTCGGTCTAATGTTAGACAGAGGACAGATTATCTGATCACAGTGGACTCAGATTTAAAATAAAATTTTTAAAAAGGGTTTAAAATGAAATGAGAAAAAAAAAAGTTAGCTGAACAAATTGGAGCTTCTTGTCCTAAATAGCAGGAAAGGAATTTGTTTTGCAGAGTCCTGTTGATTTTTCTTCATATCAGCCTCTCTCTGAAGGGAATGAGACAGGGCTCTCAAGATGACCTCCAGAGGTCCCATCCTGTCTAACTTAAGCTATGATTACATAATTCTTAGTTAAAGATGCAACCCACTGATCATATTACTTACCAGATGTGGCAATACCTTGCCAGTGGTTCCCTTTTCACAGAGACGAGGATTTGATCCGCCCCATGGTAACTCTGAGATTGCAAAAGGTATTTCATGGCTTTGCACAAAGGGGGTCCAGCTAAAGAGTTTGATTTTTGGCAGGAGTGCCAGCCTGGGCGTTTAGGGCACCTGTGTCTACGCAGGAAAACACCTCAAAGATGTAAAAATTCATTTTCCATGGAAATACCAAAGAACATGAGGTTAAAATCTGGCTTAATAACAGATCTCAGATTTAATTTGTGAAATGAAAGGGATCCGTGGCTGAAGCAGTTTCTAGAAGGGCTCCTCGGAATTGCTTGTTGGATCCAACCTTATTCAGTGTTTTCATCATTATCTTGGAGTGTTGTTTAAATCTTTCCTGGTAAAGTCTTGGGATCACCTAAGGCTTGATACGGTGATAAATAGCGTACCCAGCTCGTTTTGATACAGGGTGATCTGACTCACATCACTACACAGTCACAATCAAACAAAATGTGTCTTAATGCAGCAAAATGCAAGGTAATACCCCTGGGAACAAGGAAAGCATGTTATACTTAGGAGGCTGGAGACTCTTGAAAAGCAATGACTCAGAACAGGATTTAGAGGTCACTGGAGATAATTGTCTCAACATGAGTTCTCAGTGCCACGCTGTTGCTAAAAGGCTACTGTGAACCTTAGAGGTATAAAAAAATAAAACAAAATAGGGAATTGGGCTCTTTTCTGTACCCACTATTGCTGCCGTAGTTCCGTGTCCAGTGTTGGTGCCCACATACAACAAACCATGTGAAATTGCTGGAAAGAGATCAAAGGATAGAAAAATAAATTAATAAATAACATTAGAAAGATTAAAAAAAAAATCCAGCAGCTGGAAAACAAACCGTACAATGAGAACTTTAGTCTTCCTCAGCTGTTCAGAGAAAGGGTTTGGAATAGCTTCTTGCTCAGTGTGGAGGGACTTGCACATGGCAAAGACATCCGATCACGCAGGGCAGGAGGAGATGCTGGTAACTTTGCAGACAAAGGCAAAACAAATTCCAGTGGTGGGACATGGGAGTTAGACAAACTCGACCTTGAAATAAGATGCAGTTTCCTAGCAGTAATTAAGCATTTGAACGGCTTACCGGAGGAAGTGGTGGGCTCACTGTAATCAGATGGCTTTGAAATATGAGATATCTTTCTAAAAGACAGGCTTTAATCCAGTTCTGGGGGGGAAAAATGAACAGCCTGTGTATATAGGAGGTCCGACAGGCAGAGCATAGTAGCCTTTTTGACCTTAAAGTATATAAATTATTGCAAACACAGGACTTTCAATCTTGCATGGAGATAATTCAGCAGCACATTTGTTCTCTGGTCTGAGGTGTCTCAGTCATGTCACGGTTGTATGTAGTATAAGGAAACCCCTGTTTTCTAAAACCCAGGGCTGTATAAACATGGCCCTAACTGAGACCTTATTGTGCTGCCCATCTGTGCTCCAGGAGCACAGGGGAGTTAGGAATCCACACGTAGATCATAGGCCTCCGGGGCTTTGCTGTGGCAAAATTTGGGCTGCAAAAGTCACTGATACCATGTTCACCTCCTTCTGTTGCCTCTCTTGGAAAATTTTGCAGTGAGTTCTAAGAAAAAAAATCACCTTTATGCTTTAGGAATTTGAGAGATGTTTTGTATTATGACTTCGTATTTTTTGTGAGATCGTATCTTGATATATTTTCCTTTGCTGTGGGTACTGCCTTTCCACGTTTGTTTTTGTTTTTGTTTTTTTGTTTTTGTTGTTCTGTTTGGATTACTTGTGGCCCATACAACTGAACAAAAGAAAACAGAAAAGCAAAACAAAAACAACAACAAAACAATGTTCAGATGGACACATCACACTCATGACCTGGTTTGTATCTCTTGCTGTTTTCCACCTCTCAGATAGAAACAGTCTTCAAATTTTCCAAGCTAAATAAATGCATTGTCCTGAAACTGCTGCTGGTATTAGAGGTGAGTAGCTAAATCCCACTTCAGCTCTTGAGGACCTAAATGGCTGTAAGATGTCAGTGACAAACCTCGCTGGTGTAATTACCCCCAGCTCACTCCATACAGGCCTGAAACACATTAGCTGCAAAGCTAATCTGCAGATGAGGCCTCAGCACTCCCACCTGTACAAAACACTGCCCCGTGCATCTGGTCCTCAAACATTTATCTGCTGTTTCCTGCAGAGACAGTATTTCCTTGCTGTCTTGCAGCTTCAGGTCCCAAAACGCATTTCTGATGTCTGAACTGAAGACAGGGTAATGAAGAGGTATGGTGCAGCTCGTTTGCTGTCCTCTCACCACACCGCCTTTATTGTAGAAAACATTATAAATGTGTGGGAGAAAATGACAACATTTTATCTTGCTTGAAACTGTAATCGGTACAATAACAAGGCTGGTTTGCTTTTTCTTTTATGTACTTTTCTTATATTTTTTTCCAGTGGGTAGCTATGGATAAGCATATTACATCTATGCAGGTCTTTGTTCTATGAACAGTATCTCAAGCTCCATCTGAGATTTGACCTTCCAGAATCCTACTGGCCTAATCACCTGCAGCAAGTCCTTTTTTTTTTTTTAATGGGCAAATAAAACGTAATTAGTTCTTTTTCATTATCACTAGTCATCAGGAGAGAAGGCAGATGGGTAGATTTTGTGCCCGAGCTGATAAATTTTTGTGGCAATTTTGTGAGGAGTTATAAAGATGTAGAGATATCAGAACAGACAGAGGTAAGGATAATGGATGGGATTTTCAAAAGCACTTTTGCTAGCCTAGCACTGCTCCCATTATCATTAATGGCAGGTGCAGAGCACTTGTGAAAATGACTCGGGGTGTGTGTGTGTGATTGTGTGCACAGAGCAGATATTCATCACACTTGACCCACACGTAGACTGGAAGCTCTGGGAACATGGAGTAGGATTTTGTTCAGCTTTCTGTATAACTGTAACCACATGAAATGATGTTGCAAGTGATGTTTTATGGCACTAAAATCTTCCAAGAACGGAAGAGGTATAACTCAACAGAATCCTAGTGCATGACACGTAAGCCTTCGTAAGTGCTACCGCAATAATAACAGATCAGATTCTCATCCTATTTATATTACAGTAAATTCAAAGTAATGCCAATAATATTAGTGAAAGGGCTTCTAATTCACACTGGTATAACTGGGATGAAACTGAAGCTCACAGTCTGCAGTAATGACAAACTGGCTTGTCTTAATTTACCGTTTCTTTGGAATTGAAAATACGTTATCCTGACAACTCCAAATCTCATCCCACTTCAGGAGAGACCTACCTCTCAGGACATCTTCGCTCTCCAAGCTCATTCATTTCTTGCCTCTCTGCTGAAGCTGTCAGTAGGATGCTAGCTGTAAAGGTGGTTTCTCTGATATATAGAGCTCCCAGCAACTACACGGAGACCCACCACTCATTGTTCATTGGTCTTTGAACAGCCATCACATGGTAACAATTTTCATTCACTATCGAGCTGTCTTGTTCGAAATGATGACTGGGAAGTGAAGGGCTCCATATCTCATTACCCCAGAACAAAAACATCCAGTTCCCTTATCTGGTTTAAAGATCCAGCTCAACTACACGCTAACAACTTTTATTTCTAAATGTGATGCTTCATCAGTCCCCCTCTGAGCTTTTTGGGCATTTCCTTTCCTGTTGCTACTTTTTACTTAGCTGTTTGCAATGAATAATGCCGTCTTAAAACGAACTGGGGAATGCTCCTATGGTGATGATGGGGTGGAGGGGAAGTAATAGTGTCTATGCTTTTGATGACTTGACAGATACACAAACTCTAATTTTACTAGATCACACTTGGCAAGCTTTTCTCATGTGGGTCCACTGCTATTATTGTTATTTATTACTTTAGTGGTGCTGAAAATACAAGATTTATATCCTGAGAGTTTTCGGTTGTCTGTTACTCTGTCTGCATTAAATAAATGTAACAAAGGCCAAAAGAAGCTGAACCTTCCCAGTAAAATCTTTGCCTTCTCATCTATCTAGCCAGAATCTTTAGTGGGTTGCACGTATAGATCTCTCTGTAGCCATGGTAGATATCATGGCTTTCTCCATTTTTGAGTATTACTGAAAGTGACCCTGCTAGCTTTGGTGTGATGAAGGTTGCCTGTGATTTGTACAGGCAACAGGAGTGGTGTAAAAAAGTCATTGGTATATGGACAGAAATAAAAAACACACCAACCTTTAGGGTCTCCAGAGTTATCTCAATGACCGAGATGTGAAAAGGCATGTCCCAGAATCAACCTCAAATATGGTTTCTTTAGCTTCTGGTCTCATGTGTATGCGTGTTTTCATGTATATACAGATATTAATTCATACTTGATGTTCTTTATTGGGGCATTAAGGTAACAGGTCTTTCTCTGCGCAGGTGTAAAGTTCACGTTTCTCTCTGTCTGCATTATAAAGTGCTCTTGCACCATGAAGTCTGCAATAATCCATGTTACATTTGCTCTAATCTTTCTTATCCTTCTGTAGATGGCCTGGTTGATTGCATGGACCCAGACTGCTGCTTGCAGCCACTGTGCCACGTCAACGCGCTGTGCCTGGGCTCCCCGGACCCCCTGGATATCATCCAGGAGACACAAGCCCCTGTCTCCCAGCAGAGCTTGCGTTCGTTCTATGATCGGATCAAGTTCCTGATCGGCAAGGACAGCACTCACATCATCCCAGGAGACAATCCCTTTGAAGGAGGGTAAGTTAATTTTGTTTTTTCTTCAGTAAGAGGGAAAGCGTGAGCCACTGGACCAGTGAAAGAGGTAGAATGGCTTAAGAAGGAATAGCAGCAAGATGCAATACATGGAAACCATCTCAGGGAAGTAAATACCCGTAAAATTTTGTGGCTGGTATAATTCTGTTTTCTTTCTCCTCTTCTGCAAGGTCCTGCCACCCAGTAAGAAAAGATGTTTCTCTCCCAGTGCGCATGGGCAGTTGCATCTGTCCTGTCTTATTTCAAGGAACAAAAGCCATCCGTTCAGCAGGGCTCTTCTAGTTCAAGTGACTGTCATTCTCCAGAACTATTTAGTACATTTAGCAATGGCAGACCTTCTTCTACATTAAACAGAGGTTTGACAGAGCCAACAGAAAGGGAAACTGGAATGATATTTACAGTCTACTGTATAGATTCCAAAGGCCTGGAGAAAATCTTACAGTCTGGGGAGGGCTATTAGAGCAAATGCTGACGTAAACAATCAAGTTGAATATAAATTGGTTTTCATACGTAGACATTCATTGCAATCATCATCACGAAATAGGAACTGACAAAGAGATTTTATGCCGTTCACGTCTGTGACTGCATTTCAGCCCTTCGGTTCAGGCAGTGCCGGGCTGTCAGGAGAGGCAGCCCCTTTAAACTGTGTGCTTGTAGCGGGACACCACAATACATACCCTGGGGCATTAGATTCTTAGATCATTCGGTGCCTGCTCCGAATGTTGCCTTTCAGAAGTGGTGACCCCGAGCCACGAGGTGGTTCTCAGCACTGAGGTTTGAACTCGGCTGAATTCCACCCAGTCATTAACTGCTTACTTTCAGCTTTCCCACGCACAGCAGTGAATAGCTTGGCTCTGAAACTATACAATCCTCGTGTTCCTACGGGTAGTTATTTCAGTACTTGCATCTCAGCAGGCCTCTAGGGCCCTTCTGGGTCTGACCTAATGCTCTTCCAGGAGGGGACGTTGCCAGCATCCCTGGGTCACACCTCCCGTGGGTACCACCTCCTGTGTGTCACCATCTCTGGTGGTCTACAGGCTGACCTCAGATGTGAACCACTTAGAGGCATGCCAAGGGCAGGGAACTGGCCTGATGTGATAGTTTCTCTGATTTGTCTTGCTGCCAAGCCCTTCAGAGTCCACAAAAGCTAATGGCAATGATTCAGGTCAAAGCCAAGCAGTCATTATGTAGCAAACAGTTTTCCTTTGCCAGCATTCTCAAGATTACAGATTCAGGATACTGAACAGTCCAGGCTCTAGACTCAATGCTAGAACAGTGAATCCTCTGTTGTCAGTTGTGATATGTTGCTGTAAAATCAGGTCTCAGAACTTAAAATAACTTACACTCACAATTCCATTTTCTGATATATTTAGAGTTGTAATTCCTCAGTTGAGCTCACAGTTGGAAGCCTTTCCACGGCGGACTGTGGTCTCAGAGCCATGTGTAGCTACCTGTTTTGGTAGGTAGAGGATTTCAGTAGACACAAGTCATGTTTAACAGATTTTTCTTTGCAGCTAAAGAACTGTAGGAATCTTCACGCATGTGTGATAACAATTTGCAGCTTCTCTTTAAAGAAAGTCTGCGTTCACCAATACAGAGAGGTGAGGGGAATAATGTGAATTTCTCATTATATAGTAAATTTGCTTCTGGGAGTGCCAGCAGAGAACCAGAAAGACTGTCACGTAGGGCCACATAAATTCCTACAGGAGTTACATGAGTTTCATAGATCTGATGGCAGATCTCTATGTAGGAAAGAATTACTTTCCATCTGTAAATGCCCTGCTAAGGATTCAGAATTCAGAAGAAGCACCTGCTAGCAGAAATGTTTATTTGGCATATAGATTATTAGAGTGAGAGAATGCAAAGATTCAAATCAATAGGAAGGGTTTTAATGATTGCTTTTAATTTACTACAGTGAAACTAATAAATGGAGCTCCTTGTTCCATTTAAGTTAACACGAAGAATTATACAGAGACAGTGATGACTGATGAGGTTGCCTTTCTTAAAATATCAGCACGGGGTGGGTATCACTAAATATGGTCCACAGACATGCCACCTCAGGCAGTGATTTTATTGCATCTTTCAAGTTAAATATCTGACTCATCACAAGAGCAGTTGCAAATAACAGTGAAGGATTTCAGCAGAAGGTATGTTTTCCCACGAGACAGCACCACAGCACACAATCTGGGCTTATTGGTCTGTTGGGTTGCTAAAAATGACATTACTCTTTTGAGATGGTAAAAGATACCGTGAGTTCCTGCTAGTTCTTAAAAGTCCTACAGATCTGGATAAACTCAACCGTCACGAGCGTTTTCTGCCTGCTTAGCCTCTCTTTGTAGTTCCAACTGGCTGTTTGTCAGAAGGCTGAACCTTTAAGCAGACATCTCTTGTCACCCTGGAAATGGCAGCACTTCAGCGGTGGTCAGAGAGAGCCTTCTCCATGCCGAGGAGCATCCTGCAGGCAGCCTTGGCCTGGGACAGCTGTATCTTCTCGTGTGATTATGCCCTTTCTTCGGTAGCGTTCTCGTTAAATCTCCTCCTGTTGGTTTAAAAACAGATTGGTGATAAAATCCCTCTTACCGTCAAACTACATCTCCATGAAGATTACAGCAGCAGCTGGGGGCAAGATGAACCGTTTTCCTCTTCCTTCCAGCTGCTGGCTCAGAACCTCGTCCAGCAGGAGGGAGGGCAGGAAATCTTTTTCTTCCAGTGGAGAGCTCTGACATCCTGACTTAGGACACTTCTCCCCTTTGTTGCCGCTGCAATTCAGGAAGTCATGTTCTTCCTGGTGTAGGTCAGGACTGTACACTGCTGTACGACACATGCTGTGAGCAGTCCCATAAGCAGAGGTGAGAAGAGGGGACCCTCTGTCTGCCATGGGGACGATGCCCTGCAGAGACACACATGGCACAGGCACACTCCTCATCTTTCAGGTCAGGGATTTGAGGAACCAGAGCCTCTCAGGGCTTTTCCAGGCCATGCCTGGCTGCTACGTCCAGCCCTGCAGCTGGAAAGGAGGTGTTACACCACAGCACGGCTGCAGCTCTTGTATGGGCTTGCAGAAGAGACAGCAGAGTGAGGGAGATGACTGAATACCTGTACAATGCATTTCCTGGGCTTCAGAGACACAGCTTAGCTACCCTTTAGAGAGAACAGCCGTGCAGATCACCTAATGGATACAAATAAATGAATGCCTCGTGACAGCTAGCCTTTGAGTGAATTTATTATTGAATTACACTCCAGCTTTTTAAGAACAAGCTGAGCTGACAAGCTCTCTCACCACTGCAGAAGAAAAAGAAAGACAATGATAAATTACCCAGATGGATAAAGGTAAAGACCTTGTCTCCTCCAAAATACCAGCAATTATATATTATTCATGTTTGGGAAGAAAAAATAATCATTGCCCATATTGAAATGAGTGTTTATGATGATAAAGCAAGTAGCTAAATTAAATTCTGAATGCACAGAATGTCTTTTCACATCATTTTGATGAACAGATAACAAGTACTCTTCTGCTACTTGATCGTTCGTGTATTGATTTTGAAACCACTTACTCTTGCTGTTTGCTTTGTATTTTTAAGCCATTCTTAGTTGTCCATCATTGTAAGGAGCAGCACAAGATGCAGCGGTGTCAAGTTGTTGACTTTCAAGTAGGACACCTGATATCTTTGTTCTCTCTTGAGGGACAGTGTCAGAAAACTGCAAGAACAGGCTAAAGCCCTGATCCACAGAGTCTATGCTAAGTGTTGGCAGAGGATTAACGTACCGCTGAAAACCATGTGCAGAAATGGTGGTTTTTGTAAAGAATATTTTAAAACAAATCAGGTGATTTTTAAGTAGATGCATTTTAAACCCCTTCTTTTTTTTTGGCATATTTTTTGTGTATCTACTTGCTGCCAGTAGCGTTAACCCCTCCCAATTAAACAGGCAGCTAGAAATAACCCCCTGAGTTATGAAGACACATCAGAGAGCAGGATCTGGTATCAGCTGCAAGAATAGTCCCTTATTGCCATCATGTCAATAGCCTACGTACAGAAAGTAGTAAGTTTTAATGGTTAAAAATTCTTATCTGAATGCCGTTTGCACCTTTCTGTTCCCACTGCTCAGTGAGCAGGGATCCCCAAACATGCCACTCCACCCCCCTGTGCCTCCACATATGCCAGGCTGTACAATGCACCTCCCTGATCCTACAGGTTCCTCCAGCAGATCTTGCTGAGTTTGCTTGTCCTAGCCAAAGACAAAATTAGAGAGAAGTCAAAAAAAACCCAACAAACTAACCCAGTGTGGCTTTCTGCTGATGACTCCTCCCAGGCTGGCTGGTCCAAACCATCCCTTTGGCCCTGCTCCAGCAGGATGCGGTTCCTTTGAGCTGACAGCAAAATACCATGGGTGGGGGGCACCCCAAAAGCTGCAGGCACCTCGGAGGCCATGCAGGAGCTCCCAGAGCACAGCAGCTCCATGCATGGCTTTGGACAGATCTGAGGGATAAATGCAGCATCTGTTTAACACTGTGTCATAGGTACTAGACACCATCCAGTGCTCCTGCTCAAACCATCTCCTTCCCAGATTTACTCTCTTCCAAAGGCATCCATCTATTTTTGTTTCTTTCTGCTTAAATTAACTACTCATTAGCTACAAATCACAACTTTGTGAAATGCAGGAGAATAATGAGGAATTTTCAAAGACCCAGTGTTTTTTATTTTGGTAATTATTGCTCGTACACGCAGACAAGCATACTTTTAAAACTTACCTTTTCGGTGTACAGGCCATATATACGTGCCTTTTCAACGTCTGCCTTTTTATTTTGGTTTCAAATTATATACTGTGGCATTATTTCAGCTCAAAGTGATTTTGCATTGAGCATGCCATTATTTCCATATAATAAATTAATGCAAAATATGCAGCTACCTACTCCCATCTCGTGGAGTTTGTACCCACAGGACTCTCTGAAAGAAAATTTCCAATCAATTTTTATGTTTCTTTCCATAATATAGATAGCATAATCATAACGTAATTATATTCCCCTTTCACAAGTGGCAGTGAAAGGAAGTTCTGAGTACAGTCATTAGAGAAGCTGAGATTCAGTTTTTAACAAATATTAAAAATTATTGGATATTTATTACTGAGAACTCTTGCACTAGATTTTCTGGGACTATCTACAAGAGAAAGTCACGCTTGAAGAAATTATGAATTCATCCCTTCTCTGTTGATGTACATTAAACTATTGATTTCTCTTCTCAGTGGGGAAAGAATGCTCAAAACTGAAGGAATACTTGAAAAAAAAGTAGGCATTATACTAGGGATAAAATAGCTTGCTACGTATATAATCAGCAAAACAGAGAGGAAATGGGAAATATGAAGAGAAGAAATAGAGATGAGGACAAAACCTCGAAGGAGGCTTAGGAGCCTGCAGGACCTTGAAGGTCTCAGGTGATACCGGTGCACCTGGGAGCTCCTGGAACGTGCAGAAAGCAAAACCCGAGCCTTCAAAACTCCCAAGCAGAAATGCAAAACTCTCCTAATGAGTTAAGTACCTCATGGATTACACAGATGCTGATGTGCACATTTGGTTTTAGGAATTTAAACTGCACTGTAGATGCTGATGTACTCTCTTGGATCTGGCACATTGACATTTGATTAATATTTATCCAATATTCGGGGTACGTTCCTTTGAAAAAAGAGCAGCCCGCATGGCCGTTGTTTTATACTGCTGGTTGATAGACATGACCGGCGTGATGGCTATGAGCTGAGTCAGTAGCTCCATTCGATAAATCAACATCACCAGGAGCAGCATATCCTGTTCAGTGGAGTGACTTGATTATTTCATTCTGCCTTCTTCAAAGGAAATCTCAGCTCTCTGCTGTAATGATTCTCACGTGGGACCCGGACACATTCCTTCTGCAAAAACCTGGAGCTTTCTGCCCCAAGCTCTTTGCTCGTCTCTGAAAATTTGGCAATCCCTGAGCAGACGGGATTGCTGGAGCATCCCTTGGCCAGCCCAGCACAAAATCTGCATCCCAGCCCCAAGCTGCGGGGAGGCTGGTGTGAGCTGATTTGGGCTTTGCACTGCTGGGGTGAAGCTCTGCTTTGCCAGATCGTCTCTGGGCAGCCGCCTCTAGCTGGTGGATGCTAACAGCTGAGTCCCAGTGCAGTTGTCAACCATTTCGATTTATCAGGAAGAGTGTGTCCTTTGAGTGTGACATTTACTTGCTAAATTGGTTAAAACCTCATACATAGCAAATCAGTTTTAAAATCCCAATCATAAAATCTTATATGTTTTATTGAATCATTTTTTTTTCCTAATTCCTTTGGATCACTACAAAGCTATCAGGCAGCTTATATGTAGTTAAAGAACTTTTCCTCTGATCGTCAGAAAAAGGGAGCTCATTTTATAATTAACCTGGAAATAATGTATTTCTTCTGTCCTGTTCAGTTTGACTTTCATGATACCTCAAATTCAATGGGAGGAATTGCTTTTATTTTGGGTCTTCTGCAGAGCTGAACATGTGGCTATAGCTTACAAAATAAATA
Organism: Anser cygnoides; assembly: GCF_040182565.1. NCBI lineage: Eukaryota > Metazoa > Chordata > Aves > Anseriformes > Anatidae > Anser > Anser cygnoides. Next base: position 208,172,478 of record NC_089873.1, read on the forward strand.
CCAGACATAAAATACTATGATAATACAAAACTGGTAAGATCTGCAGACTTTTTTTTTTTTATGACTTGACATGAATACATTATTCTTCCTGAAAATTATTGCACCATAAAATCTCTAACTCTCATAGAAATAATGGTTTTAGGATCACTTCTGAAAAATTATGAAATGAGCATAATTCTGTATTAGGTACAAAAATTATCTCGCATCTTATGAGCTATTGAACCTGACATGGGTTTTACAGACCTAAAAAAATGAGAGCATGATTCTGCTTCTTTGAGACCTTGTACAAAGCAAGAGAGTGTGTTTCTTTGGTTGTGCTGAAGTAAAGGAAAGAATCATCAACTTTTAAAGCACTTCTTAGACAACCACGCTGTGAATAAAAGGATTTTTCACCGAAACTTTGCAGTAAAGCACAGCCCAACTTTATTAAGCGTTACATTTCCTATAAAAATCTATTCTAAAGTACTTTCACTTCTCCATTATAGTTGGACCATTTTTATAACATCAGAGACCAATGTCGATGTCTGTTCCTCTTCATTTCCTACTTGGTGAACAGCTTTCCTGTATCCTTTATCCTCCCACCTTCCCAGCCGAAAAATCTTGGGATGCAAAACCAGCGAGCTGATGAGGCATAGAGACCCAAGATGTTCTGGAGGCAGAAGTGACATCTCTGTCCAACAGTGACCAGATTGCTTGGCTGATCAGAGAGGCAGATTGTGCTTTCATCTTCCTATGTCTGTCCCTTGAGGAAAGGAACAGACATCAAGTAGAAGGTTCAAATCTTGGGAGAAGTTTTCAAAACCCTGAGGGTCCGAGCCTTTCAAGAATTGAGCCATGAGGGAGTTGTTCTGAGGGCAATGATCATTCAGTCTTGAGATTTCCAGAAGTGATTGGTGTTCAGCTCTTTCCTCAAATGAGTATTACATTTTATTACTAACTGTCATGAAAGAAAGATGCCTTCTTTTCCCTTTGGAGGAGCTACAACCCACAGCCACCAATAGCACAGACAAACACGATGCCATAGGAGATTTCAGAGGACTAATTCATCACGGAGCGGAATGGAGGCAGATGTGTGCAGTGGGGAGCTTGAGAAACTGGCCAACAGCTGGACACAGAGCCGAGCCCACTCTTGGGTACTAGAAAGATCAGATGAAGAAGACCCACTGTTTTGATACTGCCAGGTTAGACTAGATCTAATGAGACAAAGACAAGAAAATCTGCATCCGGACGTGTTATGGTAAAACTAGATTAATAACCACCTTCCTCCTATACTTCAAATACCACCTTCATTAGCCACAGTCATAAAGTATACAAGCATTAGATTGCTTTTTCTCCTGTCCTTCCTAAGACAATTTAAGCAATGTGCTTTCATCGGAGCGTTTCAATCAGGCGGCTTTGCTGTTTGTTTTGTAAAATATCTGAGAGACTCTCGAAGGTTTCTTGCAAAAGGTTAACAATTAAGGCCTCTACCCACATAAAGAATCGTCAGCGCCTCCTAACCCTTCAGCGATGGGACCTTATAAATAGCTTCATTGAGCAGGTTAAACAAACAGGGCAGATACTGCTTCTTGCTGCAAACAACGTAGAATTTACTTTCTTTTACTGAGTCTGGTCAGAGCTCTTATAAACTTTGCTCTTCATCATCCAGTCTTCTTCTCCCGGGTCCTGGGCTTCTCAGAAAGTTGAATGGCAGTGAGAAGTGTTGCAAACCACGTCTGCCAGTGCCATTTTAGCAAGTCCCTGACCGGGACTTGGTTGAATATGAACACATTTAGTCCTTTGTCAGATTGACAGTGGCATTCTGGTGCTCCCCTTACAGGCAAGGCTCTCAGCTGAGCCTAATTGATGATTTGTATCCCGGCTGCCCAACACGTGCCAAACCCTTTCAGAAACTCACTTGTGTTACCCATGGGGCTGAGGGAGTCTTTCTGGATGGCTACTCTTTCATTTTCTTATTTTCTTTTTTTTCACATAAGCATGCCTTACTTGTTTAACAAGAAACCCTTTAGCAAGATCTTTTCCATTCTTTTTCCTAACCTTAATTCCTTAATTCAGATGTCATCTAGATCAGTAGAGGGGGTTCCAAATTCAGCTTTTCTTACAGCTAAACTGAAGAAGCCAGAAAGGGATTGACTCGGTTCAAGGAAAGACTATCAAGAGATATTTTTTTGGCACAGTTAAGAGGCAAGTGGGCAGAGCTTGTTTAACAGACAGAGCTTTTTTTACAGGCAGCTTTTGAGGGAGATACTGCCACTAGCAATAAACTCGAAGGTCTGTATGTTCTGCTGTTGCCTTTTCTTCTTTTGTCCTTCATCTGTCAGCTCAGGCATATTCTGTGTCCATGTGCTTGATCATGACGCCCTTGGCTTTTACCTGGCATGCTACCAATTTTTCTGTCTATCCAGTGCTAGACAGCCCTGAGGTGGTTTGACCCGAGACAGGTGCATTCAAACCAAAGTGGCCGAGGTACGTTTTGCTGCATCCCGCCTTATTATTAAGCAAAAAGGTCACAACAGATAAAGCCATGAGAACACGTTTGTACCAAATGACTGTATTTATAGGTACTTACCAGAAAGGTTTCCCAGCACGCCACAGATGAAGTACCGTTAGAATGTAAAAATTCCTGTGCAAGCGATTAGCAGATTACTACAATTATCCTCTTAATGTCCCTGTAAGAAAATGTGCCTCAATTGTAATTTTGCAGGTGGAGTACTAGAATACATGCAGACCAGCTGATAGGACCAGTGTTGAACAAAAAGTCTGTAGCAGAAGAAGAAATATTGCTGAAATCATCTAATTTCAATAGTAAGGCTCGTGCCAACAAGAAATAACTTTCTAGGTTTTCACACAAGGGTGCTGTGGTGAAGCTTCATCCAGAGCAGAAGAATAAATCCCCAGCATGTCTACGCCAGTAAAATATGAAGTGGTAAATAAGATCAAAGAGATGAAAAGATTTATAGTGGCAAATTAAAATATTTATTATGAATAACTTGGCTGAAGCTGGCTGAGTAATCATGATAACCATCTCCATACATCTGAAACTTTTGAAGGAGAAGGCACAATGAGTTTTGGAGGAAATATTTTGAAGAGCTTCAGAAATTCACTGAGGTGAGATTTCCCCTTGGCACCTATTCTCAGTCAGGGAAAGAATATACATTTCTTTCAGCAAAAGAGGATTTAGAATGTGTGGGATTTTCTTTTTCCAATGAAAAATGTTCAGCAAAAGCAGTATTTTTTTTCTATTTCCCAGTGCCAAGCACAGTGTCAGCAGAAAACTGCTATGAATAAGAAGTGTTGGAAGGACCAATGTCTAAGTTATGAGACATTGGGTCAGATACAGTATTAAAGTCAGATCTTTAATGTACTCCAATGGGAATATGAGAGATGGCTTTTGGGGAATTTACTTTTCTGTCTTCTGTTCTAAAACTCTTTTGGTCTGCTCAGATTTTGTAGAGAAGTAAAGCAGCCTATCAAACTTTCTGTATACCTGAGCAATGGGAAAGTAAAGGTATCATTGCACCCTGTCTGTTTTGCCACTGTAGCCCAGATCCTACCAGGAAGGCTTAAATTAATTTTCAAAGGAATAAAGAAGATTTCACAAAGCAATGGTATAAAATTGTCTGATATGCCATCTGGCATTCTAGATAGCAATTCGACAATGGCTTGGTGTTTCAGGGAAGCCTTTGTGGACAAATTTTAACAAAAAAATAGGGAAAGTCTAATTAGAGAAGTAGAAAAACAGCAGAGTGCTGTTCATTGCAAACCAAGAATCCATACAGCCTAAAATAAAAGTAGTGAAGGAAACAAACAAACAAAACAAAAGACAAACAGAAAAGAGAGGCAGTATGCAGAATCTTTTAATAATTCAATGGGAAGACGAGGCTCTAGCTACGAGAAATTCAATTTTGTTCAACTGCAGAAAACACTCTGAACTGGCAGGCCTAGCCTGATGGAATAAATCTCTTCTATTAACATGAGAGATAATTTTATGTAAATATATTGGGAGACCTTCTAGCAGAGCCGAGCGTCTTAGCAATACCACTTAACTTGTTTGTAGTGTAATTGCATTTAGACCAAGGTCTTCTGAAGGAAATGGCTGACTAAATTAGCATTAACCAGGTTCCTGGGGGGCTCGGTGCGTTGTGGGTAGTCGATCTTGCCTCCAGAAAGGACACGTTGACACGAGAGAAGCCAGCTGCTTCCCACGCACTGTATTCACTGTTTTTCCCAAGTGGGGCAAATTTTATCACCTAGGGAAGAAGATTTGAGAATCTAATCAAGCAGAGTCTGGGCTTTGGTTTTTCTCCAGTTCCCATCCCTCCTGCATTTAACTGAATTCAGATTTGTGCGTGTTGCTCCAGCTCCTTTTTATCACTGTGGTTCGGGAAGGATGTCCCCTTTGTGGGAATATATCTTTCCCTATAGCATGTAAGGAAAGCTATTGTTGTAGTCCTCTGGGGGAGTGGTGGATGCAGCTGGGCTCGTCGATGAGCTGCTTCTCTGCGAAGAGATGCTAGCTTCATCTGAGCTAGTGAGCACGTAGATGCACAAATGGTGCTGGAGACAGCACTGCGAAGCATCAGCTAGGATGGGAACCAAGTCTCTTGCTGGAAGGTGGGAGGTCAAATGCATCTGTTTGTCCATATTGTGCTCATTCCTGTTACTGAAGAAATAGTTGTCTGTGATATGTAATGGACCAGATGCTCGCTGATATAAAGCACATCCCCCCATTAACAGGAGCTGAGGATCTAAGCCAATGTGCTTGCAATATTACGTAGAAGTTTGCAACTACTTGGACATGTTTTAAGTAGGGCAGCAGGGGAGACACCTGCAGCATTTTGTATTTTTTCCTTTGCTTGCTTTTAACTCTTGGAAGGAAGGAACAAGTGGAAGTATTCTTTCTGGGTTTGCAAAAATGTAGCATGATCTTGTCTCTCGAGTATTTTAAAACACGAGCAGTCCCCATGTTGACTTGAATATGCAATCAGTAAGTCAGAATACTGAGTGCCTCGTGCTCTGCAACAAGGCTTTAGTCTTCAAGCAAGTCCATCGTGATTTCTTGCCTTTCCCAAAATGTGCAGCCATCTGGTAAGGAGAAGAGACAGTTCCAAACCCTTCCACGGGGCTCCCTAAAGGATAGAAAAGGAGATGGGGCAGGGTGGAGGGAATCACGGAAAAATCTTGGAAGAGAAAGCCTAGCTCTTCACTCAGGTATGTGATTGCACATATTCACTGTGCAAAATTGCACTACGGTTGGTGACCTGTAGGCTTCAGCAGGGTCATTCCAAGCATTGACGTTATTCCCAGCATATTCCATGGTATTGTGATCCTTTGAGTTATGCTTTGCCTGCCTGTTAGAGAGTGACATATGTTTCACTTTACTGTACTTGGATATTATTTTAAATTTGTTGTCTATGGGAAGTTGGGTTAGAGCCTTCAGTGGGAGAAGCAACAGAAGTACGAAAAACATTATTAACTACAAGCTGGGTCCAAGTCTTTTCCTGCATGACTCCTAACAAGTCAGTGATGATATATCAGAGAAGACTCAGTGACAGAAAAATAAGTTCCATTATCTCATTTTCCTGTGTTCTATTCCAAAATTGTATATGAATCAAGTCACATTTTAGATTGCTGGCACATTCTGGTAACGCTTGGAGAATTTCTGTTAATATTGGAGCTCTCTGTTTAGATCAGTAAGAGTTTTAAGACTCCCTGACAAATGGTCTGTTTTCTGTGCTGTGGAATATACAACGACTGCAGCCCTTACTTAATAGAAATTATACGTTATCTCCTTGCATTATACAATATCGGATTTTCAGATGGACTCAAAGAAAATAACTTGATCTCTCAAGTGTTTATGAAATCAACGTTACAAAACAGTGCAGATACCATTTGCCTGAGTGAACCGGTAAAGTGACATTTCTCAGCTCAAGTGGGTAGATAGCGAGTGCAGCTGGGATGATTTACTCTTGCTGAGAACTGGTCCCGCACCTGTAGAAACATTGGCTTTCAATCTCTGCTCTCCACCAGGACAACAGCAAGGAAAATCACTCACCGGGTCACGTTAGCACACTGACACCACAATTTGCTGTTGTTGCTCAGAAAAATAGTTGGCCTCAGCCAGCAATTGGGCTCAGACACTCTCACAGACGTGTGATGCTTTGTCTTTACAGAAAGCTCCTCAGGTAGCAGCATAGCAATGACTTAGAGGTCTGGAAACAGGCTTTGGAATAAGAACCCAGAAAATCTGTCTTTGGCTTTACTGCAGATTTTCTGCCTGACCTTGGACAACTGAAAACCACTCTGCTTTATTTGCTTTCTCTGTAAAATACCTATCATGCAGTATTAATCAATGTTTGTAAAGATCCTTGAGATCCCCAGATAAAAGAGCACATTACAGAGCATAGAGTAATTGGAATACACGTAGTCTATAAAATAGTGCAAGCTACCAAACTTGGAACGAAAAAGACAGGAAGGAAAAGCCCGTCTTGTTACCTTGCTCCATTCCTCAAACATTTTGTAGGAAAGCTATCTGAACCTAGCAAATTATCTGTCATGTTCTTCCCAAGTGGTAACTTAAGGGTCTTTGTGAAATCTGGATGAAATAAGCCGTCAAGCCCAGTGTGCCTCTTACCTCTGAGGGCTTCTGTGCTGTAAATACGTCCGTGCAGTACTTAGTATGCTTCTGTTCTCTTTGATTCTAAAATGTCGTTTGCCCTTAGTTAGGGCAGTATTGTCAAGGCACTGTGAAACTTAGCTGGTTACAGCAAATTCCAGTGTGATGCTGTGAACCCTACAGAAGCTCATAGTTCGTGAAATATATGCTGCAGCAGTTGTGTTTTTCAAGAGTAGGTTAAAGGTAAGCCTCAGTGTCGAATGTTCTTACACAAATGTTCTTTTTCTCCTGAGAAAATCTTCAAGAGCAGCATGCCACCATCAGGCCAGACTGCATGGCCCCATGCCTTCCAGGACGAAAGGGCTTGGGCTGCCTAATTAAAAGGAGCTCCAAGCCCCAGAAATAGAGGAAAATCCTCCATTTGTCAAAAGACTTACCATTTCTTATCGTTTCTCTCCTTCGTCATCCAGACATGCATGTGTGATTCGAGGCCAGGTGATGACAGCGGACGGGACCCCTCTAGTTGGAGTCAACATCAGCTTTGTCAACAATCCTCTATTTGGGTACACGATCAGCAGACAGGATGGCAGGTGGATATCTTAACAGGATTTACAGTGTTCAAGCAGTATTAATGCTATCAACACTAGGGAAGAAATTCCAAGGGCACATTTATTGTTTATGCATTTTGAAGATGTTGATGCCTTATTGTTGTTGCTGGTTGTTATTTTTATTATTTATTAACTTTGTAATATAAACTAGAATCATTAGCCAACAATTAGGCAATGAACTGCACATGCATGTAAAGAAAAGACGTTTCCTTCAGTTCTATTCTTGTTAATTCATGTTGAAATGATTACAAAGAAGTCATTAAAATTACAGTTGTTTTAGAGGCAAGTGCTTAAAATCTGAACAATCACACTCAACCAAAACAAAACCATTGCAAATTGGGAAAGTCTTTCATCTTATCTTTTGTCTGTCAGTGCTAATTGGCTCCCTTTCTTTTAAGAACAAAAATGAAATATTAGGGGTTCCAGCTGCACATGCCATATGTATTGACTACTAACCACTAGCACGTGGGAGAGGATTTATAGATTTTAGCACCTCTCCAATTCACCACTTTCATTAAAGGTTTGACTTGGCCAGAGAAGCTGATAGAATTATAATGAAAGAGAGGAACGTGTGCTAGCAACATGAGATTAATGCTGCCTTGTTCATGCTCGGGGGTTTTTGCACCTGTTCTAACACTGATGGTGACCAGGGGCTTTCTTAGTGATGCTACATCTATTGTATGATATGACAATGACATTTAGACAATAAAGAGGCATCCCTGGAAAACTAGTGGTCTCCTTCAAAAAAGGATGCCTTTGTAGTTTCTATAGCTTAGGCATTACTGCAAAAAGGAAAAAGTCTTGCACATTTATGCTATGAGCGTCTACCAGACTCACTGAACACACTTTGCATGAACATACTTTGCTTTGAAACTGCACACTCAGCATCAAATTGCTGTGTATAGACCAGCACAAAATCTGCATACTTTAGAACATATATATCCATGAAACTCCTGGACAATAATGCCTGCTATAACCTTTTTCCTGTCTGCTTGTTTCTTTGCCCTATACAGTACACAATTACTATGTGTAATATTTCGTATAGATTACAAGTGCTCTGAGGAAGGGACCATCTCTTTGCTTTGCAATTGCACTGTACTTAAAACAGAGGGACCTTGCCTTTAACCACACCTCTAGCCAACAAGCGTAAGAGGGCAAGAGGTGGGCAGTGCTGTCCCTGCACCTTTCAATATTTGAGTTACTATTTCTTTCCACTTCAGCTATAAGGCTACTTCTGCTGGCAGATCAAGCCGGGGGTGTGCCTTTCACACCGCGTCCTCCCCAGCCTCCAGCTCAGCCAGGGAGCCAGGCAGAAAGCGATGCAGCTGCAGCATCAGTATGCTCCACCAGCCCTCAGTGAACTGCTGGTTCCTTGGGGCCCGCTGCCAGCCTCCAGAAGTTAAATTGGTTTCAAGGAGCTCAGTGCTGCCGTTTGCTGACTCAGCCCCTGACAGACGCTGTGGTCCAAATGACACAAGTGACAGAGATCAGCTGCCTCAGACGAGGGAATCTGAGAGCATTTGGGACTCATCCTGAAGCTGGGATTTCTGGCGGCAGCTGCTGGTGTTCGAACCCCAGGCAGCGCAGTGTCAGCTCTCCTGATCTCATTTTCTTCACCTTCCCCTCAGATTATTCTGCTTCAACGGAAATCTCGTGCAGGTCTTTCAACACGACTTTCAGCAAATTGTCCAGTTGTGGTACTGAGGCTCTTGAATCATAAAAATACCTTCCAAAATTGTCTAAGGCATACATGCAGGTATTTTCTCAAATGGAAGGGCAGCGCATCGCTGTACTCTGGAGGTAATAAATAAGCAGGTGAAAGCCCCTTCTTAAAGAGCACAAGAATCCAGTGACTTCCACAGTGGCAAAGCCTTCTGAAAATTACCTTGAAAACTTCAAGAGCATTCAGACTAAAATTATCAGGGCAGAAAATGACGTTAGACATCCCTTAATTCTAGTCCTAGCCTTGCTGCCAGATTAGCAGGTAACATTAGATGCATCTCTGAACCTTTGCTAGGCCAGCCAACCGTCCTGTGAAAGGGAAGCAACATTTACTCGCCTGCCTTACTGATTTTAACAGCATTTATTGACTACTATTTGTAAAACACTTTCGAAGTCACATAAAGAATTACGCTGTTGCTGTTTCTATTATGTACTTTGATGGTTTTCAGAATTAGGCCATTTAGGAAGAAGCATCTCTCTTCCGATCAGCTTTTCCACAGCACAGTTTTCGTGTGATTGAGTCGCCGTGGTTTAAGAAGTTGATGCTCTTAAGCAAAAAGTAGCTTCTCCTGAACTACAGTAACAGGCTGCATGCATTTCCATTCCGTGGCACTGCACAGTCATACGGGGTCATCCAGTCCATCTTTGTTGTCATTCAGGTTGGAAGAAAAATGGGAGCGCGCATGCAAGCAGTTACCGTGTTGCAGAGGTTATGAGATAACTGCTTAAAACTCACTGCCTTTATTATTTGGCATATTCACTATAGGAATATCTATTCTTGAAAACGTGCACTGAGTTCCCTTAAATTGATTTAGCAAATCAGTTTACTGATAGCAGGGCAATAACTGTGTTTTTAAAGTAAGGGAGTTTAAAGACAGAATTGCATCAGCTTAACTTGATTGGCTCCTAAGCTGATTTTGTTGCTTTAGTAATTTTTTTTTTTGGCATGACCAAGTTTCAAAATGAGTACTGTAAGTGAAATTTCAGTTTTAAAATTACAGTGAAGTGAATTTTTCACCCCTGTGAATGGTTCAGTGTATCCCAGGTCTCTGCAAGTAGGTTCCACTCCCATTACAGCAGCCAGATACAGTCTCCAGTGGTGAAATCCTGGTCCTATTTAAGTCACGTTACTTAGTCTGTTCATGAAATCATCCCTGCTCCTCCCAGCTCAACTCTTTGAGAACGTAAAGGCTTACATGTGATTCTAGACTAATTATTGGGACAAACTCTATTCAGGTAACAAGGCATGAAGATGAAATGCCAGCTCTGAAACCACTCTGTTGTGTGATTTCTCTGTAAAGCAAGTTAATAGATGGAACAAAGTCTTTGTACTGGATTATAAACCACATTTTTTAAACAAAGCTTTAAATTTGATCAATCTGGTAGTTTATAAAGGCCATAAGTCATCACATGGTTGTGGGGGCACTGTTAATAAAAAGACAGGGAAGTCTCCAGATATTTCCAGTCTCATCTCCCCACTATCACATTCAGCAACATGGGCATCAGCCCTCTCAGAAAGTGAATACGCTGGCCTTTCAGAGCAAAGAGATGAGAAAGGGTTACACTATTCTGTGCTTATTTTTTTTTCTTTTGAGTCTGCATTGTGGATAAATAGAGAATTTCAGCCTTTGGCCTGTCTCTCCAGAGTCTTTTAAGAAAAACAGAACAATATGACGGTACAACAAGTATGATTTTTTTAGAGTGATAAAAAAGACATCAGAGAACAGCCGCAAAACCAGAAATAAAATTATCTCATTCTTTCAATCCCAAGATGGTTTTGTTCCTGTTAAATTTAATTTCACTAAGGGAAGCTGGGATGAGGGTGTTTTCAGTTTAGGTTTTTCTGTTTGGTTTTGCTTTTAGTTTTTTTGTTCAGTTCATCGAGGTAGCTTCCAAGCTGCACCCTGAGGCTCCGGAAAGAACAGCTCACGTGCAGCAGTAGCTGCTGCAAAAGACTGCACCTCTGTGCTTTCCCAGCCGCTGGAGCCTGACGTGGAGGTGATGCTTTCCCTTCTGCGCCCTGTTTTGCAGATGCAGGAGAGGCGAGGCTGTTTCCCCAGACAGGTTACCAACCCTGACCAAGACTCATCGAAGCCAAAAACCACTCACAAAGGAGCAAAACGGAGGTGTTTCCAAATAAAACCTCTTCCCCACTTGCCTAAAAACATGTTGGGCATCATTTGTAATGTTTGTTTCTTTCCTCCCGTTGCCCCTTTTAGTGCCCAGATTCATGCAAAGAGAGCTTTGCCCTCCTAGCTGCAGGGCTTGCCAAATGCTAATTGACTGTTAAAAATATCCTCATCAAAGTACAAATGCTGCGAGGCTTTGCTGGCAAGGACCTGCAAGTTACTCCTCAGGCTCTTGCGAGCCAAGCTCCATAGGTCTGGGAAGTCGATGTCCCCAGTTGAGTGGTAGAATAAACACGTCATTAGGTTTTTAAAATGCTTTCCCCTCCCTCCCATGGACTCGATTTAACATTCTTTCCTGAATAACTCTCTTTTCATAATTATATTTACTAAATGGCACCTCAGTCTATTGTCCATAAAAAAATAATAATAATAATAATCTCTTTAGTGATTGCTTGCCAAAGATTTTTTAGAAGTAATTTGTACCTTTTGTTTCCCCTCTGGGGATTTTGCAGCAGATCTGAAAGCCTCAGAATTAATTACAAAATAATTTTAGATCCTTTTTTTCATCATCTTACCTTGTAATTACAAGGGGCATCGAGGCTGGCTCTGGGCTGTCAGCGTGCTTTCAGATCCTGCTCCTCATGCACAGGGAAGTACTTCAGCACACGTCTCTAAAGCACATGAGCAGCAATGCTGAAGCCAGCGAGCCTCTCACACAACTGCAAGCTTGTCATACACTGTACAGCTGTCATACACCAGCTCCAAGCATCTCAAGTGAGAAGCGGGGAAGAGAAAACTTTCTGTGCGCTGAAACATGCGTCTGGCATTGCAACAGAATAGATACTGAAGGAAAGAAGTAAAAAAAAGCACAAACAAAAACAAGAGGTCTTCAATTTGTGCTGAAATCTCTTCCTCCCTCAGTTGTGCCTCTTGTTTGTGTCTATACATTATAGATATATCCTGTGGTGCTTCGTTAAATATAGCATGAAGGTAAAACAAACAAACAGCACTCTCTATCCCAACGTCTTTACATCAAGAGGAAGAATATTTTCCTTCCTCAGATAACGTCCTTTCAGACAGCTCTGGAGGGCTGTCTGTTAACCCAACATGATATTCTCTAACACTAACGCAGACAGAAAAGCCACTTGGCTGGGGGTGGCCTAGGATGAAGTTGCAGACTGTAATTGGACCACGGGCAGTGACTTACCTGCCCTGCTCTAAATGATTAAGAGTCAAAAAAGGATATATGTATAAGTGCTGAGTGCTGGGCACAGAGACTGCCTTTCTGGTCTTCATTTCTTCCCCGTGCCTAGTACAGTAGGTTCAGTCTGAGACTGGGCTCCACATGTTCCCGACTTGCATTAGGTATTAGTCAGGTTAGCAGTGGATGCCAAGAGAATTTATATGCTGGCATGTCAGAGAAACCACTTTCCAAATAGTTTATTTCAGCATGTGAATTGATCCAATCTGTGACTCTGTTGGGATGAAAAATACTTCAAGAAAAAAGAAAATGAGCATGTATGGTCAAATAACACTAGAAAACCAATAGCAAAGACAAACATTTGTCTCCAAAAAAAAGGGATGGGAATATTTTAATGTACAAGTGCATAACAGGCAAAGAAGCCAAGTTTGTACTCCTGCCTATTCCACTTGCTCTTGCCTAACAAAAGCTTCTTTGAGCTGTAGTTTTTATATTTGTAAAATGTGAGTGATGGTATTCCTGTGGCCTATGAGGACTTGTGATTACTTTTCTGCTACAAACATATTTCCTTGCTACAAACACACGGGGTGTTGCTTGCACTAACCTTGTTTTCCATCTCTTAAAACAGCTTCGATCTTGTTACCATCGGCGGGATCTCCATTATCCTGCACTTCGAGCGGGCTCCCTTCATCACGCAGGAGCACACGCTGTGGCTGCCCTGGGATCGCTTCTTCGTCATGGAAACCATCGTCATGAGGCACGAGGAGAATGAGATCCCCAGCTGTGATCTCAGTAACTTTGCTCGGCCCAACCCTGTGGTCTCGCCATCCCCGCTGACAGCTTTTGCAAGTTCCTGCTCAGAGAAAGGTCCTATTGTTCCTGAAATCCAGGTATGAACCGTACGAGCCCAGAAGAAGATGACCCAGTTCCTTTCTATCCTTCTTTTGCCTGCTTTGACCAAACTGAACGATATTATGCTTCTGTGCTTTTCCGTACCCCCCTGCTTTGCTAAAAAGAAGCACTCCCAGTTTGTCTCCCCATTTTTCAGACGTTTGCCAGGAGCACACACTCACGAGCACACACGTAGCCAGAAGGTTTGTTTCCCCTTTTCCCTGAGAGATGGAGACAAAGCACTTGTGGCTGGCAGTGCAAACCTACGTTGGCTCTGCTTTGCCTTCATCTTGGAAGGCAAAATTCACCCAGGAATTCAACTGGGACCCTGTGCAACCTGCAGCAACCTTCTGGCAGCCCTTTGGCAGTCAATACTCTAAAGCACAGTGCAAGGCTTAGGATTTTCTTATATTCATGCTTTTCTTCTGCTCAGGAGCAACTTTGATCTGCTGGGCATTAAAGACTTCAGTGGGAGGGTATTGGGTGTGAAATTCCTTGGGTTTTGAAGACACAGCCCTCAGTCTGCGACGCTGCTGGGGCGTGCAGTCAGCCAGAGAACGGCCTGGCAAACGGCCAGCGTGTGGAGCACCTGGGTTTTATTGCATTTCATGACACATGGGACGGCTGAGCAGAGTGGGAGGGTGGTTTTTTTTATTCCTCATCCCCATTTTCCTGGTGTTTAAGGACATATGGGTCACATAAAGTAGTTGTAACAACCTACCGTGGGTTCAAAGTATTTTACTGAGTGGAAACTGAATGATGCAAACAACTCAAGTACCCATCGTCTGTAAAAATACTCACTGCTACACGTGGATGTAGCAGAATTCAAGCTTTCCTTTCTTGGGCATGTTATTCCCTGGGTCTTAGATGCCAGCATTCAGTGTACCCTGGGTATTGCTTTTAGTGACAAATAATAACCTGCCAAGGTAGAAATAATAACAAGTGTAGCGACAAATTGTGTGCTTCCTGCTTGACTCCATTGGGGTTTCGGTAGCGTTAATGAGGAGGGAAGTCACTTCATATCTTCTAATTGCGGAACACCAGGTACTGAACCAGGTACTGAACAAATGAAGCTAGTGGTCTCTTTACCTTTCCCTCTGGGCCAAATCCTGTGAACTTTTCTCACACTAATTTCCAATTAGAGGCCCTGGGTTTGTCCCAGCTTAATTACTAAATAAGTCTCATATCTTGTAATGTCCATCAGATTGCAAATTCTCGGTTCAATTTTCACATCTCTTTTTCTTCTTCCAACAAGCACCATGAAAGGCAATGTTCAGTGCTGAAAGAAGCAAATATCTGATACAGTGATACTATAATCATAATCTCACTCAACCTCACTCATTATTTGGTAGGGTACTTGTTAGATTTTGTTAATTATATCTATCGAACTAAAACATTCTATAATTTCTCTTCAATAACAGTGTGTCTGTCTATTGACTGTGAAAGCGGCCAGGGATGTAGATCATAAGCAATGGTTCGATACGATTTCCTGACTATAGATGTGTAGTGCCATTTGAAATGCCCTGCAAATATCGTGCTTGGTCTCCAACTGGCAATTCAGAATGATTCTCCTATCAGTGTCTTGCATTACATCTGCCAAACCCTTGTGAATGTCACGGATAACGTGGACATCCCAAATGGCACTGGACACCTGTAGTTATGGAATGTAATTAAGTGGGATTCATTTTGAGATTAAGGCGTCTAAATCAGGTGTTCACCTACAGTCGTCTGGAGGTGTGCTGGATGTTCGAGCTCCCATTAAACCTGACAGAAATCTAATCAATACTGTCAGCAGAGCCTACAGATCAATTAAAGTGACCATCTTGAAGGTATCAGATTCCCACTGACAGTATTGGTTAGATCTCTGCTGACTATAATCAATGTTTAGATGCCTAGCTCATATACGCACACTTATAAGTCAGCGACTGGATTTAGTTCCTGGATTTAGATGCTTAAACTGGAATTGAATCCCACTTTCAAGTTAATATGGCAAGACTCACCTTCTGGAGAACCTATCTCTTCCTTTTGCCAATGGAGAGACCTGGAAGAATAGCTTAGAGGAGTCTCCTAACTTTTAGGTTCCTAAATTTGAGTAAGCCCCCCATACAACATGATGAACAGTACTTTTCCCACAGGCCAAGTGGTTGAGCCAAAACCTGTTAAAACTGTATTCTTCCTCAAATATTGACAGATGAAGGTAAAAGAGTTTGTGATGTAGGAGTCATGGAAGAGACTCTGCTATTATAGCAGAGACCTGACTGTACACTTCAGTTCATAAACGGACTACTTTTCATTCCTGTACTGGGTATACGTACAATATAAAATAGCCTAGCTGTCAGCTTCTGCAGCTGCATTTTAGAATACATAGTCCACATTAGAGAAATGTTAAATATAATAGTAAAGAATATACCTGGGAGGAGTTGACAGGCAGATGGCAGGGCTGGGAAAGGGATTTTGACAAGCTAAAGGAGTGGGCAGATAGGAACCTCACGATATTCAACAAATACATGCAGTGTCCTCTACATGGATGCATTCAAAAGACTAAATAATACATTTTAAGTGTTAGATTCAGGTGCCTAAACACGGATTTGATGCCATTTAAGGTGCCTTGAAGAGTCCCTTCAGACCTCTACCTGTAGCTTCAGGAAGGTGGAGATCCCAAGAAGTTCCATGTCAGATCAATCATCCCTATGCAGAGGTTTTGGATACCATAGGACATCTCAAAGGCACTAGGTGCTTGTGCTAAGGTCCCCGAATCAGGCCCTAAATGCCTTTCTTTCTCAAAATTCCTTCTGAGCGTTGCATTAAGAAAAAAAAAAAAAAAAAAAGATAGTTTCTTGCCTTATATACTGGCAGAGTGAAGAGTAGCTGTAAGAAAAACATGTAACCCTGCACACAGAAACAATATTTTCTACACTGTCTCATGCAAAGAGTGGAAGAATTTGCTACTAGCACAAACATAGATTGCCACCCAGGTTTGAAGGGAACAAGGCAGTGAAAATTGCTAAGTGGTGAAAATCCCTCGTAAGTCTGAAGCTCCAGCTCTTCTGACTGAGCTGGTGGCTCGGCCACTTTTGCTTAGGTTGTGATAAACTCCAGGAGCCCTACTCTTGGACACAGCATATGAATTTGTCTGGACAAAGCAGCAATTATCAAAGAGAAATAAGTACACAAGTCAGACATCATTACTTTTTGTGTATTCAGGGTATTTTAAAGTTTATTTTTCCCTCTTGTCCCACCAGCGTCCTGTTGGATTATCCTTCTCCCACCCTACTTTGTTGCTAGTTTAGTACTGCTTACAAACTACAAATGCATTTCGGATAATCTGAATTACCATTTGAACCAGATCTTCAAGGAGGCACCCTTAAACACAATCCCTTGTGCAGCTCAGTGCCTCGGTACCACTGCGCTGACCCTTCCTCTGAAACGGTAGACAGCAGAGACACACCATGACAGAGAGAAATAATTATTTCTGATAGGGGTTTGAACCAGACATTGCAAATAGTACCTCAGTGACAATTATTTCTGTCTGGCTTTTTCCTAAAGGGGTTACATATGAAGACAGATTTGATGCAAGGGACCACCTTTACTGCAGCTTGGCTCAGCTGGTCTCTGGTTGAGCCTGGTCCCAGCCCAGCTTGTTGCTGAGCTCTGAAAATATATTTTAAAAATCCTGGGTTTTCCCAGTTCTGTCATTTTTCAGCTTCCTAAGCGCTGAGATATGTAAATTTAAAAGGCTGCATTAGAGAAAGTAAATATTTATGAGCACGGTGGAACAGCGCTTTAACTTCTGGATGTGTCCGTTTGTCAAGTGCTGCAAGCCCAGAGGTTGTAAGTTATCCCTTGAAAAAGTGTTAGGCCTTGGATAATAGCTTAGAAGAGGTCTTTTCAGGGGGCAGATTACAACATTTGTCGTTATTTATAACTCTAACTAGAAAACCTGTAAGAGATGAGCAAGTTGTCACATCAGGGAATTTTACTGCTCCCACATAGAGGGAACTGAGTGTGGGAGGCGCAGAAGTGGCTTGGAGAGCCCCAGGACAGCTGTGATCCCTTCCTGATGGGAGGATCTCTTGACCCACCTGCCTTCCAGCCTCTGTGCCCTTAGCATTATGAAAGCTGATTATTGCTGGGGAAGTATTTTCATAGCTCATTTTGGGCCCAGCACATGAAAGAATTGCAGAAGTGGTGCAGGAGAGAACAGAGCTAGTTATGACCTCCTGACACATCCCATTATCAGACCAAGTTTTCAGGCTTGCTGCTAAGCTTCTACCTTCATCTTTCGAACTTTTCCAAAGGTTGCCAGCTTGTGCTGAAAGTGACCATGTTGGGTGCTTACCTAAGGATGAAATTTTCTGAAAAGTAACAACTAATTTCTTTTCCCAAAAGAATTGAGAAAGAAATGCCCTTCATCACCATTTTGCACGGGAGAATCAGCATGGTGTAAGGGATGTACACTGCATTGCCTTCCAGAAAATATCCATGCATTTCTCCACCTAAAAATAAATAATAATAATTCTAAGATCTGATTATACTTTAGCAGGTAAATTACCTGAAAATCCCATCTTTACTGAGTCTCCTCTATTCTCAAAGCAGAACAGGGTCAGACAAAACTTTCCCTGCAGTCCTTCAGTCTTCTGTGAAATTCTGTACTGGAATGGAGACCTGTGAGGTGAACGTCCCAGTCAGTCAGCAATGTCCCCACTGCGTGGCTGGAGGAGAAAACAAAGCAACTCACCTAGAATACTGATGAATTTGGAAAAGGAGGGGAAGGGAGAAAGCAAGGCAGGGGAAAGATGTTGATGGTGGTAGGTCAGGTCAAGAGCTTCATCACATAGGTAAGATGGGAGGGAGTTTTAAGCAAGCACCAGGATAAGTAGGAACAAATGTGAGGGCAGAAGATAAAGGTCAAGGCAAAGGGGGAAAAAAAGAGTCTAGAGCTAGGCAGGGCAAAGAGGGCCAGAGGTGAGGTAGGAGAGTACAAGTTACAGGGAAGGAGAGAGGAGTAAAGGGGAAGAAATGAGATATGGCCAGAGGAGGGAGGATGGGAGCACAATTAGTGACATGGGAGAATGGCAGGTTATGGTCAAGACTTGGGAACATCCATGAGGATACAATCCACATGCCAAGGGCTTGGTATTTTATTGGAAGAAAAAGCCAGGAGGCAAAGATTAGCAACTACAGAAGCCTACCAAGATAGAAAAAATGGAAGCTATACTGTTGGGCTTGAGACATCTCAGACACCAAGCTCCTTTCGCCATGAGTCCAGGGACTCCTTTTAGCAACGAGTCCCATTGTAAACACAGACTTAAACAAGATACTTACTGATAAACTCTTGACTCACTCTTGGAATCATAGAATCCTAGAATCATTAAGGTTGGAAGAGACCTTCAAGATCATCCGGTCCAACCATCACCCTACTACCAATATCACCCACTAAGCCATGTCTTCATCCATCCGTAGGCTGAGCTCGATACATTCCAGTTGCTCTCTCACATAAAAAGCAGCTCTACCACCTCACCTTCCTGGCCTGTCTTTCCCAAAAGGCATGTAGCCATCCATGAGAGCATTCCAATCACGCGAGCTATCCCACCATGTCTCTGGAACTGCAATCTGATCGTGGCCCTGTGACCACGCACAGGTCTCTAATTCTTGTTTATTCCCCATGCTGTGTATTTCACTGTATGGGCAATTCAGAGAGGTAATCGAGCATGTAGGTTTCCCAGGAGGGGTCAAAGAGGATGCTCCATGTGTCCCATATGTACTGCCACAAGAGGCACCCCAACTTGAGCCGTGTTTTGCTGACTACCCTCTCTCTGTAACTCTCTTCTCAAATCTTTCCTAGTTTAAAGCCCTCCTTACCAGGCTGGCCAACCTGTTGGCAAAGACACGTGTGCCGCTTAGTGAGGTGGATCCCATCTCTCCCCATCAGTTGTCTATCTTTAAACAGGGTCCCATGGTCACAGAAACCAAAAGCCTGTTGCCAACACCAGCGGCGCAGCCTGGAAAATTTGTCTCCTCCTCCTCCCATCCTGCCTCCTCCCTGGAAGGATTGAGGAGAAAATGTCTGAGCTCCCAGATCCTTGACCACCATCCCCAGAGCTCTAAAATCCTGTTTGATAGTTTCCAATTTGCCCTTAGTATCACTAGTGGAATAGCCACAGAGGGTAACAGTCCAACGCATGGAGAACCCTTGGCACTTACACCATGGTGTATCATATTTGAGCCCCTGGCAGGCAACAATTCTCTCTAGACAAGAAGTCGGGTCAGCAGATAGGTGCCCTGGCAGGGAGTCACCCACCACAATCACCCACCACTTCTTCCAGTTGTTCCCACCAAGCACGGGGCCTATAGGCCCAGTAGCTTCCCCACAGCAGCAGTCGCCCACTACTGCTGTTCTCCGATGTAACAGAGATGGAGAAAGAGGAGGCATTCCTGGCTTCCAGAACTAACTCTATAAATTATAAATCTGATTTTATAATTGATGCCTACTAGGTGTGCTTTTTTAGACGTGTCTACCAGAGCTTGTATAAAGGTGTGTTTGATTAATTGCAGCTTCACTGCCATTTCCTGTCTGCTCGGAGCTGATTTAACACTCCTGGATTGCTTTTCCACAGGCTCTACAGGAGGAGATTAACGTTTCCGGTAGTAAAATAAAAGTGAGTTACCTGAGCAGTCGCACAGCTGGCTACAAATCAGTCCTGAGGATCAGCATGACCCACCCCACCATCCCCTTCAACCTCATGAAAGTCCACCTCATGGTGGCCGTCGAGGGGCGCCTCTTCAGAAAGTGGTTTGCAGCTGCTCCAGACCTGTCCTATTATTTCATCTGGGATAAGACAGATGTCTACAGCCAGAAGGTGTATGGGCTTTCGGAAGCTTTTGGTAAGTGACCCCAGGGCCTGCGTCTCTTTTTAGAAGCAGGTGAGTGGCAATGCACAAACGTTGTCGAAGACTGTTATGGTCCAACTGCTAACACATAAAATGGTCCCTGCTGGTTCACTGCTGTTTCCTTGGAGAGGATTGGGCCCAGATGTTCAGACAGCACACATTTTCCCAGCAGATGAATGCTTATCTATTCTCTGGCTCTTGGCCCAGCATACGTCCTGAGCTGCTACCATCATACCCATGCAGAAGGAATGAGCTGGGACTAGAGGCATTTGGCTACCTCTCACCTACAGCTGAAAGCTGTCAGCGCTTCTTTGAAATAAATCCTTAGAACTGAGTCTTAATCTCTTCCCCTCCTTCTGTCTGACCTTCAGGATTACCCTGATCTTATAGTTTCCCATTTATTACCTTTTTAAGAGTGTCATCCCAAGCTGGGATGCTGTAGGCGTGATGCTCTTCTCCTTTGTACCTCGTGCAGTCACTTACATCTGCAAAAGACTGTCAGAAGCTGCAGGGCAGAGGATGGACGGGCTCTGCATACTCTACGTGCCACATCCAAAGCACCAAGCAGTATGGCCCATGCCTTCAGGGAAGGAACCCGAAGTCCTCACTGCAGCAGGAAGCTGTGCTGTGGCTATAATATCCATGCAGAGACATGCTTCTTTCCAGTTCCTGCTGCCATCCCACACCTCACGTAGTGAGCCCTGTGCAATGATGTTGGAAGGAACAGGGTATTTTGAGTGTGCAGTGAGTAAGATGATGCTGCTCTGCAGTTTTTCTTTCCTATCTGATGAACAGCCAGGGGAAATTTATGTATAGGTCTTCAGCAGAGTGTAGGCAGCCTTTCAGGATGCCAAGTCAATGACATTAGCAGCATGGGAGAGATCCCAAACTAACAAATATAGCTCTTGTTGATAGAAGGATTGTTCCCTGGTGCTTTATAGCCCCACAGAAGATAAGTCTCTTTAGAGGAGATGTTTTTTAAGAGGGAGAAGAGGTGCCTTCCTTGTACTCAGCTGCCTCGAGTAGGCTGGGTGATACAACATGCTGAACCTTACACAGTCTGGAGCCCAGAATAAGCAGCATGTCTTCATATCACATACTGAAATATTATGTTTACATGCTCTTCAAGATGCTAGATGAGCAGGTGATGCATCACTCCATGATGCAGCTCTGCAGCCCCAGGGTACACAAGCAGGTCTGAGGACATCAGCGTTCAGGCTTCCAGTGATTACATCCACCAGCAGAGTGGAAAATATCAAGTCTTCATTTCCTGAACTACAGCTTCCCCTGATACTGTGTGAACCTGCAAAGGGTGATATTTGATGGGGGATCCTGAGTTCACCTAGTGCTCAGCACTTTTCAGGATACCAGACTTTTTTTTTCTGGCAAAAAATGAGCTATATAATTGCTTTTCATCTGTTCAGAACTTAAAATTCTGCTCTGCTCCAGCTGCTAGTACTGAAAAGATCTGGTAGGGCAGAAGAAAAGCAGACCAATGAAACCGGGTCTTGTGCTTCTGAGAAAATAAATATTCTGTCAAAAACGTGATTCTCCTTCTACTGACATCATTTTACTCCTAAGTAATTCCAGTACGTTCAGCAGAGTTACTCCTGAAAGACTCTGATTAGACATCATGGCAAGTCAAACCACATTTTGCTGTGTACCCGTTTGACATTAACAATGACCACAAGTCAACCTGGTCTAAGACTGCTGTCTTCGAGGGATTCACTGTCCCTCGCTTCATTTGTATAAGTCTTTACTTTCCAAGTGAGACCATGATTTTTAGCAAATTCCTGACATGTAGTCTTACATCAAAGATAGCAGATAGGAGTAAAATGCTCCCATTTAGGAGCCCAGCATTATTTTACGCTCTAGAATAGCCATGTTTTAAAATATGTCTTTAAAACAGCGCCTTTTAAATATTTAGCACATTTGCCCAACATCTACAACTGTGTTGACCTTTTTAAATGCAGGATGGTCTTTAAAGTGGGAAATATTAAGACTCCACATTATGATTATGACATTTGAAATGAAATAGGTAGTTGCACTTAGAATTGTTCTTACCCCTGCTCAGCTGAAATTCTGTGTGTGCTGATGGTGCATTTCCAGGTTACTAACCTAGGGGGGGTCTTTTGTTTCCCTCTTGCTCACAGTTTCGGTGGGTTATGAGTATGAATCTTGTCCTGACTTGATCCTGTGGGAGAAGAGGACGGCTGTGCTTCAGGGTTATGAAATTGATGCTTCCAAGCTTGGAGGATGGTCCCTGGACAAGCACCACGCCCTCAACATACAAAGTGGTAGGTTGACTGTAGCACATAACAGGAGAATAATGCTCTGTTGCAAGGCCCAGCTGCTTGTCATCATGAAGAATTCAAGAAACGGAAAGGATAGAAACCTGACCAACACGAGTACTCTACCACATATGCTAACAACAAATTATTTATAGTAACTTGCATTTAGGAGCAATGCTGTGTGTGTAAATCCAAGAGGAGCTGACCATGGTGAAGCAAATGAATGCCCATGAAACATGTAGGCATCTCTAACTTTGCAGTGTCTTAAAAGAAGGTGATTAACAAGGAAAATATTCCTTAAATAAATAAGGGGAGTGAATTCAGATTGGACCTTCCATTGATTGTAAATCCACCCCTACACATCCTGCAACGTGCAAATGTACTTGCAGAAATGAGAGGCTTTGTGGGTTTTAAGGGAAAATGGAAGGTGCCAGAGTCCTTGAAGGGAGCTCAGGACTGCATAAGGAAGGTTTGGAGGCTGATGAGCCTCCACTGAATACATTCAAAAGATGGAAGCACTGTCTCTCTCTGAATGATAGCAGTGGTATGGGAGCAAACATCTAAATTCATCCCACACCACTGCTGAAAACACTACACTTATAAGGAACATAAGCAGAGCTCCTCTGAGCTTTGCAGATGAAACATTTCTCTAGAGAATGCACCATGTTTTTTTGTCTCTTATCTTTTCATGAGCTATGTGATTTTTTTCCCCTGGTAGGCTGCAAATTACAGAGCAAAGAGGGACAGAAAAGGAAGGTGAAAATTCATGAGATGCTGAAAAGTGTATTTCATTCAAAAGTAAAGACGGTCTTGTTCTCCCTCTGTACTTTTATTTTGCAAAAAATGTAATGGGGCTGTATAAAAAATGCTTACTTCAGATAAGGGGGCCCTCCTTGAAACCATCACAAAAAAATATGATGTGATGATACACCCCCTTGCCACTTGATAGCTTCCCCAGCTGGCATCCAGCAGTGCCATTGTGTTACCCTTAATTTCCTTATTACTCCTTTCTCTCTCTAGGCATCCTGCATAAAGGAAACGGGGAAAACCAGTTTATTTCCCAGCAGCCGCCTGTAATTGGAAGTATTATGGGCAACGGCCGTAGACGTAGCATTTCTTGTCCAAGCTGCAATGGGCTTGCAGATGGGAACAAACTCCTGGCTCCTGTTGCCCTAACATGTGGGTCTGATGGAAGTCTTTACGTCGGAGATTTCAACTACATCCGAAGAATCTTTCCCTCTGGCAATGTCACCAACATACTGGAGTTAAGGTACCCTGTGCTGCATGTGGCTGTTATAATTATGCCATTAAGTTGTGCACAAATCTTGCGTACCCAAAACGAGCAAAACCTTTAATAAAAAAACACTAAAACAGAAAAAAGAAAAAAGAGCTGCCCAGATTTGCCTCTTCTGCAACTCTGCTGATTTTGACTTACACCAGAGAAACATCAGCCTAGCAAGATTTCTTCCAGAATTGAGTCATATACCAAAAATATTGTCACATTTTTGTGCTGCTGAATCAAACTGTGTTAATGTCTCCCCTTCAGTCTAGTTAGAGACCAGTGGGAATTCTTAAAATTAACAACCAGCCTCCGGGATAACCTAAACGTGGAAGGACACAGCACTGATGACAATATGTAGAGGTTAATCAGGACAGATGATCATTCATACTTAAGACAGGATGATCACCCAGGGAGTCACAGATTCAGGGCTTTTTTAGTTGTTTTTGAGGGACAAACATGTATCAGTTCCCTGCAGTCTCCAACTGAACAGCTGTGTCAGGGTGAAAATATAGATGGATCATCTTAAAATGAGTGAAGCATTTCCTTTTACCCTAAATAACAAAGGAAAAAAATTATATAAGGAGAAATAGTGAGGCTTGTTAAGGAACATTCATTAAAAATAAGGAAGGGGAGGAATATTACAAATTTATCACAAGTTCTGAGGAAATTAAATAGACTGTGACTGAAACAAAATTTCATATTGACATCAGTGGTGATATTTTTCATTTGCAAAATTTCCACAACAAAAACACTTCCTGCTTCGATGCACCACAGCCTGCTTCTGGACCCTTCATGTGGCCAGATGAGACTCACCCCAGGAACATCACTGGAGTTAAACCAGTGTTTCTGAATGAGACCTCTCTGCTTGAAGGACCTGGCCTAAATTTCTGAGATCTCAGTATGAAGTTAACGTTGTAGGGAGGTTCACATTCCCATTTAGCTCTCAAGGTCTGGCCTGAAGGAGAATTCCCAGAAAGTACGAATCTCCCCGCTATACTCAGTTTTAACATCCTGTCTTCTGGGGACAAAAGTAAGGCCCCATTTCTGCCAGGACTGCCATGCGGGAGGTCCCGTTACAGCTTACTAGAGCAGCAGGATCCCATACGGCATTTTGTATTTGCATTTGCTCCACAAGGCCACAGGTGGAAAATGGAAGGGCTGAACTGCAGCAGAATTGGTTTCTAAGATCCTTTTAGTCCCTCATTTACAAACACACCATAGGCATTAGGTCCACAAGACTTTGCTGAAGGCCTAATTTGGCATGCAGAACTGTCATTGTAGATCATGGCATATGAGAAAAAAAAATCCAGACAGCTATCTCAAGGCTGACACTTACAGAATAGGTGTCTTGCTCTGCCCACAGAAAGACCACAAACTCAGGATTCATTGTGTGAAGCCCACAATGACGTGTACAGTCACATCCCAGAGGGCTGGAGTACCTTTTGAGTAAATAAGCAAAAAGCTGATTCATGCTGTTCATTTATTTGATATACAAATACATAATCTCTCTCATATTTATAAGGCAAGAAGATGGGATAAATCTTCTGTGCTGGTCCATATTAAAGAATATACTATTCTTCCAGTGCCAGAAAGTTATTTTAATGACCAAAGGTGAGATTTCTAGAAGAGCCCAGGTGATTTGGGGCCCAAATCCCACTGCAACTCACTGGGATTAATATCTCATTCCCTGAAGTACAATTTTGAAAACCCGATCCCTGTTTCATTGTCAGTGGAAATACCAGACCCAGCGGAGGTTTTGCAGAGTATTTCCTGACTGGAAAAGAGAAAATTGGAAGCCTTGACAGAGTGGCCTTGCTTGCTTTTGCGTAGAGCCACAAAGTTAAATTTACTCCAGATTTAAATCTGCTGGAACGATTGCTGCTTCATCTGTGCAAACACTTAGGTTACTGGATCTAATAAACATTTCTTCACTTTGGTGTGCTATAAAGTAAGTGAGTTCAGATGCAGGCTGACTAAAAGCTGGGGAGGAAAGCCATTGCTTTTGTACTAAATGGAGTTTGCTTGTGTCTTCTCAAATCAGCATCTCTGCAGAGATTAACACCCTCATGATTTGGCTTTGGGTTTGGATTTTTTTTCCTTTTTTTTTTCCTTTTTATTTTTTTTTTTAGAGTGTAGTGTTCTGTTGCAGAGAGGAAAGCAAATGCATTGTGGGTCACAGATAACTGCGGCATGGTTATAACCAGCCCCATGAAAAACGTCCAGCTCGGCATAATTTCAGTCTTCTGGGCTGGAGTTCATGAGTTTGCAGCAATGAACTGCCACCCACAACTATGCAACTGTAAAGTTATCTTTGTAAATCACAAGGTATTGCTTTGAGGATAGTGAAAAAAGCTGTGAAGATATCTGCATCTACATATATTTAGCTCGGCACTGCTCTGTATGATAAAGTCTGCCTGGTCCTATCTTTTGCATAAGTGGATAACTCCAAGCAGGTGAGATCGCACTTCCTTTGTGATATGCAGCGATACATAAGTGAGCTCGCTGACAAGTAATATCCAATATAAAATATATCAGTGTCATTCCAGCTAAGTCTTTATTTATTATTGCATTGTATGATACAGTTACTGTCAAGTTTTCAATCTGCTAATAATGCTTCAAACTGAGCCGCTAACACCTCATTCTTTCTTCTATTCCCTGCTTTCCTGTCTTCTGTCAGAAATAAAGATTTCAGACATAGGTAAGCCAACCAGTGGAGAATTCTTATGCCGCTCCCTGTCTTGTTGCATGTTGTTACACAGTAAGCCATGAGTGCCATTTCCAGATGATTCAAGAGGAAATGAAGCTGGTGTGATTAAAACTGGCGTAGGCGATCAGTCATCAGAATGGGAAGCCATTAATCACAGAGCAGAATCGCACAGACTTCTGCAGGATCGGTTGCAGTTGCAGACAGAGGAAATACAGACACAAGAAGCAGGGTAACAGGAGGAGGAGGGTGGAAGGAAAAGCAGGTGGGAATTCGGCAAGTAAAGAGAAGGCACCGCCAGGATACAGGTCGCTTGGAGAACTTTGATGGAGAAATAATCTTAATAGGGTGAAGTGTCTTCCCTTTGAGTTTTGGAGAGTGCAATGGACAAAATGAAGGGCCAGAAGTACCCTGGCATCACTCATCTAGCGAAGTAAGGTTTTGTAACTCTGTCAGCTTGCGCTCTTCACAGAGAGCCTTTGCATTTTGTGAAAGTGTGTCAGGCTCAGATAGGAGGTAGTGCAACTCGGAACCTTAGCCAGGAAATGCAATAAAAAAGAAAAAGAGTAATGACAAGAAAACAACATTAAAGACAGACTCCTAAATTGGAGCTTTGTCACTAAGAATATTTGTCACTCGGGTTCACTGGAGTTGCAGTGGGTTTGATCCAATCAGTTGCATTCAGGAAGATGTCAACCTCCTGTCACTGCCTGTGTTTGCAAGGACTTCTCTGGCTCTGACAAGTTTCCCATCCTTCTCCCCAGATGCTTTCTAAATTAGAAGCTTAGACTGTGGAGTTGGGATTTTTTTTTGGTTTAGTTTTCTTTTTGCATTTGGGATTGGGGATTTTTTGTGCTACGTGCTTTTTATTTACCGTTTCTTTGATTTTATAGAGGCTGTGCAAAACCAGAAATGTTCATTTTATCTGCATGCCTGGAAATGCAATAGAGTAGAAAGTGTTTTTTTGTCTTATTGCCAAAACATTAATGAAAGGCTGAGCTTCCCCTGTATAATGAACTGGCCCAAGGGGTCTATTAGTTGGGCTGGGAGGTTGGTACACAAGACCTTTGCACTGACTGTCTTCATCAGGCTGAGTTCCAGACCCCAGCTTCTCTTTCACATCATTCGAAGGCAACAGAAAAACTCATTTCTCTTTGGAACAGCCAGGTTGTATCCTTAATGACCTAGAAATACACAGCCACTAAAGTGCACCTGCTTTGACAGTGAAGGGCAGCAGCTGAAGAGCTGTTACAAGAAGCGTTTTTATTATATGAAGACAATCACTGAGTCAAGATATATGGACTGGCCGCAAATGCTGCAGATGCCACCAGAGCTATACGAAGTTGGCAGGGCTTCAGCCTGTAGGCAATTCCTGAAAAATAAGAAATGAAATGACATCAAGCCAAGGCATTCCTACTCCAATGCAGTCTAAAGGGAACCAGTAAGGGCGGAGGAAGAGATGAGGAGCTCTAGATCGTGTATTCCCTTCTGAGACTACATTAAGAGAGTCATCCACGTGAGTTAGCAGCTGCTCTGTGTCATTTGCCATAGCACGTCATGTTAGGAAGCCTCTTCATCCCTGAGCCACGAAGAAATGAGTGGGTGTAGTCCTAGCTTTGAGCTCCAGAGGGCCCTAACCTTGACATCATTGGCAGGCAATAATTGCAATGGGTGAGATCCACAGGAGCAAACCTCAGTGGGTTGGAAAAGCTGCGATCCATATGCAAAAGCTTCCTTGTTTCAGGGAGAAGGATCTCTGGAGCTTGTTCTCCAGAGGTGCTAGAGCTACCGACCAAGAGGCTTAGCTCTACAGCATGGCATAGGCAGCTGAGATCCATCTCTATAACAGCCAGAAAGGCTGTGGGCCAACACAGAAACATCAGCTAACCCAGAAATCATCGTGAAATAGCAATGCATCCCAATTTTTCCCCCATTTGTCATTCAATAATAGATGAATATGAACTTATTCCCCTATGGCTATGTGTATGGACCTGTCTTGATGGGCCAACAGAAGCTAAAGACCTTTTCCAAGCATGGCTACAACAATTTGCAGTTAATTGGCATTACCTTTTCTCTGCAGAAACATGGAGGGCAGTGAAGCATTTCTGTCTTGCAGATGTGCAAAAAGTGGCCACACTTAAACATATCCTTCCTTTCTTGTTTCCATCCATACCTCAGAGAGACGAAGCTACAATTAGTGGCAAAAAGAGACGCCTGAGAAAACTGCCCTAGGTTCAGATCAAAAGTCCTTTGCAGTCCATGGGCTGGCTTTACAGCATTGCTGTGAAGTTTTATTATCCAGCCTGCGACACCAGAAGAGCTTTGGGCATCGCACGCAAACTGAAAACACTAAAAGGCCAAGTGTAAATTCAGCTCACTGCACTGTGTGGCCTCCTTATGTGCTAATCTATTGAATGTCACCCAGGGAAAGAAAAAAAAAAAAAGGAAAAAAAGAAAAAAGACCAGTACCTCACACAAGCTATAATAAAATCCTCTGTTTGCGAGCTGCAGGGTGCTTAGCATGGAGCCATGGAAACAGCCCCTCTGAACAAAAACTCTTGGCTGCAGGAATTCAGCAGTTCTTTAGTCACCAGCAAACGCATGTGGCCAGCGAGGCTCAGAGGGGAAGAGGGCAGCTAGCACAGAAAGTTTTACGGAGGTGATTTCATGTGCTTGAAACAGAGGCATCAGATCCAAAAAAGCACCGGGGCTGTATTCGGATCAGCTGTTATGGATAACTAACTTGGGTGTTGTGACTGCTCCTCTCAGGTGACCTCAGAGCCACGTTGCTGCCATGAGCAGCAGTTGTCATTTAGAGGAGGTGGGAGATGGCCTCGCATCTGAAAAACTAAGATGCAGGTCATCTCGTAACACAAACGGTGAAAATGTCAGATGAATCACACCCCAAAAGTTGCTATTTCTCTCCATCAGCTGTAAAAGGAGTTAAGGCAGACGGTTTGTATGTAAGCATCTGCCTTGGAGACATCTGAAGCTCAGGGGGATGAACAGAAACCAGCAAAAAGGTGCAGTCTGCTGTGCTGATGTAGGTAACCTGCTCAATCCAGGGACCATGTCCTTTTTCCCAGCTTTATTCCTTAGAGACTGGCTTCCCATGCTGGAGCAGGAGGCTCCTGCAGACCATGGACTTTGCACCCAAGGGAATAATGACAACCTTTACTCTACACCTATCGTTGTACTGCAGAAGCAATCCAGATGAGTGCCACGTCTGCCTATTCACCCCATATTTTATCACTTTCCTTCCTCTTGTCTGTCTGCTAGGAATCATGTAAGGCATAAGCACTTTAAAATGGAGTTAGAATCCCTTAAGCTATCTGCAGAGCTTCCCAGATGGTGCTGGCACTATCCTGTCCTAGGAATGAGAATGAAAAAAGGAAGGGGACAAGGCAGATGTATGGGACAGCCTATATGCAACCCCAACCCACTGGGGTCACTGTGAATTCGAAAGATTTCCCTGTGCTTTCTCAGCACATCAGGTATATAGGAAAGTCATTTCACCTTCGTTTAACTTTGGTTAACTTCTCATAACTTCTGCTTATGAGACTGCTCCCAGTGATTACACCATTGTGCCTGCTATTACCCACTAAAGAGCCTGTTTTCAGCTAGGGATCAGCCCACCCCATCCCAGCATCCCCATCCTGTTTTGTTGCTCTGGGGAATTAAAATATCAATGCAGTGCTCAGAGTTTCTTCTAAAAAATCTTAATAGCAAAAGGAACAATCTGAATAGGAAATCAGCTCTCTCCCTCCACAGCCCGTTTCCAGTGGTGGCAGTCTCAATATGGGGGATAAATACTCAAAGGCTACAAAAACTGTAACTGATTGTCTTCTGAGCAGTAAAAAATCCTGTCTTTTGTTTTGCTCCTTTATCTAACTGAGCAATGAGAGGGGATAAAAGAAAACAAACCCAAAAATCTTCTCTGCTTTGCCCCAGGCAGATTTATTTCAGTTGTTGCTCAGTTCAGTCCAATTTGCCCCTTGGATTTGCCTTCTGATTGTGACTTTAAATAAAAAGCAAAGCCTCCGTGTTCCTGGCTCCAGAGCTCATGCGTTATCACAGATGAAGGGAAGCAGGTTGGGAACTTTTACAGATTTTTTTTTTTTTTTTACAGTACTTTCACGGTATGTTTATTTAGCATCTCTCATCCTGAAGGATCTCAAAGTGTTAAACAAAAGCTCCAGCATCTAACGCTTCGCGGTTCATGCGAGGGCAGAACACGACACCTTCCCTGTACAGTGGTGAAAACTGTTGGCCAAAGCTGGTGGGGTAAAACTGCAGCTTGTTCATTTTTTAACAGTTTGCATTTGAGCAGCCCTGCTCCAAAGCACTCCAGCTTAAATACTCCATCACGTAAGCCATCCAAGGAAGCCTTCCCACACACAAAAGCCCTATGCACGGAGCAGTGTGTAGGAGACCATGATAAGCCATGCTAGTAAAAATAAGTCTAGTTGATAAAAACGAGCTAGTGCTTGCTATTGCTCACACAGCTGAAAAGGCAGAGCTTGTGTTGGGGCTGCCTGTACTGTTAATAACATTAGATATAGAAAGGCAATCATGCCATAGGATTTCACTATCAGCTCACCGGCTGAAATCCAGAATAGGTTTTAAGTGACCCAAGATTATTACTGTCCCATAAGTAGTTTAATAAACAGAAGTTTCTCTCTCCACCTCTTCCAAGGTACATTTGCTAGTAAAGATGTGTGTGTCTCTGTAGTATCCAGCTATGCAAAGGATTAAATAAATAACCACTCAGAGCTCATTTTTTAATCATAAATGCATAATGATGCGAACTGTGAATTCACCCCTAACTTTTTTGAGGAGCCTATTTTCAGGACCTCATTAATAAAACTCACCTTGGGTTACCAGCATCTACTCCAAGTATTAGGTTAATGCAACAGTTTTTTACTTAATTCAGGTAGGAAGGACCATTGAGCTTTTCTGCTGGATGGTTATTTCACTTTTACCTGGTTCTCTGATCAGTGGTTAAAGGAAACCAGTATTCAGTTCAGCGCTCATTCTGCACAAGAGCTGGAATTAGGAAAAAGTTTAAGATCTCGCTCTTTCACAGGTTGTAATCAGTAAAAAGTCCACCAGAGTGAGGCTGTGAAATCCAAAAATAAATTACAATGATAGTGCTGGGAGGGGGAAGCAGGAACCTGTAGTTCTGCAACCATTTTTTTCCATCTTGGAGAAATCATTTGATTTTACCCATCCTCAAATGGCCTGTTGTAAGACTCAGCAAGAGCTATCTGCGCTTTCCAAGATGCTAAAGAATTGCAAAGTGCCATTAAAAACGTCCTCCTTTTGTCCACCTCCTGTGCAAAACAGAGATTAGGAACAGCTCCAAAGCTGGCTGATGACATTCAGCTGAGCACTGTTAGGACAGTCAGTGGAAAATGCGAGGATCAGGATGGAGGATGGATTCCCACCGGGAACTTCTTCCACCAGGGCTGAAGCCACTTGCTTCGCGTGAGTGACATGCAGGTAAATGAAATAATGCCCTCCCAGCCTGCTGTCATTGGGAGGGAATACAGATGGAGACTGAACTGTCAGGCTGGAGCTGTCTTGAAGGTCAGAGCATTTTATTTAGCAAGAATCAGTGTCATTTGTGGAGATGAAATCTGTTCAGACTTTAATAGGATAAATCACAGGGGATATTCTAGAATAAATCAGAAAGGTGGTTTTTTTTTCCTTTTTTCCCTCCAAAGTATTAAGTGATTTGAATGAAGAACCAACTTATGGCTTTTTAAACCTGACAATAATTCAGTGGGTTTTATGTGCCTGAAGAGGGGTTAATTTTCCTAACATAAAGGTTGAAGGAGGGAGGAAATTTCTTAATACAAGGGACAGAGTTAACTGTGATTGACATTTGGCTTTCTAAGCAGCTTCTCCTGGAACATTGCACTAAGTGCAAAACGTTGAACTATGGCCCGTACATTTATTATGAATTCTAGTTAGCTGATGGGTTTGGACATTTTTGAGGTGTTCTGTAGAAAAGGAGAGAATTTTTCATACTCCTAATTATGACTTAGCCTTTCTTAGAAGGAAGGAGCTCTGTTTTCAGGCACCAGGTGCCACACGTTTCATCTGTTAGTTTCAGGCTTAGAGCAGATGCAGCTCGATACATGCTGGTAGTACACACTTAATTTCAAGAAAATAAAGACTTACCAAGCCAGAGATAGAATCCTTCAAAGAAAGATTCTTAAAATTGTGTCTAAATTCATCAGGTTGTTGTTGCTAAAACAGATGCTGGTTTATCCATTTCTCCAGTCTTCGGCTCACTTAGTGCCGTGGCCAGGGAACTAAAAAAATACCTTTCTGTCTGCTCACACCATTTTATCAGCCACCCTTTCTTGGGTTCAAGGAAGCAGTGAGATAACGAGGTTTAACAGGGGACTGACGTTCAGATCCCTCAGACCTTCTCCTGGTTCATGTTGTTACTTAGGGCAAAGCGTGATGCTCCAAGGACCGTTTTGTTTCTGTCTTCACTGAGACCCAGCTGAATCCAGTGGCAGCAAACATTTTATCTCCACCAGGACAGGATAGGACTCTGGGGTCTTTGCTGAAGTCAGTGGGATTTATACAAAGGAACACCAGCTGAGCCCCAGTGCAGTGATCTTCAAGAGTACATCTTCAAGGGCTTTACACTTGGTTTGCTTTGGGGTTTTTGTCCTGGGGTCCTTCTCGGGAGGCCAGCTGTATTTATTTTTCACTTTGTTTTCTAGGTCTAGTGTCCTGTGCTTTCCCTTCACTGTCTGGCACTGCACTAACACCAGTTTCAGGGCTATGTCCATGTTAAATAAATTAATCCCAGACATTGGAACTCAAGCTGTAGTAGTTCCTGGCATGAGTTTGGCCAGCGAGCCCTTTCCTTTGGCAGCTGGCCTCCGTGCCAGAGAGCACTCCCTGCACAGCGACTGGTAACAGACATAGCTCAGAAACCTGCTGTGTTAACACGTCTCTACTGAGACTGCAAATACAGCACTGCTGCACTTTCCCAGTCTGTCTGCCCTGTGCATTTTTCTTCTCTGAAGTTCTTATATTGCTTGTTGGTGTAAGGAAACAAATCATCCAAATGATAATAATAATAATAACGTTATACCCTTGTTTTTCAGCCACAGCCCAGCTCATAAGTATTACTTGACCACAGATCCAATCACCGGCTCCATCTACCTCTCTGACACCAACAGCCGACGTATCTACAAAATCAAGTCAACCACATCAGTGAAGGACATTGTGAAGAATTCAGAGGTGTTGGCTGGAACCGGAGATCAGTGCCTTCCGTTCGACGACACCCGCTGCGGAGATGGAGGCAAAGGCACCGATGCTACCCTTACAAATCCCAGGGGTGAGACTGCTTCTTCTCCACAGGCTTTTTTAACAGGATCTGTTTGAAAGGGACTTGTTTAGTAATGCTGGGGACAGCTCTCCTTTCCTATCCGAAAATAACCCAGGACTTTGCAGGCCTTCCCAAGCCAACCCACAAGCATGTCCTAAGGGCTCATCTTTGGAAAAACAGAATCACAGAGTCATTAAGGTTGGAAAAGCCCTCCAAGACCATCTGGTCCAACTGTCCCCCTACCACCAGTGTCACCCACCAAACCATGTCCCCAAGCACCACGTCCAACCTTGCCTTGAACACCCCCAGGGACGGGGACTCCACCACCTCCCTGGGCAACCCGTCCCAATGCCTGACAGCTCTTGCTGAGAAGAAATGTCTCCTCATTTCCAACCCAAACCTCCCCTGGCACAACTTGAGGCCGTTCCCTCTGGTCCTGTCACTGGTTACCTGTGAGCAGAGGCCGACCCCCAGCTCCCCACACCTTCCTTTCAGGCAGTTGTAGATGCACCTCACTCTCAGACCGTCCTGGTCTTCACACTGAGTGGCTGGGACAAGTGTCCACTGGGACAAGTGCCAGACCAGAGGTGTGTAGCAATGGGCATATGTGCAAAGAGCAATAGAATAAATCCACCCATCAATTTTATGCCCGCTTAACTACTTATGCTCCTTACCAAATAGCAGTGTTTGGTCCTTACCAATCTCGGTAGGATTCACCTATGTTCAGTTCATTAAGGCTCTCTTGGCATTAAAAAAAAAAAAAAAACAAACTCTATTAGCATTGCTATATGTAAAATACCAACAAAACCTGCAGATAGCTCAGAGATACATAAAATTCAGGTTTATACATTGACATGAGGCACCGTGGCATCTAACTTAAATGTTGTAGCGGGGTGGATGCTAATTTTGATATAGGAATTGTCTAATTCAGTATGACTTCACCTTTCTCCTGATTAGCTTACTTATATTTGATAAAGGCACAGCCAAATCAGAATAAAAGCATCACACAGCCTTCATGGCTGTGAACTAAATTGTTCAAAACAGGTTTAGCCAAACATATGCAGTCCTGCGTGTAGCCAAGACTTCAGTCTGGCAATCTCAAGGTAACAAGCCCTGCATATGGAGGATGTCGTTCCTCCCAGCTGTCCACAGCTCCTACGAAAAATTAAAAAAACACACAGAGGGTGTAAAGCTGGGGTGGAAGATTCTGTTGGTACACACACCTTCTGCAGTGTTTGTGAAGAGAGGAGGGAAGAGCCCCCGTGCAGAAATGGTGCTAGAAATGCGGCGTTTTTGCCTCCTGTGCTCTGCATCTTCTTGCCCAGTTGTTTGGATTGTGGGGAGTTATTTATAGGTTCTTGGCTTGAGCATCAGTGTGCTGTAGGTTTCCTTTTTCATTGCATCTGGGAGTGGTAGCTCCCTCCTTCCTTACCACAGCAATTTCCAAGCCCATCCCAAGCTCTTTGTAAAGCAGCTCCTCGGCAAAACCCAGGGATCCTCTAAAAAGTTACTTCCCAAAGAGCAGTCAGGGTGAAGGCAGCTGAGCTCTTGTTTCTCTTTCTTGGGAAGTTATTTTTCTTGACATAGAGATGACATTATGGTTACTGAATCCAAGAAATCCGAACCGATTTAGTGACCTTTTGTGTCAGCTCTACTGATTTTTGTTGTTGTTGTTACATGTGAGCTAGTTGTTTGCTGGCAGGATGCAGAAGAAATTACCTTGGGAGACCTGCTCTGTGCCAAAGAGCACTCAAGGCCAAACTGCTACCCTCGTAACATTCAAAGGGCCCAGCATGGGTTCCAGGCACTCCAGACTCCCATGAGGTGACCATTATACTGGGATGAAGTATTGCCAGAGGCACAGATGTAGAAAGGGAATGGCTACCTGTGGGCAGAGTAGAAATTGTCTCGTTGAAATGAGAGGACTGAGTGAAAAGAAAATTAAGTGACTAGGGCAGAGAGATTCAGACAGGCTAGCAGATGAGTCATGAGATCAGGGAATCCAGAAATCCGTAATCCAATTTTCTATACCACTTTGATGTTCGACCAGTCCAAAAAAAAAATTTTTTTGGACCTCCATTCTCCCTTGTACAAGATAAGAGGAATATCATTCATTTCCCTACACAGGTGGAGGTTGCGAGGTTTAGCTGAATTATGTTTCTGCATTCACTACGGGAAACAGAGCTCTGGAGTTCAAAGCTTTCAGCGCTGAAATCCTTCTTGTTGGCAATTCAGGCTCTCAGGAGGCTGTTCTTCCACCTCTATCATACCGCGGCAAAATGCATGCATTCGTTCCTCATCGCTCAGGAATTTCACAGAACAGAAGTAAATTGAGAGTGAAAGAGGAAATGACAGGAAGCAATATGGCAACAAGAAAATAATAATCCAAGAGCCCACACCCCTGATGGAAAGCTCGCAAACAGCATACCCTGATCTGGTTCTAGCCTGAGTCTGCAGTCTGCTGAGACAAAAGCTTTGGCAGGTGCGAGTCCCTTCCCATTCACCTCAGTAAATGATTAACAGTGAAAACTCACACTAACGATGTAATGTCAGCATTGTTTACACCGTGCATCCTAGCAGAAACATCCAGCAATTGCTCTTTCTTGGTGCGACGGTATTGCATAATAGTTCAAAATAAAAGTGAGCTATTGCACAAGTAGCCAGTAGTCCTCAGGCTACCCTCTGCTCCCCTCTCTTGGCAGGGAAAGTGAAGGGCCAGAGGAAATTAGAAAATGATTCTGCAGCTATAGAAATATCAGCTGGCCAGGGCGGGACTCGGAAAGTTCATCTCTTTAAGAATCACTACTCTTCATGGGACTCTACTTTTAAAGGCTACAGTTAATTTTTAACTGATGATAATTACCATGTATTTTAAGAACATCTTTGCAGCTTGTTCAAAAGGTGTAAGGAAACAAGGTCTTGCCTCCACTTTGACAATGCTTTAATCAGCTGATATCTGCAGCTTGCTGGAAAATACTGAAGGAATATAACCTGCCAGGTGAAAAACAGCAGTTCATAAAAACTGGAGAATCAGTCACGGGGTGTCAAAATAGGCTTTTGCCTACCTCCAGCCTCTTGGACCAATCGAGGATCTGATCTAAGTAGAACTTTTGGTTCTTCTTTCCGTGGAAGGAAACTCGTACCTTGAAGGCTGGTTCGTTCTGTGTCAGTGCACGTCTGAGTTGTACGAACCAGTCTCTGGACGTGCCCTGGAAGCACTCCTGGTGCCCAAGGGACACAGCCGCCCCCAGATATCACTGCTCACAGTGATTCTCCACTTTCTGAGCACGAGCCTTTTCCCCATAACATTGGTCACCTCTTCCAGTTCCCACCTCGCCTCCCACCAGTTCAGAGGGGATAATTTCTCCAAAGTGTGTTCTGGATAGAGGTCCTTGTCTTGGAGAGAGAGAAATCCTTTTTGGCTTACACAAGACATTAGGACGGATAAAAGCCACCCCTGGAATTTCATTCTTCCCCTATCTTTGGCTTCTCTGATAAAGGTAGGCTGTACAAATACAGGACAGGTAGATCGACAGAGGAAATAGTGGGGGCAGTTGTTTGATCAGAGTGTTTATCATAGCTGTTAGGAACCAATCTGATCCCTCTGTTCATTTGCCACAGAGCTCAGCAAAGCTTTCAGACGCCAGCGAATTTCAATGTATCCTTGCAAATTAAAGCGTTACCACTTTCTAATTATCATCTGCTAATAACGATCGCCTTCTACAAGCAATCTAAAGAAAAATTAAAACTCCAGCTTGTCAGAGCATTTGTTTTCATCTGAGTACTCACCAGTGGTTCTCCTTGGGAAAAAAATGTTGTGGCAGAGAAATTACCAAGGAGCCAGCAATTAAGAGAGACGGCAGTGACAAGTCTATACAATAGGAAGATGGTTTCAGAAAGGACAGGGCTGGGGCCAGGGGTGTCTCATTCATTTAGCACCACAAAAACAATGCAAAATGCAGTAATTGATTTGGGGACAGATTGCTTCCTTCGCTGCGTCCTGCTGAATGTGTAAACAAAATCTCAGTTGTTCGCTAAGTGTTCTCGGGTTTGACAGAATTATAAGAAGAAACTCAGCCTTCCACAAGCACTTAGAATTTGTATCATCAAATAATAACGTAAGGGCTATTTCAGGGAGGACCAGAGGCTGATTGAACAAAATATCTTGTCTCTAACTGTGGCCAGAAAAGACACATAGGGAAAGGGGCAACAACAGTGACCTTTCCCTGCCAACACTCCGGTCATTGACATTTGGGGAGCTTTCTGAAGAGATTGCACCTGGACCCGTGATTAGATGCCACCATCAATTTGTTGAGAAACCTCGCTGAACACCCATTCTTTTTCTTTGAAGACATCCTGTGCTAATTTCCATGACTTATTTAGCCACAGTCTGAAGAAGTCTTGTCTTTTTGAGACTAGAAGAGTGTTTGTTGTTCTTCTCTCCCTGCCTTTCCTAATCCATTCTTGTCCTCTAGCTCCTTTCTTGACCACTGCAGAGCCCCAAGTTGATCATTGCAGAAAACTTGCACAGGAATTCCACCTTCTTTTTTTTTCCTGTGAGCTATTTTACGGCTTGTCATTGCATATGGGTAGTTAGACTTACTCCTTCCCCTGTGAATTCCTCTGTACTTATTGACATTGATTTTCATCTGCCATTTTATCACCCAGTTATTCAGCATCCAGCCTGACAAGAAAGCTCTGAATCTGGATTCCTTTAGTACCTATTTTTTCACTCAAAAGGGTTCTCCCCACCCTTTCTTTTTTTATTTTTCCAAGTAGAGCTATACGTGCAGTGCAATCACTTGTAGAGGTTTCTTTTTTATAGCAGAGTCATTGTGTTCCAGTATTTGCAGTGGCACCTTGCACTGTCACTTCCTCACGCCACAAGGTCCTGACATTTCAAGCAAATGTCATCACATCCCAGCTTTCTACCAGCACAGCTCACTGGTGCGATGCACGGGGTGCCGCAGCCCTCGTTCCTTACGGGATCGTAGACTATCCAGGAGGAACCAACATGATTTCCTACCGCATCTATTTCATAACTCGGAGCTTAAAATTTGGACCTGCAACACCACCTAGTTAATGGCAGCAGATGTTTTCTCTCAGTAGCTGTGAGATTGAACTTCGAGCTGTGTGCTGAAAGTCTTTAATTCCCCTTATGTTCCTATGGAAACATGAGAGGAGCCTTCTGCCAAAGCAACCCAAGGCCTTTGCCTTTACATGCGTAACATGCGAATTACCCGTTTCGGTGCCCGTTTCCAGCTCCCAGCACTGGAACTGTGCCATAATCAGATAGGAGACACAGAAATCCCTATCAAAAAGTTTGATCTGACCTCTACAATCTGCTGCATAGAAGCTGTGAGATGCCTCTTTCTCTGCAAGTCGTCCCTCCGAAGACACTTGTCTCGGGGAGAGCAGGGCTCCTCTTTGCAATTCGATTTAATTCCGAGGCAATCAGGTAAACTCAGGAAGGGACCGGAGTATTTGCTGTGCGAGGGGCAAGTGGAAAAAGGAATTAGACCTTTGACAGGCTGAAAACTTTGTTACCCTGCAGAACATCCTGGAAAATGCCAGGTAATTGAGATTGCTAGGCTCCGTGGAGGAGGGATAAGCAGAGAAGTGCTCCGTGATAGGAATGCACGCACCTGCCATCGCCCCCAAGCAGGGTGATAAGTGGCAACTTTTCTATCCCACTTTAAGTTATTTGGCTGTGCAAGCTCTTTGTCTAAGCCGGAATGCAAAATAAAGTTGTGCTGTATCAACCGATCGGAGCCAAGGTATGCCCGGATTATTATTGCTGTAACTGGTTAATCAGAGCAGCCATCAGAGCTCAGCACCGCGCACCGAGCGGCTGTCAGCACACGCTGCTGATAAGTCCAATCCAATCCATATGGAACTAGCTAAGAGAGAAAATTCTGCCTCATTTAAAATCGCATTATCCAGCCTGCCACCCTTCACTGCCTTTTGGCCTGTCACGCAGACTAATGGACAGGAGCCCTGAAAAAGACTCGTTGTGAACCTGGGACACGGGGTAAGAGCCTTTTGCGCCTGACAAAAGACAATTAAGACCAAGCGAACCTTCTGTCGTGCCTCCTTTTGAAAAGCACATGCAGCACATTGCTTGAAGAGCTCAGCTGTACTCCTGCTTGTCAAGCAAACACCACCAAACCTTAAGGAACTTGCCATTTGGTGGGCAAAATAATTAGAGGAGCGGGAACCTTCCAAGCAGATGTGCCAATATCTCGGCTGGCTCACCGACCATGGTGCCAGCTTGGGCACGATGCTGACAGATCTCATGGCAGGCAAAAACAACTTCTTTTAAGTCATGGATGCAAGCAAGACATTGATGCAGATTCCTCCAGATCTCTCTGTAGCTTTTGACAAGGTGCTAAGATACAGCTGATGGGTTGTGTAGGAAGAATAAATGGCCACCACTGCTGCAGCTTCTCCTGCGGCATTCAGGTGTGCAACAGGTGCTTGCCACTCCTCTTTGAGGTTCTTCGTTCGAGGTCTTGCAAAGATCAGTCGTGTCTTGGCAGGAATTAAGTGCAGGTATTGGAATGTAGGACTGGAAGCAATCTTTTGGATCATTTATTCCTGTCATCCATTATCCCAGAAATCCTGTCATATAATCCCCTCCAAAATTAATGAACTCCGTCTTAAAAGCAGCAAGTAATTTTTTTTTTTCTCCTCACTGCCCCAGGCGCTCTTCTGAAACCTTCCTGCTCTGCTGGTCAGATACCCAATCCAGGTCAAAGTGATGCCCTTCAGGCAGGGAGATGCTGTGAAGAAGTCAGGAAAAAAAAACACATTTTTTACCTCCCAGCAAAAATACACAGCTCCTATTCAAGTCAGTGATCTGCAACGGCAGTGTCCTGACTCCTAATTGACTTTGACTCAACAGGTCGCAGCCCTGTCTGAACCCCTCCTTTTACCTCAGCAAAATGGAGAAGTTTGTTCTTTCTCCCAAACAATGACTTAATCCCGAGGTTTTCTTGTCATTACTTCCAGGCTAGATTATCTTCTGCGCCATTTCATTTCCTCTGTAGATTTCTCTATGACCAAATATGATATATTTTTCCACGTATCATCCACCTCTGTGGCTCCCAGCCCATACAATAGTTACAGTGCTGGCTAAAGGCCATAATTCTAATTTCCAAAGCAATCAGGGGATTAGTCCCTGCTACATGAAAGGCGAAAACTTTTGATCTGTGAGTTGCTGCATCTGTAATTCACAGCATACCTCACAGTGGATGAAGACGGAGGGTAAATGTTTCAAACAAGGGGATCTGGCTGTAACAGAGCATTCTGGAGAAACACAAGTTCTGGTCGCTTCTCAGAAACATTCTCAAAGCTTTCTGTCTGCAACAGATTTTCCATCATATCTGTCACTGTGATGACAGCCAAAAAAAACATTATGGAGAAGATTCATCTCACTAACTTTATCTGTCTATGCTGTAAATGTTTCCTGTGGAAATACTTGCTGTAATCTCCTTTTGTAGTCAATGAGGAGGAAAAGGTGCTTCTGGAAGGATTCGCATAATCTTCTGTGGACATCTGCTTTAGGGTGATATGCATTGCACCCCAGAAAGGTGTTTCTCTCTGCTAAATGGAAAACCTCCAGCTACTTGCTTGCATGTACAATACAGATGTCTACTTCTTGCCAAGTGATTGCTACCCTGCTAATGAAAGAAACCAAACAGGAAGATCCTAATATTCATATATTCCAAGCAGAGTTTTCACCTGAATAGAAAAGGGTGTTACACGCTTCTCCATTCCTGTACTGTTCTTTTACATTCTTTGAGTGTCTTGAAGACACTTAAATATTATGCTGAGCAGCATTCTGCTACCGTAGGATAGATGAGATGGATGACTCTATTAGTATCTGTGGAGTTATTTTTAATTTATACTAGCATAAAAGAGAGGTGAATGGGGCCCTTAACTTCTTATTCCTGCCTTAGTCATGAACACTCTCTACGACCTTGTGAAAATTGCTTTATCTCTTATTTTCCCAGCATGTAAAATTAAGATGCTCACACTCACAGGCTGCTATGAGGTCTAATTAGTAAGTGTAAAGCACTAGGAAAACCTCTGATGAAAGATGCAGGGTATAGCTGGCCTGGGATAAAGAGGATTAAAGGAGGTTGTGGTAACATAACAAATACTTGAGAAATGATGCCTAGGGGGAAGTGAAATGGCACATATCTTTAGGTGAGGAAACAAGAATCAGCAGTCTGTAACTGTTGTTGGCAGACTTCAAATCCACTGGTAGGAGTGCGTCTACAAAGGGACGATGAAATAAATCACCTCGCAATGTTCAGAAACAGGTGAGCTACTAGAGATGAGTAGGATTATCCCAGCAGAAACCCTTCCACATTTATCCATCTGGAATTTGACTGACCTGGTGGGTCTTTCAGAGCCTTTCTCATCACTGTCTCTGAAACGTTTCCCAGTGTAACATTTTCATGCCCATGGCTTAATATTCATACCATGAGCAAGGCATCATGTTTCTGAACACGTAGAACACGTAGTTATTAGAATCCTTTTTGAATGCCATAAAATATATTGTTCCCAACCAAACCAGCAGTCTTACACTTTCATGAGTCAGACCAGACCCATTCATCTCATATTTTCAGGTTGCTATTCCTTTCTGACTGATGTGTTTTTTTCTTCCCCAGGCATCACTGTGGACAAGTTTGGGCTGATTTACTTTGTGGATGGCACAATGATCAGGCGGATTGATCAGAATGGGATCATCTCAACAGTGCTGGGTTCCAATGACTTGACATCTGCTCGGCCTCTCAGCTGTGACTCTGTCATGGACATTTCTCAGGTAAGACAACCCTTTGGTTTGGTTCTCTGCGGAATAAAAGCCTAGGCATTCACCTTGTCTGCATGTCTGTGTGCCTCCCCAACTTCGACAAGGAGATAAGGACTTAAGGAGAATTACATCCCTACATATTCTGTAGCATGAAAATTACTGAGTCAAAAGAGAGCTCCTATAAAGACTGAAAGACCTAACTCCGAGAGTTGCTGGAGAGAGAGATTTTAAAGACTTCTTTCAGAGCTCCCAACCAACTGTGTGAAACAGATTCCTGGGAAAGCAGGTTTCATTAGGCTCATTTCTCAAGAAACTAGTTGCTTTAAATTAAAAAGGCCAGGCAACTATACTTATTTTAGTGGGGATATAACACTTTGCTCTGTTATAATAACTTAGCAAACCATGGTTTTTTTTTCATTGCTTCCCTCCATTCTGATTTGGCCCAGCAAAATTTTAGGCCTGAATCGAATTAACATCTAGGAAATACTGATTGGAGGCTGTGGTGCCAAAATTAGCAACAGCAGGAAAACAAGAATCTTGAATTGCATCAGATTGCAAATTGTTTGCAGCTACCATCATGCTGGGCTTTTAAGTCCTGCTGCTTAAAGGTGGAGGGGAAAAAAAAGAGAGAAAAAGAAATCTCAGTTTGCTGATTGCTTTGCTTCTGGATAGTGAAGAAGAGAAATCTGTTACAGCCCAGCACTCAGTTTTGTGGGGCACTGGCCAACTTGTCAAATTGTGCCAGTTTCGAGATGCTGTCCTTTGAAACCTTTGTGCCACTCGTTGTTTGCTTGGCTAGAGGAATGTTGCCCTCTCCTATGAAAATACAGATCATAGCTGGAGGGCTAAGTACTGTTATTCAGCCACAATAGATGTCAATGGGGTTTCCTTTTTGTAACTACCTAGATAATTTCCGTGCTCCCATATGGAATCTGTTCTTCTTGTTTTTCTCTCTAATTTGAAAAGGTTATTCTTGCTTCTTTGCAACTGGTTCCCACTGTCCGCAATTTATGAACAAGCTGAAATTATGAGTTTAAAAGCTCTCATGCCTTCTATAAAAGTAAATTTTGCTGGTTAAAGGCCATTTTGTAGTATGTTTCTCATCTTAAAGGCATGTTTTTTCTTTATCCGAATTTCAGGGGCAGTTACCACAAGACCATTGAGGATTCAGGCTTTAAAAAATATCCTCTGTCAAGTTATGTAGCTTATATGCATACCAGTGTCATACTTAAACATTTCTGAGATGAGCTAAAATGGATCAGCAAAAGCCTCTTTCTTTCCCTTCACAAAATTACAGGAGCCATTCCTAGATTAATCTGTCCTGTGATGGACAGATTAACCAGTCATGTTCTGGACAGACACACCAAAGACAAGATTAATGAGGGGAAAAAAACAAACAAACAAAAGCAATGAACGTCTAAACAAAACCCAGCTTGGGAAGTAGCTTTTCATTATTTACAGTGCATAGAAGGGTCTTTTCTGTCAGGTCCCTGAGGCTATCTGGGACATGAAATATTTAGCTGCCAATGTTGACAAGGAGTGTTTTTTAAGAAATTGAAAATTCCCTTGTCGGTTCAGTATAAACTCTGCTCTTGATACTAACTCAAGGCTGAGGAGCTTAAAGACCACTGGAAGGGATGGAGGCATGCATTATTGAAGAGGAAACCACGGGCTATAATGTTTTACTACAGGAAGGGTTAAAATAGGCCAGGAGCTGAGAAAAGGAAGAATTTGCAAACGGAGAATCAGAGTAGGCAGAGCTCAGAACTGTTTTTAGCCATGAAACTGAGCTTCACAAGCCCAGACATTAGAAGGGATAATGAACTGAGTACCATGCAACTGATGCTCTTAAAACAAAGCAAAACAAAAAAAAAAAAAAGTTGAAAAGTGATTTAAACATGAGTAGAAGCACCAAAAGTAAAGCATGGCTGTGGCAGAGATGGTCAAGCACAGGCTTTAAAAGTATGAGTCTTCTGTGTGTTCCTCTAGTTCTTGCCTGGTCTCTTCTTGTTCTTGGTTTCAAATGTGTGCCCTTCC
This sequence comes from Anser cygnoides, assembly GCF_040182565.1. Taxonomy (NCBI): domain Eukaryota; kingdom Metazoa; phylum Chordata; class Aves; order Anseriformes; family Anatidae; genus Anser; species Anser cygnoides. The sequence goes on from NC_089873.1 coordinate 208,217,028, forward strand.
CACAGCTCTCAGTCACAGCACATCCATTGCACCATTTGGTACAGGGAAAAAAAAAAAAACAAACATACACAGGAGAAGGGAGAATGACACAGAGTGGACAGTTCTTCAGTTAACCACTAGGTATCAAGTCCACCTGCTCTAACTTCGAGTTGCCTGGCTGACTGAAAGGCAGGATATAACCAGAACAGCTGTTCTTTTTTAACTAGTTGAATATCTATTTAAAAGACTGCCTGGAGGTGACCAAGAGTATTCTTCAAGGTTGTTCATTTCCAATTCCACTTCACACCTCTGTTATGGAGAAGAGACACAATTAAGAAAACATGTAAGCACTGTTTGACTCCCATCAGCACAACATTAACCTTTTTTACATACAAAAATGAAATAAAATAAAATAGTAAGAAAAGGAAAAAATCTCACAGTCCTTGTTAAAAAAAAAAAAAGAGAAATTATCCTGAATTCTGTTAGTAGACCTTTCTTGGGTCTGAAAACTGAAAGAGTAAACTCACCTGAAAAGACAACATTTTGCACAAATAGAGCTAGAAATAGAGACCTTCTAGCACTCACTCACTTGTAATGTTACCAGTCATTGCTTCAGTTTACTTGTGTCTATGGATTATCAGTGTAGAACTGGAATGTGTCACTATTACTTGAACCCATTCTTCCACTATGTTCAAAAAATATATTAAAAAACAAAAAACAAAAACAATGTAAAGACATAAGTATTTTATTTCACAAAGTGAAATAGCCTGAATTTCTTGTGATTTGCTATTTTTGCATTTTTGCAGCATCAAGCACAAAATAGGTGCTTATAACTTGGTGTACACAAATGCTGATGCAGCTGCCAGCTTTCTGTATCTCTTCATGTCATTTACCCAGAGGAGCAGGGCCACTTGTCTGGAAAATCCTTTAGCTGAAGGATCATTGTTTTGTTTGACTGATCAGTTTCACAGCACTTCAACCAACAAAATTCCCAGTCCCAGGTCTCCACTCTCAGGTCCAGGCTCTATGAGTCCAAAGAGTGTAGGGTGGTTCAAAGAGGGGAAATCTCATTTGAATCTGAAACTTCTAGTTTCCTCCTATTTCACATTCTCCTGGTACAACACTGTCAGCTCCTGTGCTCCTAGGGCACTGATGTCACTTTGCACGGGATGAGACACCTCACACCAAGGTGGAGAGACAAAAAAGCCATAGAATAGAATCATAGAGATCATTAAGGTTGGAAAAGCCCTCCAAGATCATCTGGTCCAACCATCCCCCTACCACCAGTATCACTCACTAAACCATGTCCCTAAGCACCATGTCCAGCCTTTCCTTAAACACCCCCAGGGACGGTGAATCCACCACCTCCCTAGGCAACCCGTCCCAATGCCTGACCGCTCTTTCTGAGAAGAAATTTCTCGTAATTCATGGTACAATGAAAGCAGAAGAGCATCTGCCTCTACCCATCACCTGCCCCCATGAAGCAAAATGTGGGTGTCCATGTGTGTCTCCCTCCTGTGAGAGGCAGCCAAACCCACTCATTCACTCCAGGGTGATGCCTTCTGTGGTCACATATAGTAATAATAATAAGCAGTAATAATAATTTGTGCTTCTTTTACACTTCTTCCTTTTACTCCACATTGAAACATCCTCACTGAGATTGAGTTATAGCAATCATATGGTGAAAAGAGGTCTCATTGTAATAATTTCCTTGTGTTGTTTCACCATCAAGGTTCGTCTCGAATGGCCCACAGATCTGGCAGTCAACCCGATGGATAATTCGCTCTATGTGCTCGACAACAACGTTGTGTTGCAGATTTCTGAGAACCACCAAGTGCGCATAGTGGCGGGGAGGCCCATGCACTGCCAGGTGCCGGGGATGGATCACTTTCTCCTGAGCAAGGTGGCGATCCACGCCACCCTGGAGTCCGCTACCGCCCTAGCCGTCTCCCATAACGGGGTGCTGTACATTGCTGAAACGGATGAGAAGAAGATCAACCGCATCAGGCAGGTCACCACCAATGGAGAGATTTCTCTTGTGGCCGGTGCACCCAGCAGCTGTGACTGCAAGAACGACGCTAACTGTGACTGCTTCTCGGGGGACGATGGCTATGCCAAGGATGCCAAGCTCAACGCGCCATCCTCCCTCGCAGTGTGTGCAGACGGAGAGCTGTATGTCGCTGATCTCGGAAACATCCGAATACGCTTTATTCGGAAGAACAAACCATTCCTCAACACGCAAAATCTGTATGAGTTATCCTCACCCATAGACCAGGAACTCTACTTGTTTGACACCAGTGGTAAGCACCTTTATACTCAGAGCCTTACCACCGGAGATTATCTTTACAATTTTACTTACTCTGGAGATGGAGATATAACCCTGATCACTGACAACAACGGCAACTTAGTCAACATCCGAAGAGATTCCACGGGGATGCCACTCTGGCTGGTCGTGCCTGATGGCCAAGTCTACTGGGTGACCATCGGTACCAACAGCGCTCTCAAGAGTGTAACCACACAGGGGCATGAAGTGGCCATGATGACTTACCACGGCAACTCTGGTCTCCTTGCCACCAAAAGCAATGAAAATGGCTGGACAACATTTTATGAGTAAGTATATTATGAATATTATGCTGCTGACTTCATTCTGTGTCCTCTGAACCATGCAAACTTGTTAGATTTTTAACAGAGCTGAACAGAGCTGTAGTCCAAATAAAATGTTCAGAACAGAAAATATTAGATCTCACACAAACACTTCATATTAGATGTACGTGTGTTAGAGTTTAAATAAGCTCTCTCTACCAAATCAACTTCAGACAGAGGATATGCTGAGTTTTTCTAAATCAGCTAAGGAATTTGGACACCTGCTTCTCCTTAACTATAGCTGGGATTGGAAATTTAGTCTGCATGTCAGAGAATTTTGTTTGGCTTTGAAAGCCCTGAAAGTGTGAAAGTTCCATCAGATCCTCTTTTTCTCAGCTTTTCACCTACTTCTTGTGCTCCAGTGTCTTTTTTCAATTGTTTGAAATGGCTGATATAGAATGACAACTGACAATGACTAATGACAGCTTGCTCAGAAAATGATTCTGTAATTAATGGACTGCTCTGTTTCTGTTGTGGTTGGCCCCACTAAACTTTAAAAATAATTTCAGAGCTATTCAAGACCATCCCTGCCCAACAAATTTTTGAGCAGAGAGAAGGTGGGATGCAGTGAAAAATGCAGCAATGGCAGTGACGAAGATTTGTGTTTTTATTTTATGTTACTATTAGCAATTCCCTGCTTGTAAAGACCATAAAGATAGTATACTTCTGATATCAAATAGGAAAAAGATAGATTACTCAAACAAGGGCCTCTAGAAGGGTGGTCTACAAATTCATCCTGCTGTTGAGAAAACCATTCCCCTCTTCCTTAGTTCCATTTTTATTCTCAAATTGCAGCCTTTTTGAAATGCTCTTTTTAGCACATAATTTCCCATATAGTTTGAGTGGTTACATGGAAGCATTCAGATACCATAATAGTAGACCCATTGTAGGAGACCAATTTGGCTAGAATAGATAGTTCCCAAGATTACAAAGACAAAAACTGGGGAGAAAAAAAAAAAAAAAAAAGGAAAAAAAAAAAAAGGAGATAATCAGGGAAGGAAAGCTGGCTATACCCACATACACCCGTATCTGTGTGTTAGATGTGCAGTTGTTTTGGCTCTTCCTTTAAAATGCTCCAGGCCCAGTTTTGAGTTTCTTTGCTCTTGCCTCTAAAAGAACTGATGGAAACTCTGTGATGAATCTTTTGAAAGGTTATTTGCATTCCATCAAGGTTCTGTTTGCAATTACTACAGCAATATTCTTCAGTGAATCAAAGTTAATACCCTTCCATCTCTTACACTGAATTTGCTTGAGGGAGGCTTTAGGGAGGAAAGATAGGGTGTTTTTCTCTATAGGAGTGGAAGCCTGCTTTATTGTCAGGACCATCATGCTAAATCAAGACAATATTTTCTTTTTGTAAAGAACCCAATAGTTCCTGGGCTTGAAAACAGATGTAGCAATGGACAGTGAAGTAAACTAAACATTACAGCCACTAATGGTCAGATTTCTACCTAAAGCATATTAAAAGTGTGACTGAAAGTATCAAGGAGATAAAATGAAACAGAAGCTAAAATCCAACTTAGTCTGTGGATATATTTATAACAGTGATCCATTATAGCTTGCTATCCAACAAAATAGAGCATTTGTGAAAGTCATCATTCTGGTCCTTTTATGCACTTCAGAAGAGTCATAAGAAAGCTTTTTAGAGCTAAATGGAAGACAGTATTCTCCAGTGGTTAGGCTATGGAAATCTTGACTAGAGCAAGTCAGCACTATATGATAGCACAGCATCACTGAAAATAGAGTTGGGAATGTGTCTTCAGAGATATCTCATCCAAACCTGTGATCAGTTATCTCTATTTAACTGTTCCTGACAGATTCTGATGTAACTTTATACAACTACGGCGTAAAAGCCTCTCTCTGAACTAGTTACCTCAGCCTCCCTTTATAGGCAGCGGAGAGAAACAGGTACTTTCAAGGTGAGTTTCGGATGAGTTATGTCAGATATTGTGGCTTTAGGATGTAATGAGACAAGTAGTAGCCTGAAAGTTCCTCTCCATAAAGGCAGTCCAGAATGATTAGCTCTGACAGGGGTGTTTACATTGCAGATATCTACGATTTGGTCAAATGAATCCTGTCAAAGTGATCTAAGTTGTTGATAAATACTGCTAGTGATAATAATGTCTTTACCTATCTTATTGTTAAAGTTTGGTCTTACTGTCAAAATACCTTTTTAATATGCTCAGTCTAAGTCTTCCTTGCTTGAACTGAAGACTGTCACTTCTCGGCCTATCCTACCCTATCCTAGCCTGTCTTATCCTATCTGATCCTTTCCCAGCCTGTCCATTAGGTTGGTCTTCTCCTCTTCTCAGCTGTGAAAAAGGCATATTAAATGTCTCAAGAACTTCCTCTGAAAAGGTAATCAGCAATAGGAGGTCACTCAGTGGGGTCGTTCGGAGTGAATTGGCAGAGCTTGATTCTACCCTGGTTTTGCGTGCATAATCTGGAAAAAAATATGAAATCAGAACTGGTAAAATGAGAAGGTTAGTAAATAAGGGTGAGATCCTTAGATTTATTGATAAATTAAGTTTCATTTAAACATATTATGTTATTATCACACGGTTTACTGCCAAGGTACAAATGTAACAGGCCACATCTAAAGAATGGGGCTGAGCATTGACTCTCAGAGGTTGCAGTAAACAAATCATGAAGCCTTCCATGGCAAATCTGTCTAACCCATTGCTTGGATGGAAAAATAAAACGAATATGTTTACTCATCCCTCCCTGCTTTAGTGAGTAGAAGGGAGCTGGTTTTCTCCCTGTACAACATTGATGAGGCTAGTACTATCAGTTCTGGTGTCTGCAGTTTATGAAGGATGGGGAAAATCGAAGAGTGTGCAGAAAAAAAAAAAAAAAAAGTTCAAAAATGCAGTCGTGGGGAGAAAATGCTTTATGCTTGAGAACTAAAACAACTTGATCTGTTTATCTTAGCACAAGAAGTGTCCAGATCACAGCATGTCAGCACAAAACTGTCACCTACAGAAGGACTCTCAGCCTAGCAGAGAAAGGCACGAGAAGGGCAAAGGGCTAGAAAAGCAAAGGTAGAGACATTCAAGTTGACAGGACAGTGTAATTTTTTAGGGCTGAGATTAGCTAACCGGTAGAGCGACCAACTGTGAGAAGCAGTATATTCTCCATTTCTCGGTATCTTAAATCATAACTCTGGATGCCTTCCCTAAGATGTATTTTCTCTAGACAGAAGATATGCATGAGTCAAACACAAACTGCAGGGATGAGTGCAGGCATGGCAAGATGAAATGTAAATTCCTTGATAGCCAAGAAGTTGAAGAAGATGGTGTAAAACAAATTGATGTTTGAAACCTGCAGGTTATTGGTTTCTGTATCAGAACATCGGGAAATTTACACTGGGGAAGTTTAAGTGATTTAGAGAAATCCTGTGATCATGAGCGACCGGAAGGTGCTCTGAGTTGTTTTCAGTCCTGGCTAAGGGGGAAGGTGAAGCCCCTATTTCCATTTTGCTTGCAGCCGAGGAAATAAAGACATCAGATCTGACTCTGAGGAAAAGCTTGATGGTTCTCACTGCACATAACAGTTGTTTATGGCCCCAGGCAGGATGGGCACCACTGCTTTAAAAGTTAAGGGTAAGCATAAATTCAGCTGGCAAGTTTACACTGCACCAGTGGCCCCATGAAGAACATCCCTGTAAGATTTACCTTTACCTTACTGTCTGTGGAGGACCATAAAACCAGATACCCAACACGAAAAAGCGATGGTGTTGCAAGAGTGACAATACTACATAGGTACGTGTCCAGCATCTCTGCTTCTCCTTTGGTTGTTGATCTTACCAGGGCATTTCTCAGCTTTTATCGTACGGCTGCAAAGAGCTGTGATATATGGACACGTTGGTGAGACTCCGGAGAGGAGAGAAGAGGATATGTTTGGTATGTTGACCCCGCAGCAGAAGGCAAACCAGGGAATCCAGGTCCTCCAGGGGTTCAGGAAGGAGACAGGTGCTGTTTTCAGGGGGTGGCAGGCTTGCTCACAGCACTTGCAGCTCTTCCTTGCACCCTTCCTACACCAACACCTGCTGTAAGAGTCCTGCTTGATTGGGTTTAGCACAGAGCAAGGTTCAGTATCTAATGGCATGCAGTTCCCCCTTCCTTTGAGAGTGAAACTTAGCTCCCTGCAGTAATTAGCCTGTCCCTAAAGACCTACCTAGGACTTCTTTGAGGGTTTTCGTATTATATAGACCTCTGCCTCCGCAGAGGGCTTGACATTCACTGTCAATTAATGCAGGACAGCTCATCTTGTCCAGTAACCGGATTAAAGACTTGCCTTCCCGTTCAACCCGTGACAGTGATAATCAGTGGCAACGGAGGTTGATCTGGATGCTCTGCCAGGGTAACAGCTTCTCGTTGTCCAGCTCCTCAAGTCAAAGACAAAGGATGCTGTGTGACTGCTTTGTTGTTGCTGCTTTTCCACTTGACATGAAAAAATCGCTACCAGCCTTCACTGAGCTGGTTACCCTTGCTGTTTATCTCTACTTCAGAATCCGGATTTTTTTTTTTTTAATGTATTTGTTTAAATCAAGAATATGGCAATTATCTTGATTAGCTCATGGAGATGGTATCACTGTACATTAATTCAATTTCCCTCTGAGCCAAAGTCAAACCTTCTATGCATTATTTAACCCAGATGAGGCTCTTTCACTTAGGTCCTTTGTGTGCCCAATTAGTCCTGAAGGTCACCTCCTCTGGTGCAGAATTAAATACTTACACATCACTGCAGTCAAGCCCACAAATTCAAAACCTTTCCATGGGCTGCCCAAGAAATGGCAGAGAGCAAAGGGGAACGTGGAGCCAGATCTCTGGATGGGAGGGGAGGGAAGCATTGACCCGTAATGTAGGAAGGTGTTTAATAGAGGACCAAACTCTGCCAAACCTATAATGGTCTGAAGGTAGGAGCCAGCTGGGCTGAGGACACGGGAGGACCTTGGATGGCTTCCTGACACCCCCAGCACTCAGCAGAGGTCCCACCCCAGCACCAGCGGTGCTTGGTGCCGAACCAACGCTCTGGTCTGGGTGACTGGGACACCAAAACAGGGGTAGAATGACCATGATAAGCATTAACCCAGACTCGATCTGCCTTGCAGGTGGCATAAAAGCTGTGCAATTTCTTCTCTCGTAGTCAAAACCAGAGATAAATAACACTCATTACCTTTAGAGGAGCAGCCACCTCTTGACTTTGAGAAAAGCTAGCTTGCTGCATTAATAACATCCCTTTATCACCAGCTGATATCTCAGGTCATACACAGAGATTTATGGGATTTGTTGGCGTCCTTGGTTTAGCGTAGTTCAAGTGAGGGTCTCTTCCCGCGGCTGCAGCAGGCTGGAGCAAAAGAAACACGAGCCACTTTTGCTCTCCCTCCTCTTCTGCCTCTTAGCAAGTTTTCTTTGCTCCACAATTTCTTCACGATAATATAACCCAATTCTTCATTGTTCCTCTGCAGAAGCTACAGTGAAACTCCAGTAAGTGCCAAGATAAAACAACACCTCTCCAGTCCTCTCGCTAAGTTGTGAGGTCATGTTTGGAGCCCGTGGCCTGGCCTGAAACGCAGCTAGAAAGGTCTTCATCTTCTGGTTTGGGCAGCCAGAAAACTCTGCAGACAGTGGCTGCAGCCTGGCTTTGTGTCATTAGGGAGAGGACTCGCCTTCATACATATTTGAGTAGTATCGGTTTGTCTATTATGGATTTATTTTTAATGTTGTGTTTAATGTTGTTTGAAAAATTGCGAAGAGACAGGCTTGTTGAGAGGCGGCGGGTGCACGGCTGTATAATCACACACAAAATATAGTTTGCAAAGTACATTAGGACACTTTGGCACTAAATGCAATATTATTACAGTGATTTTTTTTCCAATCTATTTGACTCGTAGTTTTAAAAGGCTGATGAAATGTGAAAAAGCTAAAATGAGGAAACTCGGAGGCTCAGGCAAGGAATTGATTTCTGAATAGACGGTACTTAGGATGCTCTCTTTAATTCCCAAGGCCCAGGTCTCTACACAATGGTAATGTGATAAATGAAAGCTCTGAATGTTTACAAGCTAACAATTAGGCCTCATAAGCACCAAATACCATTTTAATTCTGGGCATTGAACCTTAGCTAAATACGTTTCCAATTGGGAATGGATGGCAACAGCTTCCTTTGCTGGCCTAATAATTGTCACTGTAATTGTGAACGCTGAGGCTGTGCAGCAGGTTTGAATGGGAGGCAGCAGCTGTGTTAGCAGGTGATGAATTCATTGCTCCGAGTGGCTGCTGCGCGTGCACTCCCATGTTTCAGCATTTCCTTAATTCAGAGCATTTGGAGAACACAGAAGTCTCAGGCTGTGATGAAAACTGGCCCACGCCTAAATCCCGAGGCTGTGGAAACCTGGCCCAGGGGGGCTTAGCTGCGAAATGAGTTGACTGGGAGAGATTTATCTTACCCCAAATACCAGGGCACATATCTGCAGCCGCTTGGCCTTCCTCTCCAAGCTGAGGATGAGTCCTCTAAGTGCCTTTGTAGGGCTGAAGGCAGGGATAGAAGGTATGGACACAGCCATGTCAATTATTTAACATGTTAAGCACATTATCTGCTTGGGATGCTGAAGCCTTCAAGCTCGTGTGTCCGGGGAGACTGCGGGGGTGTGAGAGATGACATCAGGTATGTGCCGTATGCTCGAATTCAGGGGAAAAGAGGGAAATGCTCCAGTCCTGAGCAAAACAGAAAAGAGGAAAGGATCTGCTTGCCAAGAGCAAAGCACCGCGTGTCTCCTTTTGCACAGCCACCGCAGCACTAAAAGGAGCTTTTGTCTGGCCGTGAGTGTTTTACACTTCATCTGCCGCTAATTAAAAGCCATAATTAAAACCGGAGCAGTCTAGTTGTGCTGCCTTCCCCCCCCACCACCCCCTTGCAAGGCGTGACCCCCTCGCAGCTGCAGCTAGGTGAGCTGTCACCCCAAAGCGAGCGCTCCGACGGTCCCCGCCTGGCTCCTGGGCAGAGCTGCAGCAGACGCAGGGAGCACAGATGGTTCGGGTTACTCCTGACAGAGGCTAATGTGGTGACGAAGGAGGTGCCAAAAGTCTCATGTACACGTGCAGGCATCTTAAACGGATTCCAGCATGCCATCACAGGCTGCCGTGGGCCAGAATGAGCCTTGCTCCTCGGGACACAAAGTCCCAAATGGATGCTCTTGGTGAACTTCTCCCCTGGCGTGTGAGTTTTGTGCGGCTGGAAAAATGTAACCATGTAAATTATGCTTGTTGTACTCGTTTTGACTTAAAAAGAAAAACACATGCAGAGATTTAGGCACCATCATACTCTCTCTTTTTTTTTTTTCCTGTTTAACCCAGTTTGCACAGGCAGAGGGTATCAGCATATTTGCCCGCTATCCCACCACTGTGGAATAGCAAAAAATCAGCTTTTGCTCTCGTTTAGTGGGATGAGAGGCTGCAAACGTACGTGAGCAGGTACCTTGTCTGATCTCCAGGATGCTGGGGAAGTCGAGTAGTGCCGAGCGGGTGGCAGGAGAGATGTTAAGAGGTGTCTGGGGACATCGTGGAGGAGCCCAAAGCTGCTGGGAGTGGAGTGGAGGGTTGTTTAAAGGAAGGAGCGGCCTTTACCAAGCACTGGAGGACCATTTGTGAGGGTGCTGTGGGCTGGATGTCCAGGAATAAATAAGAGTTAAGGATCTGCATGTCTGCTGCTGCTTGGGGCTGTTAAACTGAGCATCCACAGGCTTTGTGAGGGCTTTTTTTGAGCTGTAAGTAGGGCTTGCATGGAAGATAGGTTTTGTGCTATCAGCATGGTGCTGAGTGTCATTCAGTTTGGATAAATCCTATGACTCAGAGGACATTGACTCAGCACTTCAATGAAATAGTAGCCACGTGGCCATCGCTCTCTCACCCCATCCTGGCTCTTGCTGTTCTTCTTTCCCTAATCCGTGGACCTGCTTCCTTTCACACTCACACCTGTGTTACACCAGAGTCACCCCACAGACTTCAGCACAACTAGATTCGTGCCGTTATTTTTAGGAGGTGAAACAGGCTCAGTTCCAGCAGCTGATTCTTAAAAACGATAAACGTAGCAGGATCCTTTCCCTACAGTTACACCAAGTCAGAGGTGCTAAATTCAGATCCCATCTTCCTTAAATTTCAGAGCATTTGGGATCTGAGACTACCCTTACTGTTTTATATATGGGTCTACTGGTGTCACGGTGGAAAAAAATGGGGGTTTTACATAACACACCTTTAGCAATAACAATGTTCTCTCTGCTCAAGGGGGAGACTAAATCATGTCCCTCGTGGCCTGTCTCAGCAGATGGGATAAAGATATCTCTCTTGATGCGTTTAATTGAAGATTTCATACTGTTTTAGGAGGAGATGTGTGGCTGCATCCCGTCTCAGAGCAAACAGGACAACGGCAAAAAAGGAGCAAGGCCCCTGGTACTGAGAGCTTTAGTTCTGGCACTTGCAAGGAGAGGCAGTTTAGATCCAAACCGTGCTCTCCTAGCCACTTGGAAAAGCTTTAGCTGGTCTCTGCCAGCCTCCTGCAACGCAGTCCTGAATTTATCCCTTTGTCTTGTTATTTTTTCCCCTTCTTTTCCACTTCACAAGTAGCTGATTGATTGCCAAGGTCTTGGAGGGAAAAGGCAAGGCTGCTCCTTCCCCCATGCGTGGCTAATCCCAAGAAGGATAGGCTGACACTGGATGGCCAGATGCTTTCTTCCACCTTCCTGGGCAAGAAAAGCTTCATGTGGCTACGTCTCCAAAGCCAAGAGCTGGAGAGACTCGCAATGAGCTCACCTATTTAGGCACTTTACTAAACATTAAACTGTGACAAAAAATCACCTTTTCAGCCAGCCCTTCCTCACATCAAGTCACTGCCACCACTGTCAGAAGTGAAGTACCAGGACTGAGGACAAAACTGGACAAAGGAGAATGGAAGAGTAGAGGCAAACTTGTTTTTCTGCACAGTGCAGAGCCAGTGGCAGTTTTGGGGTCTTTCCTAAGTTGCAATTCATGAATAGTTTTATGCTATTAGATGGGGTCTGTTGTGTTATTCCCCAGCTCAGAGTAATCCTGAAGAGGATCGAGAGCTTCTCAACCACCTGCTCCCTCCAATATCTGATCAACCACATCCAGACCCTCTCTGACACTTTTCTCTCGCCTGTTCTTAAAAGCGTTGGTCAGTGGGGTGTCCAGAGCTCCATCTGTTCCTCTGCTTGGGGCAACCATGGACCTGGAAAATGTTCTCCAGTTTCTGACCTGAACCTCTCCTGTACCTTCTGTCACACCCTCAGTAGACAAGACAAATTATAAACCTCTTCAGAACAACCGTTTTCAGGCTGGCATGTCCCCACTTCTTTGTTTCCTCTCATTTAAAGCAGCTCGTTTCTTTTGGCTTTCCCTCTTAGGTCGTGTTTTCTAACCATGTTTTCCTTAACATATCTTTTATGTTACTTCATCGTTCTGAGGAGTAATGCCCCGAGCTGTGCTCCATCAGAGGTTCACTGCTGCGTGTTGCAGGAGAATGAGTTCTCCCTGCTCAACCACCATTTGCTTTGCATCCCCAAACGATGTGCTTTCTTGCCCTTCTCTCCTGGGAAGGACATGAAAAAGTCAAATGTTTAGCAGTGATGGCTTTTGCTGATTTTTTTCCTGCTGTTTCTCCCTACCTATTTACATATCCCTTGCCTGGAGGTCCACAGATCTACCTGCTGCTCTCCGTGTCACTCTGCAGTAGCCTCCCTCCAAAAGTCCCTTGCCAGTTACCCAAAAGAGTAACTCTTTTGAAATGTCACGAATGGAAGGAACATTTTCTGTTCAGAAGGCCTCCAGGCACTGCTGTCTGCTTCTTCGTTTTATTGAAAAATAAAAAAATAACCCCCCGGCTAGCTAGCTGCTGTGAGACCAGCGTGTGTGTAGTTCATTTCATCTGGGTCCTGGTAGACAGGTGTCCACATCACAGAAACCTTCCCAGATGGTGCTCGTGTTGGGTCTTTCATTGGAAAAGCCAAGGGCTTGGTAGGGGTGAAAAATGACCTGCTTTTTTGTGCTTTTAAATCGGTCCTTCCAGATGGTCCTAGGAACAGCAAAAGGTAGAGACAGGGGTCTCAGCTGTGTGCTCAGGGCCCTACATCGTGTTCACAAAGGACAGTTTTCTACCTGGTGTGGCCAATCTGGCAAGTCCTTGCTTCTACCTTAACATTAGCTTTTAAAATAGGATAGAAAAAAATGCAGAAGAGCTCGGGACACAACCGTACAAAAAGCTGGCGGTCTTCAGAAACTTTTAGTTCTGCTAGACGGGATGCGCAGAGCAGTGCTTTTCCGCAGGTCACAGCACAGTGAATGGGAAATAAAAGTCTTTCTGACATAAACAAGAAGCACAGTGCAGGTGATAAGTATCAGAAAGATATTGTTAAAAAACAGGCTAATGCCTATTTAGTCATTTTCTGTTCTTTGCTTCATTTCCTTCAGCTAAAAGCTGTAATTTTCTTTTCATAAAGCCAAAAAAAAGTTCAGGTAGTCCTGACAGATAGCGGGGTTTTGTCTGGGAAAAATCTGGTTGAAGACACCAAGACTTGGTCTCTGCTTTGCGGGATGATGAGTGTGTCCCAGTCTTCCGTTCGTGCTGTTGATTTCCCTCCATCCTCCTTTCAGGTACGACAGCTTTGGCCGCCTGACCAACGTCACCTTCCCCACTGGCCAAGTGAGCAGCTTCCGCAGCGACACCGACAGCTCCGTGCACGTCCAGGTGGAAACCTCCAGCAAGGACGACGTGACAATAACGACCAACTTGTCGGCGTCGGGAGCCTTCTACACCCTGCTCCAAGGTGAGTCGGGCCCCTCTCCCTCTCCCAAGCTGCACGCATGGGATTATCCATCAGGAAACAGGCACCGTCCTGATAATCCCTGCCACCTGCATCCCCAGCACCCCAGAGCTCCCCATGTGCTGGGGCAGACGCACACTCGCACCTACTCAGCCACATTCCCTAGCTCTGGAGTTGCTCTGCAGCTGTTTTCTGCTTCGTTCTGAGCCAGTCCCCTTGCCGTGCAGCGTAGTCCTCCATCATCATTACCATTATTGTCATAACAAAAAGGGGCGCGTAAATCTCGCCGTGCTTCCATCCGACCCCCTTTGCTTCGTTCTCTTTATGGCTTCCAACTTAGCAGTTCCTCTCCCCCTGGAAAAGGCTTCCAGATGGTTACCAGAGATTTCTCTAACTCTTTGTTCACTGGCCCTTCAAATAGTCAGAGGGCAGCATCCAAAAAAATGACCGTCCCAGTCCCAAAATGTCTGCATTTGAGCTGAAATGCTGGGGTGGAGAGGCACGACGGAGGAAGGAGATGTGGGCAGCAGGGGTGGGACTGATTTGCAGCTGATGGAAATGAGCACGGCTCTGCTGGTGATGGCAAGGTGGGGAAGCGGAGGACTGATGAGGTGGAGGAAAAGGTGATGAAGTGGGAAAGGAAAGAGGTATAAGGAGTGGTGTAGCACCGTGTTGACGTACCGGTAAGGGCAGAAGTTGTAGTGCACAAACCATGCCAACCTGGATCTCCAGGTTCTGAAGGCGGAAGCCTCCTGAGGGTCCCTCGCTCCTGTTCCCCGGGGCCAGGAGCAAGAGAAAGGATTGGCAAACCATTAGCTTTCTTCACTCCCCATTTCTCATTCATTCTTAGCCTATGCCTAATGGCTACAGGCTGCCAAACATCATTTCCCCTGGTGAAGAACAAAGTGCTCCAAGTGAGACCAACGTGTTCCAGAGTCCCACTTGTTCCCATGTCTCTAGGACGTGCATTTCCCTCCCCCTCCCTATAATAAAAGCAAGTTTTCCTAATAGAAAGTGCCTACTATGCCTTCACACTGCCTTTCCTGCCTTTGGAGAAGGCAGCTGAGAGGGTGCCAGCCCCTTCACGATGTGCTCAGTATCCCTGTAGGGGAGCACAATGACTTTCTTTTTCTTCCCCTCAGTCTGCAGAGCAAGATCCAACCTACTCCGCCCCATCGCATCCACTTGCATTAAGATGTCTGGCAACTGCACAGACACAAGGTTGGCTTCACCTCAAGAGCCTAATTAAGCAATAGAGCCCACTGTTGGGGGCCCTTTAGTGAGATAATTGACTGCAATGTGATTTATACATCCAGAGCTGAAGGCACAGTTTCATAATGGTGCCACGGTCAATTATCTCATTGTACTGCCCTCCAGCACAGGGCCACTGTTGCCGTTGGGATACGCAGTATTACAAACAGCTTAACCATCTTGAGAAGTATAAAATTACAAAATTCATTGGGTCTGAAGAAACGCACTTACCTAAAACTGAAGATCTGGATAATGTCGCAGCAGAGGTGGCCTGTGACCTGCTGAGGGTGGCTTTCCCACGAGCATTATTCCCAAACCAAGCCAGTTGTTTGTTCATGGCATCACTGTAGAAACTAAATCAAGAGCCACTGGAGTTACCCAGGGATGTATTTAGCACAGCTGAAATGTAATTTACCTTCCAAGTGTCTCTCCAGTGGAAGGAGCTGGAGCCATTCAAGGTCTCTGAGCGTCTTGCCCGCTTGGTTGTTCTCAAGGGAAAACACACGTTGCAGATTCCCTTTGCATGAGAGGTGCTTGTGCATTTTCCTTCAGGGCTCACAGCTCTGGCCAGCTTTCACAAATCCTTTGCAAACCTTTCAGGAAACCTGTATCACACTGAGCAAGCTCTGGCTACAAGCAGTGTGTGATGGAGACATTTTATGGCTCCACACAGAGACCAGAAACAGACCTCATGAAGGTATTTAAATGCCTAAATTCTGTTGTTCTTGGTCGGAGTTACAGTTCAGGCACTCAGAAATCCTTAGTTATAGGACTCACAACTGTAGACTCTCATCCATAAACCCCCCGTCACCTACTGGGACCCTCTGTCCCAAGGTAAGCAATCCCCCATATCAAGGATGAGATCTGCAACGAGCTGGGGTGTTGCCCAGCCCTCAAACCCCCAGGTCAGAATTAAGCACCATGAAAACCTTTGAACATCCACCTGCCTTAACCAAGTGGGTGTCAGGGCTGTCAGAAAAGACCAACATGCACCCACGTGGATCCATATGGTAGGACACCAAAAAGGAACATTGACGAGAACTGAGAAGGCATTTCCAGAAGATTAAGTGTTCCTTTAGGATGGGTTTAAGAGCCTGTATAGCCAACAGAAATTCTGTGGGACTCTGCCCTGTAGACTGCTGACAAAGGGGGTAGTTTTTCAAGGCCAAAATAGAGTACAAATTTAGAGCCGAATCACAGAATCATTTAGGTTGGAAGAGACCTCCAAGATCACCAAGTCTAACCTCTGACCTGACACTAACAAGTCCTCCACTAAACCATATCACTAAGCTAAATCACTGTAAAATACATCATCCAGTGGCACCTGGATTTCATGTAGCCCTTGAGAAATGCCATCCAAACCCAAGAAGAGTCTCTTCTTGGGGAAATCCTGAAAGTAGTGGATTTATAGTTCTCACACTGCTGGTGGCAATCCACCATAACCCCTCTGTGGTGCCAGTGTGACACAAAGGGAACACCACATGCCCAGTGAATTCGAGAGAGCGTTTCCCCTGCTTCGTGGTGAAGGATGAAGGAAGGAGGGATTTATTGTAGTGCAGAGATATTTCACTTATTTGAATTAAAGTGGATCTCTACTACTTTTTTTCAGAAGGCCAAGTATCTAAGAGCAAAAGAGTGAAAGCCAGCAGACTGTCTTCTTTCTCTCTATTTAGAGAATCAAGACTGGAGTGTTCACAAGTCTAATCTTTCTGGAGTCTGGGTCAAAAGACCATCAAATTGAGTAGACAATGGTGTAGCCAAAATGCTTGAATCTGTGCTGTGGATCACTGCTGTACATTTATAGTGGCAAAATCCGGTGCCACAGCAATTTCACACCATCATTAGGTTAACTGTGTACAGTAAGTTGAGTTGTGGTCCTGCTGAGATCAGTGTGGCAAGACTCCAGCTGGCTCCAGCAGCACCAGGATCAGCCTCACAATAAAAGCGACCAGCTGGTGTCAGGTTTCCTTCCCTAATTATACCAAACTCTGTTGTTTTTTTTTTCTTTTTTTGCTGATCTATTTCAGCTAGACGAGAGATGGTAATTTTGCTGTGACCTCGTTTCCTGCTGAGCTATGGCAGAACAACTAGTGAACAAAACCCTACTTGCCTCAGAACGGAAAAACAATTGACATGAATTTTTAATGGGTATTTTTATTCACAATTAGGTATTTATGGCAGCCTGGGAAATAGAAATGGTAATATTTTCCAGCTTTTGAAGAGCTTCAAATAAGTCACTCTGTGTATAACGCACTTTTAAAGCTATTCTGCATTGAGCAAGTCTCATGTTTTCTTACCCTTCACGAGCTCCTCTCTGCAGAGAGAAGTGCCAGCTGGAGTTTCAACGGACAGGGTTTCAGCCTGCCTAGTTCCTGAAGGATGTGCAAGGGATATTGTTCTTCTCCTCTTCTGCTCCTGAAATCCCAAATCCTGGCCTCCAAATCTGCTGATCTGTCAGGAGCTAGCGGAGAACAGATGTACGGAGATGTGTGGGAGCTTAGTGCCTCTGCTTTCTCTCCAAACATGAGGTCTTCGGTTGCCTCCTGAAAGCTTTCCCAAGCGGGAGTGTTTGGCTGTCGTTTGGGGAACTGGTTAGCGTTAACTTGCCGTGCAATTTCCTGTCCCTTGAGAGATAGGGAGTAAGCTGAGAAAAGGAGGTGGCCCCACTTTTTCATATTTTGTAGTGAAACTGGGATCTTTGGGATATAAAAATGTGGAAAGTTTTCGGCAGGACTGTGGTTTAAAACAAATATCTCACCACCCAGTGCTTTAGCAAAGGTCTTTATCCTAGCCTAAAGGAAGAAGTTTGAACCTTTGTCCTTGGATAAGGTATTACGGGGCTGTTCCACTGGTGGCTTTTTAAACCTGTGTAAGATTTTTCTGCAAGACTTTGAGACCTTGCAGAATCTCATCAGAATGAAAAAACGACTGTTCACCTCAGTTTTCACTGATTTGCTCACTGTGAGCAGGACAGGTGAGCCACAGAGTTGCAACCATCAGAAATAGTGGTGAGGCCTGGATGAGGGAGCAAATGAAATGATCTGCTGTATCACCAAGCAGCCACTTTAAAAGATCTCTTTTCTGTCTTCAGACCAAGTCCGAAACAGCTACTACATCGGTTCCGATGGCTCGCTCAGGCTGATGCTTGCTAACGGCATGGAGGTGGCCCTGCAGACCGAGCCGCATCTGCTGGCCGGCACCGTCAACCCCACGGTGGGCAAGAGGAACGTCACCCTGCCCATTGACAACGGCCTCAACCTCGTGGAGTGGAGGCAGAGGAAGGAGCAAGCGAGAGGGCAGGTCACCGTCTTTGGACGTCGGCTGAGGGTAAGTGAGAGACGTGAGCAGTTTTGGACTCTGCTTCCCATCTCGTCAGTCCCCAGCCTCGTGACAGAAAGGGACAGGGCTGATTTCTACTCTCTGCAACCAGGATGAGGCTGCAGGACAGAGAAAGAGCTGTTCATCCCCAGTGACACAATCTTTATGGCTTGGATGTGTCCTTATGTCTTCTTGTGTGCTGTCATTGCCTCAGCCGTCACAGACAGGACTGCTGATTTCCCTGAGACCCCTGCATCACTGGGAATGCATCACCTCCTACCAGACACTGCAGCTTTAACCACCAGGCTGTTCAAGCAAGCAAGAGACGATCGTAACCACTAAATATTACACCAATTAATAGAAATTAATAGGTATTTTCTACCTGTACTGCTAGTAGACCTGAGCACTGACAGCTTTCTAAGCCTTGTTGTTCACTGTGCAGCCTCAGGAAATTCTCTACGTTCCTGAAACTTGCTAATCTGTTGAACCTGCTGAAGAGCTGGGCTCGCAGGGCATCGCATGGCAATTGCCTTTGTTCCCTGATGTGAAGAGTTATCAACAGCTTCAGCCTGATGGTGCTCTCTCCCCACTGAGTGCTTAGCTCTTTCTGTGCTTGAGTCTGACGTGGTTTGAAAACATTGTTCCACACCATGCGCCACAGACTCGTCGGGGCTTTTTCAAGTTCTTGCCCAGTAAGCCTATAATTCCTCTGCTAACTGCAGGCAAGGTGGGGAACTTGTAATAACAGCGAGTCCTGCACACTCACCCTACACCTTGCTGCTCTCGGAGGCGTGGGTTTATGTGAAGCTGCTCAGCGCCTGGCAAATTCAGGCTCTCAGAGAAAAAGGCAGTGCTACCACGGCCAAGGGACTGCAGCTATTTATTCACACTCAGGCTTCGCAGTAAATATTAATGCTGTGGTTTCAGAATATGTATTTCCCAGTCCTTGCTCTCCACCTCTCCCTATTCCCCGCTGCGTGACCTCTGCCACCGTGGTGTGATTTTTCCCGGCTCTCTTCGCTCACACTTGTCAAGCTTTGCTTCTCACCTTCCCCAGCCCCGCCGCTGCTCTTTTCCCCTTGCATCGATAGCCTCACACGCTCACTCTTTTTCATCATCAGGAGAATAGCTGGGCAAACAGTAGTGAAAGCCGATGCTGCTCCTTCATTGGAAACTGCTGGATGTCTGCAGATCAGTTGGCATCAATCTTCTTGTTTGGTTTGGGTTGTTTTTTTAATTTTATTTTTTTTTAATAACCAATGAAATGACCAGACAAGTGTGTCTCTGAAAGGAGACAGCCTTCTCAAATCTGCAGCTGTGGCACAGCTATTTGGTGTTCAGAGCAGTTTCCACTCATTTAGCCGCAGCTCAGCTGCCCGTGTCAGTTTTATCTTCCAAAATCTTCACAGCGGATTCAAACACAGAATGTGTCTTTGTTTTATATTGTACTGCATTTGGAAAAGCACTTGCAAAATGAGTTTTCAGGCTGGTAACTCGTGTCCCTATAAATCTGCCAGCATTTATTCACATTTGGAGCCTACTGGGGCCTGTCCCTGCTTCTAGTGAAGCAGAAGAGCATCTTACATCATTGAAGGACTCGGTTACAGCTCTGTTCAGGGGTTCAAAGGAGCTGAGGGTGAACAAGAAGTTTTAAGCTGCCTGTCTGTACCTGCACGGCAGCATCTGCACCCCTAAGACATAAACCTGCAAGGTGCTAATTGCCTCCCTGGGGACTGCTCGGCATTTAACATATTCTCCGTGTCATGTTCTCCTCTTCCCTCGCACCAGTAATTGCTGCTTTCTCTGGCAAGGGAGAAGCTTAGGGAAGTTCAGTTCAACATGTTTTTGTTCGTTTGGGGAAACTTTATCGTTTTCTGCCTTGGGTGAGTAAATCACCGCTTTCCTTCTCCCCTCACCCCGCTGCTCCCAGGAGACAGCAGCAAAGGCATGGGGGAAAGGATGCTCCGTAGGGAAAGAGCACACCCAGCAAGGCTGCAGCTCTGCGTCTCTCCCTGAGGTCTGTGAGATGGGGAGAACAGCATCTGGCCGCTGTAAAAGAGGGAGTTCCCCTAGAACCTTCCTTTCCAAAGGAAGCTAAATGCTAAAAGCATCCTTTCAGCTGCCATCACATGGATTTATATTTTATGAGTCGTGACCCATGTTTTCAGGGTGTTCTTGGGGACTGATGACACATTGCCATGAGCTCAATCAGCTCCTGGCACGATAATGCCAGTTGCTCAGCTGCCTCCTCAACCTTCCCTAGGAAATAAAACAGTGCCTGTGTTTATCGCAGGGATAAGGCACAGGGCGGGGACTTCTTCGTGGATGAAGGCAGAAGGGGCCAGCCACGATGTCTTTTCCGCAGCCCCAGCAATGCTGACCTGATGCTGAGCTTGAGCAGGCAGCACTGAAGCAGCACAAATCTGCTAAAGCAGCCCCTTTCCCTTCTCATGTCGCTCACACCCTACAGAAGGAAAGTTGCAGTCCTCTGATCCACCCACCCAGCAGCGAGGTATCTCCGCTAATTGGCTGCAAATTCAGCCCCTGACAAGCCAACAGCAACACAGACCCCATCTGCAGTGAGAGCGTTGGCTAAGCTCTGCTCCAAGGAGCAGAGCTCCTTCTTTCCTTTCCTTTTTTTTTTTTTTAAACAAATATGAATTTTTCAATAAAGAAGGATGTAATCTCTGGCAATGGAGCAAATAGGACAGTTGACAGAGCTGCTGGCTCAGCTGCTTTATTTATTTAACCATGAAATCTCCTACTGTAGTTTGGTCCCTTTTCCCCAAGACCAGGTTAACATTGGCACCAAGATCAAGTGTCCCAAAGACCCACCAGAGCCAACATGACCAGAGAGGTCCTGTGGGATAGGCCAATAATGTTCCTGGTGTGTTTGCTAGTGAGGACAGTCCAGCATCATCTCCAGAACTTCTACAAGGAGCTGAGGCTTGGATAAGGCCACCCCAATGATTTCAACAATTTGCAGGCGAAACTGCTTTGTGGGTACCATTTATCACATGGATGTTGTTGGCTCCTGGAGTCCTCGCTGCAGAAGTGTTGTTTGTGCTCCTCTGCTGAAGGTTGCCACAGCCTTTTTATGAGAAATCTACCCTTTTCGTGCTCTCACGCTCCCAGGGAGACCAATGCATGCTGGTTAATTATCATTTAAGCTAAAGGAGCTCCACGTGAAGCTTTGGGGAGATCTGAGATGGTAGCATGTTTGTGCTCGTGCTTTTCCAGAGCAAACCAAGGGGTTAAATGGAAGTACTGTAGAAGGATGTGAGTTTCGGGGTAAGTTTAGTCTCTTACACACTGTAAAGGGAGGTCAAATATACTGTGAACTGTGCATTGATGTTTACCCTGGCTCAGCCTCGTGCTGATCACAGGCCTTGCCAAATGCCCTGAAGGGCAAAAGCTTTCTGCAGGAGCTTCTCAGAGCCTTTTCCAGGATGAGGACTCCGGGATGGAGGATGGCACCTTATTTAGCTGCTCACCATAAAACACGCTTGTTGGACTGAAGCCTGCAGCCTTGTCAGTGCTCCTGCAGAAAATTCCTTTCTATTCAAGGCATGTCCTTGAACAAGGATGAAAAGATTTAGCCCCTGTTCAGAGGCTACCTGGCAGTGTCGGGTTGGCTTTGCCCGTCACCTTGCGGGGTGGCTGCTGGCACTGCAGTGCTTCGCGGAGAGGAGAGCAGGAGAAAACAAATCATAAAAAAAATCATGAAAAGGGAGACTGGTTCCAGCTAGTCCTGCAGAATTCCCTTGCCACAGTGGTGGAATGAGTTCGGGCACCAGTAATGGGATACAGAGGTTTGGAGTGAGCCTAAGAGCTGCCCTGGGACCTGTTATTTGGTCCTTCCAGCACGGTGCATGGCACACGGAGCAGGGAGGCCACTTCCAGCCCAGATCACTGTCCCAGCCCTGGAAGAGCTCTTTCCAGCTCTCTTGGCAGAGACCAGTAGCAGAAAAAGCTGCAGCTGCCGGGCTGAAGCTGCTCTGTGAATAGATGGAAGGCAGAGATATTATTCCTTCCTGCTTTGCTTTTCTTTCCTTTTTTTTTCTTTTTGCAAGCAATTGCCACTTCTGTTTCTCTATTTATAGCAGCAAGCACCTATGAGATATCAAATTGCTCCGTTAGTTACATATGTGCATCTGTACTTAGAGTTTTGATACCTTTTTAATTATTTCCCAGCTTGCCTGTTACAATGGGCTTTTGGCTGATTTCCTCTTTTTCCCATTGCCCATTTGCATTCTATTTTAAACTCAGCTACACATTTAATTGGAGCATTATCTACCTTTCCACACTGTTGTGTTTTTTTTTCTCCCCAAGTCGTACTTGCCTTTTACACTGTTATTCGTGAACTGGAAATCAGTTTTGCGGTTGCCTCCTTTTACATCATTTTTTACACTTACATCACAGCACCGATTCCTTCTGCCTGGGCTGGCCACGCACCCCCTCAGCTCAGTTCCACGTTTTCTCAGCCCTGCTTTTGCCTCTTCCGACCTCCTTCTGAGACTCCTTCTTTTGGCTTTGTAATGCCCCCGTTCCCCAGGTTCCAGCACTGATGTCTGAAAGCACAGCAGTGGTCCTGCCTTTCCCTCTTCCCCTCCTTCAGGAATCCAGCACACCATTTCTCCATTGCCTCTGCCACGTCCTTTCTGTACCTGGTTAGCTCTCAGTTGCTCCCACATCCCCAAAATACAGTGGGAATTCAATAAACACCCTAAAGAAATGGCCAAGATCAAAGCTGGACCAGGGCTGAGAGCAGTGCTCAGTGCTGGTGTTACCGAGAGCAGGATACGGCAGCGTTTTTAACTTGCATTCTCAAAGACCCTGCAGCAACCTGCAAACCCTTGGTTTATTGACTGCAGCTGAAGGGCTGCAGAGGGAACCGAAAAAGCTCTTTGGAGTTTGAATTTCATCTGAGAAGAATCTGCACCTTCCCAGAAAAGAGGGGTTCACCAGCTGAAAAAGGTTCGAAAGTGGTGGGATGGAGAAGCAGCTGTCTTCTGTGGCAAGCTTTTCCTGGCAGTGTGGGGTTTTCGTCTTTGCACTGTATTTTGCTACTGTGCTGATATGGCTTTATAAATCTCCTTGCACATGCAGCTAAACATGAGTTGTATTAGCAGGCCCTTTTTGTAATGCTGTGTGCTACAATCCCTGAATGAAAATGTATTCCCGCTCCTACCTTTGAAGTAGATACCTTTGATCTTTGGAAATGCAGAGGCAGTAGAGGTAACAGGAGTGTAATTATGCAACACAGAATAACCCCAGGACAATGAAGCTAAAACTCCAGCTCTCACAGAAAAGTCCCTGGTCTATGTAACATCTACAGTGGTTAAAGCCTCCGTATTTCATCCCAGGTGGAAGGCTTCACCTCCAGTGCATGCAGTAAAAACTCAGAGAAAAACTCAACTTTCAACTATGTTGACACAACATTCATCTTCTTTCTCAAAGTATTAGTTTTTAATATCCATGAAAGCAAAAGGCTTTTATATCCCAGATTTAATAAGCAGAATATCTTGCAAATATTCCTTGCAACAATTTTCCATTACATCTTCTGTAGGGCCATACCACATGTGCTGTAGCAGTCCTAAGTTTGGGATATGGGCAATATTAATTCACCATGGTGATGTTTCAGAAGTAGCCATGGTTTTCTGCCTCTGTCCTCACTGAAGCCAAGAAGTAGGGTTAGGCCAACACTTGGTTTTGACAGTCTTACCTAGAGGCAATGAATATCTGGATAGTCTCCGGTGTGATCTAAAGAGGGGTTTGGTGAAACAAGGCTAGGCTTTGTCACTAAAACAGTTTCCAGCTTCCTAATTCTCTGTCTCCCTCTTGTAGGTCCACAACAGAAACCTGCTGTCCCTCGACTTCGATCGTGTGACAAGAACAGAGAAGATCTACGACGACCACCGCAAGTTCACACTCCGCATCCTCTATGACCAGGCGGGGAGGCCCAGCCTCTGGTCGCCCAGCAGCAGACTGAACGGGGTCAACGTCACCTATTCCCCAGGAGGACACATCGCGGGGATCCAGCGGGGCACAATGTCAGAGAGGATGGAGTATGATCAGTCTGGCAGAATTACATCCAGGATCTTTGCTGACGGCAAATCATGGAGCTACACTTACCTGGAGAAGGTGGGAGTCCTCCTACTGACCTCTGGCTCATGGTGCATTTGGAGTCAAAGGGATTTACTCCTTCGACTTCAGTACAGCTGCATTACTTCACAGCAGCTGATTACTGGTCCTTATACTCCTCTTCTGTGTATTCTGCTTGCACTAAGATTCACATAGGAATTTCGGTGCCACACCACCCAAAAGCAGTTGAAAACAGTATGGAAAGTTCCCCTGAGGGCAGTATTCTTTCCCAGTCTCACTGAGAGCATGTCTTTTAATGCTGTAGAGCTCTGGCATTTGATTTTTAAGCACAACATTCCTTTGCTGAGCTAGCTGTAATATAAAATATCTGCAGGTAAAGTCAAGGAGTGAACAGTAGGGACTTCCAGTAGGATTTTCCATGTGAAAACAACCCATACAGTATGACATCCTCCTTTCTTTGAGTAGCCCATTCCTGGTTCATAGGAAATACATGTAATAAAAAGCCAGACTGTTGTAAACACTTTGCACTGCAGTTTTCACTGTGTAGGTTGGCATGGGACTTAATTTCTATTACCATTCGTTGTTACACTAACTCAGTGTCCCAGAGGTCCACTTCTTGCATCCCTGGGGCTGATATTTTTATTTATAAGTTTTGTATAGAGCCTACAATAGCTTAAGGGAACTGCAGTAAATGGCTTTTAAAATGCAAAAAGTATTGACTTGCACCTTGCACTATACAATCTGTGTGGATTGTCAGTTATATGCAAAAAAACACCGACAATGAATACACACGTGGGCAGAAGTTTCTAAGGCAGAAACAGATGACACATAGACACACCGAGTTAATTGGGCATTGGACAGCTTCAGGAGGGTATTTTTCCAAGAATTGCTTTGGTCTTTCTATCAGCTTTATTTAGTTAGTTTGTAGAAGCTATTGACAAGGAGAATTTGGGTAGAGACAGCTACACGGTATCGATCCGAACAACTGAGCATTCTAAACTTAGACCTTCACTGCGCTAACTGCTTCTTCCTCTGACTTGCTCCTGCTTGGGGATGCTTGATGGGCCATGCAGCTGCATGCTGCCATTATTTCATCCTGTGGGTGCAGACTTATCTCACTTGTCGTATTATTATTTTTTTTTGATTGGAAAATTTTGCAGGTTTTTTTTAGAGTTAAGAATGATTTTGCCTGAAAACCAGGATTAAAACGTATTCTTTTCTCCTCCCCACCTAGTCCATGGTGCTGCTCCTTCACAGCCAGAGGCAGTACATCTTTGAGTTTGATAAGAATGACCGGTTGTCATCTGTGACCATGCCCAACGTTGCCCGGCAGACTTTAGAAACCATCCGTTCCATCGGCTACTACAGGAACATCTACCGGCCCCCAGAAGGCAACGCCTCAGTAATTCAGGATTTCACAGAGGATGAGCAGCTGCTCCACACTTTGTACCTGGGGACAGGGAGACGTGTCATCTACAAGTATGGAAAGTTGTCCAAGTTGGCGGAGATGCTCTACGACACCACAAAGATCAGTTTCACCTATGATGAAACTGCTGGCATGCTGAAGACGATAAACTTGCAGAATGAAGGGTTCACATGTACAATCAGGTACAGACAGATAGGGCCCCTCATTGATCGACAGATTTTCCGCTTCACCGAGGAAGGCATGGTGAATGCACGCTTTGACTATAATTATGACAACAGTTTTCGGGTGACCAGCATGCAAGCAGTCATCAACGAGACACCTTTACCCATCGATCTCTACAGGTACGATGACGTGTCAGGCAAAACCGAGCAATTTGGTAAATTCGGAGTCATTTACTACGACATCAACCAGATTATCACCACCGCTGTCATGACTCACACTAAACATTTCGATGCCTATGGCAGGATGAAGGAGGTCCAGTACGAGATATTTCGGTCGCTCATGTACTGGATGACCGTACAGTATGACAACATGGGGAGAGTTGTTAAGAAAGAGTTGAAGGTTGGCCCTTATGCAAACACAACCAGGTACTCCTATGAGTATGATGCTGACGGTCAGCTGCAGACAGTGTCTATCAATGACAAACCACTCTGGCGTTACAGCTATGACCTAAATGGAAACCTCCATTTGTTGAGTCCGGGGAATAGCGCCCGCCTTACCCCACTCAGGTACGACCTCAGGGATAGAATTACTAGACTGGGGGATGTGCAGTACAAAATGGACGAAGATGGCTTCCTGAAGCAAAGAGGCAATGATATTTTTGAATACAATTCAGCTGGCCTGCTCATCAAAGCCTACAACAAAGCTAGTGGGTGGACTGTGAAATACCGCTACGATGGCCTAGGAAGGAGAGTTTCTAGCAAAACCAGCCATGGCCATCACTTGCAGTTCTTCTACGCAGACCTGACCAACCCAACCAAGGTCACCCATCTGTACAACCACTCGAGCTCAGAGATCACTTCCCTCTATTATGACCTCCAAGGCCACCTCTTTGCAATGGAGCTCAGCAGCGGCGATGAATTCTACATAGCCTGCGATAACATCGGCACTCCTCTGGCTGTCTTCAGTGGGACCGGCTTAATGATTAAGCAGATACTGTACACAGCATATGGGGAGATCTATATGGACACCAATCCCAACTTCCAGATCATCATCGGCTACCACGGAGGACTGTACGACCCCCTCACAAAGCTTATCCACATGGGACGGAGAGACTACGATGTGCTGGCAGGTCGATGGACGAGTCCGGACCATGATATGTGGAAGCACCTGAGTAGCAATAACATAATGCCTTTCAACCTGTATATGTTCAAAAACAACAACCCCATTAGCAACTCTCAGGATATCAAATGTTATATGACAGGTAAGGCATTTAAATTGGTTAATATATTCACAAACTGGTGTCTAGCTTGCCATCAGTGAATAGGATCCTCTCAGTACCCTTGTCACCACGGGGGTTTCCAGTGTTCAGTACAATGGACACAAGCTTTTCTTTGCCAGTTGACCCCTATGTCAGAGAGTGGTCGAGGACATGTTTAATTCATTAGTGTAGACTGAGATTCTAATTCCCAAGCTTGTTTCCTTTTCACTTTCTTGGTATTTAAACTCTTTACGTTGCTTCCAGTTGTTTGTTTCCTCGGATATCCCAAGTTTAGCTACCAATTAATGTCCTGATATCCTTTCTCTTTGTGGTGGGGCAGTTCTGTTTACACAGTTTTGCCCAGAGATTTATTTGCAACTAAACAAATGACATGCAGATTTGTTTTAGCAGAATGGCAGCAGCAACTTAAACCTTTTATCATCGTCAGCCATTTCAGAGCACACAACAGTAACGATGTAGTTCAGAGTTAATCTGCCCAACAGAATTAACAGTTTCTATTAAATGTCAATAAAAAGCCAGTGCTTTAGACTTAAAGGCCAGGTTTTAAGGCATACGTCCCCCACATCTTGACATAACCTCTGAACTGCTTCCCCAAAGACTTCATAAAATGACATTTACATGATCTCTGTGTATGTTTTTTATACAGAAAATCATTCTGGAGGTTAAATGTCCATCCTATACTCATACTTTGTGCAACACTGGTAGTAACATTTTAGAGTACTGTTCTGTTGGGACTTTTTTTCATATAATTATCATTGCAAAACCAGGTGACAGTCACAAATCAAATGTGCATACTTCTTAAAGAGATACAAATAATTTTTAAATCTGCTGCATCTATCACAACTTTCCCATATGCAACAACAGTATTTGCATTCCCCTAAATTACAAGAGTGGCTTAATAGCAAAAAAAAAAAAAAGTTATGAAATGAAAATCCTGTATTGTTTCATTCAGGTTGTTTTTCCAGCCATTAGGGTTCATGCTTTCAGATTCTCCTGCAATAATCATAAGGATTAGATTGTATTTTTTCAGATGAAAAGCTGTTTTGTCCAGAGCTGGGAAGATGATGCCATGAGGAAAGTAAACTATGCCAAAAGATGCAGACTAAGACTCTGTGTGTTGGCCTGACTCTGATAATTAAAGCTGGCAGGGAATATTTTGAGATAACTTTTCCTATCAGAAAATGCTCATTTGTCAAAATGGAATTTGTTTGTGGGAGAGAGAGCGTTGAGCTTGAGAGATTTCTCAGCAGAAATGTTGCAAACAGCTCTCAAAATCATCTAAATGACAAATTCCAAAATAATCTGAAAGAAAAAAATCCTTTTTCAGTTTCAACCCTTTCAAATTAATTATAAACTAGTTATAGAAGACTGGAAAAGAAAAATTAACAAGTCAAAATCAAAATGAAAGATCTTAATATGAAGTTGTTGTCTCGAAGTGGTTTAGTGTTTGAACAGTCACTTCGTGACATATTAACAGATTTTTATTTTTCTGCTCAAGTTCAGACAGGACAGAATTTCAAATGCTGTCTTGGATCAAGCAAACACTTTCCCACCCAGCTTTGATGATAACATCAAGACGCCCAAATCTGATACTTTTATATTTTATATGCACCAAATAACTTTTTCCATCATCTTAAAAATTCAATTTTTAGTCTTAAAAGAATGCAGAACCCAAGTTCGTGTTTTAAGTTTCTGCTTTCTCACTTCCACCCTGTGCGTGGAAGAAACAAATCACGATATGGGATAAGTGTCATGATACTTGGCTGCTGCTCTGCCATTCCTTCCTGCTGAAGCTTTCAGGCTTTTCATAGACAGGGTGGGTGATGAGAGTGTCCTTGTCATCACGACCACATCTGCCCAGATTTTGGCACAGGGAACCACTCTGTCCCTCCCTCCCCACCCCAGCACCCACTGTCCTTAGGGGAGCTCAGCGCCCGGGACACAGGTGAGCAACATTTTGGTCTCCAAATATCAGGTTTCTGAGCTTGTGGGTACAAATTGGAGGCACGCGGAGGGGAGATCAGGAGGAGCATGTATTTATGTTTTGAGAGGCCCATTGTTAAACATGAGTGTTTTAGCGATTGTACACTTCATGGCACAGAGCTCTGCTGCCAGCTTCAGCAATCCTGATGGATTGAACTGACATTTCCATTACATGTGTCTGCTTTAAGCACTCTTTTTCTTTGCCCTCAAATGAATTTACTGTGAAATGTGTTGGCAGGGTTACTGTAGCTGAAAAAAACCTCTGTGATGTGGAATGTACTTTTCTGTCAAAAAAGTTGTCACTGCCTCTTGGCAAATTAATATTTTCCCCTCTGTTTTCTCAGCTCCACACCTTCCTCCTATGGTGGGTTTTGGGGTGTGGGTTTTCTGTTGTTGTTGTGCTGGGTATTCCAACACCTCTTCCCAAAAAGAACAAACTCCTGTTTGCAAATGTTTTGAAAGTCAGTTTTCTGAGAAATACCAAAAAGAAAAACCTGTCTTGAATCTCTCCAGACATGTTACATATTTTTCTGCTGTTCAGAATCCCTGCTCTCTATCCTTTTTAACATTTGTGAAGTGCTCGGAAAATGATTCCTGCACCAATGCCGACCTTCACAGTTTTACTTTGTACTCCTGGCCACCTGGTCCACAATATGGACATCAAAGGTCCTCGTTTCACATGAGAGGGGTTTGGAAGCAGGCTGGCTTAGCGCTAAGCAAAGAGATAATCAAACGAGAATGAGAAACGATTAATTTCCTTCCCTCCCCCCCCAACCTCTCTGTTTCAAAGACACTCCAGAAACAATCTGTACATTGAGTGAACAGAAGTGTTTTTATTACAGAAACCCTCCTCCTTCCACATGGATTGTTGCAAGGGCTTTTTGGACATCTGCCCAATCTCAACATTTTGGCCTGCAAGAAAACAAGCATCAGATAGTGTGTTTGTTTGGCTCCCGGTGCTCCAGTCATCTGGAAGTGCCTTTCTTGCCATTTGCATCTGTAATTTCTCTTCTGACCAGCTCTTCAGAATGTTCATTCAGGCCCATAGGGGACAAATAAAAAAATATTCAAAGATGCACATTTGATTCTTTAAATTGATCCTGTTTTCGGACTGTTTCAGCAGGGTTTATTCAGCTTAGCAAAATGAAAAACGAGCCCTTTGCACATCCAGCTTCAAACAGAGCAATCACCATCCCAGTTACGCACAAAACACGTAAGACCCCTGGGAGCTGATATTAGTTAAACTTTACCTTCATATCTTCCTTTTTCTTGCAATTGCTGTTTGTGTGCCAAATGCACACCATATTGCTTGGGGACTGGAGCAGGTGTGTCCTTCTCTAGAGTCCAGCGAAGGCAAACAAGGTGAGATCATCAAATGTTCTGAAGTTAAAGGGGGGAAGCGATGCTGATCCCAAGCAGATCTAGGAGTTAGCCAGCCACATCATTATTTCCTCCAGCAGGAGAACACCTAGCTACTATTCCTAATAGCTCTGCAATTTGCAAATTAGGGAAGATTTTGTAGTCTTATGTCAAAGGAATACAGGAACATTCCCCCGGTTTAATCCTCAACATCCCAAATGCCTTGGTTTTCCATCGTGTCCACTTTAGTGCCAATGATCCCTCTTTTACATAAGACAGTGGTTTATGGCTTGTAGCCAGCAGTTTTCTCACCATCCAAGGATTTCTTCTAAGGGGTTTATGAAAAGTGCCTGAGCAAAGTGGCATTGTATCCCTGTAGGTAGCCTGGCTGGCTGGCTGTTGTGTTATGGGATGGAAAAGAATCCAGCAGCGTGGATGTGGTGTCACAACCTGAGAACAGTTTGTGGCCCCTTTTATTAAGCCCTTTCAAATAACCTGGTCAGGTAGTGGTGTGGTAGCTGATTTCACGTGTCACTGTACAAGATGCCATGACTTTACACTGGTGTAATACTCAAACTACATGTTCTTAAAAATGACAAGGAAATGCCATGGAAAAAGCAAAGGATGCATCCAGAGCCTCTTCCTTGAGCATCTGCACCAGAACTGTGCTGTTCATCCTGGATGTCCTGGTATTCTGGCTCACTGCAAAGCTTTGAGAGGCCTCAGGAAGAGCAGTATTGTGGCTGAGATATTCAGAGCTGACTGCAGGGCTGGAAAACGCTTCCAGTTAAGCTGCAGCATCTCAATCTCTCTTAGCATATCTTTGCTCCTGTGCTTTTCGTCTGTCACTTTAGAGCAGTGTCTCGTGGCTGCTGATGTAGAACAGCCATGGAGTTGGCTTTAATTTGAGCCATTTGGTCACTGCCAAAGTTTCAGAGCTGGGAAAATGCAGAATTGGACTGTGCTTGGAGGTGGAAAGTCATTGACTTGCCCAGCCTTGGCACACAGTTTTTCAAGGGCCATTAAGATTTGTTCTCTTCACATAGAGTAGAGAGCAATCGTTGTGGCCAGACTGCTAAAGTGCCAGGCACTGTAGGGTCCTCATCTGTGCCATTCACCTAGGCAACCCTGCCTGAGAGATCAGATAATCTGATTTATGCTTCTCTTCCTTTCCAGATGTCAACAGTTGGCTGCTCACCTTTGGGTTCCAGCTACACAACGTCATCCCCGGATACCCCAAGCCAGACATGGATGCCATGGAGCCATCCTATGAGCTTATCCACACGCAGATGAAAACCCAGGAATGGGACAATAGCAAGGTGATTCATGCAACTACATACCGTATTTCATACCCTTATCGGCAAAGTATTCAGTTGGGATCTTTGTAAAAAAACCTCTATCAGCCTGTTCTTCCAGATGTGCTGGGAGGTTAAGAGCGAGTCGACCCAAGGCAGCTTGTCTCTCCCCATTACAGTAATGAAATCTCACCGAATAATCACATCGTAAATTCTTTACTGCCACTGTGTTTATTCCTGTGATACTTTCTGGTAGTCTCTCAGTGAGATGGAACATTACTGGTTTTTTGTCAAACAAGAGAGAACTACCACATACTGCAGACAGAGGTCCTGGCCTTTGCACCAAGGATTCTTGGAGGCAAAAGAAAGTAAACCTTGATACAGAATCATTTTCTACAGATTTTTTATTTTTAATTTTTTAATTTATTCAGTCTAGTTTAAAATACTTTTTAAAAGAAAAGTCCCAGCACTTCTTCTGCATTACATGGGTTTCCCCAGAAAGAAGTTTTAGCTGGTAGTTAACTTTCATTTTACCTGAGGGGTTTTAATCCCAAACCACTGTGTCCTGCTTTTAAACACAGGCCTGCATCGCAAGCCATTTTGACAGATGCTAGCACAAAATTCAATGATAAAATTGGCAAGAAAAAGCTTTTACACTCCAATCATTTCTCCGTCTCTTCCTGTTGGGAATTATTCAGCTGAAAGGTGGAGGCAGCACTGTTAAAGGTTAGCACACTGGGTCAGGGTCTGAGAGCCCTGGGTTACTCCCAGCCCTACTGCTTATCAGTTGTATGACCTTGAAAACAGACATTTCCCTCTCAGGATACTCTTTCCTCTCCTAGCCTGATTTTATTCTGGGTTTGTTTTCTCTCTTCAGTCTGAATCCTCTTTAGGATATAGATTCCTGCTTGCTATTGCTGTGTATTCAAATACTGCGGAGCTGTGAGGCACCAGTTTGTTTGGGGAGATCAGGATGTGCTCTTAACACTTCTGCTAATAAAATGATAATGGTAGCAAGTGGAAATGATCCCAGCTGCCTTCCTAGGCTCTTTATCTAAGCCTTTACTGAAATCTCACTGTCCTGCAGTGGATTCTTGAGGTCCTGTACACAAATTATTAAACTAGGAGGTAAAATACAGTGTCACATTTCCCCAGCCCCAAAGTATCACTCAGAGGTATGAACAAGATACTGTGAATTAATTACATAGTCATGTGTCAGCCCTGCCTCGGTACTGAGCCTCGTAGTTGCAGGGAAGACAAGCTAAAATGTACCAGCTTCGACTTCAACAAGAGAGATTTAAATTAAGACATATCACTTTACAATAGAAGCAGACGGAAAGAACGATGCCTTTTGCTACCATGGCTGCGTTGATGCTTGAAAACCATTACGCCACAGTAACTCAGTTGTGTTTTGGAGCTCAGACACTTCTCTTTTGTTTCTCTCTTCCTCGGATTAAACAATAAAATGCTACCAGAGATGATTTCTGTAATGAGAAATAATAGCCTCAGGATTCTTCCCCCGCTTTGATGTGATACAGTCTCCCCAGGCAAAGCTGTACAGGAGAAGGCAAACAGGGAAGGCTCATTCAGAGACGGCACAAAGATTGTCTCTAAATTATTATGTACAGTAGATGATAACACTCCGAGAACTGCAACAGAGATTAGTGTTAATAATAATAATAATAATAATAATAATAATGTTATTATTACATCATTTCAGTGTTTTTATAAAGCTTATTGAATAGCCAAATAATTTAATTGGCGGCTTGAGATGAAGTCTGACACTTGTTTATACGGGAGCTGGAAATAAAACCAAGGAGCCCTCCCTTCCAGCCACCCATTTTAGGTGAATCTGCCTGAATGAGCAAAGTCTCCTTGTCCCCTTCAGGTTTGTAAACCGAGAAGCTGCAGTGAGGTCTGTGCAGGGACCTGCTTGGTAAATAAGGGCTTTATGCAGCTATCGTGCTTCCAGATGAGTCACTTTACAATCACAATGTTGAAAGTGGAATTTAACCATTGCAGGTTGTTTCATTTTCTTCCCCTGTGTTATGACAGCAACAAAACAGGAGCATTTTTATTTTAGTCTACAGTTGCAGGATCATGCTGTGATAGCAAGTAGCTCTCAAATGCTGTAGAGCAGGGTTCCCTTCCTTTCTGTCACACCCAGAATAATGTAGACATGTATTTGCATAAACTAAATTCATTCGCATTTTATACGTGAACATACAATCCATTTTCTCCTAAACCTGTCCATGCACTGAACACTGATTTTTCACACGCAGTTCTCTTTGTTCCCAGCCCTTCCAGCCACACACACACACTCCCAGACAGGATTCAGCCCTCTGTCTTACCGGTTCTACCCGTATCTGTTGATGAAGCATGTGGAATAAAACACAAAGTTTTGAAAACCTCCCAAAACAAATGACAAAATTAAACAAAGTTAAATGGAAGTTCGGGAAATATTTTTGTTTAATGAGATTGATCAAACTGTGGAGTGCCCTTCCAGAGCATTTGGAAGAAACTGCAGATCTTTTATCATTTAAAAGTAGCCTGGACAAGGCACCAGACAATGCCCATTCTGTTTGAAATCCGGGGATATTCACTGCATGATGTACCACAGCTTTCTCATCTCTGCCTCTTCCGATCCCTGGTTTCTCTGGGTCACATAGCCCCTTGTAATAGACCAAAGGAAATTTGAGTTACTCCACTAGCTCCACTGATCAAAGCCGTGGCGCAGCAGATTGAGTCAGTTCTTTTATCGGAGAGGAATGAATAACAGGAGCACAACAGCAAAGCAACTAACTCCTCAGAAATGGCTGCATCATATCTTTTCGGAGTGCATAACCAGAGGGGCCTGGCATCTCCTTCCAAAACACTGTCGGTACTTGCCTTGCAGGGCTGGAAGATGGGAGAGATAATTCTGGCTGTGGGCATCCACCAGCTCAGAAACAGCCAGCATGTCATAAACTTTGCACTAACCCCCTGCAGCTCCGGAGTGACATTTATAATCCAATACTCTGTTGTGTGGCACTTCTTCCCCCCCTCCCCTGCGTCCACGAGGCTGTCACTAAATTATTTGTTGAACAAGTTCAGTGTTATTGGCCACCAGGGGACTCCGGGTGACCTCTGGCATATTGTGGAGCTGCTGCACCTGAATCCAATTTCTCCTTTTTTTTTTTATTTTTCCCTTTTTCCCCCCTTTCCCCTTTGTCTTACTGAACTGTCAGGTAATTGCCAGAGCCAGAACAACTCTATTTGCAGGAAGGGATGTTTTGGAATCAGTGCTTCTATCGTTAGCTACATCATGTCATTAACTACGTGTCTCTCCGTCCCATGAGAAAACGTCCCATGGACATTCCTCCCCTTCTTAGGGTTTGCTCTTGCCAATGCTCATCACTCAGGGAGAGCATCCTCACTTTGGGGGTGCTTCGTCCCGAGCGTGGGCCATCACGCTGTCCATGTGCCTGTCCATCAGCCACCAGCTATGTTTTGTGAACCTTTTGGCCAGTTTTCACTTGATCTGATGTTGGAAAGAGCTGAAGTCTCCAAGACACTAAGCTCCTGAAGCATTTTGAAAACAGAAGAGCAGGAAAAGGAGGCAAATCCTTTTATTTCCCCACAGATGGAAATCTGCATGATGAGCTCAACCTAGCTATTCCCCCGGAGCTGCGTGCACAGGCGGGATGGAGGAAAGACCTGTCCTCCAAACCCAAGAGTTATCAAGGTGGGATGGAGGAAAGACCTCTCCTCCAAACCCGAGAGTCAGTAAGGTGGGATGGAGGAGAGACCTGTCCTCCAAACCCAAGAGTTAGGTGGGATGGAGGAGAGACAAGGTGGGGTGTCCCCCCAGCCACCCTCCACCGGGTGACCTAGGTCTTGGGTAGACCTTGGGAGCTACATCCTGAGGGGTTCACCACGAGAGAGTTAGGGCATCCATAGGAGGGAGTTAACAGTGGAGGATTTTGAAGGCAGGGAAGTCGTAGCTCAGGCCAAGCATTTTGGAAGAAGTGGTTTTCCACGTTGTAACCCATATGGTAGTCGGAGAAACACCTATCTGTGTGTAACGGCAGGGGATGTAGAGAAACTTGGAAACGTACTCATGTATTTCACATCTTGGATCCTTGATGGGAAATTAAAGCTTTCAGTCTCACACTGGAAGGCGGTATTTAAAAACAACAGATGATAGTATCTGGCGATGGTATTTCAAATCCTCGAGAGGTGCAGGCAAAATGCAAGAGGCTATTCAGAGAGCTCTGTAATGTGCCGTTCTCTTGAGCTCTGTGCAGCAGGAAAGAAATGATGAAGGTCGTTCTCTTCTCTCCAATGGGTTGTTACTAGATAAAGTGAAATGTCACCTAAGGACATCTGATTAAAAGAGTCTGTGAGGAAAAACAAACCCAGCCTATTTGTCACTCACATCTAAGAACAAATATTGAAATAAAATAACTATGAATTCCCTTCTTTCTTCCTTAATGCTGGTTTTATAGATACCTTCCTTTACAGTTGCTAAAAGCGGTGGCATTTTTTAGAGAATACTATACACCACTGCAGCCTTGGATGGAAATTTTCTGTTTGTCTTCCTTGCCAGTTCATTAAAATGAGTTCTAAGATGAAACAGAAATGGTAATTGCAAAGTCAGGGATACACTGCCTCTTTGAACTGTGTGTAATGTTTGCCTCCCCCCCGAAAATTCACAGCAGAGCATACAAAGCTAGCTGTGCCCTGGTTTGCCTGAATTTGGTGTGTTTTTTTCCTGCTGTTGGATGGGTTTGTTTTTCTTTTTTTAAAAAATGCTGTTCCCAAATATCATTTTGTTTTATCAAAGAAATGCACTCAAAAAGTCATTTCAAAGTGATTGCGGGCTCATTTTCAAGATAACAGAGT
Source organism: Anser cygnoides (assembly GCF_040182565.1). Classification (NCBI taxonomy): domain Eukaryota; kingdom Metazoa; phylum Chordata; class Aves; order Anseriformes; family Anatidae; genus Anser; species Anser cygnoides. The sequence goes on from NC_089873.1 coordinate 208,253,546, forward strand.
TATTTGCAGATAACAGAGTTTAGTTATTATAATAGTTAAGAGATGTTCGGTATTACAGCATTGCATGTCTTCTCCTACTACAAAACAAAAGATGGGGAGATGTTATGATAAAAAAAAGGCCTTTATCTAGAAGGCCTGTAACCAGTCCCCAGTGAAAGACCCTTTGGGTGTGATTTTGTTCTAGATGGAGACACCTAAATTTAGGCCTCTGCCTGTGAATTTGGTGTCCAGCAGGGCACAAATCACCCAGAGCTTTTGTTACTCACTGCTCCATGACGAAGCTGCAGGCACTCTGGGGCATCTCAGATCACACTAGGCATCAATGTATGGGTTTATGGGCAACTGAATCAGTCCCGAAGCCAACACTGAAGTGTGAGAAGCAGGTGCACAGAAGGCTGGGACATCCATAGATTGACTGGTACTGCCCAGTTACTTCATCAGCAAAGTCCTGTCTGAGTGTCCTTAGGCAGAAAGTGACAGTGCCATTGCTGTTAGCTCATGTGTAATCCATTAAACCTCCAAGTCGTGCCAGTAGAGGGGTGGGTGCTGCTTATTTTCCTTCTAAATGAAATCCAGATGACAGTGGAGCTGTGGAAATTGTATGACTTCATATAATGTCGTGAAGGCAGCATGTTATTAGATAAAGGAAAGGTCATGTATTCTATTATTGGGTAATAAATTGTAAAAAAAGACTTTAAATTTTTGGTTTACCTTTTGTAGTGGACAATTGCTGATCTAAATTCAAATTTATTGGGAATTTGACCATAAAGCTGAAAATCAAAAAACTTGACCTCAGGCCAGAGGGTCCCACCTTGACAGAGCTTGTGGAGCTTGATGAAGGTAGATCATGTCAGAGCTGTTGCCTGTTGTACCTATCACAGCATGTGCCAAACAGGTTACAGTCCTTCCTGAATTAATGGCAAACTCAAGGACATCATCCATTAAACGTCACTTACAGCTGTTGTCAGCAGTAGACTCCCGACCAACATTTTAGAGTAACAACATAGAATCATAGAATAGAATCACAGAATCATTAGGGTTGGAAAAGACCTCCAAGATCATCTGGTCCAACCATCCCCCTACCACCACTGTCACCCACCAAACCCTGTCCCCAAGCACCACGTCCAACCTTTCCTTGAACACCCCCAGGGACAGGGACTCCACCACCTCCCTGGGCAACCCGTCCCAATGCCTGACCGCTCTTGCTGAGAAGAAATGTCTCCTCATTTCTAACCTGAACCTCCCCTGGTGCTACTTGAGGCCATTCGGAGAGAGCAGTTGGAGGGGTCTGAAGCCAAACCAGGAGCTGAAAATAAATTTATGTAATTTTAATTAATTAAAATTAACCAGTGTGGATGATAAGAGGTCCAGTGCAAGACCTCACTGCCCAGGCTTCTCTCATTTAGCAGCATAAACACAGTATTATGGACTATGTCCTTCTGGCCCAAACCATGCCTGGTGCTGTCCAACTTATCCAAGGTGATATTGAGTAGCTGCTGCGATTAATTAATTCTAGGGATCCCTGACCACTTAACTTCTGGTAAATATAGCGATGTATATATAGAGATGGTGACAGATAAATGACCACAGGACACAGAAATGTGGTGCAGAAGACCTGATTTACATTCCTGAGTGAAGGATCTTGCGCTAAATGGTGATTCAGTGTGAGTAATGAGAAAGAACTTTTCCTGTTGCTTATAAAAGTTACTGAGCAAGATGGAAGAGCAATGTGGCATGCTCAGGTAGTGGGGAAGGACCACCTGGAGTCAAACTATAGGAGATGCACCTGAGAGGAATGCATCCCCATTTAAACACCTCTTAAGATGAAATACCTAACGAAGGGTGTGTGATACGCACTTATGCAGAACTGTAAGAGTTTCATGGAGTCTAGAAACCTAATTGCTCCCTGTCCATCATCGGTGACATCTTCATTAGTTACGTCCATCTTTTCCATAATTAAAGCCCTTGTTCAGCTGGTGGGGGAGCTATCAGACTGTTAATTAGATCGCTGTCTAGGCTGTATGTGAGATCCCCCACAGGCAGCACGGGGAGAACCAGAAAGAGCTCCTATGGCTGCTCCAGCTACTATGCTAGCAACCAAAAGGGGGAGGGAAGGGGGCTTCTGCAGCTTTCTTGGCACTTTGAATAAAAGTAAGTCTTGGGTCTTAGGTATTTCGATGTTGATTAAACCCAAAACTTGCCCTTAAACTTGTGTACCTCCATTCTTTTATAGTTTTCTCCTTTATAGAGCAAAACTGCTCATAACCACTGAGCAAGTCACAGTGCAGAATCCTTTATTTTGTTTCTCTAATGGTTTGAAACCCTTCCTTGGAAATGGCTACCAGGGAAGCAAGGGTTCATTTCCCTTCCCTCACCATAAGTCGTAGTAAAAAGGTCAATGCTGAAATGTCTGCATTGTCTGAAATGTCTTCTTACAGCCAGGGAAGGATGTGAGCCTTTAGCTTGTGGACTGTTTAAGGCAATCTCCTTCATGGATGTTAAATTTCCTCAAAATAATTGGAGTGCTGCAAACTTTTCTTTGTAGCCTATTTTTAATCCTGGATGTCATTACTTTATTGAACTCAGCCGTTGGCAGTGCCAGGAGAGTTTTGTCATAGCATCCTCTTGCTTTTGTGAAATTTGAGCAAATAATTGTTCGTGAGCAAGGGTTTGTAAGAAGATTGCGCTGCCATGAATTGATGAGAGCATTTCCAAAGACATTTTGCAGTAATGATGAGCTGCTGACTCGCTGTGTGCTTGCTCCATTATACGCTAACAGCAAAAGTGACTTTGTATTGTACCTGACTACAAATGATCCAGGCTGTTGTCTCTCTGCAGTTTTTCTTCAATATAAGCTAAAACTCGAACATCAGGTATGGCTGGCCCTAGCTCAGGGAGCCTGGCACGTTGTAGAGGGTCTGCAGGGAATAGGATTTGGATTTAGGGCCCTCACTGAGTCTTGAACAGCCTGCTTTGACCAGGCTGAAATGGGATTTAGAGGGGGTGTAACTACTCCGAGGGTCGTACCTGCGATGCAGGCCTTTTGAAGGTGGCCCAAAGAGTTACAAGGTGAAGTTAAAATAGAGGGAACTGTTACAAATACTTTCATACTTTGTCACAGAAACCTCAAAGCATTTTATAAAGCATAACAGCCACCAGAGTCTCTGTGAATGATTTCTTATTTGCAGAGAAAAAATACTGAAGCACAAAATAATAGCTTGGACAGGTGGGAGAGCCCAAACGAGACCCCCACACTACTAAAGCAAAAACTCCTTTTCTCCCTCTACCTCTTTCTATCTGTAAGTGTAAATACAGTTCTATTTATTGAAACGATGAGTATGAGGGGGAATAACCTGGCATGTGTCTCTCCCACTAAAAAGAATTAAAAATCTGAAGAAAGTTGATGAGGAAAAAAACAAACAAACAAAAAAAACCATGGAGCTCCTCATTAGATTGATGCTGGTCTCCAGCATGCAAAATAATGCCTTTGGGTCATGAGGCTTCTCTTTCTAACACATCTTTTTCTTCTTTCTCTCCATCCTCAGTCAATTTTGGGGGTCCAATGTGAAGTGCAGAAGCAGCTGAAGGCCTTTGTCACCCTTGAGCGCTTCGAACGGATCTACAGCTCCAGCATCGCTGGGTGCCGGCACGTCAAGAAGAACAAGAACTTTGCCTCCGGAGGCTCCATCTTTGGCAAAGGCGTCAAGTTCGCCATGAAAGACGGGCGCGTGGCCACCGACATTATCAGTGTGGCCAACGAGGATGGGCGGAGGATCGCAGCCATCCTGAACAACGCCCATTACCTGGAGAACTTGCACTTCACCATCGATGGGGTGGACACGCACTATTTCATCAAGCAAGGGCCGTCGGAGGGCGACCTGTCCATCTTGGGCCTCAGCGGCGGGCGGAGGACCCTGGAGAACGGCGTGAACGTCACGGTGTCCCAGATCAACACAGTGCTGAGTGGAAGGACTAGACGTTACACGGACATCCAGCTCCAGTATGGCGCGCTGTGCCTGAACACTCGCTACGGGACCACCTTGGACGAGGAGAAGGCCCGCGTCCTGGAGCTGGCCCGCCAGCGCGCCGTCGCCCAAGCTTGGGCCCGAGAACAGCAGAGACTGCGGGATGGGGAGGAGGGTATTCGCTCGTGGACAGAAGGGGAGAAGCAACAAGTGCTAAACACAGGCCGGGTACAGGGCTACGACGGCTATTTTGTGATCTCAGTGGAGCAGTACCCAGAACTCTCAGACAGCGCCAACAACATCCACTTCATGAGACAGAGCGAGATGGGCAGAAGGTGACAGAGAGGGTCCATACGGTGACTTCTTGCCAAAGACAGCTACTCTTTTGTGGCCACTTACCTGACTGTGTTGTACTCAATCCTTTTTCTAAACTGAACAAGGTGGGGGGGAGGAAAATAGAAAGAGAAGGAATAATACGGTTGCACTGTAACTCATGCAACATACTTTTTTTCCCCTTTAATTTGGCCTTCACACGTTTTTTGCAATGAACAGAAGGTATATTTTGCCGTAGTGTGATCACAGTGACATTTACTGTCTCTTGTCCTTTTTTTTTTTCCCCTTTGTGAGGAATTTGAAGTGGGGAGTCGTCAACGTACGTCCGTAGGTGTGAAGTGCGAAATGGGTGTCTGTGCTAACTTGTGTCATCCTAACCCTTTCTGGTTTGGGGCAGGGACAGATAGCCTTCCACCCAAAAAATGGGGAGCCCACGGCGTGCCGGAGAGCTCTTCCTGGGAAGAAAGGAAAAGGAAGACGACACTGATTCCTTAACGCCGAAAGCGACCGACCGTCCGAATCATGTGCCTCAAAAGAGACCTTACAAGTAGTTTTCACGTTTCACTTGGGACTTAAAGTGTTTTTTGGGGGCTCCTGCTGAGCAGAAGTAGATTATAGAGGCAAAGGAGCTGATTATATTAACTTGCAAGATGATTCTCTTCCTTCCTGAACTGGAATAAAAAAAGAAAAAAAATCAGTCTTTTTTCATTATGAGAGTAGATACTTTTTGTTTGTTTTTGTGTGTGCGCGCAAATCCTGGTTTTAGTTAAAACCTAGCAAAAGCCAAGAAAGGGACTCCTGCTCTATTGAGAAAAGCTAAAATAAATTCTCTCATACGTAGAGCTGTTCTATAGGTGGATTTAATGCACCCATGTTGTACATTTGCTAATGGCATAACTTCATTAAATGTATAGTGTTTCAGTACACAAGGCTACGTGTTTAACAGTCCACTGTGCTGTATCTGATAAAACCAGTTAATTTTTAGGAAGCTGATTTGAATTTAAAAGTAGTTATAGTATCCCAGTGACATACCACTGAAAATTAGAGCAAGCCAAACCCTGCTTTTCCTGATTCTGGAGCTTGTATTTATTGGCTGGGAAACACAGTTTTGAGTAGCATGCTGGCAAGTCATTTATGACTATGGCAGATAAATGTCTCTAGGGGACTTTGGCAGCAGGGATTTTAAAATGTTTAATAAGTAGCAACAGCTTGTGCGTGGTGGGACAAGAAGGAGAATATTGGAATCAACCCTCACACTGTTTCTTACACGAGCTTGAATTTAACGGAGAGCCCAGTTGACTGTTAGCAGTGAAGAAAGGGAAGCTTGGCTAGAAATGCCCACTACAGAGGGGACCAAGTGCTTTAATAAGAAACTGCTGACAGAGTTACATGGCATGCTAATGTAATTTGTATTCACATAACCTCTGTGCTCTGGAAGAGTCCTTGAAATTCAAGGGAACAAGGAGATGAGATGAGCAACCTCTTCCCTGCCTGAAGCAGCCCCGTGGTAGCAAGGGGCCGTTCCTGCAGGCAGAGGCATCACCCCGCTGGGGCTCCAGCTGGAGGTGGCCAGCCCTGGTCCCAAACAGACATCTCTATCACACTGACACATGCACGTATCCTGACTCTAAGAGCTCTCATCGTGTCTCTCTGAGAACATCTCAGTCCTGATTTATTTTTTTCCCCCCATCCACTTCACTTTATGCTGCCTGGTTCTGCAGAGAGATAACCCGAGACGTGCAAGTCCATGCCAAGGCTGTTTCTTCACTCGGCGCCCTACAACGCACCCATGTCCCCCGAGCCAGCCCACCACCACTGGCATCCTCCAACACATCCCAATATTCCTCTGCGGGCTCCAGCCCCCAGGATAAGGCATGTTGGGCACACATTCCTTGAGCAGCAAAATTTTGGCAGCCCCGGTGCTATTGCAGTTTCCCCATAGATGCCGGCTGCCAGCTCCGCCTGCCTTGCCTCTCTGTTCCCGGGCGCTTGCCTGGAGGAAGGTATGGGATGGAAATTCCCCCAGCAGACTGCTCCTCCTCCAGTTCCCAATCCTTCGGGCTGCAGGGCCATAATTTCAGCGGCTGCAGAGCCCCAGGGCTGACCCACCTTGGGGCCACCCACCGGTACAGCCCTGAATTCCTGGTGGTCCCTCCTGCTTGCGGCAAGGGTGACGTTGCTGCTGCTGTAACCAGCACTGTGCTCCCCACCACCCCTTGCAGCACGCAACCTTTAGTGCTTTGGCAGGCGTGAATCGCAGGCAGCTGGGCTGGAAAGGGCATCGGGCTCCGGCAGAGCCAGCTGGGAGGAGCTGCAGCGCCTGGGCCAGCTCGAGTCCTTGGCAAGGGAGCCTGCCAGGGATGGTGAAAAGGCCGTGGCATCACCGCCTGTGTCGCTGGTATCAAACTCCTGGCAAGCCTCGGTTGTCCTGAGGATGTGCTGGTGGGGACTGGGGCAGCGTTAGCCAAGCCAGCAGCTGCCACCTACTCGGAGGAGGCAGTGTCACCTTTCCAGGGCTACCCAGCTCCCCTCTTCCCCCTCCCTGGGGTACACCAAGAACAGATCCCCCCCTTCCAGCTCCTCGACTTGGCTGAAACAGCACAGGTGGACCAAAAAATAAAAATAAAATACGGGAAGCTGGGAGGAAAGGCGTAAACACGTGTTGAAGACCTGTGGCGTAGAGAGAGCTCGGCGTGCATCCCATCCCGCTGCTCCCGTCCAGGTGGCTCCGGCAAGAAGCAGCACTTCCATCCCCCATCCCCATCCGAGTGTCGCACCGCAAGGAGGAGCAGAGCAAGAGCAAACCACGCAGCCACAGAAAGAGATTCAAGCGTGAAACATTCCTGCTGGAACCCTGCCAGCCTGAGATGGCACCTCTACAGCCTTACAGACCCTTCAGGTTATTACACGAGCTGATGACTTGGAGGAGTTCTCCCATTTTTCAAGAGTCTCACGGTCCCTAGAGCCGGGAGCCATCCTGCTCCGCACCACGGTGAAAGCACCACGGGTTGCACCTCTCTGCATCCTCGAGCACCGGCAGGGTGCGATTGCCCACCAGCAACATGAAGGTCTTCTCCTGGACCTGTGCCCTGTGCAGAAACTGTGGACAGTATGTCAAAAATAAAAGGAAAAAAATATATATGTAAGAGTATATACATATATATCTGTGATGCTCTTTTCCTTATCAAAGCCTTTAACCAAAAAAAGGGACGGCCATCCAGCAATGGATACAGACCTGTCTGAAGATGTCTGCTACGTTTTCCAGACATGGTCCTGTGCACCCTGCTCTGGGTGGCCCTGTTTGAGCAGGGAGGTTGGACCAGATGACCTCCAGAGGTCCCTGCCAACCTCAACCCTTCCGTGATTCTGTGATTCTGTTCCTGAAACTTCAGCCTCTGTGAAAGCTTCACCCCTTCCACTTGACTTGGGTGGTGAAACTGGAAGCAAACATTTTCAGCCTTGAACCTCTGCATTTCCCTATCCGTTAATGGAAAGTCCTTTTTCTACGGGACCCTGGGTGCTTTCCCATGGAATTTAAGGGAGGAGGCTGAAGGCACAAAGAGCTCTGAGCCGTGCCCTGACAAGCAAGGGGCTGCTCTCAGCTGTCCCCAAGCATTCCCACTCAACTCCCGGCCCCGTAGCCCTTTCCCAGCCCTTGTGCAACCCTGATTGCCTCCCTGCAGGACCACATCGTGGCTTCCCGACCCTTCTTGCTTTGCCTGTGGGCAGCGGGACAGCAGATCCTCACTTCTGGAAGGCTGGGAGGTCCTGGGCACCAGTCCCACCGCGCTAACCCCATTTATCCCATCTCTGGATGTGCTTGTGGAAGCCACTCAAGTGCGTGACCATCGCTACGGAGAGTGCCACCGTGGCCTCGGGCACATTCATGGCTCAACTTCGAGGTCTTCTGGATTCCCCAAAGCGGCATCCCTTCAAAATGCAAAGGATCAGATTAAATTGCCTTGAACTCCCGGGCTTGTCTCCAGCTGGAAGAGTTGTGTGAAGGGTTAGGCCCAAGACTCACAGCTTGGAGGAGAAACTCCAGCATCCCTGACCGCTGGATCTCAGTGTGAGCAGTGGGTGAGGAGACAGCTCCAGCCCTCCGCAGCTGCTGCTGGGACCAAAACTTGCTTCATTTGAAGACACACCAGTGATGGTCTTCATCTGAAGACGCCCAAACACAAGCTGGTGCCATGGGGGCTACACATCTCAGGATCGTCCTGCGTGCTCAGCCCGAGCGGAGGGGACCAAAACTAATTTGGCATCACGAGAAACGCCCCGATGTTTGTTTCCTCCGAGCTCTTTGTTACATTTTTTATCCCTTTCTGCTGAAGATTGGAGCTTGGAAAAAATCATTGAGCGGCAGTGACCGGAGGGAACCACGCAGCTCATCATATCTGTGTCAGCACGGCTATTGATCAGAGCCACGACGAATCTGAACGATACCGGGCAAGAGCTGCCGAGACAAAGGTTGTTAAGAGCCCGGTGCTTGGTTCGGGTCTAAAAGCCACGGGTGATTGGGAGCCGGCTCCGAGACCCCCATCTGGCTGCGAGTTAGAAGCAGTGAGGGATTTCTGTAATATATCTGTAGTTGCTTTATTGAGCGTAGGGAACCGGGTGAGATTCTGCTCAGTCTATTATACAGGGAGTGTAACCAGAATAAATCAAAATTGTTTAAAAAAATAATAAAAAAAAAAAATCTAATAAAGTACTTTTTCAGCTGTGACTTGTAAGTGTCACCATGATAGATGGCAGCGCAATCCATTATGCAAAGACAAGGCTCTTAACATGAAATTTTAGAATTCAATTTTATGATTTACAGAGAGGGCCCCCCTCATATTTACAGCGCAGCAGTCTGTTTCGATTCAATCTCTGCGTAATTGAAACCAGGGCCACGGGTCTCGGTTACTCACCCAGCCGCTTTTCGAACGGGGAGGAGAAATAAGTGCCCGTGATGTTAATAACGGAGCTAAAAAGATTGTTTTGCTTGTTAAATCCTATTTGCTCTACCTACCCGTGCCGGCGGCGAAGGGCTGTGTGTCACCGCTGCCGGGGCCGGGGTTTGCTGGGCTGAACCTGGTGTCCTTCGTCCTGCAGCACCCCCATCGTGTGCTGGATGCTTTCGAGCATCTCTTTTTTCTTACAATCCCTCTTTTTATTACAATTACTAAATATGTGGATATGTGAATCCCCCGGTTACACCGAAGAATTTCCCTGTGTTTTGTAACAAGTAAAAGATTTTTATTTTTTATTTTTTTTCCTCATCTCTGCAGTACAGTTAAATAAAATTTCTTGCTACTGTTGAGCAAATTTCCAGCAGCCCCCACAGGGACAGGAACCCCCGAGTTGCTCCTGAGCATCGTGTGTCCTGGGGGCTGCTTCCCGCAGTGCTTTTCCACGCTGTGCTACCCGAAATGACCCACCAAAGGGAAACCTTCTGTGTCTCTTGCCTGCTTTCCTTTAATTAACGTAAAACTTTGTGTTCCTGACAGAGTATTACATGGCTCAACTGTTAACTCCCATGCTGAGGGTCAATGCTTTCTGGGCAGGGGAGCATTGAAAACCGCAAGTGAAAATTAACTAAAATATATATATACACACACATATATATATATTTTTTCTTTCCTCCGAGCTGAAAATGGTTCAAGCAAACAATAGAACTTTCCAAAAAAATTACAACTTTTGGGCAGTTCATGGATGTTGTTGAAATAACCAGTCAAAGAATCACACTTTTCTATTTTAAAAAAATGTTTATTTTGTGTGAGGACTTCTAATGCAGCTGCACCTGAGCAGAGGACTTTGTATTAAAGCTGCATCTACAAGCCTGGCACTGGAGACTCTTGTCATTACCCTGTGTAATAATTTTCCTGAAGTCTGGAACTAATTTTTTGAGAAATTTTTTTTTCTCAACACTTTGTGTTTCTAATACTGTATTCTTGACTGTGTAAATACAACCAGGCTGTAAATAAGTGCAGATGTAGATAACTTCTAGAAAAACAAAAAAAAGAACAGACAGAAGTGACCGTGTGTAGCCTTCGGTGACAAATAAAAGAATATTTTGTGTTTAAATAGCTTTTTATTATTATTAATGAAAATGTTGGATTTCTTTGTCTCACCTGCTTGCTCCTGACATGGGGTTGGAGCTGGAAAACCAGCCCCAAGGAGATGGACCTGGCACCAGAGCAGCCCAAATTGTTCCCCAGCTCCTCACCCACCTGGAGCCCTGGCACAGGCTGCCCAGAGAGGGGCTGGGGGCTCCTCCTTGGGGATCTCCAGCAGCCGCCTGGACGTGGGGCTGGGCCCCCTGCTCGGGGTGGCCCTGCTGGAGCAGGGCTGGCACCACAGGGACCCGCAGCTGCCCCACACCACCAGCCACTCGGGGGTCCTGTGAATTTACACCCTCGGGAGCATCCCCACCTGTGCATTGACCGCTGCTGCCCCCAGGGCTTTGCAGATCTGTGGGTTAAATCCTGGGATTTTGGGGCATCCGTGTGGCACCAGGAGAAGCCTCCATCCTAGCAGAATGCTCTGCTCGCCATTTCAGAAACCAAACCCATAAACACCTCTAAAATGTTTTGCTCTGAATAATTTTCTTCCTGTGGTAGAGATTATTTCTTCTCCCTGTCGATCAGGCATTGCAGGTACCAGCATCAGCCATTTCCTCAGCAGGACCAGGGAGGTTACAGGTGATCTTCTGTCTCACACACTTAATTCACAACATTTGTTGGGTCAAACTTGCAGAAAACCATTGCACAGCTCACAGAGCCTCTACTTCCCATCACCTGTAGACTGTGCGCCAGCATTTTGCATCTGATAACAGAGCATTTCAGTCTGGGGGAAGCTACATTGTGCACAAGAAAAACCAAATTATCACACCTCCCCCCCCTAAAAAAAATCAAGTTATCACTTTTGACATACTAAGAAAATGTCCAGCAGAGACATGCTTATCCAAAGGGAGAAGAAAAGCTACCACAGCACTCACCACATTGACCCATGGAAAAACCCTCATGCGATGCTGGAAGGTGGCAATACTCGAAACTGCCTGGTCCAGCCCCACCGGTGGCTTCTTCTGATGCTTCAGAGAAAACAGGGGAATAACCTCAGAAAATATGGCTAAATGCGTATGGAGGAAAATATTCTTGCCTTGGGAACAGCCTAATGGGAAGGGGAAGTAGAGCACTGGGTGGCAGTCAGCGGTGCAGGGCGTTCCTCCGTGGTCATCCTGATTCACTGCCTGCTTTTTGTGGGAAAACTAACCAGGTTTTTAGGGAAAAAAAAAAAAAGAGTCAAACATTGCTGGTATGCATCAGAAACAGGGAATTTTCTCCTTTCTCCTTTGGCTCTAAACAGGGCCTGTGGGACTAGTTCAGACTTCTCTGTGCACATTTCTGAAGTCAGGTGAGATGTGTCCAAGTGCTGGCAGATATTGCCTCATAAAAGGTTTCCCAAAGGTTTCTACCCATCTGTGGCCATTCCTGCTGGGATATTGTCTTCTCCACCAGGAAAATGTGTTTTATTCATTTCTCAGCCTTCATCTTCCAGTGCCAGACCTGGTACAATTACTCCTGACACTCTACAGAGCAAATGTTCCCCAAAACCAACCCTTTCACTATCCCAAGCACGGTAAACTCCTTCAGCACAAGGACTACTTTCCAGCTGCGGTATAATTTATCCATCCTCTGAAGTTTTTGGACACCTTTTCTTAAGCATGTGCACAGGTTTCCCTTACCTTGTGAAGAAAGGCAAGGTCTTGTTCCTCTGCTCATGGGCGTTTTTTTATCTCCAAGGCAGGCATTGGCCCCTTCTGTCTTGCCACCAAAAGTGCATGTTGAACCGATTACACAGTGACCTTGAAGCCTTCCTCGAAGCCACAGGTTTCCGAGTGAAGCCGACTATCCCGTGCATCTGATTTGCAGCCTTTGTTCCGAGACAGATGCATTAGTTTGCATCAGGCTATTATTCACAAGGCTTTTCTTGGGCTGGGCTTAGCCAGGGGGCTCAGATCACCCTGTGCCGTTGACCTGCCCTCGCTGGTACCCGCCGTCCATCACTTGGTGTGCCACCTGTGGTTTACCATCAAAAAATACCCTGCTTTAAATCACTTATAACGATATCAAAATGCATTGGAGCATTTAATCCCTGAGGGTATCCAAGGAAACGGCAACATTTTAAGTTGCCGGTGGACCAGGTTTGGCTCTGCTCCGCGTGGTCACACCAGATAAGAACAATGTTTTAATCAAAATATTATGGGTAGTAAATCAAGTGCTTTCATGAGAGCCGCCCTGCCATGCCAGTTCAATAGGCCAGCGTAGACTTATCACGTCGTGTTTTAATGGGGGCCGTAGCCAGAGGCCTCTATCTTATCTTTCAAGAGGCTGCTGGGAAATTCTCCTTGCTTTTGAGCAGGGCCCAAAGAAAAATTTGTCCTCTTCTGCACCCCTCATAGAAAGCAATTAGCCTGGGCGACATCTCACATACAGCCAGAAAGTGCTGAAAATAAAGAATGGTGATTAGGTTCAGATGGGAGAAGGAGACACGTGGAGAACACAGGTGAGGTCCCTTCAGGTGGGTCGTCCCTACAGGTGTCTGGTCCTGGTGAGCCTAGGGCCAAAAAGATGACCAGTGCCTGGCATAGCACACCACAGAGACCAGCTGAAATGTTGGCCCCCCCAGGACTTCTCCAGCGGCTGCTGGAGATCCCCAAGGAGGAGCCCCCAGCCCCTCTCTGGGCAGCCTGTGCCAGGGCTCCGGCACCCGCCCAGCCCAGCAGTGCTTCCTGAGGGGCAGAGGGCACCTCCTGGGCTCCAGGCTGGGCCCGGGGCCTCTGGGCCTGGCCCCGGGCACCCCTGAGCAGAGCCTGGCTCCGGCCTCTCGGCACCTCCCGGCAGTGCCGGTGGCCATGGCTGGCAGCCCCCGGAGCCTCCTCTGCTCCAGGCCCAGCAGCCCCAGCTCTCGCAGCCTCTCCTCACGGCAGAGGTGCTCCAGGCCCTTCGGCACCTCGGGGGCCCTGCGCTGGGCTCTCCCCAGGGTGCCCAGCTCTGGCTGGGGCTGGGGGGCCCAGCGCTGGGCCCAGCACTGCAGGGGCGGCCTCAGCAGTGAGCAGGACATCCAACCCTCCAGATTCCCTCCCAGTTCCCTCAGCTGTCTTTCAGAAAGACACAGGTCCAAGACACAGAAAAGCCAGGCTGCAAATGGAGCTGCAGCTGAGAACAGGGACAGAGACTCTTTCACAAAGAGCAACATGCTTAAAAACAATATCTCATTATTAATATGTCCCCTTGAAGCAACTGAGGTTGGTCTTTGCCAAAACATGACAATTTCAGTTTGGAGCAGTCATTTGCAGAGAAATTTCCAGCACCAGGGGAGCTCCCTTGAATGCAGCACGCTAAAACACCAAGGGAATCACATGAATTATTCTGATTTTGGATGTTTTAAAAACTCTGTTTCTCAGGTTCTGACTGGAACACTGCTCCACGCACCAGCCCACTACATAAACCACAAGCCCTAGCACCTCCTTCTCCTCCAGCATGCCGGCTGGAAAAACACAAGCTTTGCTAAGCCCTTCCAACACATCCTTGTCAGGATTTACTCCATGAAGGATATCTGGAGCCTGTGCAAAGGACAGCAAGTCCTTTGGGACAGCAGCTCTGTAGCTCCAATTCAGAGACAGGCCAAATGTTCAGACTTACAGAAGATCTGCTTGGTATGCCGGGTTGGATATTTCCAGAAAAAAAAAAAAAAAAAAAAAAAAAAGGAAACAAAAACATTTCAGCACGTGCAGTTTTTGGCTCCACTCAGTGGTGAGGGAGCTCAGGTCCTCTGCTCATGGTGGAGAACAAGAAAATGGCCATATCAGGTCAGAGGAGACCTTTCCAGCTCTGTGGCCTACCTCCAGATAAACGTAATGGGGAGGAATATATGAGCAGGACAAGAGCTGCATCCTTGCAGTTAACATCACAGCATCCTCAGGCTTCAAGCCAGCTCATCTCCCACTCTTTGAATCGAATGATACAGAACCATGGCCAAAATACAGCTCTGGGTTTGAATGTTGCTCAGCCTGTTCAAATGCCTCCAAGTCCACCTCTTGAAGTCACAGTGCAGTTTTTAAAACTTCACGTTCAAATGATGTTTTGTAACCTGTGGGGCTTCCTAAGTAGGGGAAGTCAGTGACCAGATCATTAGAGCGAGCTTCTTCAGCAGTCAGTCCTGCAGGTGAGGTGCTACAAGCATGCAGGACCGCACAACACCTTTGATTGCTGCTCAAGGATGAGATAACAGGGCTCTGTTGGCTCATCATTATGCTGCTCTTCTACGTCTGAGAGATACTTGCGTCCTCCAGGAGTTTTACATAACCAAACCCATCATCCACCATCAGTCCGAGCCCCAAAACCCTCAAGCCCTAAATTTGATGCCGGAGTGTGTGAAGCCTGGCAGAAAAGCATCCCTAACAAGCAGGACTGCTCATCAGTAGGATGGAGAAAATCAAGCAGCGGGTTAATAAGCTATGGCAGGTCACTGGTAGGCAGAAGACTATGAAAATACACCCTGCGATCACTTCTAAAAATCTACCTTCGTGTAATCCATGGTCCCAGATTTTGATTTAAAAAAAATATATATACTAAAATGTACTTTTGCTTTGGCAGGGGGGTTAGACCCAATGATCTCTGGAGGTCCCTTCCAACCCCTACAATTCTGTGATTCTGTGTGATAAAAGTGGTTGGCAAATGAAACATATAAAGAAAGAAGGATGTTGCGTTCATTTACAATAGCTACACTTCATACCTGCGCAGTGTTTCCTATTAGAAATCTCCTTCGAGCTACAGAAAATATTACCTCAATTTTACAAGTGGGACAAGTGAGGCACTGAGGTTAAATGTTTGGCCTGAGATCAGTCGGTCAGGGGATAAATAATGAAAAAGCCGTGACTCAATGGCCCTGTGCCACTCGCTCATTGGCATGACTTCTACTGAGCAGAGTTTCCTGTTCATTGCTCCATTGCATTGTTCATCCTCCTAACTTTGCTATCTGAGTCATGGCATTTTTAATTAGATCTGCTCCCACACCCTCATAATAAAGTAATATTTAAAAAGGGATGATTTCAGGCTGCAAAGATCAAAGAGCATTTGGGAACGGTACCAATGGCTATGCACCGTTGTGCTGGCCAGGTCTCTCGTCACCAGAGGTGAGCAAGCTCCTCTCCATGCTGGAACTGGAAGAAAACGCACAAAACCTGGCCAAGGAGCAGGGCCCAAGGGTGGCCCATGGGTGCCCCTACCTCAGAAATCTTGCCAGCTTGTTGCTGAGATCTTCAGAGCCCAGCGGGTGGGTACAGGATACAGGAGGGTTTTTTCAGCCCTGAGGTTTGATGTTAGCAGTAACCCTTCAGTTTTGTCTGGGGACCTAAAATAGCAGCTGTATGAGGTTGGCACCCTTGGGAGTGCCTTTGTGGTCATTTTGGATATGTTCTGCACTAGGATCCTCTTTTTTTCATAGCCTACGTCCTTCCTTGTGCCAGCTCTGCTTAGGGACAAACAGTCAGGGCAAGAGGATAACATACCAGCATCACTCTGCCTCTCCTCCACACCCTCATGCTTTCCCCTAGTGCCTCTGGAAGTCCCACCAGAAAAAGCCACCTCCTGCATTTGGTGGGACAGCACCAAGGAAGGTCACCTGCAGGCCCACAGCTTCGAGAAGCTCAGGGCTTCACACCTGCAAGACACAGAAAGAAATAATATATATATGTGTGTATGTGGGTTTTAGAGGAGCAACTACAGGATAGATTTTGAGGTATTTATAAGCATTTAGGAAACTCTTCCATTCCTTCTGGCTCTCCACACACATACAAAGACACACTCACACACCCTGCTCTCCTCCTTGCAGGTGCACTTTGAGCAAACAAAGCACCGTGTGATTGTTTGGTGCCCTACATCCTCAGGTCTCATCGTCTGGCAGCTTTTCTAAACACGGCTTTCTTCCTCTCAGCAATTCTGTAGGGACCTTGAGAAACGACTGCAGCAAACATGCCCTGGCACTTCAAAGTTGGAGGGCTGACAACTCTTGAAATGCACTTTTCTTCTCTTTTTTTTCCCCTCCCATGTCTAACAATGCCATCTGTGCTGTCTTAAGATCTTGCTCTGGCCATGAACCTGCACGTAAGAGAGTGATGCAGGTCCAAGGATGTCTTTAACATTTTCTGTAATGAGGTAGTGGAAAGCAGACTCCTCTATGAAGCCCTTTGGGAAGACATCAAATGCGTCCTTGTTTTTACATTTTATAACACAAAATTACTTGGAGGTGGCCAAATTCGTCCTCACTAAATTTAGACTTCTAGCTGAAACATGCAGAGGAAGAGCCCGTTCCCACAAACTCCTCTACTACCAAGGGCCAAAAAATGATTGAAGACTCAGGGGGCTGCTGGCCACCTCTCTGTCCATGGGACTGTCCTTGGGCAGACACCTCAGGTAAGTGCAGCAACTGGCTCTACAGTAAAATGAAGTCAACTTGACGGAGAAGACCCAACCCAACCCTTTGAATTTTGCCGTTTCTTTATTTCCCCTCCTGGAATAAGAAATGAAATGCTCACCTGCATCATAGTGAGAAATACTCAATGAGAATCTCAGCTCCTAAGCTGGCCAACAGTAAAGATGAATTTGCAAAGCTGAAAACATCCTTTGGGATGTCCTTCATTCAGGAACAGGCTGAAGTATCTGCTTCAGCTGGGACTGCAGCAAGCGTCAGAGCTCCAGTAGTTGCTCAGACACTTTTATCTCACCTCTCTGGGTCTTGTATCTGGTTCTGGCTGCCGCCCCAGTGTTCACGATCTTCCAATGCCCCGTTAACATTCATTTTACACCAGCCTGAGGACTTCGTAAAGGCAGGAGCATGTGAGATAGGTCCTAGTCTGTTATACTGGTACCAATGCTGAGCATTGCTGCTCTGCCAGTGCAAAGAGCCCCAGGATATTCCTCTGCCTCTATCCAAACACAAGTTTTGTCCCTGTAATGGCAGAATTTGATTTATTTGCCCTTGCCCCATCTGGCGCTGGATGATTATTAGGAGTTCAGGCAACCGCATTTTGGCGATCTCTATTCTCCCCAGCCTTTGCACTGTAGCACTTGCAGACATGTGGTCACACACTTAAACCTCCTTGATCCCAAAATCAGAGGGACTGAAAAAACCACCCTATCCACCCCTGTGCTAGGGCAGGATGGACTGCGTCAGCTCTGACAAATGCTGGCTTGGCTTCCTCCTAAACACCTGCCCTAGCAGGGGCCCCACGGCCTCTCCATGCAGCATTTTCCTTACAAGACCTTCTTCCTTGTGCTTTCAGACCTCATTCTTGCTTGTTTTGCTGCTTTTCACAGTCTCCAGTGGACTTACATCTTTCTGGGGACGCAGTGTGCTAGAGCCCAGCTGTGACAACAGTGGGCTGCTCAAGCCACGTGGCCTTAAAACCGCCACCAGCACATGAATTAACCACAGCAGCTGCACTCGAAATACCCCAGGAAAGGCTGACTTGCAGTGCAGTCAGCAAAGCTTTTCGACAGCTACTGTGCAAACTGCCGTCCAACTCCCTGAACTGATGAAATGTTAATGTTTGGTAATTTCTGAGGCTTAGGGTAGAAGAAAGAGGCTGGCGGAGGTGGCCGTCTGTGTCCACGCTGATGAGCTGAATTTTAGTCCCCCGGTAGCAGACCTTTCCTGGCGTAGTTGTTGAAAAAAGTGGAGGAGAAATGAGGTCAGGTAGGACATGGGGATTTGGACTGCTTTTTGGCCGAATGACAGCAAAAGGCTCCCTCCAAGCCTTTAGTCAGGTACAGAACGATGGGTGCCAAATTTTAAGTTTTTTAACTTAACCTATTTTAAGTTTTAGGCTTTGACCGCAAGTCAATCTTTGCAACCAACAGGCTGCTGTGGAAGGAGTATTTGTTTAAATATCACTTTATAAAATGCAAAATACTCACCTTCAGCAGTTCATAAAGGAAAAACCTTCGTGTTTTGACATTTCCAAAGGTTTCGCTGCGTCTTTTACTGAATCCGCTCAAATGGAACTCAAGTTCACAAATCATTTCCGTTGCCATGAATGCCACTTTGACAACCGTATTCTTCCTCCAAACACTGCATTTTGTTAGCTGTCTGCTAACCTCACCTGCAAAACAAGGCTGGCAGCGTTCACTGCCCGTCCCTGCTCCTGGCCATGGCTCACCATCAAGTGCTCTGAAGCTGGGGGATCTGTGGGGCTATTTCTGATTCCTGTGTCCAGCTCAATGTCTACGCTGTCTTTACGCAGTGACACGTGCACTGAGAGTGCAGAACAAATATTAAACAGCATTGGGCTTCATTGAGCCCAGATCTAAGGGTTTACCTTGATGTGTTTTTTTTCTAATATCACTTCTTTGGTTCTCTGTGGCCATGCCCATAGACTCAACAAAAAAAAAAGATGCTAAAAGTGCTAAAAGATGGACAACCACCCATGCCAGGTTGTGCTCCGTGGCAAGATCCACAAGAGGAACCACACTCCCCTGTACAGCATTCAGCCCTGCAAAACCACCACCAGAGCCTTCAGGTAACACTGAAGACAACAGGAATCGCTCCACCTCAACGGGGAATCTCTCCCCGTCAGCAAATTCCATACAAATCATTTGTGGGAGCATGAAAACTTCCCCCCGATATTTATTTCCAGCATTTGGAAGGGGCATAAAATGTTATCTCTTAAGCAATGATCGCCCCTTTTGTAGCTTCTCCTCTTAAAAGAAAATCTGTAAGTATTTGTAAGTCTAACTTCTGATATTTGCTATGCCAGTGGATCAAAGTGCCTTGATAATAAAAAAAAAAAAGAAATAAAATCAGAATATATGAAGCCTCTGGATAAATCTCCTTTTTGAAAATAATTTAAATGCAAACAATAACATAGCTGAAGCCCATAGAAAACGTCCACTACCTCCAATTATTGGAGATGGATTCTACATAGCCTGTACATTTTTTTTGAATATGAGTCTGTTTTGACATGATCTCTGCAATTTCAGCTGCCGGGAAGGAGAAAAAAACAAATCCTTCCCAGGGCCATTCAAGATAAGCCATGCTTTCCTATCTCTTTTGACTGAAAATACCAATGAAACCTCTTCCAGTACTATTCCCCATCTTCCTTCAGTCTCTTCCTATTAGCCTTATCATGTTAGCGCCTCCTTTGATATATAATCCCTTTATGTTGTGCAATGATAAATCAAAATAAAGTGCACGACTGAGTGATTTTATTGTTATTAAAAGGTCAGCTCTAAGGGGGTCGCATCCCACCACGTATCCTGGAGAATTCATGGGAGATGCATAAAAAAAGGAGGCACCGTGCTCCTTGAACGTGTTTAAAGGCTATGACGGTCCTTCAGCTGAGCTCTGGGATGGATATTCCGACACAAATCCATGGTGTGGTGCAGGTGGGGATGCAAAAGCTGCCAGAAACACATCCCTGTCCTTTGGAGGGGGCTGGCTGCCTAGGTAATTCCTTGTTAATGGGAACGCTGAATTAATAACGAGGTCTGCTCACCAGGAAGGTGTTGTCTATCCCAGTCCTTCACAGCACTCAGGGTCCATCCCACAGAAGAGTTTCCATTATCCCCACGAAGCTCCCTGCTGCCCTTTCCCCCTGCCTTGACAGCACAGGGGCATTGGGGACTGCTCAGCAGGGGTTAATAAAAGCTGCCAGTTGGCTTAGGGGAGGGTGAGGGACAATAAAACCTCTGCAGAAGCCTCCTCACCATCTCCCTCACATGGCACTGATGTCTGAAATGTGCTCATTTATTAACTACCTGTCAATAAGCTCTTCCTGAAAGCGTTTTTAAGATCCATCACCGTGCCTTTTCCCATCACTTGCATGAGCACAGCAGCCTGATCCTGCAACAGTTTGCTTCATTAGTATGATGCCCATGAGTAGATCCCCCCAGAGATTCAAGATTTTATTCTTCTCTGTGTTACTGTAGTACTACTAATTCAAAGTACTTCCAGGTCAGGGCATTAGGTGGCTAATGAAGACAAAAAAAAAAATAAAAATAAACATAAAATGAAAAGAGAGAGAGAATATAAGAAAATATAAATCATTGTACATAGCTTCTCATTTTTTCCTCACCCTCTTGCTCCTTTTCAGCAAACTCACCTAAACTGAGAACCTCACAAGAGACAATAGGAGGAATTTGGAAATGTTTCCTAAATACTGAAAGGAATGGGCAAAAAGGGTTGGATTTCTCCCTTTGCATTTGGAACTTGCTCATTTAAAAAAAAATAATAATCGCAAATAAAAATGAAGATGCCATGAAGGCAAATGTTTATTAATTTTTTTTAACCTAGCTCAACTAATTCACCAGGACAGTTTGGTTTGGTTTGGTTTGGTTTGGTTTTGCTTTAAAATAAAAGGAATTATTTGTCTCTGTCTGGATGGAAGAAAGAGCATATCAGAAATAATTGATGACCAGACCCAAACACACAGACAGAATGAACCACCACTGCTAACCACCTCTCCATGTGATGCTCTACCCAATTTTTGGATGCTTAACAAACCAGGTATGTGCAAATCTAGATCTCCTGCCAACCCTACCAGCTCTGCAAAGCCTGGTTGAAGTCTTTCATAATCACAGTTTAGGGGGGGGGATTCATCCAGGAGGGCATTTATACACATCTCAGCCCTGGTCAGCCCTTGGATCTGCCTCCAGAAATTCCTGATTTTGAATGATTCTGCCTCATTCTCCTGCCCTCTGCCACCCAAAGTTGTGTGCAGAGCTTCAGGACTTCAGCTTGGTGTGGAGAAGTCCACGCCAGCCCCCAGAGGGCCAGGACAAAATGTGCAAGCAAAGTAAGCATCGGAAGAAGAAATTAGCAGTAAGGTGGCATATGCTGTGTCCCCACCGGTCATGTATCAGCACAGCACATGGGTTGCTTGCACAAAACAAGCACGTCACATGGTGTTTGCTCAAAAATGGCTTGGGTGAGCTATTAACACTTCATTAATACATGATGAAAGGCAAATTTAGAGAGCTCCCCAAAGTGATTGAGAGCTCTGAGGGGCCCATAAATGAAATGATAATGCAGAGTAAATAAGGCTGTGTAATAGAAAGATTGGGAATTAGCCTATGGTCTAATAAAGGCAGCTAGACATTACCAGAAGTGCATTCGCCACCTTCCCAAAAGCTTACACAGTTTTGTTCTGTGGCAATATTGCAAGATTAGAAATGGCAAGAATGAAATTTTGCACCTCCAGAAAAAAAAAAGTGTGCATGCATGTATGATGGAACAAATGCGCTATTTATAAAAATCCATCAAATACTCCTGCTTTTGACTTCAGTGTTTTTTTCCTTTTTTTTTTTTCCATCATTATTTCTGTAAAGAAGAGAAGCTAGTAAATATACTGTTATGCAGGAGACATAGTTCTGGCATTTCAAAAATTGGTTTTGATGTGTTGTTCAGGACTGTTTTGAAACAGTATCAGTCCTTATCACACTAAATATTTTACATCTCTGCCATCTGAAATCCCCAGAGGAGCGCCCATGTTGGCCATTAACTCATTCAGACAGAATTAGCCTAAGCAATATTGCCTGAAATTGTCCAATGACACCAAGCAAAATTTAGGCAGAGAGTGGACTTTGAGGATAGAAGTCCATTAACGATAATATCGTTCCACAACCATTGAAGAGGCCATTAGTGTTTGTGCTTATTTTTAGTATATTTGAAAACAGACTGAATTAATCCACTATCAGCCCCAGAAGTAGCTCTCTGTCCATTTTCAGGCCTTTACTTTGCACCCGGATTTTGTTGCAGCCTTGAGGTCAGAGTGCCACCAGCCACCCAGGAGCACAGATAATGTTTCACACGTGGTTGAACCCTAAGCTCTCACCCATCCTTTTCAGACCTGTCAGATGTAGGAGGCGTAGGTCCTTATCCAGCCGAGGTGATCAAAGGAAGCATCCATCCTGTCCAGCGTGAGGCTCCTGAAGTATCCCCATCCATTCCACTAATTGCTTTACTCTCCCATTAAGGCCAATCAAGAGAAATTGGGCTGTGATTCATCTCATCCATAGACAGGGCAGATGCCTCACCCTCTACAAGTGACAGATTTCTCTTCTTTGGCTATAGAGAGAGCCATGAGTGCCACCCTATTCAGTGTCTCCAGGAGATGAACCTTGGCCACGTGCACTTTTCCCACCCAAGCGAACAGACCGGCGCCGTGGCCTTGCAGAAGACATCTGCATGGGAGAAAAAAAATGGAATTACTCTTCAGTAGTGGATCTATTTCCCAAAAATAGCTTTTAGCAAGTAGCTGGGAGAGATTTTCTTGGGGGCTCTGTGAAGAGTCAAGGAAGCATGGAAACTAATGTCTCTTTGGGGGAAAAAGAAATTCCTGGCTTTCTGAAGGAATATTAATGACTAGCAGATGGTTAAGAGGCCAGGAAAAATAGTTCAAGGATGCCATAAAATGGCAGGGCTCCTACATCAGGCTACTCTTTGAATTAAAGTATTAGGTGTTCCTTGCTTGCCCGTGGGACTCACCAGCAGTGGCCAGTTCAGGCCAAGACTTGCAGGTTTACATCCCTGCCCCTCTCAAACCCCAGGCTATTACTCATGGGAGTCTTTACTGGTCAGGTCAGGGGGCCCATTTCTCCCACCACCACACTCTTGTAGGTGATTTTTCACAGAAATGCAGTGTGAAACATATTTTTCATCACTTCTGGCCATTTATACTCTCACTCCACAGCCCTCTGCATGTTGGCTCACATGAGAACTGGAGAGACTGCATGTTTCCAAGCCTGAGATGAAAATCTGGAGATTTTTTCCATCTTTCCATGAGGCTGTTTGGTTAGCCCTACTGTCACTGTTGTTTCATATATCGATGGTTATCACTAGCCAAATACGTAGCCTTTGCCACGGTTTCTCTGGGTGGGAAGTCCTAGCAACAACAGCCTGCTATTTATTAAGTCAAATGCACTTGGTTTTATTTCAATTGACAGATGTCTGCATATTTGGCACGAAAACACGAATTGTATTCCCATGGATGCACTATTGAGCTGAAATATACGTTAGCTCAAAATCTAGTTGCTTCCACGTAGATGCAAATATCTCCTTCTTTCATGAAGAACAAACAGCAGCTCTTCACATCCTCATCTAAAATAAGCCCATTCATTTCTTAGTCTCTAGGGGGGGGAAAAAAAGGAATAAAAAAGGTCCAAAATCATGTCCAAAACTTAGCGAGGCCAATTGCTGACTAACAAACATCTGTCCCATACTTATGCAAACCCCACCAGGGAAGTGCAGCCTTCCGAAGTTTTGGAAAGGAGGAAGGCAGCTCTGCTGGATCCCCGGCTGGAAGCGGTCCATGCTGTACACATGGCTTGGATGCAGAGAGCTGCAGGAATGCCACCGCAGTTTAACACCAACTAGCTGCTCGTGTTTTCATCCATTTTCTGCGCACACACTGCAGGGTATATAAATCTCCCCTTTACATCCAGAATATTCCTGGGAAACAGATTGCTTCTGACAAGGGTTTCTTTTTTATTATTTTATTTTTGAAATATAGATTTTTTTAATGCAACATGCTTCCATTGTATTATATATTGCAGATGACAAACTTCCCAGCTGGTAATTTCCAATCATTTATAACACTGTCGTGAGAGTCCATATTTTTATATCATACCATATATCTGAAATATGTTGGAAAATATAAAATTATATGAAACCGATAATAAATACATCTCTACAGACAGACACACACATGAGAAAACTTTCAGATTTTCTTCTCTGCCATATTATGCCTTTTATCTATTCTCCACATATCACTCTCTGAGGCTCTTGCTGGGAGTTTGCCACTGGGAAGCCAGGAAAAGTGAGCAGCCTGTGCTGAACAGCCAACGTTAGGTTACAGAAGCTATTCTGCCTTCAGCTCAGAAAACCTCGGGCTTTCATAAAGCAAGTCATAAAAAAAAATCTCTGATCTTCAATTGACATTGTCGGGGAAAGAGCAATATACCGAACGTGTCCTGGTTAGAGGGGCAGCAAGGGAAAGAATCAGAGCAAAAGACGACGCTGGAGCACTCCTAATAGCTGGGGTAAATCTTGTTCTGTAAAAGTGGCATCATTAGATGGCCATATTTACCATCTCTCAAAAAAATATTGCACCCAGGACTGGCTGAACAGCAAACTGCACCAGTGAGGTGCGTGCTTGCAGACAGGAAAGGGAAGAGCAGCTTGCTTAGAGCTGTTTGTAGCACGTATCAGTGCCACGTCACATAGCATCCGTCTCTCCTGTGGTCCCCAAGCCCCTCTCAGACACTAAGGACACATCCCCAAGGAAGCTGAAGCCTTGTTATTCCCACGGTAAACTGAAATGCTGAAAGATTAAGTGGTTGGACCGAGGTCATATAGAAAATCTGTGTCTGATCATGGCAAGTTCTTGCAGTGCAATCTTACTGCAACTACAGAGCCATCCACCCCTCAAAATAAAGGTAGGGCCAGGTGGGAGACACAGCCTCTCCTGAGCTCCATGCCAGAGGCAGCACAGGCTCCGGAGCTCACTTGCTCTCCAGTCTTGTAAAGGTCATTTTCCCGTGGTTTAATTATAGAAGGGGATGAGTTCACCTACCAGACACACCAAAGTTGCCCTAGATGTCATTTCAGCAGGGTCTTGTCCACTCGTGAAATGGCCGTGGCCAGCTATCTGCAAATGAGCATCACAAAAATGACAGCAAAGCAAATGGACTCAAGCAGCAACTAAAAGTCTGAGGTTCCCTCCAGAGCCAGGCAGGATACCTACCACCCAGATGGGAATCATCCCCCACCGCAGGAGGTTTAACAGACCAAGTTTAGCCTTTACCCAGGTTGCTCACATTGCAAGAGGCACAGAGACAGCTGGAAACAAAATCTCTGTGAGCCACCGCAGACTTGAGAGGATGCTCCGGGTCAGTGGCATTGCATTCGCAGCAGGGTAAAGCATCATCATCACAGGACACCCACTGCTCCCCAACATCCAGCCCTCATTTCCACCACCTGCTGCCACCCCAGCCATGAAAACATCCTAGATGAGTTTCCTTTTCCCCACGTTTTTCACTTTTTTTTTTTTTTTTTGGATGCTGCAGAGCATTCGCAGCAGGAGTCACCAATCTCTGCTTGGGGTGGGAAATATTTCTAGATGCTCTTGGAAGCACCTTTTATTCACAGCATGTTCCTTGTTACAGTTAAGCAAGGGGAAGAGAAAAGCACCTCCCTTCTACAGGTGTTTTCGTGAAATGGAAAAGCTATTCAGACCCCGGGGTAGGGATAAAGCCTATCAAAGCATCGCAGTTTTCCTGGATTTTACCTCATTCCAGCTGCTCATAGTCCTCTGCCATTAGTTGTTGCTGCCTCTTCCTCTCCTGCTGTGATGGAGAAACAATAATGTTTAAGTCTGGAGTCCCAAAAACTGATCGTTGTGTGTGACTTGTTTTAGTTCCCCCCAAAAAGACACAAAAAAGAAAGTGGGCTTTTATATACATTTATTACGCATTTGATGACAAACTTTATTTACAAAGAGAAGCAGGCAGGAAGACCTCCCAGAGTCACTGGACAATTTTAGAGGTCTTTCTATGAGCAACTTGACATGTGCCAATGGAGCAAAGCATAGGCTTTTTGCACCATGAGGACATTGCAAGTTAGGTACCCAAACCAAGAAATACCCAAAATGACTTTGGAAAATCTCAGCTATAGCCATTTCTGGCCCTTTATTTGACTTGACTCAAAAGATGCTTTCAAATCACATAAGTAATCATTTATTGTTAAAGACGTGAGATATTAGGGAAGCAGAAGCCACTTTTGGTGGCTTCTATAACGTAGCCAAATCTTGTTCCCATTGTGTGGAGCTGGCTAAAGGGTTTTCAGTAGCCACCAATGCCAGGTAGCAGCAGGAATAGGAGGTGCCATCAGGTACTGCAGCCCACCCAGGACCCCGCACCCCGTTAGCAGGGTGGATGCTTTAAGCAGTAAAAGGCTAAATTTTTCTCCCCAGCAACCTGGGACAGGAGAGACACCGAGGTTCATAGGTGACAGCATGGTTGCTTATCCTTATTCCCACACCTCAGATGTGCGGAGATTTTCCTCCAGTTCTTGCCTCTGGTGTCACGCTGTCAAGTGGGCATTGTCACTTGGAAATGCTGGGCGGGGGGAGAAGACTTTCCTAACCTTGAAGAAATAAACACACTCTAAGGGTGTGGGGAAAAGGTTTTACACCCACATGCGCACGCAAACCAATAATGCCTGTGATTTCCGAGTCAGCCTGGATGAGTGGAGTTGGCAGGGTCACAGCTGCGTCCATGAAAACCCCGTGCCACAGCTGCTCCTTCCCTAGAAAAAAGGCCTCCTCCTACCCTTCCTCCTTAATGCTTTAACCCCTGAAGCTCAGCTACAGTCTTTCCCTGAATAAACGTGTCGTGAGCACCCACGGGAATACGGAGGCTGGCTCGTAGCTCCTTTCCGTAAGGCTTAAACCCAGACCACTGGGGCTTTTCCAACGAAATGCCTTCATGAACCATGTGTTTTCTACTGTGATGCGGTTTAGGATGAAAGTCTCTTCCTGTAAGAGCTTATTGCTTGTAAGTAAAGCAGACATTAGGGTTGCAAGAGTATGTTAATACGAAATAAAGCATATAATATTACTATTGTTTTCTAATGGGAGCACAGAGAGGTCTGGTTGAGGACGAGCGCAGGTGATCACGGCAATGCCAACACAGATGCAGCCGCTGAGCCATATCCCAGCCTCTGTTGGTAGCCAGCCCAGGAAACTTAATGAATTTTATTAAATTACTTTACGTAACAGAAAAAAAAAATGGCCCACTGATTCTTTTTAAAGTGTATTTGTGTGCATGTGCACATGTACGTCTTAGATGGCTTGATAAATTCACAGCTATCTGGAATTTGGATCTAATCTTACCCTGTGTGTTATCCAACATGCTGGAAAAATTACTTTATGGGCAGCAAGAATAATTCTTATTAGTCATAAATCAGAACTCCTTAGGAGAAAAAGATGCATCATGGATTTTTTTTTTAATTCTTCTTACCAGAAAGTCTTACACGCATGGCCACATTAAAAGAGGTTTTCAGACGAAAACTGAAAATAGTTTGAGAAAATAAAGCAGCACAAAGCACATGGGGCTTGGTTTGATACCAAGGAAATATAGGCTGAAGGAGAATATTACCAGCTGTGATTCATCTGATGCAAGAGACTTTCAAAAATAAGCTCGGTATGGCAGAAGGGGCAAAATTGTACCTGGGATTTAGGATTATGTTATCTGCTGTTCTGCAACATGGTGGCAGAGAGAAAAGTCTCACTGATAGTGCTGATAGCGGGAATTGGAGACTGAGGATTAAGCAACAGCACAGATAGCAACCAGCTTTCTTCTGTTAGCCTTTCACAGATTGCAAAAAACCAGGGTGCCGGCCCATGTGAAGCAGAAATAAGCTCTCTGCCCTGTTGATGAGGCGCTGGGTAGGAGGCAGATAACTACCAAACGGGTTGCATTATTATTTAAATGGAGGCCAAAGGAATGGCTGAGGGCTTCTAAGAGGGGTGTGGGTTGGAGGAAAGTTTCCAAAGCCCGGGAAACAAAAGCAGGTCTGAAGAAAAGGGTGAGGACGTGGCCCGACCCTGTCAGCCTGGGCTGTCCAAGAGGCCTCTCACACCGACGGGCTTCTTCACCAGGGCTCCTCACAAGATGAGGCCTGCAGTCGTGTTGGAGACCTGATTGTGGTGGACGTGCCAGAGCTGCTGGTGTTACCTCCTTCATCTGCTCACCTCGGCCTTTCTGCTGGCACAGCAGAGCCATTTGGGGTCCCTCTGCCCGGCCAAGGCCTGTTGATGGCCCTGGGTTTCATGGCAAAGCCAGCTGGTGGCAACTGTCCCAGCTCAGAAGGCTTTCAGCCATCTCTGCGCATGCTGTGCCATCTCCCCACACCCATTAGAGCCCTCAGATATAATCCTGGTCCTGCTGAGGATCCACAAGCTTGAAATCTGCTCTGAATCAAACTGTTTTCCAGGCACTTTTCCACAGAGCAGGGGGGTGCGGAGGAAAGGCCCCACTCTGCACTTTGGCACAATTCAGCCCAATCAGCTACTTGAAACTCAGAAGATACACAGACCAGACAGGCAATAGAAGGCATTTTGCAGGGAAACAATACCATAAAAATTCAAAAGCATTTAACCATGCATGCCCAGTAAAGAAACACTGCAAGTTTGCAGCACAGGCAAGCTCTACCCTGCTTTAGGACTACAAGGGAGTTGACAAATGACCTACGAAGGTCACTTCCAACCTCAGTTACTCTGTGAATTAAGGTTATAATAGTGCTTTGGCTGTCCTAAGGTTCCTTTTAGTGATAAACCAGCCTTACACTGCTTTCTAAATGCTAAGCTGTACCACACCTCACAGGATCCAGCACCACCATTTTGGGCATTTTATCAACCACAGAAAGAGCTTAAGGATCCGATGAAGCAACAGATCCAAATCACACAAGTTAGGGACAAAGACTTATCAAAAGAGATTAGCACTTGCAACACCCAATGCCGTGCCATGACCTCGAACATTATATGCTGCTGCCTCCCCATTTGCAATCCCAGGCATGACCGTGCACCGAGGACCCATGTGCTCCTTGCTCCCCAAGCCCACTCTCCTTGCAGTCGGTCTAAACCCCCCTGCCAGACCCCTGGAACCATCCATGATGCGAGACAGATGCAGAGCCACTCCCAACATCCTGCTCTGCCTCACGCGCCGTCTACCCCATCACCACCTAAATTGATTCCAGCATCATCCTCACTGCTGATGAGGTGCAAAGCAGACGCAAGGCAGCCAAACCTCCCCGTGCCAGCTGGAAGAAGTGAGCTTTGGTAAAGCAACACGCTCAATTCAAGCGGGCTCCATCACTCAAATCGAAAGCCAGAAGTTCAAAATGCCTCTTTACAGCACGGGAATCACTGGGGCCTTGGATTTATCCTCAGTGCTGCATAACATTACCCATTACCTTTACAGCAATAGATAGGAATTTCCAGGTTGAGTGAAAAATTGCTTGAATGGATGCCAACAGACCCCAGAGCAAGTTGGTTAGAAAACCGACCTCTGTCCGTCCCACGTGCCACATCTACATTCATCTGCAGCCTGCCATGCCACGCTGGGGCCAACAGGGAGGTGTGTGCTAGCCACGCAGTGATCCTGGGAAGGCCAACCAGAGATAAAAAATGAATTTGGGGCATGTGTTCAAAAAGCCAAGTGGAGGAAAGAAAGTCGTGGGCCCTTCTTCTGAGGCAAGGCAACAGGAGGTGCTTTGGAACCAATATGAGTTGGAGCATGGGGCTGGCACCAGCTCCTGCATCAACGTCGGGATCACAGGGAGGCAACCCATGAAGGACTGCTCCAAGTGAGGATAAGCACGTGCAGGGAGTAGATGGGAAACAGGCATAGGAGACAGCAGGGAACACAGGGGGTGGATTTTGGCTGCTGGCAATGGGGCTGCAATGTAGAGGAGGGGCCGAGACTCTCTGTGAGCTTTGGTCCCCAAAGGAAATGTTGTTGACAGCCTCCAAAACTAAGCTGCGTGACAGGGTTGAAGGCCTGTTGGGAAGTCACCGGGTTTTCTGATTCTTCTGGCGCTGAGCTGCAGCAGGGGGGAAGCTGAGCTGTAAGAAGACACCGTGGCCCAGTGCCGTGCTCAGCCCCGATGGGAGTCAGAGGGGGTGCGTGCGTTGACGTGACAGCACCCTGCACGTCTAGCCACCGGGCATGGCCCTGTATGGAAGAGCATCTCTTACTCTGAGGTCGGCCAACAGGAATTTGTGTGCCTGGAGAGCAGTCTGCAGAAGGTGCAGTGGCTGCGCTGGGACAGATGTCTGGATGAAGCTGGATGAAGTTCTCCAAGCGGAGGTTGTAGAGCAGCGTAGAGCACACAGGATGTGATCTCAGTGCTCTTCATAAGGACTTGGCCCCTGCTGGGGGGCTGAATTTCTGTTCCTGTCCAGGCCCATGTGTCATCAGTCTTCTCCAAACTATTCACCCACACATTATCTGCTCAAGCATCAGCTACAGCTGCTGCACCACTGGATCCAGCTGTGCTTGGTGAGAGCTCGTATACCTTCCAAAATGGGGCTTGGCTGACCAGGACCACAAAGAGACAGAAAGGGATTTACAATTAGTTAAGCCTGCGTCAGTTCTGGGGTGCTCAGGAACACGACGATGGCATCGGCGGCTTTTGGAGCACCGCTGTGACAGCCAGCCCATACCTCTGTACTGATTTTCCTGTGCTGTCTTCATAGCCAGTCATACAGTGCTGCACAGAAAACTGTAAAGTGGTACCTCTGGCTTAGCTGGATGTCAGCGCAGAACAAAACAAATGCCCACATGCCTACTTATTTATTGTGTTATCTGAATTTCTGCACACACACACACCCCACAAGCAATAATACAAGGTTCAGATTATCTATAATCCACTGACAGCTATTGATCCATGAGGCTATCAACAAACCAGAATGATACATATGTCTTATTCAATGTGCAAACACATGCCCATGATAGCACTGGCAGCAAGAAGACCCAGATAAATTTTGTGAATAACACAGTACTCTAAATAAGACATCAAGACTGCTCCTATACATCCTTAAACTGAATTACCAAGGAACAATGTATTTTCTCTGTAAATTATTCGCTGTTATAATTCATGGATAAAGAAAAAAAAAAAAAAAAAAGAAAGGAAAGAAAAAAAAGGTTATTTGAGAGCAATAATGGCCCAATACTTTCCTCTGAGATGTCCCTAGATGGAGTTCTCCAGAGCATCAGGAGAGCTGTTCTGCTGCTAAGCAACTGGCAGACTCCCAGACAGCTGATGATTTTACCAAATATATGAGTGCCAAATGTAAAACATGGCAAAGACAGCAGTAGATTTCTCCCCCCCCCCGCCCCAGCTCCCTTTTCTTTTCCCCCAGCAAGTTCATTCAGATTTAATAGTCAGCAGGTGTTTCAAATTTTCATTTGCATCCCCATGCAAATGGAAACAGAAAATCTAGTGTATTCGTTCCCAGGCCACTAACACCTAGACCTAGGGGAGCTTCTTCACTTGCCAGGTATGAGATGCCTCTTTGTATGCTGAAGTCCAAAATTAGAAGCCAGCCTTGCCATTTTGCTTGGAGCTCCAAGAAAGCTTTTAAATCTTAATGCTGGGCTAGATTTTCCTTCCCCTGCCAGCTCACTTTTCTACACACAGACACCGCCTTGTGCATGAAGGCAGAATGAACCAGAGTGAAACAGCAACAAAACGGTGGCTGCGAGTGTTCGTTCACACATGCCTCTGTGTTTTTCCTCTGCAGTCCTTTCACATGCTGAGGAAGGAGTTAATCCAGGAGGTACAGCATGGCCATATTCTATATAAATCCACGTGCACATGGGTTGCATAGCTGGAGTCGCTTGTAGTAACTTTAACCTGGGACTTTTCCCCTCCAAAGTACAGGAGAAATGCAACTTTCCAGAGGGTTAAAAAATTGGTATTCTTCTAGTGCCGTATCACAGAAAACGCACACTCCATGGATATAGAGTGTCCATAAGTAGTATAAAATGCTCCTTGAGCATAAAACCAGGTACAGGGCTGAGCATCCAGAGCTTCCATCAGTATCGTAAGAAAACAGGATCTTTCCAGCCTCCTTTGGGAAGGGAAGGCTTTGTTTCCTTCCATGCAAGCTTAGGAGACATCTGTTTGTGTAATTGAGAGAAGGGCCAACTCTTTGGGAAATCGTTTCCAGTAAATAGGTAATCCGGGGTCTTAAGCTGAAGCTGGTGGTTGTGCTAGGGTTCCTCCACGATGGCACAAGCCACATCTCCCCGCTTCCTCTGCTGCTTGGCTTACAGAGTCACTGCAAATCCAGAGCTCCATTTTCTTGAAGTCAGCACATATTTTTTGATCAGCAAGTCCTTTCCTAGCGCAAACTACAGACCAGAGCTCACAGCCTTGCTCCGTTATACCTGTTGTCCAAGTAGACACTCCAAAAATCAATGTGATTACTGCTATGAGAAATGAGTGCAAAATTCAGCTCAGCTATGAAAACTTCCTGGTCTCTTTCTTTTCTGATCTCCTTCTAGACACTTTTTTCAAGGTAGACAAATCTCCTTCTGCATGATGGCTTAGACAAATGTTCAAGAGTACCACTGTGAAATAAATACCAGCAGGATTCCTCACTATCTTGTTGCTCCATGAGTTTGGCTCTACCCTAACTTTGTCTTAACCATGGAAGTGGTACAGATATGTCATTGTTGGACTGTGTGGACACGAGAGGAAAGGTCTAAGGTGCTAACCAAGAATTGGTGTTGAAATAAGAAACCCGTCGATCCTAGTGCACACTATTTTTTAATCCTGTGCTATACACAAGACAGGGTTGAATCATTGACTGCCATCACCTGAGGAGATGGAAATCCCATCACGTATTTTTGGGAATGTGGCCTCCCTTTGCATATGGCAAAAGCTCATTATCATTCATAAAAGGAAGCATTTTATCATGAAGTAGAAAGCAGTTTGTCCTGATCTCAGAGCTCCCACATTCAAAAAAGAAGCAGAAAATTGTACATTTACTATCTACTTGGAAAGAATTAGAGAGAATAATGCAACCCCCAAACATCTTCTGAACCAGGGCAACAACTATCCCCTAACCCTATCCATAATCCCCTAACCCTATGAACCATGGGGTTCATCGTGTTCCCAACTTTGCATCCCCTTCTTTTGTTGAAAGAGGAGGAGGTGTCAGCTCTCCAGAATGAAGACGCTGTGATAATGCTCCCGTCTCAGACTGCGATAATTCATGTTAAAAGCCTAAAGAAACACTTAATGAAATTTTGGCATTCCTGAAGTCAAATCCAGAAGCAAGAAGATTTGAATTCTGCCATTTAGAGAGTCTGAGAGGAAGTCCACTAGGTCTTCTGTATTACTCAAGTTTCAGATCCCAAACGTCTCAAATCTGTATTGAGCTTCCTGCCTGATAGCACAGGTCTGGAAGAAGTGCCACTTGCTGGTGAAATTTCTGTTGAATTCCCTTTGTTCAAAGCTGTTAGCATGAATGAACAGCAATCCATAGGGTAACTCGGACAGACTGTTGATATCTCTGCTTTCAGCAGCAGTTTTTTCTGCCTCTGAAAGAAATACTGTACCTGATCCCTTCTGCTCAAGACCTCTGGCTAAATGTAGTTCCTCCACATTCTGTGGGATATTTTCTTCTCATTTAGTCTCTGTTTCACCTATCCCGAAATATTACTGGGCTTTACTAACTAGGAGTTGCAAAACTTCTTCATAAACAGTTTATTTGGACTCTCTCCTCCTGTTCTTTAGTTGCTCTAGCTCCTACAGTCTTTATATTTTTATTTTCTTGGAGGTAAGATGGATGTGATCTCTGCTGAGCTTTCGTAGCTTTCCAGAATGTGGCACCGAGTGTCCTGAGACACCCAGAAACACCCTTTTAAGCTCATCATTGCAGAGCTGATTCCTTATAAACAAGTGGGACACAGCATAACTTCAGCCCGTAAAACCTTGCTGTCCTGAGATGGGATTTTCCCTGAAAGATGAACTCGGTGTTGTTCAATAATGGCTCTCACTGACAACAAATTCATTCTGGAAAATGCCCCTCCATTTCTCTATCTGTAATTGCACGTCCATAAGAAACCCACAACCTCCCTGCTGCATGAGCATTGCACAGAAAACCAGACGGTGCTTAGCATTTGTCTCCTTAACCACGAGGAATGAGAAGGACAACAGAGCAAGAAGAAGGAAAAGGACCCCCACACCTCCATTCCTCCTGCTGTATCTAAAACAGTCCATTTTTCAGGGCAGAAAACCTCCCCTATCTGTAGTGCTACAGTAAAGAAAGCAACCAAGGTGGTGGCGTGCTGGAACAGAATAGTGTGTAAATATGGGGGGGAGGAAGAAAAAAAAATGAGAGAGGTTTTGCTTTGTAAAGAAATGGTTCCATCTGACCTAGAGAACTGTACATTTGATTCATGACCTTGTCTCAGATGCTCTGTAATTACCCTGGAGGGACAGGGCTTTAGAGAATGACACAAAGCATTCAGAAATTCCTGGCTATCGGTATGATGGAGAGCAAAGGAAATGGGAGTTTATTTTCACTGCAAGAGGCAGTTTAGAGGCAGTGATCTAATTGCCACCTTTGCAAATTATGAAAAGGCTTGAAATTCCTCCTTGCAAACCGCTGCACGCTGGGAAAACACTGCAAGGTAGGAGCGTGTGGTGTGAAGGCTGGCGTTGCTTTCACTTGAAGGGTAATAAACATATGGACCGTATTAACGAGGAGATCTAAGTACAGGAAAAAAAAATAAAGGCAGGAATGAGATCAAGAGGCAACAGGTGAAAAAAACCAACCACATTTGGGACACCAGCGGTTCTCCTTTCTCCAGGGACAGGCCGCACAGTCTTACAAAAACGTTTTGCTCAGCTTTTCAAAGGCATTTCAGAGCTTTCCTGCCGGCTTGAATTTTAAGCACAATTTGCAACAGCGCTTCCCCCACTCACATGTAAGGAGCGGAAAGCTCTTGCCAGTGGATTTGGCATCTAGTGCCAGATGAAAAGAGTGGCTCTTCGCAGTCCGAGGCTGGAGCTACCTTGAAGAAGGTGTGAAGTCCAGGTTGGACTCCGCTGACTCCAACTTAGCATTGAAAATTCAGCTCAAGAGATGAAAGGGTAGTCAACTCTTCAGATGTTTGCTTCACGCAGGAAAGCAATATCCAGCACAACAAGACGGATTACAGATGGCTCTCCGGGGAATTGAGCAGCCAAGAAGAGCTTATTCTGCATCAGGACACCTGGGAATTTGGAGAGCAGAGGGTAGCCAGGAAGAAAAGAAGCTGGTGGAGAAACATCACCCCAGGAGCCTGGATCAACAGTGGAGCCTGGTCCAGGAGCTCCCAGGACTCTCTGCCGCACAAACCTAACGTGAGCAGGTTCCTCTGGGAGAAGAAGGCGAGCGGAGCTGGAACCAGCATCAAGGGATGTGTACAAAATGCCTCTCTTGAACGGCACCAACGCCGGCTGCAGGAGGCCAAGCCCCGAGCGCGGCTGTCAGCTGGCTCGTCTCCAGAAGCCGGTTTGCCAATTCAGAGCCTGCTAACAGCCTGCTGACACGGGAGTAAGAAACTAATGAGGCCTTAACTCCTGGCTAACTGCAGGCCAGGGCTTGGCTCCCAGCGTAGCTTGGAGCCTGGCCAGGCTACGAGGGAAATCACCGCCCGCGGTTGGAGGGGGATGCTTGTGGCCACGGCACAGCGAGGCTGGTCCGTGGAACATCAAAGAAGTCCTCATAGCCAGCCTGGGGCGTTGGGGTACCAACATCACCCCCTCGAGCATCCCTTTACTGGTGCCTGATTTAAAACCACAAGCCCAGCACTGGCATTTCATGTGTTTTCTCTGCATTTCTCTCAATTTCTGTCAATTTGCAGCCTAATTTGCTACTGGCAAGGAATTAACAGCACTCTTTATTTTAAAAGAAGGAAAGGAAGAGCAGTTACTACAGAGAGGCCAGCAAGCCTCCTGCCAAAGTCTCTCTTTTGCACAGAAAGCAAAGCAAAAGGCCTGACTTTGCCCATGAAGCAGCATCGGGCTAGTTCTGCTGAGTGCAAGGAAAGAGACGGTGCGGTGTGACCGTAATCGGCTGTATCTTTACCATCAATCACATTTTAATGAGAGTAAATTGAAATTCCAGGCACACATTAATAATGAATGCATGAATTAACTCTGAGGAACCATCTGATGATGCTTTCACTAGGCTGTGATGGCTACAGGCTAACATCACTTTAAGCTACTTTCTGGACATGTATAGAGAAAACTTTGAACTGAAACCTAGGCTTTAAGACCCAAATTTGCAAAGGTATTTAGGTGTCTACATTTCAGCAGAACTGGAATTTAGGAAGCCACAAAATACAGCAACTCACAAAAACCCCACCTACCTGCCCAGATATCTCAGCATTCACAGGCACTGGCTTCATTGCCATAAATGTTCCTTCAGTTCCTACATTTTCACCAGGAAGTTTCGCCAAAAACATGTTGCCCCTTAGATTGACATGTTGCTCAGATCCCATCTATTAGAGTTTGCTATAATATCCCAAAACTGGGACGTCTTTTGCCTAGATTTTTGGAAAGTCCCATTAAGGCCAACATGGGGAGACGAGTCCCAACTCAGCAGAAGACTTCCAAGACAGACAGATCACCTTAGTGCCCACTCAGGTAGCAAGAGAGCTTTATTTTTGAAGGAAGCAATGTAAGGGATGTAAATTTCTCCTTTATGCTGGTGATGATGCCAGGCTCCAGGCAGTCAGAGCAGACATCAAGAGCTTGGTGTCAGTACAAGCACCAAAAACCACCTCAAAACCATCAGCTGCATTCGTTGTAAGTGCAACTCACCACTAATGTGGCTTAAAATCCCAGTTTAACAAACTTTGGCTTCTCACTCTGGAGATTCCCAGCTCATTTCCCACCATGGAAGCCAAAATGGAGATTGCTATAGCTGATAAAACCCATTTGGCTGGCTCTGTGAGTATCACGGTATAGGATGTTTTCTCCATTTGGCCAAGGGGATGCTCATCCATGTGAGGATTTTAGAAACATCCTACGTTGCAAAGCTCAGGACTTGTTACCTGTTTGATTTAAGCACTGGGATTTTTTGAAGCAGAGAGAGTAGAGAAGGCTGCCATGCAAGAGAAAAAAAAAAAAAAAAAAAACTTTAAATGACTTTAAATCTTGGAAACTGGTGGCTTGGCTTTGGTGGAGTTTGGTCACACTTTATTTCCTGAAGATCTGGTTTGCCAAGGTAATCCCCCAAAACATCTACTACGTACAAATGGTATACTTGAATCCACCTCTCCCTTCTCCCCAAGCCTGTTGGCCACATATCCCTGTAAACAGAGAAATTAGTCTTTTGGGGGGCTGAGGCAGGACTCATTTCTGATCTTTC
The DNA here is from genome assembly GCF_040182565.1 of Anser cygnoides. Lineage (NCBI taxonomy): Eukaryota > Metazoa > Chordata > Aves > Anseriformes > Anatidae > Anser > Anser cygnoides. Next base: position 208,290,824 of record NC_089873.1, read on the forward strand.
TCACACCAGTGTCTCACCTCCACATCTTCACCATCCTGCAGACACCACCACAATGCAGCCCCTCTCTGCCCGTTTGGCTCACTCCCAGCATCACTCCATCAAGCTATGACTTCTCCTCACTTCATTGCAGCAGGGGATTTGTGAAGGTGGTGGAGGACACACTGCACTTTGCCACCACTTCCCAGAACCGTGGACCTTCCCCCTGTACCCTCACCCCTCTCATCAGAAAGACTTCACCACCTTGCAGACATATTTCCAAGTACACAAGCCTCCAAAACTGCACCTCCACCCCTCGGAGCTGCTCCAAAAAACAAATCTTGTAACACTCCATTTCTTACACCACAGGGCTGATTCTCTTCAACACCTTCCAATTTTAGGGACAAAACCTGCCATATACTGCACTGGCTGATCACTGCTGATTCAGACACGTCGGTCAGAAACAGCTCTTTCTTCTGACTCACAGCCCAGCTGGAACAAGGAGAGGCCAGACTGCTTCTCCCTCTCATTCTCCCTTTATCATAAGCTTGCCTTTTGGGTCCCTCCACCCCCACCCTCATATCCTCATCCCCTTCCTCCCCACCAGCTTTTTCTTATATTTTCCCAGCAGCCTGTCGACATGCCTCTTGAACTTATTTATAGCCTTATTTATAGCGTGGCTTCAGCCACCTCACTTGTTAACCTATTCCATATGTTTACTCCCCTTTGTGCGAAACAGGGCTGTGCCAGCTCTCCTTTATCCCTGGGGGCCTTTTAATTTCAGACGATGGCCCCCGCTGCCCTGCCCCTCCTATGAGATCAGCAAGGAAAAAAGCAGCTCAGAAATGGTCCAGGGTGATGAGAGAGATGTGCCAGCACTGTGCCAGCCCCAACAAAGATGAATAGCCAGCAGAAAGCTGGGTCACCCCCCCCCCCCCCAAGCTATGTAGCAGGTTTTGCTCATAAGAGCATCGTGATAGGATAAAAGTGGACCAAGTTCACCTGTATCCAGAGGGCTATAGAGGAGGAAGGTCTCACTTTGTCCTCTGTTTTTTCTTCAGAGTCCTCAGCACTGTTTGCAAACTCTGTTCTTAACTTTTCCTGTTGCCCAAGTCTGTTGGTTAATTCCAGGGATTGCTGCGACCCGACCTCCTAACCCACTCGGAAGCCACCAGTATTTCTGGTATCCCGCAACTGACCCATTTTCCCAGCACACCTTCTCCCATCCCAGATCCCAGAGACCAGCCGGGTCAGATTCGGGCGGCATTTCCTACAGCTGCAGCTGCAAATGCCTGAACCTTCAGGTCCGGGTTGCTCAGGAGCAACCTCCAGACACCGCCACCTGAAGGACCAGCAGCAATTCATGCAACGAGTGGGGACATTATCTCCCAGCTCCCCACTTCACTTGCCAACAGGGGTGGTTGCTAAACCTCTCGTATTTAGAACTGTAGTATATCCAAAGCTGGAAAGGACCCACAAGGAACACTGAGTCTAACTCCTAGCTCCACTTAGGACTACCCAAAAATCAGACCCTGTGTCTGAGAGCATTGTCCAAACTCTTCTTGAACTCCAACAGGCTCAGTGCTGTGACCTGGGGAGCCTGTCCCAGTGCCCAACCACCTCTGGGTGCAGAACCTTTCCCTCACACCCAGCCTGACCCTCCCCTGTCCCAGCTCCATGCCGTTCCCTCGGGTCCTGTCGCTGTCCCCAGAGAGCAGAGCTCAGCGCCTGCCCCTCCGCTCCCCTCGTGAGGGAGCTGCAGGCCGCCATGAGGCCTCCCCTCGGCCTGCTCTGCTCTGGGCTGAACAAGCCAAGGGACCTCAGCCGCTCCTCATACGTCTTCCCCTCTAGACCCTTCACCATCTTTGTAACCCTCCTTTGGACACTCTCTAATAGTTTTATGTCCTTTTTGTACTGCGGCACCCAAAACTGCACCCAGTACATAAGGTGAGGCCGCACCAGCGCAGAGCAGAACAATCCCTTCCCTCGACCAGCTAGCCGTGCTGTGCCTGATGCACCCCGGGATGAAGCTGGCCCTTTTGGCTGCCAGGGCACACGACTAACTCATAGTCATCTTGCTGTCGACCAGAACCCCACTTCTTCATGGCTGGTGGCTGTGTGGCAGTGTTCGTTGGTACACGGTGCCTCATTAAAAGGTCCATACGCAGGCACAGCCGCCCTTCCCACCTTGTCCACGTGCCCAGGTGCAGCCAGCCAGAGCTCTGGCTCTGTTCAGTATGCGGACAGCTTTAGAGGCAAACAAGCTAACACAGCATTGGATCTGTCTTTATTGACTCCTGCTCAGTCCTCTCCCTGACCAGCAGCAAAAATGCACCCTGGAAAACCCCAGCACGCGCTCTGCTTCTTAGCAGCTTTTCCCAGCCCTCTGCGTAGGCCCCTTTGTTTTTCCTCCTCCTGATTTGCAAGAAATAGGGCAGTGTGGCTTTTCCTAACATCTCTTTGGCGTTAGCATTCCTCCTGTTGCAAAGCCACCTTTGATGCTGCTATAAAACCCAGTGTCTCACAACATTTCCTTGCTGTTCCAGCAGCTGCTCTCTCTTTTTACTGGGCCAACTTTCATTCCCTTCAATGAGCAACTGCAAACACCCCACATTTTTCCAGCCTCATGCCCGAGCACCCCTTCCCCATTGATCTCAGATGCCTTCAGAGCAGGCTGTGAGCAATCCTCCATTTCTCTTCTCATTTTCTAAAGGTTTCTTCTAATGAAGTCCATAGTTCTGGTGTTTCTTACACAAAACAAACACAGAAACAACACCCCCTTGCCTCCCCAAAGAGAACAGTTGACATTAAAAATCTTTTTTGCCCACCAGAAAGCATCGAAAATGTCACAGATTCCTTCTGCTTTCTTCTTCACCTCCTTTTCAGGTCAGCTTTGGACAGGAAAACGTCAGTCTGGGAGTAAAGTGTTTAATGCAATTCAAGGGTCTCCTCTGGGGAGTAGCAGGACACTCATTATTTTATATTCTCCCAGACAGAATACTAAATTTGGGGAAAAGCCAGCCCTGGCCTTAGCAGTAAGAAAGGAAACTTCCCAAATTTCTCTCTGGTGCCCTCGGATTCCTATTTCATTACCTCAATGCAAGCAGTCCCGGGCATCTTTTTTCAATCTCTGTTGATCAACAGGGGCAAGGCCCAGCATGTCTGTGGCCAAAAGGTTGGTTCAATATTATGAGCAAGCCATACTATGAGCACGGGGAAGGGAGAATACACACTCTGCAAATTCACTTCACCTCTTCTGTCGTAAAACACACTGGATTTTAATGATTTCTATTTACCAGGAACCTTGGATCAGCTTTAAAGCATTTACCAGTAATTTATTTTCTATTTTTCCGCTGTGGGAGAAGAAAAAAAAAATAAAAAAGGAAAAAAAAAAAAGAAAAGGAAAAAAAAAAAAACAACCCTGCAGGCTTTAAGTCAGAAAGAAGACAAGAATGCAAGGTCTCATTTTTCTGGAAAACCGCTGTGCAGGCAAGGCTAGAAAGAGATCGTTCAGATACAAAGAGGAAAAAAAAATCAGATCCAAATATATCTGCAGATAAATGTTTTACTCTCTTTCTGAATTGCTGGGTGGGATCAGGCCAGTCCCTGAGAGCCCTGCGCTGTGCGAGGCTGCCACCTCCTGGGGTGGGCTGCCCCAGCACTAGGCCATAAAGGGAGATGGGGTTAGATTTGATGTTTTTAACCCCAGAAATGATCACCTTTGGGGGAAAGGAAATGGACATCTCCATCTCCAGCTGTTGCAGAGAATAGAGAGGTTTTTTGGGAAGTGGGTTCAGAGTTTAAACATAGGTTTTCCTATTCATTGCAGCCGCTGTTTTTTAATGGAGACGATGTTTCCCTGTTACGGCTCCACCAGCCCGTTTTCAGTGATGTCTGCTCTGTCCCTTCCACCAGAGCCAGCACAGAGGCTGCCATCAAGGCTACGGCAGATTTTGCTGGATGAGCAGAAGTTTATGTGAGGGAAGAGATGAGAGGTGATGGACCCATTGGAGCGGGCCCGGAGGAGGCCGCGAGGATGCTCAGGGGCTGGAGCAGCTCTGCTGTGGGGCCAGGCTGAGAGAGCTGGGGGTGGTGGGCCTGGGGAAGAGAAGGCCCCGGGGAGAGGGGCCAGGGCCTGCAGGGGGGGCAGGAAAGCTGGGGAGGCACTCTTTGTCAGGGCTGGGGGGACAGGATGATTCATTTTAGTGCAGGAGCAGACTCACCCTCCTCTGCACACATAAATATTAAAGGATGAAGATCCTCCCTTGACCTTGAGAGTGGAGGATACCCAAGCCCAAAAACAGGAGAAGAACCGTTCGGTCAAATGGACTCCCCTTCCCTACATCACAGGTGCATCACTTCCCTACACTTTACCTATATTAAGTTGAACGACTTTTATTAAAGTAAGCATTTAGTCCTACAGATGGAGGACAGGGCAGATGAAAGTGCTGAAAGCCTGTGTTATAAGGTCAAAAACAACCTGATCCCTTGTCACCAAGGACAGAAAAGCTCATCAGCCCCAAATGTCCTAATAAAATGGGTAAATGTGTGACTTGCTCATGTATAGGGTGTTGGCTGCCACCGTGCATTCTTGCACAGCCAAGGAGACACAGTGGCATGAAATAGCCCCCACGTCCCACTGATAGGTTTCTGCCTCCTTCCAAGGAGCTTTGTTTACTGGGAGCAGACCCTGTAATCACTCAGAGATGGCTAGCAGCTCTCTGGGTTTCAGAGAAAAGAATTAAAAACAAATTAGAGGTAATGAGCTCTTAAATTGCTTCTGAATCCACTATGTGGCTGAGAGTTTTGGTGGATTTGGATAATCAAATAAAGCAGGGCCCATGGCTTATAGAAGAGTTTAAGAACACTTTCAAGCTTCCCATTGGATATTAGCTGCAACACAACTGCCCTTTCTAATTGGAAATAGTAGTAAGAAACTCAAAGCTAAAGAGAAGAACCAGGCTCAGCCTGAAGAAATGTGGTTTCTTCCCATCCAAACTGTGCCAGCACAGCTTTAGTTGACTTCTGTTATTCATTATTTCTTCTATTCTTGCAGAATAGCTATGAATAGTTATTCTTCTATTATTAGTTACTCTGCACCAAAACAGTTGCAAAGGATCTCCAGATCCAGGCAATTGGAACTAAGGGTTCAGTTCTCGCCATCCTTCTCTGCATAGTAGTCATATGTTGGTTGTCAAGTGAAAGGACTCTGGGTGAGCCTAGCAAACACGTGTTCAGATGTGCCTTTCAGGAGCTCTGCTGTATGGCTTGGACATAAGCTCGCATATGAGGAAGGTATTTTGCCCTCCCTGTTGGTTTTGAGCAAATTTCCCTGTGCAATAAGGAACCCTGGAGGATCAGAGGTGCCTTCCCTAGTCATGAAGTTTCTGAAGCCCATTTTGCAAGAGTAGCTGTGTTAATTTTGGGGTTAGCTCATAGTCAGTGGTCTGGGGAACAGCAGAAGCAGCAAAGATGCTCCAACAGTGGGATCTTAAGAAAAGTGGTGGGAAAATGTGGAGTCCAACAGGAGCCACAAAGCTCCTGGAGCAAAGAAGCTGCCTCCTGCCCCTGAGGTCTCCAGGTACATGGCAGAGCTCTGCCTCCTTCGTATTTTTTTTCTTCTGCTTCCTTCACACTCAGGACATGAAACGCAGCCTCTCCCTGCAAAACAGAGGTCATGAATTCAGGGATCCTGCCCTCTCTGTTCCTGCTGTTAATGACTTTAAAGGCAGTTGGTCTGGAAATTGCTCAGCCACACAGCTAGGTTCCACCATACACCCCCAAGAACCAGAAGGTCTTCTGCAACATAGGTGGGGACCCATCTGCTAGTGGTTTGTGAGACTGAGTTACAGGACTCGGGTCAGGTTTTCAGAGGGGGGACATGTGCTACACATGCTCGTACCAGGGATGGGACTCCCAGGGATGGAGCTCTGTTCGATGGTTTGAATTCACGTCAGCGTGAACACACTGTGATTCCCACCCCTGCACCAAAACGACACAAGTTCAGTTCTGAATGTCAAAGGATGAGGTGGTGGGGCACATCTTGCTGTTAGCAGATGGCTAAAGCTTATCTGGATAAATTCATTTACTAATCAAAATCAACAGTTTATGTGTTTTGGAAGGTGAAAACAGCAGAAATCAGTATTTAAAAGCAGGACAGGATGAACCCTAAGCCACTTAGCCCAAACTTGTTTGCAATGCATTACTAATCCCCTCCTATCCTGCCTTCATTAACCTTGTGTACACTGTACCTGTGCAACTGATAACACAGCGGTGTTTGGAAAGCAGATTTTAGATTGCCCCACTTCCCCACCAAGGGAGCCGATCCAACAGGGTTTTAAAGCAGGTTTTGTATCTCATTGGGAGGGTTTTTTTTTTTGCCCAGAACATTCAGAGCAATAAAGGAAGTCACCCCGCTGGGAAATGCTGCATTTCCCAACGTCCCCAGAGGTCACATCTGCACATCCTGCTCTCGGTCCTCATGCATGGTGGTCGCCCTCATCAGCTTTCCTGATGGCAGCTCTGGATGGACACTTCCACAAGTAGTTTTACCGTGATGAAAAACTAGCAGAAAATGACCCACTTGCTCCATGTGGGGTCAGTTCCCTGCTGTTTTAATTAGTTTGAGCAACCCGTGATGCAATCTCATGAGCAGAAGACTGAGCACAGGGCTGGGACCAGGCAGGAGATGCCTCACACCAACTTGCAGCACCCAGGGGTGCATGGGGAGTTCAACAATGACCAGACTCCAAGGCTGTACCTTTCTGAAGCCCAAGACAACTTTGAACCTAGACTTGTCATACACTTACTCATGTCAGACCTATTGTATGTGCAGAATCAGACCTGTGCGTGAACTCTGGGGCAAGCAAAAGGGAATGGTGGCTCCACACTGCTCCTTGCTCGTCCAGCTGGGGTGGGACCAGACAGGTCCCTATCAGTTTGTCCTGTCGAAAGGAGGGTTGCAGCATCCTTATCCATTCTCACCAGTCTCCCTCTCATTAACAAAATGAATCTCAGTTTTCAGGTTTACTTTTAAAAGAGCATTGGCCACAGCCATAAAATGATCTCTCTCCATTTGCAGGCTGAGGAATGGGAAACAACTTGCTGTCCCCAACCCTGCCCCGACTCAAGCCCCTCCAGGCATTCAGAACTGAATCAAAATACCTTATTATAACACAAAAGCAATGTGATTTGGTTACTGCAATCTTTGTCTCCTAGGGTGAAGCCCTGTTGGGCCAAATACTGCGTCAGACCTTGCTCCAGACATAGCTCCTGCTGCAGCCCATGAGCTTTGCATCTCCATCCCAAGGGAACACGTGCCAGGCTGTCCCAGCAGTGCTGGAAAAGGCGATTACCTCCAGGAATTCACCTTCCTATTTCCCCCTTTCAAACTAATCTTCCCATTCATTGAAACCAGGGCACCGGTGCCTTATGCTCCCTGCAGACCGGGTGAGGATTTTGTGGACCCAGCCCTTTGGCAGAAGTAAAGCACTTTCCCTGTGTGGGCCAGGATTAATATAAAGCAGTTAACTTAACTAGCAACATATGTCTGCATCTTTTTTCCCACTGCCATTTAATCTCTCTTATCCACTGACCATGCAAGTCTCCTGTAATCACTGCAGAGTAATTATGTGATTATTCCAGCCCTCTAAATTACAGCTGCAGCTTGGACCCTAGCAATTGCAGGTGACACAGCAAGGCTGACTTTCTCAACTGTTAGTTAATTACAATTAGACAGTAGGAAAAAAAAATGCACACACACACAATAATAATAATAAAATAAAGTGCCAGAAAATGCAACTTCTGTGGAGAATTTTCAGCCCAATCTTTTTCATCACAAGGAAGATTAGAGTGGGAGCCATTAATAAGGTGGCAATTTACGTTAATTTATCAGCACCTAAGACTGAGAGCCTTAATGAAACTAGCGAAAAGGAAATTAATGATAAACAAAGGCAATTATGGTGTTGCTGTTATTACACTGGCCTTTCAGATGCTGTTGAGCTGGGTATTTTTGTCAAACCAGCTCGGGCAGGGAGGAGGACAGGGCAATGGGAGGTCTTGCAGAAGGCGGAGGGGCAGCCTCAGATGCAGCCTATGGGTCCTCTGACACTCTCCTGCACACCCAGCAGACCACAAGCCTTAAAAAAGAATGAGATGAGTAGTAATAAGGCATTGTCAAGGAAGGGAACAGAGACAGGGGGACTATAACAAGACCAGCTTGCAGCCTTTATAATCTTTTTCCTGAGTACGGCGTTCCTCCAGTGTTGGGGTCTTTCTGGTGTCATTTTGCTGGGGCTGAAATCTCCCCTCGGAGCAGGGAGAGGAACAAAGATCTTAAGGCAAACACCCCAAAACAGTCACAGACACTCTTTTTTTCTCATTTTCCAATGCAAATTTAAAAAAAAAAAAAAAAACAGTGGTGGAACAAAATGGAAAAAACATTAGAAATCTCCAGCCTTTTTTTTTTTTTCTTCTTTCTAATTTCAATGACTGTTCAGCAGGTGAGAAATGTATATGAATGTTCTTCCTGAAATATCTCTGGAGATATTCAAGGCCCGTCTGGATGCCTACCTGGGCAGCCTGCTCTAAGGAACCTGCTTTGGCAGGGGGGTTGGACCTGGTGATCTCTCGAGGTCCCTTCCAACCCCTACAATTCTGTGATTCTGTGAAACGTAATCTGGACATTTTCAGCCAAATCTGTGGCAGGCTGAAGTGCCCCAGGCTCCCCTCCCCTGCACGTCCCCAGCCTGAGGAAGAGGAGCAGGGCAGAAAGCTGGGAACAACATGCATGAAAAATAAAAGAAGGGACGATTCCTTTACCAAGGACCGCATTAGGAGCTCCATCAGAAGCAAGGAGAATGTAGATTTAGTCCCACAATTATCTAAAATCCACTGAAATCAATGAAGAGAGCCCCCAGGACTCCAGGTAACATCTGGACCCTGCAGCAGAAGCGCACGCTCCTCCATACATGTAAATCCTCATCGCTTGCAGGATTTGATCCAGTATTTCTTTGGTCTCCTCTTTCTTCCTTTCCATTCAAGCTCACCGCCCTGTGCAGCAGTATTACAGAGCGCAGGTCCTCCATCACACTTAAATATAGCTACCAGGCACATCGCACCGTCCGGTCGCTCCCGGGTTCCTTAAGGGCTCACAAAGGGGCAATGAACTGGAAGCGTGGACCAATCTGTAAGTGTAACGGATGGCATCAGCAAACTCAGCGCCACGTTTGGGACTGAAATACCGTAAGAGGCCATTTTAAGGAAGAAACGACGTTGAGTCAAATGCTTTATGGTGGTAACGAGCAGAGCCCCGCGAAACAGCAAATACATCCGTATGTACAAATACCTGTGGGTTGCTTAGATTTTCCCCACAGTGGCTCGGAGAGACAACATTATGGTTTTGCAACGTGACATCACAGGGTGATAAAAATAAAAGGAAAAGCAGAAAAAAATCCGGTGATGAACTGCAAAATAAACTGGCTTTCCAGCAACCCAATAAAGGGAGAAGAATATCCTCCATTTCCAGGGGGAAGATGGAGAGTGGCAAAGATGCACTTTACAACCCATTCTGCTGGTAGAGACCAGGGGTCTGCTGATGATAATTTTACGCATTCCCTTCTCTTCCCTCAAAAGAAAATCGAGCAAACCACTATGATTTAAGAAATGATAGTTCGACAGTCTTTCACTGCAGGCAACCTTCATCAAACATTAGCCTCTTGGCTGCACTGCCGAGCAGCCAGTTTTCAGTCTGATTTAGAAGATCCTTATTTCATCCCTTGCTGTTTATGATCAGAATATTTCATCTATTTTCACAAAAGCCTTCTGCCAAACTCCCTGTTCAAGTGGAAATAGCAGGAGCCTCCCCATAATATTTGGGAAATATGCACAAAAGTTCAGAAGAACTTTTCTAGTGGCATCGTGTTTTTAAAAGAGATTAGCATCAATTTTGCTAAAACCACATTTCAAAAAAATAAAAGAGGAAAAGCTTCAGCTGCTTCTTTAATCTGACTTTGTTTGCTCTGTACTAATTTGCAAAGTGTTTCTGTCTGAATTCATGCTAAGGACAAGCAGTTAATAATTTTGTGTATATGGCATGTTTGGGCTATAGAGTTCAAGGACCTGAGGAAACGGAGGAACATCAAAGTGCTCCAGCCAGCCAAAGACAACACGACCCACTGGTGCAAACGGGAATGAAAGGCAGGTTTTCTGCTTTGCCAAGACTCCTGTGAGCTATTGGCAGCATCTCCACTGGTGATTACAGCCAAAGGAGAGCGTTAGGTATTCACAAGGTGACCAAGTATCTCAGAAGTGCCCGTGGCTTTGTAATAGAATAAAAAGAGAGCAAGGAAACACCGGAAACCTCCAAGGTTTTACCTACCCCATGGATACAAACCTTCCCAGGCCAGCTGCCAAGCTCTGCTTCTATTTACAGCCCAGCTGTGCACCTGCAGCCCTTACGCACAGCACAGGATTGCTGGGCAGGATGGCGTGTCCCTCTTAGAGCATAACACAGCGGTGGGACTGTTCGGCCAAGCTGTGTGTAACCCAGCTTCTGCTCTGCCTCAGTGCGTATTTAAGTGTCTGGATGACTTTTCTGAACACCTGTTTGTAGCTGGAGCTAATATCATTTCACCTGACTTTTCCTGGCAAAGAATGACTAAAGGAGATGAAACACAGAAAGCCAGGAGGTAGCAAGAATCCAGAATCACCCTCGAGATGGATGACCAGCTTATGGTCCTCACTGTAAAGACAACAGTACAGGAAAGAGAAATGTTTGTTGGAGCAGAGACCGACTCCTTCCCCCCAGGGAGCTCCTTCAGTGCAGGGCTGCAGACTGATCCACGATCTTGCTCCACCAGGTGATGTGGTGTCCCCAGATGCCATGGGACAACCTCAGGGAGAGGAGCTGAGACCCCAGACACAGGAAACAGCACTGAGTCTAAACACAAAACCCTCTGGAACAAGAACTGAGCAGAAGTTTCTCTCTTTCCAGAGGGGTGCCCAAACCTCTGCAGGGTGGGGATGGAGACAGCACGAGCTGGGCAGACAAGCCCCACATCATCACCCAACCTCAACTCACAAGCACTACCACTAATAATGGGGTACTTAAGAGGCAGACTTTGGGTTTTGGAAAGCTTAAGCAGCAAAAAAAAGATGGGCTTGTGAAGAACACAGCCACCTGCAGAGAGAGAAGCAACCAAGTGGGAAAAGAGGAGGATCTCCACTTTGCATCCAGTTGCCTGCAGGGCAATTGTGCCCTTCGGTGAGCATAGCCCGCGGTATTTTAAGCACCTGCAGAAAACGATGCCTCCACCTCAGTGATTCGTTTCATCAGGCCCGAGCACTGCCAGCCCTTGTCCTAAGGGCATGGATGAGGGTGCTGCCGGGGCCTCCATTATCCCTTCCTGCTCAGCTCACACTGCTCTGTTTAAAAGATTAATGAGACATATATTCTCAATCAAGAAGCTATTTCAGAAGCTCTTACTTCCAATCAGTTGTACAGTTCAGTTACTAGCATCATCTGCCCCTATTTCGGTTGGGAGTTTTAGCAAAATGATTTATGGATATTTATTTCCCCGAGTAGCATTTGAACGTTGATGGACTGAATATCGATAGCGCTAAAGCCATATAATCAATGCACGTCTAATGGCGTGTGGAGTGTGTACAACAGTAACCTGGGGAGGGAAGATGAGGATACCTGGGTTCCTTCCTTGAGTGACGTGTGTGTTTTTGCTGTTGAAGAGCATGTGCGTGTTTCCAAGGCACGAAGAGGTGAACAACAGAATCACAGAATCACAGAATTGTAGGGGTTGGAAGGGACCTCTAGAGATCATTGGGTCCAACCCCCCTGCCAAAGCAGGTTCCTTAGAGCAGGCTGCCCGGGTAGGTGTCCAGACGGGCCTTGAATATCTCCAGAGAAGGAGACTCCACAACCTCCCTGGGCAGCCTGTTCCAGTGCTCCTTCACCCTCACCGTGAAGAAGTTCTTTCGCATGTTGGTGCGGAGCTTCCTGTGCTCCATTTTGTGGCCATTGCCCCTTGTCCTGTCCCCACAGACCACTGAAAAGAGGTTGGCCAAATCCCTCTATCTCCCACGCTTCAGGTATTTGTAGACATTGATAAGATCCCCTCTCAGTCTTCTTTTCTCCAGGCTGAACAGACCCAGGTCTCTCAGCCTTTCCTCACAGGGAAGATGCTCCAGGCCCTGTATCAACTTTGTGGCCCTCCGCCGGACTCTTTCCAGGAGATCCCTGTCTTTTTTGTAGCGGGGAGCCCAGAACTGGACACAGTACTCCAGGTGAGGCCTGACCAGGGCAGAGTAGAGGGGGAGGATCACCTCCCTTGACCTGCTGGCCACGCTCCTTCTAATGAACACAACATCTGAGCCTCCCACTACCTACAGCTGTAGAGAAGGGAAGATCCACAGATGGTGGATCTCTGGCTGAGCAAACCTGTCTGGATTGAAGAGGACTTTTCCCACTTGAAAAGGTATTTACGTTATTTCAAGAACTCATGATTTGTCTCTTGTCCATCCTAGTGCTTAGTCCCCCACATTATATCTGTCTCCAGCACAAATCTTCCTGCCCCCAAGCAGCTCAGCATCAAGCCGTGGCACCAAGTTGTGCATGGGGACACCAACGGGGCAGCATATTTCTCCCTGACTGTAAAAGGAAGCCAAAACAGCTAGCTCAAATGTAAACACTTCCACTCCAGACACCAAAATTTGGGTTACATGAATTGCAGCCAGAAGGAGGGGAGGCACACACCATGCCCTGCTCTGTCACAGGCCTGGGATGCTCAAAATGAAAGTTTTGGGCAGCAGTTTCTATGGGGGAAGAACCAAAGCACCAAGTAATGGTCCCAATCAGAAAGGCAACACAATGACAGGCTGCCTGTAGAAAAGACAAGCTATGGGTAAAGCATTTACCTGGCTCCAGAAACCTCACAGCTGCTTTTTGGCCAGTATCACCTTGTTCCTTGTTCTGGGAACAGTCAATATCCTCATAACACAGCTCTGTTTTTCAACAGCAAATTAGCTCACATTGCAATTTGTATTACAGCACTTAGAAAAAAACACATTCAGCTCCACTTTAACTGTTTTAACAGCACTCAGTAAGTCTCCCAGGAGCTCCCAGAAGCACCGTGTGTGCTGGCTGTTCTTCTAAGAGGCCCATCCATCTCAGTCCCTCTGCTCATTCCTTTACAGCTCAGCAACGTTCTCATTTTTTTCCTTTACTTTTAGGGCTATTTCGGCAGGTTTCATAACCCTATTCCTCTTACTCAGAATAGCTTGCAAGTGCACTCTGATTCTTCCACAAATCTTCCTCGGGAGTTTGTATCTCCCTAATCCTCTGCAGTCATCTGAGCCACTGCAGTACCAACTTGTACTTGAACCCCCAGGTTCCTCTCACCTGATTGTGGGGTCCAAAGTGCCAATCTGCCTTTACAGATGTCCTCCACCAGGCTTTCTGCATGCTTTTGGACAGAGAGGAGCACTCTGAAGATGCAATACGTCGAGGTACCTACGAAACCGCAGAGGAATCTTTTCTCTTATGGCTTCTGTTGCTCTGCTGGCTGCCACTGAAGCCCGAAGTGGCGACTTGAGATGCCGACATCTCCACCTACATTTCTAAAGTTAGACAAAGGGACACCCAGATAGGCTTCAGAGTATTAGCTGCTTACGTTGGTACAGCCAGGTGAGAACAACTTTCGTGGTAGTTTCATCCAAAGTAGCCAGCCGGATCTTAAACTTTGCGCTAATCAACATTGCTGCTGGTGACAAACTCGATTTTTCCAGAGTTACAGCTTTGGTGTCCACCAGAGCTGGGCATGGTTTCATGTCAGGCTCCTTAGCTCCTTCAGCTGACTTCTCAGCTCATCTTTTCTCTGCCTGCACCCCATGACAGTGGGGATATGTGGGACTGCATGTGATGCTCCCAAATCCGTGAGATTTCATACATTTTGATGTCCATTTTGCATTTTTTGGCCTGAAAGATCACTTCAGGCTCTTCTTTAGGATCTTCTAAGTACATCCACTTAGCCTTCTTGCATTTTTCTGAGACATTTCAATCACACAAAGATACTGCAATCACACAGAGCTTAGGCTGGAACTGCAAAGGTGGGCTAGGTGTGTAATTCCTTGACCAGTGCACAATCACAAACTTCATGGCCTTCAGCAATGTCTCATCCCTTGCTGCAACCTGTGTAAATTTATTCCATATTGTTTTTCGAAACTAGATAATTCTTTTTGATCAAATATGCATGTATTGCATGGATCAGTTTCACGTACAGCCTAATCTAATGCTCTCAAGAGCATATCTACTGTCAACAGCTGTTTTCTTCGTTGACTCCCTACTTCAAATCCTACAACCAAAACTGGAAAAAAGTATCTGTATTATGGGATAGATGTCAGTCAGTCCTTTTGGTGCTGTGGATATAAGGTATTTAGATTTGGGGTTTTGCTACAACCTATGCTGTGGTTTAACCCGGCCGGCAGTTAAACACCACACAGCCGTTCGCTCATGCTCCCCCCTCCCTCCCTGGGATGGGGGAGAGAAACGGGAAAGTGAAGCCTGTGGGTTGAGATAAAGACAGTTTATTAAGACCAGAAAATAACAACAACAGCAACAACAACAGCAACAACAACAACAATAATAATAATAGTACTACTACTAATAATGTGTACGAAACAAGTGATGCACAATGCAATTGCTCACCACCCGCTGACCGATGCCCAGCCTATTCCCGAGCAGCCGGCCCCCCACCCCGGCCAGCCACCCCTATATATTGTTTAGCATGACGTCAGATGGTATGGAATACCCCTTTGGCCAGTTTGGGTCAGCTGTCCTGGGTCTGTCCCCTCCCAGCTCCTGCTGCACCCCCAGCCTGCTCGCTGGCAGGACAGAGCAAGAGGTTGAAAAGTCCTTGGCCTGGTGTAAGCACTGCTCTGCAACAATTAAAACATCAGCATGTTATCAGCGCTCTTCTCATCCTAACCCAAAACTTAGCACCCTACCAGCTACTAGGAGGAAAATTAACTCTGTCCTAACTGAAACCAGGACAAGCCTGTCACGTGTGAATTAATATGTAAAATTTCTTATCTGAAGCCCCAGTGCCAGAGGCTATTCCTTGCACAGTGACATTCCAGTCCAGTAAGTCCAAATAGATGAGAAGTTTTCACCAAATTCCAATATTTACATAAAAAAAAATGCTGTATCAAGGCAGACCGAAGGTCTAGCTGGACAACCTTCTTTTTGTCTCCAAGCTTTTTGGGCCGGAGCTTTGTAGCAAGCACTCAGGAAATTCACCTCCTTGATGTGGAAAGAAACAAAGCCTCGTGCACATTTGGAACCTGGCTCCTTCTCATTGCATTTTAAATGGGGAAATATTTCCATTATTCCTATGTAACAATTCTTGTACTGAAAACCACAATTAGATATTCCCTATTTAGCTTCTCCTTGTTGCTCATGACTTTACAGACTCTCGTCTCCTTCTTAGTTATTCAGTCATTCATACAGAAACCATGCCACGTCTTTCATTATCCTTGTTGCTCTTCACCTTTCCCACTTCTATTAAATCTCTTTTGGGACGAAGGAAGCACAACGGCACATGGTATTTCTAAGGGTTTTGTTCAACGGCTCTATGATATCTCCTGGTTTGATCTGTATTGTTTTGCTAACAACTCCTCAGATTCAATATGCTCTTTTTGGAAAGCTCTTGTGCATCAAGGTGATGCTTTTTCGGGGACTTTCTATTGCCATCTCAGCCCTGAGAGGTGACAGCCAGCTCAGAGCCTATCACTGCATGTGCACAATTAGGGCTGCTTTTTCTGAGTACGTCATGTTACAATTTTCTGCTTCACATTTCTGCAACAGCACTGCTCCATGCAAGCCCGAGAGACCTCCTCGAGACGTGTACGAGACACGGAGCAAGAGGGGCCACAAAAGCTCTGCTCTCCAGCCAGCGGGCGGACTTCAGAAGGAGGCTGTGCTGGAGAGCTTTCAGTAGGAAATACCTTTTCTGGGAACACTGGTGTTCAGCTGGATCTGCCATCACTGGGCTGGCACTCCTGAGCAGACCCTTGTTTTTACTTTGAAAAACTTCTACTCCTGCAGCATGAAATTACACTCTTAAAGGTAAGTCCTCTGCAGCTGCAGAAGGAGATCTACCCATGGAAGTGTCTCCTGCTGTTTGTGTCTTGTGAAGCAAGTGTCTGCAGAAATGGGAACCAAGCCCTTTCTATCCTCCCACCTCCCCTGTCACTGCTCTTTGTACTTTAGTCCCTTCTGTAATGCCTCTTTTTCTCTTTGCTGTAACCTATGCTTAATTGCTGATGTTTTCCATCACTCAGCGGCAAACATCTGTTCTTTTTTTTTCAACCCATCATTGCAGTAGGAAAATTGAGCAAAAAAAATAAATAAATAAATTCCAAACATCCATTCATTTATTTTTGAAACAGTCCCACTGGAATTTCAAACAAATAAACCTGCAACAATACTTACCTTATTGAAACTGATCCCTATTAATTTCTTGTAGTATAAACACTATGCTACTTATCATTATATATCACATAAAAATTTTGATTGAACTATTTGATTCAGTTTTTTACTTCCTAATAATGCTAACTACACCCCACACAAATACAATAGTGCTGCATACTAAATTGCATGTCTGTATGTTTTCTCATTGTAAATGCTGCTGAAATAGGTAAGGAAATTACAAACTCGAAAATAAAAAGCATCAATATTGCTGACTTCCAAAATACAAAAAGAGGTTACGTCCTCTAATGTTGTCATGCAGATGGAGAAGAAAATTATCATCATTCAGGAGGAAAACTTGGGAAAAAATGACACCATAGATGTTCAGTATAATGTAGTTAACAAAGCACTGAAGAATCAGTAGAGAAGTCTAAAACCTGTGGAAATCTTTATTATTAATACTGTACATTTTGATATCCACTGACATCATTGGAAATATTTATTAGTAAAAGGTAGAAGTGCGGTAGCAGTAATATCATAATAGTTACTCTAAAAAATTTCAGGTTTCATTCTGAAGGTGATATTTCACATAAAGTGTTTTGTCTCTGTCTCCCTAAATTTTCAAGTTTTCTGCATTAGACTCCAGAAGAAAAGAAGAAGGAAGGCAAGAGGAGAAACTACAGAAGTCTGACTTTTTCCAGGCTTTTCCATCTCTCCTGACAATGCAGTACAATGCTGGGAGATCCATCCATTCTCCTTGACTAATTCAGTCCTGGACAACCTCACTCATAGAGGACTTGTTGCTTTTATGACAGGAACACCCACGCAGCTTTGGCCATGCTGAGTTTGTCTTGGTTTTAGCCCTAGATAGACTATCTGTGCTGTGGTGCACCCATAGGGTATATCTATCTAGGCAATGTCAGCCATAATGAGTATGATTTCATTTATACAACTTTAACCACCCAAAAATCAGACAGATGGTCATAATTAGCTGCTTGGGCATCTCCCATAGTGAGCAGAGAAGCCTTAGAGGGAGGGATTTGTCCAACCTTAAATACCGAGAAAGCTCTCTTCTGCCAATGTAGACCATGAGCATCATGGTGAGCCAGTTGAAGACATCTCATATAGCTTCCACCAGAGCAGCAGAGATATCCTTTGAGCACAGAAGCAAACCCAGAAGAGCCAAAGTGTGCAGCATTCCAAGACAAGGGAGGAAATGTTATGCAATAACGTCATCTGGGGTCTCACACGGGTTTCACAATGCCCAGAGGTGGTCTACTGAAGACAGAAGCATGCATGGTGAGGAGGTCTAAGGTTGTCTTCATAAAAACTGCCCCATCGCTGACAGAGAAAAAGGGCTTGCTGACCCAGGATGGTGCCCACCAGCTGAGGCTCTCCCTAATGCTGTGCTGCTCGTGTCTCTGTGCAGCTCCCTTAGTGCAAGGAAAATATATTCAAAGCAGTTTCAGTTGTACAGCGCAGTTAATTTATCATCTCGAGCCAGCTACACAAGGTTTCATGGCACAGCCAGTGGATTCAAACTCATTTGAAGTAATTCTTCAGAATAATTTACCAAGTCAACCATTTTTGACTGGATATCCTTTAGACCTCCGCTATTTTTTTATTAACACCTACCAAATTTCTGAATTTTTGGGTAGACCTGTGTGGTGCCAGGAGTTGGACTCAATGATCCTTATGGGTCCCTTCCAACTCGGGATATTCTGTGATTCTACGAAAATTAAATATATAATTAATTACAGATAAAACCATGACTCATTGTAAATGCTTATTGCAAATCAAATTTAGATGTCATACATTTTAATATGTTTTTTAAAAAAGGACTTGAAAAGCTTTGAATGATATTTATGCTTTCTTAAAGCTCATTAAATAAGCACTCCCTCAGCTCTCCAAGGTGTAACGTCATTACTTGATCTTCTCCTACCAAGATTAAGTCTCCTTCAGGAAAATATGCTCTAGTCAACACCAAGTTTGGGTTTAAAAAGGGAATAACTGGGTGGAATTCACTACTCTGTTATACATCCAGCCACATCTAAGGGTTCTTCTGGCCTTGAAATCTACAAATGCATAACTTCCCCTTCTCTTTCCCCTCCCTTCTTCAAATCGGTAGTTAAAAGATGACAATCCACATGACCTAAATCTTGTACATTAATTACTTGTCTTATGTTTACATAGGAACCAAGTAGTTCAATGCCGAATGTGCAGCACTGGAAGTATTTCCAGATGTGTTCAGTGATCCCGCTCTGTTTTTACAGCCTGCAGTTATCATGAGTTTTCTTTTGGCGGCTACATTAGACACAAAAGTTAACAATTTTACTTCAAGTTTTGTTTTTTTGAATAAGAAATATTCCCGGATGTCAGAGCTCGTGTGACCGGTACCTTGATAATGAAGGCTCTGATCCAGCAAAGCACTTCAAGCTGATCTTAGCTTTCAATATCTGAATCCCTCCCTATTGACCGAAATTTCTAAAAAACCATCAAACGGAGCAGAGAATTCCGCAGATAATGTGAACCACATTTCCACTAAACTCCGGTAAAGAAAAAGTTCTAATTCTCCTTTTAAAATGTACCGTTTTCCCCTTTTTTCCCTAGCAGACCATATATTAAGATTATTTATCGTGCTTGTGCTTCACACCATGAAGTGAATATTGAGGACTGTTGATTTCCAAACTCGCTTTGCAGATGAAACAGCAATGATGGCATTTTCAGCACGTGAGCAAAATGTTCTTAGCACCAGAAAAAGTGCAAAGTGAAAATCCAATCTCCACCCTGGCAACGCCTGAGTGCTCCTGCCCACCCCAGCAGGAAAATTACCAATTGAGCAAGCGGCAAAGATGATAGAAGAGGTCTCTCATGCAGAGAGATGTGTTGTAAGCAAGGGAGCCCGGCCATAAAATCGTTAGGATGAATAAATTTGTGCATAAGGCAAAAAAAAAAAAAAGCAACAACAACAACAACAAAAAAACCCTACAAACTCCAGAAAGCTTAGCAGCAGCTAACAACTTAACAAACCTTTTCCTATCCCTGATTGGTTTTGATAGGCCCTAATTAAAGTCCTGTCTGGCGACTTTCTGTGAAATCAGAAGAGCTTAAGAGAGCCATCGCTCATGTTTTCAGGCTTCCGAGCCATTCTCCCCCATGCACACCTACCTCCAGCCACTCGTGAGATTAAATATAACAGTCCAGACAAGACGAAATGCAGTGCTCCTACAGTTTTATTTGATTTATTAAAAGGAGAACAGTAACCAAGTGGGAGGAAAATAGGTCAAACATTCTAGATCCTTATGGAAAGCTAAAAGCGCTGCTCCTGATTTTCGATATCCCTTTCAAAATTGGTGCCCTGTGTTTGTTTTCAAGACATTAAGATGCAGAAGGGGGCTGGATCCAAGGGAGGAGTACTTAAGGATGCTGATGAGCAGAGGAGAAAGCAAAAAGATGATTTTTTACTGCAAATTGAATGTCCCACAGGCCAGACACACAGCAAAGACATGACATGAACATGGCAAGGCATTTCTGAATTTTTCTCCTGGGCATCAGGTGGAAGCGCTGAAGAAGAAAAAGCTATTTCCTCCTCCCCTACCTCTCCAGTTTCACCAAGAAACCACTCAGCCCCACCTCTCTGATTTGTCACCACGCCCCTGAATTCCATTTTTCTCCATAAAAACCTCCGGCTGTCTCATAAAGCTCTTTTTGCTCTTGGCTTCCGTGGCCTTATTGGCTCTATTACTCCACTTACAACCATGTGCTGGTCCCCTAAGGAGTACGTCCTCTTTCTTCCAGGTGTAGACCTTGCTGTAATGAGTCCCGGGATGTCCTGTAGGTAATATTGTCCTCTAATTGATAACCGCTGGAAAATAGCTGGGGACCACGAACAGCTACCGAGTGTGTACTTTGCGATTAGCGTTAGCAGAGTGCCTCTGTTTGACTATTTGTTCAGTTCAGCTTTCATGCCTGGGAGAAAGGAGCAATGACATCTGGTGGTTAGACGGTGGAGCCATGCTAGAAAGAAATTTCAGATGGAAATACGGAAAGATTTCCTAGGGCTTTCCTGGGAAATGACCTACCTACGAATTCAGTAGGTTTTCTGCAACTTGGAGTTGATTTGGAGTGTGTTGGTGATGCCAGGAAGGTCACCGAAGGGAAATGCAAGAATGAAATCTTGCAAGTATGATCGTAAGTCCCTTCATAGAACCTTTGTTTGGATTAGAGCTGCTCCTCCTGGCTCTGGGTCCCGGGGGCAGATGCTCAGGCACAGCTCTGACATCTCAGCCTTTCCTCCAGGCGTAGCACTCTGCTCTCCAACCCCACTGAGCCTAACTTGCTCCTAGTTTCACTCCTGAGAGAATACAATTAAAAATAAGCAATATATATATATATATAAATTTAAAAAGTAAAAAATCATAAATGAAAATTTTTACCATATTTCTTCACTTTTGGAAAGTGTTACAGGTCTATCATCTTCACAAAATAACTGAAGTCTTAAGATTTGGGCCAGACTTTCATGGCATTTCAGAGGTCAGCCCGCATCTGTGTATTCAGATGAGCCTTCTTGGATGTATTAAAGGATAAACTTCTTTTCAGAGCCCTACATCCTCTGCAACATACTCATGGTAGGTCAACCTACATCCCTTCATCCCATGTAGGCTAGGCATGTCCTCAAATTCATGGCAGCGATTTTCACTTTGGGCAATGTAAGAAAAATAACGTTAGGCCAAATTAGCTCTTTCTGGTGTAAATACAAGCAAAACCCTGTGATGGGAGACAACATAGTATTGCATATCATGTCACCAAAGTACAAATCTGAACTTCCTTTGAGGCATGCAGACTAAACTGATTTCTCAAAATAGTGAGGTTTTCCTCCACATGCAAACAATTTCAATTCAAGAGAGCTCTTTCACCAAGTCTGTTCTTATTGTCTGTTAAACTGGACTCACAGCTGCGTGGACATGCATCGCCTATAAATTTGATTTTCTTCCATCCATGTACATCCCTACAAAGAGATGCCACTCGGTATTGTGCTCATTCATGAGGTCATTACGGAAATATTATCTTCTCTTCCTTGGGAACAACACAAAGTAAAACTTTTCTCCTTCAAAATTTGGTGCACGGACATAAAGCAAATGATGACTCAGGCTGGCTAAGCCCATAGAATTTTGCCTAAAATCAACAGAAAACACAAATTGCATATTTTACTCCAAAGATGAGTTTATAGATGGAAATTACAAAACTGTGTGTAAGTCAACACAGAAAATGGTGTTTGTAATTTGACGCACATCCATGCAGGTTTGTCACATGAATTTCTTTCTAAGAGATGTGCTATAAACCCAAGGAAAAACTGTAAACTTGACACAGACATTAATGGCTGATGATCTTTGCTCTATTTTTATGCAGAAGGTGGGACTATATAAACGTAGTGGTGTCTTTAAAATCTCTATATAAAGAGCTCCCCTTATGATTAAAGCGTCACACACCTCCAGGAGGAAACGTAGTTATTGTCTTCCCTTTTCAGAGTGGGAAATTAGGCACAGCTTTGCACCAGTCATAATTATCTTCTCCACCTATGGGTTCGTAATGGCTCGCTGCATGGAAAAACTCCGCTGTGCGAGCAATTCGCCAAAATGACCGTGACTCATTTTTAACCTAACCCCACGACAAAATAGCCCTGAACGGGGTAGTCGCAGATGTGCCCTTTCAGATGTCAGCAGGAAGGCTCCAGAGATGGGAACGGAAGGACGGACAGAGCCCCGGGATGTTTCCAGGGGCTGGGGGCAAGGAGGTAAGTGGTTCTGCTTTGGGTTTTCTGCCACGCTTGGGATTTAGGAGGTGGAGGAGGCAGGAAGACCCCAAGATGGTTGGGGAGCTCCTGGACCACAACCTTTGCAGGCCTTCAGCCCGAGGCCTGCCAAGAGGAGTGGTTTTAGCACGGGGAGCTGCCTCTCGTCACCGGAGGGAACTGCAGAGGGATTTTATGCTTCACGCAGCTACTTCTAAAGAGGGGAACACAAGCTATATAATTTGAATTTTGTATGCCAGGCCTCTGCAGAGACTTTGGATTCTCATCAGAAATGCATCATAGAAAGAAAGCCTGCAGGGAAGGGCTATTTTGTTTGCTTTTGAATTCTAATAGCAGACTATTTTGTGCTGTTACCAAGCGCCTGGAAAGCGTCTGGATCCTCTAGAGAAAAAGATCCCTGGGAGATGCATTGCAATTGCTGCCTCTGTAATGTTCTCTATGGGGATGGTGGTCCATAAATGTCAACGTGTTCTGGTCTAGGAATGAGCAAAAGTTACTGTAGCTGTGTTTGACTTTACCTACAGTAAATTACATTGGTGATTTTAATCCGTTTATTGTGGGACCGACATCCATAACATTGTTTTCTCATGGCAAAAAGAAGAGTAGGGTTGGTACGGGACAAGAGATCTTGGAAATATCTGGAGTAGAGGCTTGAGTTTCTGAGTTAGGTTTAGGATGGAGAGGGCTTGGGTAGGAAGAACAGAAGTCTAGGGAGGTACAGTATAAAGTGCTCTGGGCAGGAGGGATTCCTGACCTGGAAATTTCCAAATGGGGGCAAGAACACGTTCCCAGTGAACCCTGCTCCTACCTCCTTTTGCTATGGGAAATGTGATGCTCCCCCAGAGTAGATCATTCTTTACTTCCTGGACTGCATCTTCTCCATCGTGGCCATCACAGTGCCATCTCCTCCATGGCCCATGGTGGTTTCTACCCAACCTCCAGGCAGTCTGTCCATACGTGTCACCCATCAGACCCAAATGCACAACCAAGGACTCCTGTCTCCGTGTTTGCCAACAAGTGACAGCTCTCCTGCTGGAACCTGCTCCCAAGGAGCGAGGTGGGCTCCTGAAGTACCGTTCCCCTTCTCTACCAACACCCACAAAGCAGCAAAAGGCTGAAAAATAAATACTAAATAGTAGCAGTAGCATTGTGGTCACATTCTGCCCTGCGTGACTGACTCCTAGGAACCCAGGCAAGCCTAGCAAAGGGTAAACCTGAGTCTTTAACACTTGCAAAGCTTTTCTGTCTCCAAGGAACATCCTTATCTAATTTATCCTTATCTCCCCAATGGAAGATGGAAAAAAATATTATGGACCAGGAAGTGGGGGCACAAAAAAATAAGTATAATGTTTGAAGCCACCTGAAAAATTGTGGTCTGCCTCTGGGACACTTGACTCCAGGCCAGTCCCTAATCCAACCTTGCAGCTGCAAGGCCGTTTGCCTGGTGGTGGAGGAAAAACCACACTGCTTCTGGGCTTATGCGAGTTCTGCTACTAGCTATAGGGCCACGGCCTCCAGGGTTGCCTAAGCACCTTTTGCCAAAACTGAATTGTAATGTGGCTTATGCAGTTTTGCTTGATTTACTTTGTTCCTTTGATGTGCAAGGATTTAGTGACATGCTTAGCAATACAGTAGCATGAGAGACATTGCATAAAATCAAATCACTGCTGGGGCAGATGCTTCCAGATTTAAAAGCTCGATTGGTACCACAGACACGTAGCAGCCTAACTGCAGGCTGTTTTGCCTGAGACTCAGGTTGTAAGGGCTTCTCAGGACCTATTTTAGTCCCCAAACTGCAGTAACAAGGCTTAGGAGTCATCCTTTGAACTTCAAGGTGACTGTTTAGATCAGCAGTAGCTGATCTGTGACATTCAGGCTGTGCCGGTGTCTCTAAAGGTCTGTTTTCAGCCCTCATTCATCAGCCAGTGTCACCCTTCTCCCCTCCCTTCACTGCTCTGCCAGCTGTGGACATGGCCAGGGTGACCTAGATGCTTGTCACCTCCAGGCTGGATTTTACCTTCATTCACAGTTTCTAAAATAGGATGTGAAGCAGATGGACAGATCCTAGCTGGTTCTCATACTTCATGGTCTGGGACATGTCCAGGGATGTTGCAGGTCCTCTGCTGGTGATGGGTCAGCTCCCAGACACAACTTCTCCCTATGATCCATCAGCCACCACCCGAGCCACATCTCCTAGGTACAGGGCAGCTCCCAGATTTGAGGACGAAGATTGTGGCATCAGGGAAAAAAGCATAATCAGTGACTTCAGTAGGGATGAGATACCTGTGTGGGTGTTCATGAATATTCCACCTAACTATAGCTTGCTCAATCCGCCAGTCCCATCCGATTCTACCCTAACCTCTCCGTGGGATTCAAAGGGACACACCGTGGGCTGCTCAGGGCACACAGCAAAAGGTCTCTGAGCTCTTCCTTCCCAGGGATGGGATTCATGTCATGGGAGTGTCAGGATTTAGCTGAAGTTACACCTCTGTCACTTCACAGGCAGCTGAGACACAAGCTTGGCTCGACTCCCTCTGATTCCTATTTCAGATATTCACCTTGGGATGGACAAAGCCATTCTGGAGAGTCACCTACCCGATTGTTTTGTCATATATGGTTCCTATGCTGCCAGCTTAGCTTGACTGCTTTAGATGGCAACAATGAACGGAGAGGCATCACTCCCTAGAAACCTCCATCTCCACCAGCAGGGACAGCTAAAGTGTGGCACCAAGAAGCAACGTCATCTTTTCTCCTTCACCCAGCTGTGGGCCGGAGATGGAGTGATCCAAAATGAAAATGCTGGCTGTTTTAGTTTTCCTTCCCAACACACTACAGCTGCTCTTTGGGCCTGTGATCCTGCACGATCCAAGTCAATAGGAGCACAAGGTCGAGGACTGACAGCCTGCACGGGACTGATACGAAGCGCTGCCGGTGTCTGTAGGTTATCACTGCCTTTGAGAGCAAAAAATATACTGCAGGGAAAACAAAGGCAGCAAGCACAATCTCGGTACGAGAAAGAATGCGGAAGCTTCTTCTAGTCACTGACAAGGGGCTTGAAATACGCTTTCTAGTTCTGCAATATCTGAAAGATTCAAACAGTCTCAGTATCTCCTCTGCTCTGGTTTTGACAAGGACAAAATCCTGGACCCTGCCCAAGAGCTGCAGGCACTGAGATTGCTACTGAGGATTTAGGTTGGAGAATTTTGTAATGAAAATCCTCCTTGTGAAATATGGCCCCAGAATCTCCTATGAAACTACGAATAAATCACACCCAATGTTTCCTAAAGTGTCCTGGCCTCTCCTAAGAGCATAGATCATATCCTCCCCGCAGAATACCTTTGTGCAGATCGGAGACTCGATCCAGTTAATCATCAGACAAGGTCCATGTGCTCCTACAGAGCTCTTTGCGAGACCGCAGCCTGATTCAGCCCCCTTTATAGCATCCCAGGTATAGAAATCAACCATTTGACTCATGTTTCAGAAACCCTTGCCTTTTCTTCCTTGTTACCTGCACCTGGTAAAGGCATTCCTGATAACAGAATTATTTATAATTAAATAATCCCTTTTTAAAAATCCCCTGCTCTGCCCCTTATTTGTTGTCTGGCCTATCAAGAAGAATTACTGTACGCACAAAAATCCATCCATCCACCCTGTCTAAAGTGTTCGTGCCTAATCTTAGGTGCCAATTCCCAATTATCACAGAAATCCTCCCAACCCAGGAGCCACCTGTCCCTTGGGAGCTCGGCTGGGATCCCATTGCAGTTTCTGCAGGAGATGGACCAGGCAGGAGGGTGTTCCAGCTTCCGGCTCTGGTTGCCCATATCTGTGAGCGCTCCCATTGAATTAAATCAGAGGGATAGTGACTATCTTTGGAGGGCACAAGCCTAGTTTAGAGCAAATACATTGAGTAAATATAAGAGAAATTCTTAAAAATATGACGTGGAGAGTGGAAGTGATGAGGCAGGCAAACCAGATTCAGGTAGTGCCACAAAAAAAGTGGTGTTTTTTTTTTTTTTTACTTACTTCATATATTTGTATTTCATTTTCCAGACAAACAAAGAAAGAAAGAGGTAGAAGTCATCGGGATGAGCCGGGCTGTCCCAGTTGGTAGAGAAGCAGAACCAGCCCCTGGTTCAGAGCAGTCCTCGCTGTGATGTTGTGAGACCTCTGCTGTCACCTAGTGACAAAAGGGAAGAAGCACCCGAAAAAAAAATTAACAATCTTGCCAAAGAAATGCCAGAGGAGACGTTTTTTAGTACATCCTCCCCTGCCGTGCTCTCCGATTCTTCAAGCATTGCCTATGGCTGGTGTATCTCAGATGGGTGCCTCCGTCCTGCCCATGGAGGCTTCTCCATCCAACATCGCCATCACAGGCACCAGTGAGCGTGCACTTGGGCTATTTTAGATGCCTGCTTCGG
Organism: Anser cygnoides; assembly: GCF_040182565.1. Classification (NCBI taxonomy): domain Eukaryota; kingdom Metazoa; phylum Chordata; class Aves; order Anseriformes; family Anatidae; genus Anser; species Anser cygnoides. Next base: position 208,317,507 of record NC_089873.1, read on the forward strand.
GATGGGGTGTCTTGCTCCATAGGGGAACCTATTTGTACCCATCAGCTCTAAAGGAAGTGTGAACATCTCCGATGCCGACACCTGCAGAAGAGGCCAGAATTTCTCCAGACGCCTTGTTATAGAGTCACGGAATGGCTTGGGTTGGAAGGGACCTCAAAGCCCACCCAGTTCCAACCCCCTGCTATAGGCAGGGATGCCACCCACTAGATCAGGTTGCCCAGGTCTTCATTCAGCCTGGTCCTGGACACCTCCAGGGATGGGGCATCCAAAACCTCACTGGGCAACCTGTTCCAGTGCCTCAGCACTCTCTGAGTGAAGAACTTCCTCCTAAAAATTTAGATTAGAGAAGCTAAACTTCCCCTCTCTTACTTTAAAACCACTGTTTTTGCCGCTGTTTTGTGGGGTGACACATCCCCCATGGTGACACACTGGGTAAAACAAAAAGTGTTGTTGGCAGCAGCAAGAGGTTGAGCGTGGCAGAAACTACGCGGGCAGGAGGAGGTGGAGGGAAACGAAGCACAAGGAAAACAAGAGCTGGTGGTGCGTGCACAGAACGAGCCATCAGGAGGTCGGAGTTCAAATCCCATGCGTGCCCTTGACCTTTAGGACAAGCTGTTTCACCAGCATAGCCCAGTAGCACGACAAGATGCTGGTTTCCCATGGGAGATCTCCAAAGGCGTTAAGGTTTGGTAGCATAAAACCCCACCGTGATGCTGGGCACAGTAGAAGATACTGGGCAGATAATCCAATTTCAAAGAAAATTTGGGTTTGGTTTCAGCCCCACAGTTACTAGCCGGGTCCCTCTCCCTACTCTCTAACTAGTATGAGCACAGAGTGGTTAGAAAGGGTTGGTTTTCCTCTTCTTAGCAGGGCTGAAGCAACCAAATCTGAATTTTGCCTTTGTTTGCCTGTCCCTCCCAGTGTTCTTGAGCCATGCTGCAGAAGGGGGTATGGAAACGTACCAGCACTGTCCTGTTCTGCTGGTAACAGGCCCTCGGTTCCCTCTGTATCTCTGTGAATCACTTCATTAGGTTCACAGACCTGCCAAAGGATATTTCAGAGACTTTCTTTTAAGGCTTGCAAATAAAATATTAAGTGCAATCAATCATTTCTTGCGACAGCTTCTTTGTCCATAAACAGTTTCTATCCATTAGAAACCACTTTTTAATCCTAATGCCAAAGCATTTTCTTACCAGTGCCACACATTTGAGGCACAGCTATGCCTTGAATAAAGTAGGAGCATTTTGGATGCTCAACAAGTCCACATCTGGGAGCTTAACCTCCAGGGGTGTGAAGAGCATGAAGTTCCTCAAGACCAGCCAACGCTGGAGGCCAGGTTGGACACCATCAGTGATACAGCTTCGTGCTTCCAAGCAAATTCCTCCTGCTACCCTGAAAAGTAGCAGAAAATCAGCTTCCACCTCTGTATCTTCAGGATGAGTAGGATATATCTGAGCAAGATGGAGGGCTCTCATGTCCTGCCAGTAAGAGCAAGCTGAGGTTGAGGGCAGGGCCAGGGTCTAAGCTTGCTTTAGTTTGGCTTCTACGCTCCTCTACAGCAAGAAGCCACAGCATGTCTTGGCCAAGAAGGGTTTTCCTACAGACAAAGGGATGACAAACGCCAAAATCCCTCTGCGAGAGTCTACAGCATGCACATCACCTTGGAAGAGGCTGCAGCGCAAAATAGTTGTGCTGCAATCCAAGCAAGACTGAAATTTGGGCGGCTCTTCTACAGGTTGCCCATGCAACCCGGGACATATCACAGTCTTTCAATGCCTTCCCTGCAAACCAGGGGGATTTTCCACCTCCTGTGGGCGGTTAAACCTGTGAACTTCCCTGTGTGCTGGCACAGGAGTCGTATTTAGGCTACCACGGGGAACCTCTGTAACCAGAAAAGTTTGGTGTGGACACCCACCATGAGGTTTGGCAGCAGAGCCTGGTGCTGAGGGACGTGGTTTAGTGGGTGACATTGGTGGTAGGGAGACGGTTGGACCAGATGATCTTGGAGGGCTTTTCCAACCTTAATGTTCTATGAAAAGCAGTGAAAGGGTTCTGGATGTACCACTTTCCCTCTGAAACATGGTCTGGAAGGTCACGGGTGGTCCTGAACCCTCTCGATCCCAACATCCCGCAGTGCTGAAGGCTCAGAGCAGCTCTGTGCTGCCCATTTAATCTGAATTAACACCAACCTTTCCCAAAACTAACCCCATCTTTTGCAAACTTGGTTTCATCAGGTTTGGAGAGATCACCACCCAGGATGCTGGCTTTGCTCCACCAGCTCACCGGCGTGCAAGCACCTTCCTCCTGGCATTTCTGTCAGGGATTTATGTCTTAATTGGCATCCCCCAAACCACTCCAGAATGAGGGCAGACGACGTGATAAATGCAAGAACCTGCCCTCCCTTCGGTGCTTTCCCATCGTGCTTCCCCTTGCAGGCAGCCTGAGCGGTTTTATCACTTTCTCCAAAGGAACGCGCAGCCGAGTCCCCAAACCTCACAGCAGCAGGGCGCTGGAGATAAGGCAGGGAAAATATTTCACTTGCAAGGCAACTGTGCTCATCTCGCGCTAACATCCCCATCCTCTGGAATCCAAGGCAATAATTACAGCAATTTGTAGATAATTATTTGTTAATTAAAAACAGGCTTGCTGGGTACAGTTACCAATTTCCTCTGCTGGCTGCATAGGGCTGCGCAAGGAGACACTGGGGGATTGATGATTTCGTAAAAGCATTCGCCTGTTCAGTTCGGAAAAAAGGCCCCAGTGGGTCGTCTCCCCCCTCTCCCCACATCCTGGCAGGTCTGATTCATTCTCCTAAGACATCCCGGAGAGATCCATGCCTGGCTTCCCCTTGGAGATTTCCAATCAAGGTGACTGCCACATCTCCCCATAGCAGCCTGCTTTCCCGGTTAATTTAATGACCCAGGCTCACACAGATGTGTTTCCATCCACGTTGGAATTAGTAGCTCCTAAAGGAGTTGTAACCCCAAGCTGAGGTCATGAGCACGCAAGAAGCTCACTTCCATCCCATATTTATACTAGTAGTAAAAAATGAACGGTGTGTAGATGGAGTCAAAGCTGGGAGGAAACTGAAACCACTGGCTTCAAAAGTGCTGGCGGGGGAATTCTTCTGCCCCAGGCTGGGCAGTCTGCGGGTTTTGGAAGCTGCCCGAGCATAGTTTCCATGCCAGCTGTGAGCAGAAGCAACGACGGGATTTCAGATGTCCTCCACTAAATTCTGCACATATATCCTGGGATGGTTCCTCTGGTCACGTGCCAGGATTTGGGATCTCGTGAGTGCCATCCCTCTTCCTCGTGTGGAGCACTCCTCCTGAGCCCACCAACAACAAACTGCTCCAGGGTCCCCCACAGCTCCAGAGCCAGGAGGAATTATTCAGCCCTGGAAGCGAGAAGGTCGCATTGCTCCGGATCTCCTGCTGGCTCTAGGCACCCACGTTGGATGTTCCTTCTTGGGTGGCACTACGGAGACAGCTCCCGTAAATCTGGGGGTTGATTATGTGGGTTGTGCACCAAAATCACAGCAGCGGCACCAGTATAAACCCTCCTGGAACAGCAAGCCCATGGGGAAGAGTGGTAAGAAAGCGAGCAGTGTCCATCTCCTGGTTGTAGCAGAGCTCCTCAGAGCCACGGTGACAAGGACGGGACCAAGGAGTGACACAGCCATTTTGTCACTGTGTCTAGGAAAAGATGCTTCCCATTCCCCTCAGCAAAACAGCGGTGGTGAGAACAAACCAGTGATAAGGGGGCGGGGAGCAAATCAGCTGTCAGTGTCCTCTTCATGGAAATAATCTCATGGGTTGTTAGTCACACGGAGGTGGCTTCGCCTCTCCAATTTCCTCCTGTAGGTGGGCTTTCGTGTTCCTCTCATCACCTGAGCAGCTGAGTGCCTGCACCATGCGCCGAGGAATCACAATTAAGCAAAGAGTCTGGATGTCATGATATACGGGACTACGTCTGTGCTCCAGCAGCACAGAAATCTAGGGAAGAGCTGAGATTAAACACTGGGTTAATTAGAACATTTAATTAGCTCTCGGTTATTAAATCCTTTCAGACCCTTAGATAAATCGCTCTAAGTACAACACAGTTCTTAGAAATGCTATCGGTTATTCCCCTCTTCTCTCTCCAGGTGTGTGCAGGGCTGGGAAGCTCAAGCAGGAGCAGAGTCCATCCTCCCAGCCTCACTGGTCTCCCCATGATAATCTCCCTGAGATTATCCTCGAATTTGCAGATCTGCAAACTCACAGTTCTTCTGAGATGGGAAGAGGCAGCACCCTCCTGTTGTGGGCAACACCAGCAAGAATGGGAATAGCGTTGAGAAAGAGCAGGGAGCAAGGGTTCCTCTGAATTCTGAGAGAGAAAAACAGACTCACAGAGGTTTGCCGTGGATTTAGGCACCACGCAGTGTGTCTTCTTCCATGTTGTTTCTCTGAGGCTGCAGCAGACAGGCACAGGAGCCCCCTGTGAGTTAAAAAAAAAAAAAAAAAAGCAGAAAGAAATGGGTGGAGGAACCTCTCATGAAGGTTTCAGAGCATTGCCAGTCAGTGTACCAGCCAAATTCAGGGATAGGAAAAGCTCCTGCTAGCAGAGTTTCCAGCATTCACAACCTATAAATGATTTTCCTATGGTTTCCACATTCATCCTCACCATCTGTGGATGTAACTCTGCTCTGATGTCCTGGGGCAGCTGCCAGCCTTCTGCTTCTTCCCATCATCTCCAAGCGCACGGTGGTCCCGTGCTAATCCACCGCGGAGCTGCTGAGAGCCTCGGGGTCAGCTGAGCTTCGGAGATCACCACCGCAGCTCCATCAGAGGGGATTTATTCCTGGCAGGGGAATCCAGTTTCTGAAATGACCTGCAGGGCCCCAAACAACACAGGTGTAACAGGCTCTGGGCAGGCTGCAAAATTTATTCCCATAGAGACAAATCTGTACACCGTGCTCATTGTATTTCACTGGGAAACAGATGTTTGGGTCTACGGAAGGGTGTTTCGGCATTGTCGGCACCAAGTTTTCTCTCCCCTACTTGTTAACAGCTGTGATGATGGGCAGAGAATTCATGTCCTCCTGATGCTGGTGACCTAAATCCGTGGGATGACAATTAATGGGAGCAAAGGGCTTCCTTGGACATGGCTTGCTTAAGGAAATTTGCTTAGGAAGAAAGAACTACATGATTAAGCTGAAGGATACTCCCCATAGCACCATGAAAGACAGCACACAAGGATTCACCCCGCACTTGTTTGTGATTCTAACGACTCTAGATGATTAGAAAGGAGAAAGCAAGGGCTGTGAGAAGATGCTGTCACACAGCAAACCAACATTTTGGGGGCAAGAATGCAGCTTTCTGGAAGATAATGTTCTTTCTTCTTTTTTTTTCCCCTGCAACGTTTCAAAAGAGAGGTATTCAATCCTTTTAGAAATAAGTATGAATGTATTTGCTTCCAGAGTCTACAAAATATGTCTGCAACAAAGCAATGCGGAGACATTTGGGAATGAGGCAGCTAATTTGATAGTCATAAGAAACCATAACCATAGCCTAGGACTGTATCTCAGAGGACGGGGCTGACCTTTCAGCAACTGATGATAGTTCTGAAATGGCTTCTCATCACTGAAAGCCCAATCTAACATCAGTTAAAATAAATTAAAAGCTATCACTGGCTTCTGTGGATATTGGATTAGACCACATAAAACCCACTTGAATGCTGGGAACCCAAGGAAATTATCATGGTAAATCTAACTTTTAGTGAAGTCTTACAGGCTTTAAAACATTTCTCTGCAGCCCCATTAAGAACAGGTTTCTACTTAGCTGATGAATAATTCACCTTTCTTTTCTTTTTGATAGATAATGAGCCCCAACCATGATGAAGTTCAGCACAAAGCCCAGCAGTCCAGGCACCTTCTTACCCTCAGCAGATCCAGAGTGTATTTCTGTTGGAAGAGCAGTCCAGAGAGTTAAGGCCCAGGCTATACATTCACTGTTTTCTCCCCAGTTTTTTTCCAGTTTCCTCCTGTCCCAACAGAGCAAGGAGTGACCTTCCCCAAGCTTTTCTGCTCTCTCCATTTCCAGTCTCTTACTCTGGGCCATGGTGACAGGCAACTTTGCCCATCTCCTTCTGCCCATTTTCAAACCACTTGATCTTGATTTGAGAAGGATAAAACCTTGCTGCAGAACAAACCGTCTTGCTGAACCTCTCTCCCACCATCCACTGAGCTCCTCTGGTGTCCAGCAGCTGCCAAACACAGAGGTGGCAGAGGGAGTCAAACGTCATCCCAGGCTGGGGAAGCCAAGGTTCCCTGTGCCACTGTCATCTTCTCCTCCCTCCCAAAGGCTTGCCTCTCCTGTACATCACACTCTGAAACCTCCTCTGGTTACAGCTGCAGTATTTCCCCCTTGAAGCCCACAGGTAGCTGAGCCACTGCAGCCTGATCCAGTATTCAGCGAGTGCGTGTCCCAGCTCCAGGCAGGACACATAGAAACCCACCTCGGTGTTGTAGGAACAGATCTCCTGCTGGTCCCAGATGAACCTGTCCGGGCACCTCACATTCATGTAATGATTCTTCTGTTTTGGCTGCAGCAGGAGATACTCTGGGGGAAGACAGAACAAGGTCAGAATGGATATTTTGCTGCAGCTTTCCCTTACTGCCCAATAAGAACCTCTGTTCACCAGGGGGACCTGTGCAAAGAGCCACATTTCTCATCAGCACTATCATCACTGCCAGAGCCACAACCCAGGAATCCCCAGGGAGGTCATCGTTGCTCAGGTGGGGAAAATAAAATAGTTTTAAGAGAGAGACAGGCTGGTAGCAATTATGTCACCTGTCAAAAGTTCTCAGCAAAGCTGTGAGTGGAAGAACCTGAGGAAGATGAATGCTGAGGGGATTGGGCAGCCCCATGATTCTATGGTTTCTCAACCAAGAAATCAGAGAGCCCATTAAAGAAATGAAGCATTCCCGAGTTGGAAAGGTCTGGGGAAGATAATACTGTTCATGTACCAGGTGCCATCCAGATCTGGCCAGGGAATGGGACTAATAAGAAAGGCAAGGTATCCACTCGATACCAAAAGTAGGCAACAACACTGGTAACCAGGCAGGAAAGGGTTTAACTTCTTCCTTTCACTAGAATCTCTTCTGGAGAAAGGCAGAATAAGTGTTTGATCTGCAGACACTAGGAACAAGCACTATCAGAGCAGAACAGTCGAACAAAGCTGCTCAGCTAGAGCTGTGCAACTCCCTGGCTCCATCTTTGGGCTGGCTCTCGTCTGGCTCCTTCCTGGGATGCAGCGGTGCTCTCAGAGGCCTGTGAATACACCCTGAACCCTGCCCAGGGAACTTAAAGCATCTCTGAGCTTTGCATTTACTCACCCATCAACCCGGGTGGAGAGTGGCACCATGAAGCTGGTCCTGTCCTGAAGCCCAAAGTCAGCCAGGCCGAGTCGTGTGTCATCCTCTGACAGAAGAACAGATTCTTCCCTTTTCTTCATCTGCTGGGAAATGTAAAGAAAGAAATGAAGGACGCTGTAAGAGGCAGTTGTTGTGTCTGCTTGTGTTTCTTTTCAATGAAGGGTACAGAAAAAAGAAAATGGGAGCTGAGATTGAAAGAATGAAATGTCTAAACCAGTCGTTTGTTTAAGGAAAATCATCTTTTTTTTATTGGAAGAAATGTTTTCCATATTGTATCTCATTTCATTTGAAAATTACTGCTGTGAAACAAAGAAATACAAATTCTTTACTTTGCAATAAAGACAAACGTGCTTCATTTTGGGTTACCAAGATACCACTGAAAAAAAAAAGAACAGCAATTCCTAATCAGTGTCCCCATTGCTGTATCTGGGACACTGCAGGATGTGGACTAACTTGTGCATCTACGTTTCATGCTAGGACTTTTAGGGGCACCAGAGGGCATCTGCTGATACAGTGAAAAGACCCCATAAAGTGTGGAGTCCGCCAGATTGAAGAACTGCATATTATCCGTGGGTTAACAAGGATATTTATCTGCCTTACTCTTCTTCCTTTTGGGAGGACATCCACATGCCCTGCACGCACAGTCCTTTGTCTACTCAGAAGGCCCCACAGCAGGCCTCAGCTGGAAGGGACAAGTTGTCAAAGGGATCCCACGCTTTCTAGGGCTCAGCATCAGAGGTCCACAAACAGTGGACGCTGATGATGATAAAAACCCTCGTTGAAAGAGCCTTCCAAATCAGAAAGAGCTGCCGAGATGCCATCTTCAGGGCTCTCAGGAGTAGAGATGGAAAAGATTTCCACACGGCCAGCCCTGAGGGCAAAGTTTTCCTATAACAGCATCTCCAGTTTCTGACTATGTAGAGAAAACAGGTTCATGTTAACGGCTACCAGAGAGGTGAGGGCCTTCTTGCAGGAGGCAGGATTTGATTTCTTGCTTTGTACCACTTCCATCCTCTTCCTTGCCTTTCTCATTAGCCCCATTCCCTGGCCAGATCTGGGTGGCACCTGCTACATGAGCAGGATTAGCTTCCGCAGACCCTTCCTGCTTGGGAATGCTCCATTTCTTTAAGGGGCTCTCCGATGTCTTCATTGAGAAAATATAGAATCACAGAATGGTTTGGGCTGAAAGGGACCTTAAAGATCATCTAATTCCACCCCCTGCCATGGACAGGGACACGTCCCCTCAGCCCAGGCTGCCCCCAGCCCCACCCAGCCTGGCCCCTACCAGGGCTGGGGCACCCCCAGCTCCTCTGGGCAGCCTGGGCCAGGGCCTCAGCGCCCTCAGAGGGAAGAATTTCTTCCCAACGCCTCCCCTGAGCCTCCCCCCTGCCAGGCTCCAGCCGGTGCCCCTCACCCTTTCTCATCAGGGCTGCTCTCAACAGATCCTCTTTCCCAGCCACACTTCTTGAGGACTGAAGGAAGACACAAGTCCAGATAATCATCATGTGAACGTGCTAACTACTAGAGAGCCCAAAGCCTCAGAAGCAGAGAGAAACACGGATAGATTCACTTCAAAAGCAGAACTGCGTGGAGCTCTTCCCCCTCGACCCACTAGAAAGGATGAAGTGAAGGAACAGAAAGCTGCACACGGCATGGGTGAGGAGGCTGCATGTGGAGACAGAGTCTGGAGCGAAAGCACCGGGCTGAAACATCCGCAGAGGAGGTCTTTCAGAGCATCTCTCCTGCCAGGTGAAGGCTGAGCATTGCTACGTGGATGGTGCCAAGGAGGCGATGACCTACAAGCACACCACTGAATGCCCACTCCCATCCCAAAACCGTCACTCCGTGTTTGGAAGTTCTTCCCTACCACTTCTCCAAGCTTTCTCTGCAGACCCCATGCCCAGCTGAAAGTATAAGAGGATCATTATTTCTCACCATTCTTTATACTCCTCTCCCTGCAGACACCCTGACAAGTGGCTTTCTGCCTTCCAGCCCAGACTTACATTATTAATCTGATCCACAAATAGCACCAGTGCCCTCTGGAGAGCTTTTAGAAGAGCTCTGTTCTGCAGGGAAAGAAGCAGAACACACATTCAGACACTGCCGTGTCCTTTTCAGACACCCAGACCGGCTCTAAAACACCCAGTTCAGATACGAGAGGGGAAACAGACACATGAGCTAGCTCTAGCACTGTCTAGACCCAGGCGGCTCTTCTGAAACAGCCCACAGCCCGGGCTCATCGCTGGGGCTGTGATTCATGTTATTGACATGGCAAAACTGCTGTCCAGTGAGGAGAGCACCCAGCAGTGACAAGAGGATGGTCAGCTTTGTTGGGAACAAACTGCTCTTTGTTGGAGAGCCCTGGGAATACATTAACACTTGTCTGTCCCTCTGCCCTTTTTAAAAAGCTTGCTGGGAACTGTGCCTGTCAGCACACAAATGCTATCTGCAGTCCAGGAGCCTGGAACAGCTCACAGCAGCATGACCAGGTCCCAGCAGCATTGACTCTGGGTATGGAACTCAGCAGAAGGAACTATGAAGCACATTGGGGTGTGTGGAGCTGTGGTCAGTGTAGAGGAGCAGAAAATCCATGTGGGAGACTGTCAGCCTTGTACTTTGCCGCTAATGCTTCATCCTCATTTTCTTTCAGGGGCTGACATACCAAAGTTGTGCTCTTTCTAATGAGACCCTTTTGTCTTTAGAAGGAAAGCTATTCAGCTGGATGGCACAAGTTCATGCGTAGCCCTAGAAATTTGAGGCCAGACTTTGCCACATTACCCCCTTCTCTCAAAAGACCCATAGGTGGCCCTGTGGCATAGGGATCTGAAGGAAAGGACATTACCTCTTATTTGGTCAATTCACCACGAATGATGCTGTCATTGGCATTAGTTCCTAATTATTCCCTAAATTTATTGTTGATCTGGCCTGGTGATCATTTTATGAGTCAAGAAACCCTGAAAAAAAATATTCTAGGACACTACAGGCCAAAAATGAGAGGCAAAACCTATAGCTCAGAGCACTAATAAATGCACCATCTGTGACCCAGCAGAGAGAAGACACAACAGACGCAGAACAGTCATTACATACTCATTTAATTTGCACATAAAGCCAGCGCTTCCCTGAGCGGTAGAGCACTAATTTCCTACCAGTTCACATCCTGGACCTCTGTCTCACACCGCAGCTGTACCAGCTCCTTCCTCCACTGCGATTCTGCAGGAAACCGCATCACAGAGCCGTACCGAGAGACAGCAAAGCTCAACGCTGGCCCTTACAGGAGGGGATGGGGATTGGCATTAAAACAAAACTAATTCTGCTCAGTCAGAAACACAGAGACAGGTATGTCCATGTGTTTCTGAGGCACCGATCCATGCATATCCAGGAGGTCTGCCCCATCCCTTGCAATGACACCGAGGACGGGTGATACCACCTACCAAGTTCTCCTTGTTGGTTGATGCACATCCAGCCCTTTTCCCACTTAACCTCTCCGCACTCTTTCCTGTGGTCTCCTGTCCTTTCTATGAATTTCGTTGTTATCCACCCAGTCATGCCTGTGCCCCTGCTCTGCACCTCTAATTCCTCGGGCTGGCCTTCCAAAGGGAGCTCGGAGCTCAGGTCTGGGCTGAGAGCCACAGGTGGGGGCATCAGCAAACTGGGAGAAAAGGGAGAGGTGAAGGAAGGCCCCAGCAAGACTTTGAGGACAAGAAGCTTTTCATGCACAGATAAAAAGCACCACAGGGGAAAGTCAAAACTAAGCATCTACAAAGCTTCCCTCTTCTCTTTCCCATGAGCTCAGCTTGTTTCTTTTAAATGAGGTCTCTGGCCAGCAGATTTCTTCTTACCTGAGCCTTTGTAGTGAGACAGGGATTTGTCTCCCTGCAAGCAGTGCTGCTATCAAAGCTGCCTCCCAGAACCTCGTGGCCTGGGGGCAGATGTCGCTGCCACTTGGGAGGAGAAGGAAATTGGGAAAGTAAGGCTGAATGGCAGTGTTTCGCCCACCGTGCTCTGAGGATTGATGCAGGGGGCTGGGACAACGTCTAGCCACCAGCATAGGAGACACGTTCAGCCGCTGCCTTCCTGCAGAGTGACCGCACAGGAGAGGGATGCTCATGGACCAAGCAAGAGAGCAGAGCGGGGGTGCTGTGTGGGGAAGCGCTGCTGCCTTTTTGACACTCGTCTCCTTGATGGCTGCTTTTCAAACACCACTCAGGGGAGCTACAAGAGGTCAAGAGGGAGAAAAAAAAGGAAAAGGAGAAGGAGCTTGACCCCAAACTGTGCTTGCAGGGCTGAACTGAGTCCTGTTTCCAGCTCCTTATCAATTCTGTTAGCATGGTATGTAGGAAAGCAAGACAGGGACAAGGAGGACATGGGAATGGGTGCTCCAAACCCACTGTAGACACCTGGCTATGGTGTGCCCTACACCGTCCCCATACTGTACTGCTGCCCAAGGGAGCAGCCTCTCCCTTCAGCCCCTTCCTATCAGAGTCCCCAGGGCCACATGAGGGCCTGCAGCCTGCCCCAAAGCTCTTCCAGAGCTGTTTTTCCCTCAGAGGCCTTAGCCAGCTCCATCCCCATCTCATGCAATGGAGGGAGTGGGAGCCTGGCTGGAGCAGTGGAGACAGCAACTGCAGTACCAAGGCCTCAGAAAGCTGCAGGACCCCAAAGGGACTGAGCTGAGCCAGTGGCAATTACACGAAAAGTCACAAGTAGTGAGTGATGTTGGCTGTGCTTCTGTGATGGGTCCTCCTGACGGATGGACCCCCTGGTACGCACCCGTGTTGGGGCAGTTCTTCAAGAGCTGCTGCCTGTGGGCAGCCCCCCCAGGCTCAGTTCGGGAAGGACGGCATCCCGTGGGAGGGACCCCACGTGGAGCAGGGGCAGAGAGTGACCATGAAGGAGCGGCGGAGATGAAGCATCAGGGACTGACCGCAGCCCCCATTCCCCATTCCCCTACCTCAGGGGTAGGAGGTAGATGAGGGTCAATGGGGGGGAGGTGTTTTTAGTTTTTTTTTTAGTTTCACATTGCTCTAGGTTGTTAATAATAGGTAATAAATTTTATTAATCTCCCTGTGCTGAGTCATTTCTGCCTGTGGTGGTAATCTGTGAGTGATCTCCCTGTCCCTATCTCAACCCACGAGTTTTTTTTCACTATACTGCCTCCCCTGTTCCTCTCACTGCCCATGACCATAAACTACATTTCCCAGCAGCCTTTGCGCCCGTTCGGCGGACCGTGCTGCCGCTCTCCCTTCTGATTGGCGCCCTGACGCGGCCCTCCGGCGGCCATTGGCTGAGGCGGTCACGTGAGGCGGAGGGAGCTCTGAAGGGACGAGGCCCGCAGGGGGCGGCCATGTTGGGGGCCCGGGGCGGGTGGCGGGCCCTGCGCCGCTGCCCTTCCTCCATCTTCTCCTCTTCCTCCTCCTCCTCCTCCTCCTCGTCCTCCTCCCTGCCCAGGGAGCAGCGGGTACCGGCGGCGCGGCTGCGGGTCCGCCAGGCGCTGGGGGCCCGGGAAGCTGCGGGCGAGGTGCAGGTGCAGGTGTGTGGCGGTGTGGAAGGGAGGCGAGCTGGTTTGTTGCTATTTTGTGTGGTGTTTTTTTCTCAAAAAGCGTCTGATTTCCCGTGTGGTCTCTCGCCAGCTCTGCCTGCCCCTGCTCTCTCGGCCGCTGGGAGATCAGGTGCTTGAAGTACTCGGGGCAAGGTGCTGAGAGAGTCTCGTCCCATGAGGGGCTGCATCAAAACGTTCTCCAGTCAGTTTGGGTCCGCTCAGGTTGGGACGGGGAACCACAATCTGAGTCCAGCCTTTTCCTTAAAGCTTTGCTTTAGGGCTTGTTCCACGTCTGGGCTTTTAGCAGCATCAGGTAGAGCTGATGATAAATGGATCCCTGACGTTCATGCCCAGCTCTGGCTCTGAACCAAGGTAGACTGAGATAAAGTTTCAGTATTGAGCATTTTTAGACCTTGTTGCATCTCCTCAGCAAACACTTGTCTTCATTTTCAGGTGTTCCCGACAGAGCCGTGGTTGTAGATGCATGGTTCCCCTTGTAAAGCAATTTAGGTGTTTGAGGATCAGGCTGTAAAGGGCTGGGTGCCGACACAAAAACCTGCACACACCTAGATGTAGCCTAACGGAGTAGGACAAAGCTCAGCCAGCATAGGTGCTTTTCTTTTGAAGTTTGGTCAGTAATGCAAGCTGGAATAAACTGGTGCTGAAATTGGCCATATTGCCTTTTTATTTTTTGCTTTCTTATTTTTCCCTTGTGCTGGCACAAATGTCTTTAGCGTTAAGCTGCATTGGGGAACTGCCATAGCTTAAAATGAACCTTATTACGGCCAGGTTTTAGTTACTGGAAACTGCAGCCTGGTCTGAATTGGGATTGTCAGCCCATGGTGCTTCTGATGGGGTATGAAGTGGTCAGAACACGGCTGCCACAGCCTCTGCGGCTCTGTTACAAGCCTGAGGGTATGCTCATATTTTCCTGTTGCAGGATGCAGGACTCGTTGCTGTGTTTAACAAATCCCAGAGCTGCCTGATGAGGTGGGAAGAAGCTATTAAGAATGTTTCTTTGTTCGGGGATTTTGTTTGTTTTCTTACGGAGCACTTGCAAGAGAAGAAACTAAGAAAAATATTTGCCATTATACAGTAAACATGAGTATAATATTTGGGGATTTACAGAAATACAGAGGATAAGCACAACAGCTTGAGGCATGTTACTGTCTGAAATACCTTTTAAACACCTGTTGCTTTAGCCCTAAGAATATGAGGATGCTGTGCCAGATAGGAGTCCTGAGGTAAAGCCTGGTTGTTTCTTGAATTAGTTACTGCTCCGGGTGGAACACCTGCAGCAGACACCCAGGTAAACGCCTGCTGAAATCGTAAGGCTGGAAGAAAGGCTGACATTTTGGTGATCATAAGGTTTATGGCCTTAAAGTCTTCGTGGTTCTTGCATGCTGTTGCCTTCCCTGCCCTCCCCAATTAAGTAGGCATTTACTGTGCACGAGGTCGTAAGGTTCTGTGGAAATACCTAAGGCAGATTTTAAATGTGCGTTGAGTGTCTTTGCTGTCATGATCTGGATTTGAATGTCTCCAGTGTTTAGCTCTCAATGTGGCCCTGCCTTATCTGGGTCAGTAGTCACTCCGTAATTTGAAGAATGCTTTCCTTCTGATGCTGTTTAATTCTTGCAGCTTGTTCAGTCTAGACAGTCCACGTGGACGGATTCAAACTGTTTTGTCTGTATAAAATCCCCGAAGCACGTGCTCAGCCTGAAGTCTTTGAAACTTCTTGGGCCCTTACAGTTAAGGAAAAGACAAAACCGATGGGACAAGTGGGCCCCGTTTGGTTGTTTAAGCGGCGCTGTTCTTGGGTGTTCTCTGTAGCCTTGTCACAAGATGAGCTGGAACCTCCCCGTGGATAGTTTTTCAGCTTTGTCTCAGCTCTCGTGAGCTGGGGGGCTGCTGAAGGGGTTGTGTTTGCTATGACTTCTGCTTGGTGGCTTGTATTTGCCTCTAAATTTTAGATTCTTTTTAAGGGAAATGTTATTTCTTAGGATCACGGAGTGGTTTGGGTTGGAAGGGACCTTAAAGCCCACCTAATTCCACCCCTGCCATGGTCAGGGACATGTCCCCTGAGTCCAGGCTGCCCCCAGCCCCACCCAGCCCAGCCTTGGGCACTGCCAGGGCTGGGGCACCCCCAGCTCCTCTGGGCAGCCTGGGCCAGGGCCTCAGCGCCCTCATGGTGAAAAATCTCTTCCTTACCTCTTTGGGCTGAGGGCAGGGGGCCCTGACCGGGGGGGGCCCTGACCATGCAGGGGATTGGAATTAGATGGGCTTTGAGGTCCCTTCCAACCCAAACCATTCCATGGTTGCATGTATACAAAAAGAACTGTCAGTTGGAACCTTCCTTGCAACCCTTTGGTACTAAAATTGTCAGGATAGCCTAAAGTGTTTTAAGGTAAAACTCTGCATTCCTGCACCGTTGCAATAAAAGAGTTCTGAAAGGAGATAACTAACGTACATTGATATGTACATTGCTAAAATGCTTTCCGTCTTCAAGATTCTTTGTCAGTTTTGGTATTCTCAGCTCCACTGAGACACGGGTCGATCTTATAATAAGAAATAAAAAAATATATAAATTTCTTTATAAAAAGAAATAACCAGCTTCGTCTTCTTTTTCACCTGTAGGGCTGGGTCCGCTCCGTCCGCTCCCAGAAGGAGGTTTTGTTCCTGCATATCAATGATGGGAGCTCTCTGGAAAGCCTCCAGGTGGTTGCTGACCCCAGCATGGACAGCAGGTTGGTGGGTTTGGGACACCTGGAGAAACATCCGTGGTGGTCAGCGCTCGGAGAGGTCCGCTCAGGCCTCGCGGTGCCAGGGACTCACCAGAGGAGCAGCTCCCACCTGCCCACAGGAGAGGCACTGCTGCAGTTTGGGGTCTCTGGGGACGTTTTTAGGATGGAGAGGGTCCGGTTACTCCATCTCCGCTTACCTGAGGCCTTGTAGTTCAGCTGCTTGTCCTGTGAGATTAATTTGGATTAATTTTAATAGCTGTAGTAGCATGGGCGTTCTGAAATGCTGGTGGACCTTCTTGGGAATCACACAGTGTAGCCAGGGATGGCTGTCCCTCAGCTTTCTGCAGAGTGCCCTTGCTCCTACCATGGTAATTTGAGGGATGGCTGGGTCAACATACCTCCTAGGTAGGTGTGCCTATTCTATTAGCACGAGGTAATATAATTATTATGTAATATATATTATTATTAATCTATTATCACAAGATAATAGAATAACGCACTTGTTTTCCGGCTGAATTTTGTTCGTTACTCTCAGTTCTTCTTTGGGAGAGGGTTCAGGGTTCCAGGTGATCCAGGAACCTTCTGTTTATCACTTGATTTTTTTTTCCTACGAGCCTGACTTGACCCCCCCAATAACTCCTTCTTATAAAAGCCTTTCTTCCCCTCGCTTTTCCAACACTCACGTTTGATTTCGTTTGATAACTTCTCATCAGTTACAAGAGGTACCGCAGCCATAGTGCTCAATCTCAAGTGGGCCACCTAATTTAACAGCAGTCTCTGCTGATTGGAGTTGACTTTGTACCAACACCTAGTTCATTGCTGTTGTTCTTGGTTTCTTAGAGACCTCACTTTTGGAAGCGCGGTGGAAGTACGAGGGAAGCTGGTCAAAAGCCCTCACAAGATGCAAAACGTGGAGCTGAAAGCTGAAAGCATTCGTGTGGTGGGACCTTGTGACGCTTTGGTATGTCACCGCAGCAGGCAATCCAGCTGGCAGGGTCGCTTGGGGAATAAATATCAAAAGGCCCCGGTATCCAGCAGAGCATGCTTCAGACTGGATTTTCTTTGAGTCTGAATGCTCCTGCAGGCTTTGATTTGTCAGCGCTGGATGCAGGGTATATCAAAAGAGAAAAAAATTGATAGGAACACTGCGAATGCTCTATTTTGGGGCAGTTCCCACATGGAAACAGGTGCAGATGTTGGCAGCTGAGTGCGTGCACTGCTTCCAGCCTGCAGCAGTTACCTGTGCTCGGTGGTTTGCCTGGTCGGTCTGGCCTGGCTGTAAATCCGGGAAGCAGAGGGACTGGTTAAACCCTCCAGATTGTGCGGGCAGGGGAATTTGCCCCAAGCACGTTTGGAAACAGCCCGCTGTTGCAGTAGTGAGGTGAGCAGTTGGCTTTGAAGGGGGCCCAACATCCAAAAGATGGAGCGTTTCAGAGTGCTACTCTCTTCTCTTCTGTTCAAAAATTGTAAGAATAGAACCTCACAAAATAACTAGAAGAGCCAGAGAAAAGCGTTTATTTCTTTCTGCTTTGTAATGACAGTTGAGTTTTACTACTCAGAGATAGGCACAGCAATAAAACCGCATTGATTCCAAGCTCTCACCCTCTTGTTTTTCTTTCCTTGCTGCTTTTAGTCGTTCCCCCTGAAAGCGAAGGAGAGGCACCCGCTGGAGTATGTCCGCCAGTTCCCTCACTTACGATGCAGGAGTAACGCGCTCGGCGCCCTCTTGAGAATCCGCAGCGAAGCCACCGCAGCGATCCACTCCTTCTTCCAGGTAGATCCCTTCTCTGCTGAGCTTTTTGTGTAAAAACACTCCTGCTTGGGCTTCACAGAGGCACGTTAAGAGGAAGGGAGCGTGATGGGTTGACTGCAGGGAATGGATTTTGGGCGTAGTGGTTTTCTCTTCAGGGCTGGGCCTGGCTGACACCTTGGCCGGGCTGTTCCTTATGGTGAAGTTAGCACATCTGTGGCCTTGTTACTGTCTTTCCACCCACTTCCTGAAATATTTTTTTTATCCCTTTCATTAAGCTGCAATATAATTGTCTGTGAGCGTGTGTGGTCTGCAGAACACACCGTAACACGGAGTCCTTTCACTGGCCCTCAGCGGTGACCTTGGACAGAAGCCGCCTCCCACGTGGAAATCTGTGTGATGCGGGAAGCCTTCAGACGAACTGACTCAGATCTTCGTGTTACTCCTCTCAACTCTTACCTTTTCATTACTGTCCTACAAGTCTGCATGGGTGTTGTTAGCTGAGATTAAGAGGCTCCTGTTTTTTGATGCATTTCAGGCTGGTGGATGGGATGCAGCTGTGTTTATGGACGTGCTGACACCCTGAAGCTGCAGGCAGGCTGTAGGCTTTGTACAGGCGGTGGCAGCAGGGGGCAGTGAGTTAATTCTGACTCTAGATGCTAGACAGGGACCATGGGATTCTCTGCATGAGTAGAGAAAATAAGGCAGAAAGTTTTCCAGTACGCCCAAGCCCTTTCTTTTTAAAGCTGTTCATTGAAATAAATATGTTTTACTTGAACTGAACTGGGTTTAGTTGTAGTAGAATCATACGCAGAGCATTCCTGCTACAAAATTAATATGTAGTAATTAATACAGCCCAAAGAACGGGTTGGAATTGTTGAGATTGAATTTCTGATCCTGAATACGCTCATTTTTTGCTTGTAGTGGCAAAAAAAAAAATCTCGCTTGCTCCGAGACTTGTCTGTATAAAATCGTGTGGTATTTAAAAGATTGTGTTCTAAGAAGCTAACAGAAGTGCAGTGTCAGGTGAAGCTGCTGTTAGTTCCAGCATTGCGCCAGCTGAAAATCCAGAACCTGGCTGCTGGGAGTCTGCTGGTGTCGAGCCACTAGATGGCAATACCTCCCAAAGTTTGTAACTTCAAACTGGGAGGAGGAAGCCAGCTGAGATTCAAGAAAACATTGTATTCTGACAGGCATTACTTCTCCGCGTTGATTCCATCTCAGACTGACATCTTCCTGTTTAAAATGCTCATGAGAAGGGAACTACTGCAAAATATAAAGCATCATCATTTTAGCAGCGGCAGCTATGGTGAAGTTATTTTTTAAGAGATAAGGAAGGTTTGGTCCCAGACCTGCTATTCGCTAAATGCTTATGTCATGACTGTTCTAGCACCAGGAATGTCTGGGGCTTGTTTGCTTTCCTTCCATCAGAAATGAGTCTTTTTTTTAAATTGCCACCTACATCATCCCAAAAGTGCTGCAATCTCAAACTTGACGTTGTCAGCGAGTGTGATATCTAAAAAATATAACCAGAGTTTTCACTGTGCAGAGCTGTAAAGAGTTTAATGGTGAAAGAAAATAAATGTTTTTCTTTTCTTTTTAATTCAAAACTAATCTAAGCTGTCTGTAACTTTAAAAGCTTTTTTTTTTTTTTAAGCCTAATAGTTTACAGCCAGCAGTGAATGACTAATGCTAAATGCCTTTGGTTTGGATGTGGAAGCCTAAAATGTCATCTTTAAATCTTCCTCCGAGTCTTGCGTTCCTTGTGGGGTAGGAACGTTGTTCATGGGCAGCGCGAAATGGTTCCAGTGTGAATGATAATCTCTGCTTTTGCATGTTAACTAATTTCCAGGTTTCTTAGGGCAAACGATGTGATCTGGAGTATTCTAGGAGCTTTAATAAGGGGAATGATGCAGGAGCTTTTTTGTGAACTCCCCATCTTAGACAGCAGTTGTCTGACCTGTGCGGCTCACGCAGAAGAACCCTTACCTGCTTTGGAAGGGAATGTGAATCGCGCATCTTGTGTGCAGTGGTAGTGGTTGCTGTAAAAAACGCGGGCAGTATCCTGAAATCTCGTGTCGGGGTGGGAGGACCTGTGCCCAGCAGGTTTTGGAGCTTGTGTGGGCTGATAGCAGAGAACCTGCGCTTTGCGTTGGGAGGCTAAAGCTACCCTCCCTGAATTTGTATTATTCTGATAAAATCAGAACATGAGCTTCTAGAAACGTTGATTTTTATCTTTCTTTTTTGGTGTTTTCTGTGAGCAGACAATGGGTTATGCTACATAATTGCCTGTGTCATGGTAATGCTGTCACACCCTGATTTTTAAAGGGGTTCCCTCGCGCTAGACATTAAAGCGATACGAGAGAAACCAAGTTTGTCTGTTCTCAGCCAGAAGCTGTTAGTTCAAGGGTCTTGTCTGCCTTGACATGCACAGGTGTGATCTCTGCTTCACCAGAGATCTCATCAGTGAGACTAGTTCTGCTCCCATTTTTGCCTCTTAACTCGCAATATGTGAACGTCTGAGGTCTGCTTGATGTTCCCATCCACTGAAAACTGCGTTGCAGCTGTTTTAAAACCCTGTTGCTGCTCTGCAGAGAATCTCAGAGAAGGAGTGGTTCGCTCTTCCTACAG
The DNA here is from genome assembly GCF_040182565.1 of Anser cygnoides. Lineage (NCBI taxonomy): Eukaryota > Metazoa > Chordata > Aves > Anseriformes > Anatidae > Anser > Anser cygnoides. The sequence goes on from NC_089873.1 coordinate 208,337,582, forward strand.
CCTGCCTGCCTTCAGGAGCCTCTGTTGGATCTATAAACCACTTCCTGAATGGGCTATTAGAATCCTAGAATCGTTAAGGTTAGAAAAGCCCTCCAGGATCATCTGGTCCAACCAGCCCCCTACCACCAGTGTCACCCACCAAACCATGTCCCTAAGCACCACGTCCAACCTTGCCTTGAACACCCCCAGGGACGGGGACTCCACCACCTCCCTGGGCAACCCGTCCCAATGCCTGACTGCTCTTTCTGAGAAGAAATGTCCCCTCATTTCCAACCCGAACCTCCCCTGGCACAACTTGAGGCCATTCCCTCTTGTCTTAAAGAATGTCCTGTTCTCTGGGTACCTAGACAATGATCAAGCCAGGGTATACCCTGTCTCTTAAAACCTGTTTAACTTTGGTATATAAGATAATGTGAGGTATGACTGACATTTTCACAGTGGTTGGGTGTTTGTAGGGTGTCTCTGCCACGGAATATGTGATCTCTGTTATTTAACACACCCAAACATTTCTCTTAGTGGAGAACCCAGCGTCTTCTGCTCAACCACCAACTTCCAAAAAGCTGGGAGAAACTGAAGCGTTGAGGCCACAGGGATCAAATTTGATTGAAACCGCTCACACAATAAAATAATAGTGGAGGAGGTGAAAAGAAAGGGGAGTGGTGTGGAGATGAACAGCTGCAAAAACACATAATCAGGCACACTTGGACTTGCAAATCATGCTAGTATTTAGCTAGTCCTCTGTCTTTGTCCATGTAAGGCAGGAGTTGCCTAAAAGGCTGCTTAGGATGTCCTGGTTGGGGGCTAATAGCTGTGTCGTGATGTGTGCTGGTTGATGTCGTCCTTGCAGTCGATACTTGATATTTTCAGCCGGTTAACTTTTCGTGTTCTGTCTCTTCCAGGATAATGGCTACGTGCACATCCATACCCCCATAATTACATCGAATGACTGCGAAGGTGCTGGGGAACTCTTTCAGATTGAGGTAGGCTGGGTTGGGTAGAGTTCGTTGTGATTTTTGCTTGCAGAGCAGTTCTGGAGTCATTGAAGGTTGGAGGAAATGTTTGTCTTTATAAAAGCTTCCCTTTATGTACAGCTGTGATTAGTTTTTTAATATAGCAGTCGTTTGCCTTAACTAATAATTGAGGCGGAGTTAAACAGATGCGTTCCTTTAAGTCTTGTTTAGTGCATTAATCAGCACCTTTTGTACTGACGAGGTTTTTCTCTCCCTGGTGCTGTGGAGAGGCTTACAAAGAGTAGCAGAGGAAGGTGGAACATCTTAGTAAACAAAAGGACGCGATCATAAGAGTCCAAGAGATGGGATGGGACGTTCAGGACAGCCTACTACAAACAAATACTTCTTAGCTCTGAAATTAAGAATATATTCACCTGAGTTCTTCTTTGTAACCATGAGAACCCCTTAAAAGAAAGTCAGCGGTATCTAAAACTGCTTTTCACATGTGTATATATTCCTCCCTGCAAGCTACTCCTGTTGCGTGTTGGAATTCTTCCCCCTGAAATTGCCATGTCTCCCCGTTCTGCCAAGTCTCCCCGTCTGTTCACCGAGCTACCGCCACAATCTGTCATTTTCTCAAGTACTTGACACCGTGGGTCAAAACCGCCTGTGAAACTTAATTATGACTATAACCACGAAGCTCTTCCCTGCAGATTTCTTGTGATGCCGAACCCCCACATCCATGAATCATAGGAAATTCCATCTGCTTTCCCCACTTCTATATTTGAAACGTACTCTTCTGTCTTGAACAATTACATCCATTGCCACTTAACGCTCGTCGGCTCCAGCCTTGCTGGTGAATCATCTGTAAGCAAAAAGAAAAACTGTTGAGGTAGCAGTTGCTTGCTGCAGGGTCATGTCTTGCACTTTCTCTGCAGCCTCGTGACAAAAAACCTCCGTGTGCTCGTTCTTCAGGATCTCGCTGCCTAACCTGTGCTAGTAGAGGTTCCCTTCCAGACCAGTCCAGAGCAGTACACGTGGCTCAGCTTTCTGCTCGCCGTGACAATAGAGTTGATTAGCTAAACTAAATTGTTCCTGTTTAATTGAGATCCCTTAACGCTACCAGAGGTTCACTCCGGGCTGTTGCATGCAAATTAAGACGTGAAAACAAGCGACACTTGATGATGAGAACATTATCCAGTTTGCAGCTGTACGGTGTGTTACGTCTTTGGTACAAATTGTATCCACTTGAAAGCTGTAAAGGATGCAGGACTGCAGCGTAGGTGGCTGGTAGTAACAGAAGCACTGATGCAAATGGAGATTGAGGTGGTAAAGTGCGGGTCTGAAACTTGTATAAACTGGATCTTAACGCAGAGTTCAAGGCAAATCTCCTAGTCTCGCTCCAGTGCGATTGCTTAGGGGGGAAATAATACCTGTCTTGGGGAGACATGGTGACAGCTGGGCTTGGAAGGTGTGGAGTGAGTGCTGTATCCCATTGAAAGTGAGTGAAAGTATCCCACTGAAAAGTCTGTGCCACAGACAAGGGGCTTCGGGGGAGCTCTCCCTGATTTCTCCTTCCCTCTCTGAGCACTGCTTCATCAGCTGCCCTAATTTAGTGAGGGCGTGGTTTTCTTTCCTCAAAGCTCTGCTCAGAAATGGTCTTGGTTAGCAGAGATCCAAGACCACCTCAGGCAGTGAGAGTGCTTCTTGGCCATGGAAATCTGGGGGAGATGAATCCTTCCGTGGATGTGGATCCTTGAGACGGACAAAAATGAGGGTGACAGCATTCCTGGGGTACTCACGTCAAAGCTCAGAGCCTCTCTGTGCTTCTGATCAAACCAGACATCGACATGTTCTGTGTCTAATGCATTCAGTCACTGTAGCCCTTAATGCACTGCTGGCAAATGGTAAGGGAGAGAATAAATTCCTCTTGCTCCTGCAGTTAAGCAGTAACCAAGAACTGTGGGGATGGGAATCAGTGACAGCAACCTGCGAATGAAATCCAGCAGTTTTAAAAAAAAGTAGGTAAATTCTGAACGTAAGGTTTTAACGCAGATCCTCAACTGATGTCCTATGGCTCCTGAATTTGTAGTAGTTAAAACGTACCTGCTGCTTACAGCCCGCAAGCAGACAGGGCTGGTTTTTCTGCGCTTTTTGTTTTAAATTCCATTGGGTAGTGTATAAAATGGAGAGTCCCACCAGCTTAGCTGTGCTGGGGTGGGTGGAATAAGTTGCAAGGTTTGGTTGAGTAGCCTTTAAGGCCCCAGAATACTTCTGCATCCACTGTAAATAAGTACATTTAATAGCCATCTTCTCCTGCCGGCCAGTTTTAATCCTCTAACTGACGTCTGGTGGCTGTCCAGGCTTACACATTCTTTAGAGATGGTGGAAAGCGAAGAGAGGAAGAATCTGTTTTCACATGAGACTTGAAGAGATGGGAAAGCGGTATCCTGAGTTAGAAGGGAAAGGCTTTTTGAAGGCGTGTGATCTTTAATTCCTAGACCTCCTAATCCTGTAGGATTTGTGTTTGTTTATAGATTGGGCTTCCTCATTATCTTTGTTTGGTTTTGAGTGCACTGATTAGTCTGTGCATAGTTTTGGTTGTGATGTTCTCATAGTAGGGCTTGGGATGGGGGGGAATCGCTTTTCCTGTCTGGTGGGCAAATCAATTTAAGAAAATATTTGAAAAATGAAGCACTGGAACAATGAGAAGAGGGTAGTACGCAGACCAGAGAAAGTATCAAATAAATAAATCACAAGATGGTGCAGACTTCAGAGAAATCCTTTGTATTGGAGATTTTTCTACGGCTTTTAAAAAAAGAAAGTGTGAGGAGGAACTGCCAGAAGTGTGAAAACAGCCAGGCAAACCCTAACCTGCTTGGAGAACATCAGCGACACCAACGTGGAGATTTCTGCACCTTTTAATAATATCTTCTGTTGGTGGAACCTTGGACGGGGGAAGCCTCTCGCTTGTGCTGCTGCCTTTAAAATATACTGTCTGAAAAGGCCAGAAGAGCTTTGAATATTGAATGCTGGGTTTTAGCAGAATGCAAAGGAGGGCAAGGTAACCCGTGAAATTGGGAGAACTCAGAGCAGCAGGGTAAAACAGGCCTCTTTATTTTATGTTTAATCCGAGAGTAATTCCTCTGTACCAGCTCTCTGAGGACCTCGGGGCAGATCCTTTCCTCAGATTTTTCTTCTAGTTAAGTCTAAAATCCATAGAAGGTTTTGTATATTGAAAGAATCTTTACTGAGTCTTCTTTTGGGGCTGCTCCCTACGAAATCTGCCTGCCTTTTGTCTTTGTGACCCGGCCGCGTGTCTGTTCCTGGCTATTTTCGGCAGCCTCCCACTCTGTCTGCAACATCGAAGACTCCCTGCGTTCTGGGTCTCTTTCTCTTGTCTTTTCCACTTGGCTCCCTGGAAAGCTGCCTTGTTTGACTGTCCTCAGCTGCTGTGGGGAAGGTGCAGGTATTAGTCTTCTCTAAAATGCATCCAGAGATGATATAAGGCGGTTGGTTTTTTGCTGTTTTGCCACCTGCTTACAGGAAGGAATGTAAAAGTTTCTAGATCCCTGAGGAGCTCAAGTTCACGGCTGCGCCTCCCGTGGAACCAGAAATGTGTCCCTGCTGCTGAAAGTGCAGAAACTTACCCATACCATTTGTTCAGTCCTCCTGAAAAATAACCTTGTCAGCACCCAGGAAGGCTGGGATCTGCTGGGGAGAATCCCGGTTAAATGCACCCAGGATTAGTGTCCGTCAGGTGTTTCCCCTTCGGAGATGTGTCACAGGCTGGGAGGCAGCCAGTACCTGGGAGAGCGGGACTTCAAGGGAGCTGCTCAGCAGGGTCGGAGGAAGCTGGAACCGAGCCGAGGGAGGGCTTGCTCTCATCTTTCCTGGCTCTCCCAGCTTCTGCTTTTTATTTTTTTCTTTCTACCTGGTTCATCTCTGTAGTTCTGTAGCTCCTGTCCCCGTTAACAAGATGTTTCTCTCAGCAGAACCAGCTGCTGTTGCCCAGCGGGAGTCCAGCTGATCAGAATCAGGGCTGAAATTGCAAGGAGGTCTTTTGGGAAGACTGAAAATTCTACAGATTGTCTAAAAAAAGGAAACCCACTCATGTTCATAATGGGACATCGCAGTGGGTAGGTCTGGATTAAAGCTGTGCTACTGTAAAGCTTCAGCAGCGTGGCATTGCGGGCCTGGTCTGGAGCTAAAGCAGCGATTTCCGTGAGCCTTCCAAGTCTTCCCCGAGCCCTTCGTGCATTTGGCTTGCATCGAGTGAAAGACAGAATCAAACGGTTTGTGCTTTCCTGAAGCTAATTGCCTCGAGTGGAAGTTTAATACAAAACTGACATCAAAGTGAATGGCTTTAAATTAAATCATTAGACATTGGGAAAGGAAAACAAAACAGGTACTAAATCCAGTTGTTCTCGTATTTAGAATGAGAATGAAAAGCCTTTGATGTCGGTGTCGAATCCCAGTACATTTATAGGGCATTTACTCTGAAACACCGAGGTGTTGTTTCATCCGGATTGCCCCTCCCTCTCTCCCCACTGTAAGTAGAGGAGTTTTCAACGAGGAAATGGAGAGAACTTGAAAGCAAACACGTTATTTCCCCCCCCATCTTTTATCAAGGAGGTTTTCTTTGGTTGGGAAGTGGCAGGCAAGGCCATCTAATTGAGACAAAAGCGCCGCGACGCTGGAGCTTCATCTTGCTCGTCGCGAACATGAAAAGCGATCGCAGGCTGCGCCGGTGACGGGAGAGCATCGGTTATTTAGAATAAAGAAGCAGGCTGGAGCTAAAAGGCTGAGCGTAAATCTGGGACACGGATACTTGGGAACGTTGTCTGGTCCTTGAATGTGTAGATTAGAGGAACCACTTCTAGCAAGTCAGTGTGAAAGGGGAAGCTGCTAATTATGGGATGCCTCCTTGCTGAAGGTGTCTCTGAAGGAAAAGGGAGGCATCTTCCCAGCGTGGCGAGTGGATTGATTCTTGTTTTTCTTTTCCCAGCTCCGAATACCCACTCATCAAGCTTTGTGCCTCAAAATGAGGGAAAGCGGGCAGCTGTGAAGAGGCAGCAAAAAGGTGAAGGGGAGTAAAACTTGGTTTAAGTTGCGATGTTCGCTCTTCAACTTGTGTAGGAAGCAGGCCAGGAGCTGCTTGAAGCACAGACTCACATCCCAGGACCTGGGTGGCCTCGCAAGCTGCCTGCAGGTTTTTCTAAGCCCGGTTGAGCTGTGGTCTCTCTCCGTTTTCCTTCAATCACTTAATGTTGTGTCTATTTTCCCCGTGCCTTGCCGAGATTACATCTGATACGGAGAATGAAAAATGACACAAAGTCATCGTAAATAAACCGGGCCCCAGCTCGTGGAGGCAGCTGTATCCTGTTTGTGGCTTCGGGGGAAGCACTGAGATTTCGTGGCTGTCGTCTTCTGTTCTCTTCCTGCTTCCAGCCCGTCTCTTTCTCATTGTTTAGAAGTCGCATCCTACAGGATTAGGTGGGATTTTTCGCTGGTGGGATGAGGAATGTAGCCGAACTAAACTTCCAGGAGGAGAAGCTGGGGTGGTGCGTGGCTCTGCTCTCTAGCGCTCTGGCCGTGGCCCTGGGACTGTGGTATGTGGATGTTTGGATGTTTATTAATATCCCGATTGTTTTTGAACAAATACCTTGGCTTTGTTTGAAGAAAACAATAGGGGCCTGCTTCTGCATCCTCATTTTCTTTTTTAGAACTGCAAAATCTTCTGAAACAAAGGAAGCCGTCCTGGAGTTCCAGCCACAAATTGTCCTCTTTCCATTGATCTCTGCGAGCAAGGCAGGCTCGCTCTTTTCTTCAGGGTGATGCTGTGAAGAGATAAAACTGCCTTGTGATCTGAGCTCTTTGACAGTCTCTGTTTCATCCCTGTGATGAGCAGCGAAGCTTTTTAAGAACAAAAAGCAACACCTTCCAGCTCATTGAGTAAAATGGCAGGTTGCAGAATATCAAAGGCTGGCAAACAAGCCCGAGCCTCGCAACCTCCCCATGACAAAGCGAGCGGAGGAGCAGGGTGGCTAGAGGCAGTGGCATGCCTAGCTGAGCTGGCTACCCTTAGCATAACTCCTAGGAACTGCGCTTTGAAAAGTGGGTATTGCGAATTTATCTCAGAAGGAAGAACTCATTTTGAAGTGAATGCGGATCAACAAAACCTCAGATTAGCTTCAGAGTTTCTTTCCTCTGAACCTTTGACTCCTCTAAAGCTTGGGGATGATATTGGGATATAGAAAATGCTGAAACAAATTCTCATTTATCTTCACTTTTTAAAAAATAAATACAATTTGTTTATAGACTTTAGAGGTTATCTAATACAACTCCTGCCACTCAAGCAGGGTCAGCTAGAGCAAGTTGCCTGGGACTGTGTCGGGTTGAGTTTCGAGTATCTCCACAGATGAAGACTCTGGGCAGCCTATTCCACTGTTTGATCACCTTCATTGTGTTGGTTTTTTTTTAAACTTCATTTTTGTCTTCAGGTGGAATTTCACTGGGTGGTCTTTTTCTTTGTTTTAATCTGTGCCCATTGCCTTGTCTTTTGGGCGCCACTGAAAAGAACGTGGCTTCATCTTCTTTGCACCTTCCCTTCAGGTATTTATTGATGTGGGTGAGATCCCCCTGAGCCTCCTCTCCAGGCTGAACAGTCCCACATCTCTCTCTCTCTCCTCATTTGAAAGATGCTCCAGTTTCTTCTTCATCTTTGTGGCCCTTCGCTGGACTCACTGTGCTACGTCCATGCGTTTCTTGTATCAAGCACAGCACCCAGCACTCCAGGTTTGTCACCAGTGGTGAGCAGAGAGGAGAAGTCACCTTCCTGAGCTTGCTCGCAGTGCTCTGCCAGTTGCAGCGCAGGCGGCTGGTGGCTTGCTTTGCTTTGAGGGTTCATTGCTGTCTTTTGGTCAGCTTGGTGTCCACCAGGGAAATAGTGAAGCACAGTGCTTAAATGACTTCGAAAAGGCTCATCACAGAGGTCTTTTAATTCCTCTTTCATGCCTGTAAATTAAAACCCCCAAATACACCATCGCTTTAATGGGATTCTTTTCAGACCTCTTTCATAGCCAAATACTGAGCTGGCTAAATCTTCCATTACAGGTATTTTTTTATGCTTAAAATATGTCATGACCTGAAATGTTATGCAAAAGCTGAAACTGAACGTTGCTTTTCAGTGTGTACGTGATGTGCAAGTTGTGATATTCCCATCTCCATATTGTTTGAGTTCTGCCTTTTTGAAGATGGAAAAACAAGTCTTAAGAAGATATTCCACTGCTTTTTTCTCCCGATTACTGTTGTTCTTTGGTGTTTTGCTTTGTTTCTTTTTCCCAGTGGAAACAAATTCACTTGCTTATGAAGAGGAAAGCTCGACCCGAGCCGGCCCCGTGCGCTGGCAGCCCCGAAAGCCAAGCGTGCCCTGGGCTGCTGCAGCAGCAGGGCGAGGGAGGGGATTGTCCCCTGCTTGCTCATTTCTCTGTTGAATTTTGAAGGCAGTGTTGCGTGAAGCTTTGAGCTTCCAAATGGTAGAGATCCTTCCCTTCTCAGTCTCCAGTAATCTTGGTAGGGAAGAGTGAAAAATCCATACTTAGATTTGGGGACCGAGTTGATACACAGCCACCTTTCTTTTGTATGTTGCTGGGCAAACTGTTCTTCAGCAGATTTTCCAGTAGGATTTTCATTTTGTGTGCTTTTATTTCCTAGAAACAAGGGATGTGATTTCTCCACCTGCTTGCAGATTTCTAGATAGACAGGGCCTTCAGCTATGTTTTATTCTGCGTGGGAGCCGGAACTCAGCGGCTACTCTAGAAAATCTGGGCTTCCACCACCTTTGTTCTCAGACCGGCTTCTTAAATGATGAACATGTCCTTCTTGACATTTTATTTTACATTTTACTATCTTCTTCCTTTCTACAGTGCCCCTTCTGTTTCATCTCACCCATCTTTAAACACAAAATATTTTTTTTTTTTTTTACTTTGAGCAAAATTCAGGGCTCCTGACAAAATTCCACATACAAAGGCCAGAGGTGAGTAGGGAAGAGCCGTTCTTTTAGCTCTGCGTGAACTCACTGCCCTTCGAAACTTTGGGGCAGATGGTTGAACCCTGTGAAGCCTTGTCATCATAACAAGTTACTTCCCCAGCAGCTGAACTATTAAAACTAATTGTTGGACATCTGATTCACGATCCCTGTTAGTTTGAGAGATGTGTGAAAGAACTGTGCGCTCTTCCTCTGTGCTGATACGTCCAAGTTTTCTGGGTGACACCGGCGGTGTGTGCTGCGGCTCACATCCTTGTTCTGTAAGTTGTCGTGATGCCTACAGCCCATGTCCTCCTCAGAAATCACTGAAAGTAGAGGTTGGAACTGTGGTGTTTCCCCTTAGGGTATGGCTTTTCACTACACAGCCACATTAAGCGATGGAAAGCCCTAAAAAGAGAAGTCCTCAGGAGTTTTATCTTGTAGGTTATTTCCGTTTTAGTGTGCTCTGCCTGAATTGGTTTTCAAGGCTGTTAGTTGTCTGAGCAGAGATGGGAAATGTCGTGTTACGACGACTTAGCACAGTGTGGGATTCCATCTCAGGAGTGTTCGGGTTGACTCTGATACCATTTCTTAGGAGAAAAAAAGGAATCAGCTGGGAGCTGGGATCTTTACTCAAGCACCTGTAGTCTAATTTGTGTGTTTTTGACTTGCAGACATCAAATGAGACACAGGAATCTGCGGAAAAGAACCATTTCTTCAACGTGCCTGCCTTCCTGACGGTTTCTGGCCAGCTCCATTTGGAAGTGATGGCGGGGTGAGCAAAACGCCAAGTTTTTGCTTTGATCTGTGAGTTTTCGGTTGGCAATTTTGCCCCCGTTGGTACCCAGCAGGTATCTGCCGCGTGTGCCAGAAACCAAGTGAGCAACAGCGGCTGAATGATGGCGCGTGAGGCCAGCCTAGGAGGGTAGAAGCTGGGCTCCTGTTGAATTCTGGTCCGTGAATTAGCTTTAAATGATAGGGATTTCCCTCTCTTTGCCATGGACTGGGAGTATTGGATGGAGACATGATCTTCATGGGAATGAGTATAGGAGCGTTACCAATAACAAAAAGACATTTAAGATTTTACAGTTGTTCTTCACATCTGGTATGTCTCAGCAAAGAAATCTTACGATTTTAATAGTCCAATCCTTTTCTCTTTTTCTCCTTTAATCCCAAACTTCCTTTCTCGGTCTCCTTCAGTCTTCCAGTTGTGTTTCTTCCCTCTGCCAATTCTCATTTCTTCTATTTCATGGCTTTCACACTTGATGCTTTGTTCAGTCTAGCCACCAAAGGGATTATGGTTGAACAGTTAATACTGATTTTAATAAAAAAAAATTGTCCTCAAGCTTTTAATGTTAATGTTTCACCGAGATTGTTAGGGGTGAAAGTGTCACAGTCTGTCAGAGCCCCGTTTCCCTTTGATTAGTGGGTTTGATCCTCACCTACGCTGAATGTTCCCAAAAAATTAACTAAGTTAGCACATCAAACAGATGTGGTCGCATCAGAAGAACCCGTTATTTGAAGGCACAGTGTTCTGGGCCCTTAGGATGTGGGTTATCCTCAGACGTGGTACTTCGACCAAGTCACTGTCTGCCTGCTGAATTGCTGGTAGAGCCTATCAGAGATCAGTCAGCTGGGACCGTGACAGTTTCTGGTTGCCAGGAGGATTCATTGTGCACTGACAGAGAGTACAGACCTCCTTCCAGAGTTATCAGTTACTGTTCTGTGTGGATCTCCTGAAAATGAGAGGAATAAAGCTTTAGAAAAGGTGGTTAGAAGTTGGAAGACCCCCCCCTTTTTATGTGGACTCTAATGAATATTTCTAGGAGTTGTAAGTTGCTGCCCATGCCTTGCATCCAGTGCTGAAAACCAAATACTAAACGTTTAGCTGTTTTCTGTTCAATCGCTGTTGCAGAGTTTAGCTGGCTGCTGGGAAGTAGCTGCAGGGAAGTTGTTCAAGGGGCAAGTTTTGCACGCAGATTTTAAAAAAAATATATAGGAATTTCTTCAGAAAGCTGTTTTCTGCCTGGCTTATTCTGTCTGAGAAAGCATCTCTTCTCAGGCTACCTAGACAGATGGGGTCTGCTGAAGCCTCTCAGGCTGGAGGTTCTCAATGGACAGGATGTTTTTGACTTGCTCGCGTGTGGTGCCCTGGCAGCTGCGAGAGAAGCGCAGGTCACTTGGCAGCCAGAGGCTGGTGCGTCATCTCGGCCATTATCTGAGGCAAGATAATGAGGAAGAGGTTTGTTTAACTGCAGGGGTGGTAGAGTTTTTGCATCCCCAAACGAAGACGGGATGACATACGTCTGCGCGCGGGAGACGTAATTGACTTTCATGCCTCGTGACCTTTATTGAAAGACGTAATTCAACAAATCAAATAAGCGCGGAGAAAAAGTATGGATCGTAATGATTAGCTTGAAATACAGCCCCGCTCTCTTACATCACTCTGTTCCCTTTAAGTAGTACACAGCCTGCTCGGGGACGGAGCAGAAGGCTGACCTGGGCAGACGCAGGGCCTGCCTGCTGCGTGGTTTTTCCACCGCTGTCACTCGGGTGCACCTTGCTCTGTAAGGATGGGTAAAAAAATCAATGCTCGTCTGAATGCAGGGCGTTGCGTTGCAGCTTCGTGTTCCTGTTTTACAGTAGCACGTTGTTCTTGCAGGCGTTTTAAGTGGATCCAGTGCTGTCTAAATTTAGATAAGCTGTGTTTATCGGTAATGGGGCGTAACTGTTCTGCGAACCTGCTCCTCTTATTTTTATTTGAGCACGGTGAGGTTTTGAGGCCTGGAACTTGAGTGCTGTTGAATCCCTTCAGCCATCAGAAATAGCTCGAGCTCTTCTCGGTGCAGGAGCACGTGTGAGGCATCGCAGCGGAGGGGGGGCATTAACCACCTAGGTGCTGTGATACCCTTCAGGTAAAAACAAGTTTTTATTTCTGGTGCAAGTTTTTTATTTCTGGTTTATTTGTAGCAAGTTGGGTGTTAGTCTCTGAGTAGGACTCCCAGGTGAAGAAATAATTTAAGTGCATCGTAGTGATGAAACCTTCTTGACAAATGAACATCTTCTGGTGATGCATTCAAAGCAGTAAAAAGCAGGAGTCCTTTTCCCAAAAGATGAAATATTCTGGCCTTCCCAATAAACAAAGCAGTTAAAACAGTAAAGAATTGTGGGTTTTGGGTTTAATCCAATGAAATCAACCCGTTCTCTCACTTCTTTAGCCAAGCAGAATTTTTCATACGCAGCAAAGGAACTATTCTTCCAAAATTCCCTTTTGGGAAGTTCTGACTTGCTGCAGTCCTACAGCTTTCAGGAACATCTGGTCCCTGGGAGCCTGCAGGAGGAGTCCGAGGTAGGAAGGTCTGGGAGCCCCTTCCCCATCCAGCCCTGGCCCACGTCCCGCTGTGACTTGCCGTGGGAGGCTTACGAATTTTGAACGAATTTAAGACTTAGGAATTTTGAACCGTTTTCTCCGAAAATAAATGAGAAAAGGGGAGTTCCTGCGTTGACTTGTCTGCTGTGCTTGTTATTGAAGGCAAGGTCAGAGCAGTTTGCCTCGTCTCTCGGCGTGACACGAGCGGCCCCGTTGGCACAACTTCTCGTTTCATTCGCGCTGACGGCATCCAGGTCGGCCGCTCGGCGTCTGAATCAGCCAGCTGCTGTAAATCTGCACGCTGCTGGAGGTCTCCAGAAAAGTCTTTATTCAGTAACGCAGCTCCTCCGCTTCGGTCTTCTGAATCTTAGATGAGTCAGTAGGCACTCTGTGGGGCAGAGGTTTGTAGGACCGTGTGCGCCTGTGTCCCGATAACTGGTTTCAAATGTCACGGGCTTGCCACGAAGCCGCTGGTCCTCGTGGTATTTTCTTGACCTGTGATCCTGCTGTAAGGATAAAGGCTCCTTTGGGGACCCGAAACAAACTGGAGGGTCCGTGACAGCTGATGATTCAGAGGCACCAAAACCGATCGCTGCCAAGAAGTACAGCTCACTGGTTCTATTTACTCATTCGTTTCTCCTTTCACCCGCCTGACCTTCCCACGAGACCTACCTGCTCCTCTCCTTTCAGCCCGGGTTCCTTTAGCTGACATTTTGCACTGATTTTCCTGGCCCTTCGTCCCAGGCACTGTTTGTTCGGCCTGATGTATCGTGAGTTTAACTGAAACTGCTTCCGAAAAGCTCTGGGGGCTCTCCCCTGCAGAAATCTCAGAATCTAAGTTCTCTCTTCCTCCCTAGCTCTGTTTCTACTCCCATCAGTCCCTCGGTAGGTTTCTCATCTCTTCTTCACCTCACATTCTTTTCAAATTCCCTGCAAATGGATGAAAGACTCAGGGGGAACCTAATGACAGCCTGCCTGGAGGTTATCAGGGAGACAATCCCAGGCTCCTTGCAACGGTGAATGACAGGACAAGAGAACGGGCATAAATTGAAGCGAGAAAAGTTCCAAGTGGTTATAGAGGGGGGGAAAAAACTCGTTAAGAGGTCAGTCAAGCATTGAAAGATTGCTGAGAGAGGTTGTGCACTTCTCATCCTCAGACATTTGGAAAACTGAGCTGGGTAAAGCCCTGAGGAGCCTGATCTCCTGCTCAGAGCAGGGTCAGCAAGGAAGTTGGAGCTCCCCAAGTCTCTGCCAGCTTGAATTACTCTGTCAATAAGTTTATTACTGATTTAATTCCCATTTTGTCCCAAGACCATCTTAGTGAACCATCCTTCTAGTTCAGCACCTCTCCCCAGGACCTGCGTTTTTCTGCCTGAACTAAAAACCTCAGCCTTTCCCCTTGACCTCAGCCTGTTAATTTCTAATTATCAAACTTTGTTTAGTTGAAAAAAAAATGCTCCTTCCCTCTCCTTAAACACATCTCCGTGGTTTCTAAGCCATGGTGGATTTTGCTGCTATCCTGCCTGTTCCAGATATTCTCTGCAGTCCTGCAACCGGCTTCTCTGGTTGCAGGGAGGCTCAGAAAAATCCCAGTCATCCAAACCGTTCTGGCTGTGGCTGCCTGGCTTCGCAGAGAGCTAAAAGCAGTGAGTTTCCTGTTCGTTTCAGAAGGGACTAAAATCGCACAGCTCTCCTTTCTAAAATGCCAGCGTTTCACTGGTTTTTCAAAGCACAGAAGAGAGAGAGAGCCGTCACTTGGGGCTGCTGTTCCAGCAAACGCTGTCACTGTCGGGCTGCAAAGAGATGCATCTGAGGCCTTCTGTAAGAGGCTTTTCTTTCAGCAGCCTGCCAAATGCAGCCTTAAAATTTGATTCTCAAATGACTTGCTAAGGATGGAAGAGGATTGCATTGTCTTCGAGCAAATATTTGCTCTGCGTTGTAAGATTTGAAATGCTTTCAAATGCAGCTGCAAGAACGACGTCCCGTTGCACGGCGTCCCTGCTGCAGAGAATTCACAAATGTAAGTGTAATTATTTACATTGGATCCCTGAAAAAATCTCCGCCATTTCTTGCACAACAGACGCTCGAGCCTGACTCACGGCACAGACTCTTATAATTAGCACGCTAACTTCCATTAATTAGGCTGCCACTTCATTGGAGCTATAAAAAGCAGCCGGGCCACGTCTGGTTTTAATCAGTTGCCGCATGCTTCGGGCCCTGCCTGCTGCAGGGACTGCTAATGAGTTTGTGTTAGTGGGAAGGCAAACGCGGATCTGGAGGTAGGGCAGCGAGCCGAGGGTCGCTTGGCTGGCGGGGGCTTTACAGCCCGCGTGGATGTGCTGTTGGCTCCTTCTCCTCTCCCCCTTTGTGGGAGGGGAAGCAGTTAATTCTCTTTCCAGAAGCACCACGAATGTGCCGATGGTAGCCGAGTTTCTGGGATCCACACACGATCTCTAGCATCATGGAATCCTAGAAACAAAGAGGCCTCGCTACAGCCTCCTTTCAGGTAGTGTAGGAAGCGATATCTTCCTTCAGCCTCCTTTTCTCGAGATTAAACCACCCCGGTTCCCTCGGCCGTTTCTCGTCTGCCTTGTTTTCTAGTCGCTTCGCTTCTCTTCTCTGAACGCACCCCAGCAACTCGGTATCGCTCTTGTAGTGAGGGGCCCCAAACTGAACGCAGTACTTGAGGTGTAGTCACACGGCGCCAAGCACAGGGGGACGAACGCTTCCCTATCATGCTGGCCATGCTGTTTCTGATGTAAGCCAGCGTGTTAGCAGCCTTCTTGGCTACCTGGGCACACGGCTGGCTCACGTTCAGCCGGCTGTTGAGCAGCACTTAGGTTCTTTTCTGCTGGGCAGCTTTCCAGCTGCTCTTCCCCAAACCTATACCACCACGTAGGGTTGTTGAGCCCCTAGTGTGGCACCTGGCGCTTCCCCTTGCTGAATGCCGTACAGCTGGGTGTGGGCCATTGGTCCAGCCTATCCAGATCCCTCTGCAAAACCTTCCTACCCCAAAGCAGCTCACCGCTCCTGCCCAACTGGGTGTCATCTCTAAATGATGAGGGTGCACTTGATCCCCTCATCAAGAGCACTGATAAAAATGTTAAACAAAACTGGCCCCAACGCTGCGCTCCGGGGAACACCGCGGGTGGGTTACAAGAGGGCTGGTACAACCCTCGGCCACGTGTGCCGTGGTGTCCCCGCTCCTGGTGGCTTCGCAGACTTGTTCTTGGTGAGCGAGGCAAGCCAGAAGCCTGCAGGTGCTCTTGTTGTAGCTCAGCCGATCATCAGTTGCTGATGAGAAGACGAGCAGGCCTCGTGCTCAAGCAGCTCCTGCTTTGCAGGAGGCTCCAGCCCCATTTGCTCCGCAGCTTTCCTTAAAAGAGACTCACAAATCCAACAAGAGCGTGCGCCGAATTTCTTCAAAGCCTTGCCGTCCCCTCACTGAAGGAGGACATGGATCTGTGTAGGTGCGCGTTGCAGTCAGCTGGAGCTTGTTGCATTCAGTATAGCTTTTAAAAGTTGGTTTTAGTGCAGTTATTTACTTTATTTGCTTACTGTAGGCCTCAGAAATTTTAAATCGCCTCACCTAGGCTTGGAAGTGGGGCCCAAACCATGGCACTTCGTGGTCATGCACCCACCGATGCAGTTTCTGGCTGCAGTTCGTATTTGCAGAGCCAGTGTCCATCTGAAAAAAAAAATGACATTTAATAAAAAAAAAAAAATCCTCTTTCAAGCCGTTATAATGCAGTTTGTGGAGACCATGTGTTTTTTCCACTTGGAAAGGAAAAAGATTCAGCACGGTCGCTTTCTTTTTTTTTTTCTGTGTCGGTAACATATTTTTATGGCTTAGGCTTGGAGTCCCTGGGATGAAGAAGTTCTGGAACAGCCCTTTGCACCCTGTTTCATTTAAATGTTTGAAACATTTTGTAGCGCTTCCTTGCGGAAGATGTTTTGTTTTTTTTTTTTTTTTTCTTAGCCTAGGCATGGGAAATGGTGATTTGAATAAATGCTTAACTGCTTTGGTGGCTTTCATCAGCCCAGCTTGACTTATTGTTACTAATGGGTTGTTTTATTGACTTAAATTAAACATCATAATATCACAACTTGGACAAAACAAGCCTCTGCTGAGAAGAAAGCCCCGCGGAGTCTCGTAAAAGGGCGGAGGGCCCGAGCTGATGAGATCTGTGCGCCTGGAGCAGAAGAGGCTGCGTGGCTCTGAGTAACTCTGTTTGCTTTGTGTCTCGGTTTTTCCCCCGCTCGCCCATCTGTAACCTACCACGATAACGCCTGGGTGTGCTGCGAGACATAACAAACGGAGCGCGGGGTGCTCTGCCAGACAATTAGGGAACGTGGATCACCTTGCTGTTAATTGGACCTTGGTCGGGCAGAGGTGGATGGCCCCGAGGGGGACCCGTGTCCCCTCTTCTCCTTTTCTTGCTGCTGAAGCCGGAGCAGGAGGCAGCTGCCGCTGCTGCTGCACGCCCTGGACTCTGCCCTTCGGAAGGCACGGCGAGGGAAACCGCTGCATTGCTTCGGTCTGGCTGGCTGGGGTGGAAGCTTGGCACTTCCCAGTCGCTGTCTGGGAACTTAGACGGCTTTTTTTGTTGTTGTTGTTTTTAATTTCTCTATTTATTTTTGGCTGCCTGCAGAAGGAAGTACGGTCCCATCTTGTCGCAGCATGAATTGAAACCTCAGCAATCAGCACCTCAGCACCGCTGCCCGGGCCTGAAGCTCACAGACTGCTGTGAGAGCCCGTGTCAGGATGCAGCCCTCCACATCTGCCCTTCCTCGGAGGGCAGACGGAACTGGCATATTCTGAGGAATCCTTTAAAACCCATTTTTCTGGATAAAATTCGTGTCAGTGTCCTCCCCTCCCCTCCTTGCATTGCCTTTTCAGCATAAACATGAACAGTTCCATTGTGCAAAATCCGAACCACCAGACAACGGGAATGGGACTGTTCCTTTTACACCGAGGTTAAAAAAAGGGTGTTCCTGTCCGATAGTGAGGTTTCCTTTTAACGTTTTCTGCCCAGCTCAAGGATGAAAACCACTGTCCCCCTTCTTTGAACACCTGTACCTCAGCAGCATCAGAGGAGCCCTGGGCTTCCTCCAAAAACTGGACCCTGGAGGTGTCAGATGGGCTCGTTTGAGCGGCTCTCTGCGTGCGTGTGGTTTCGCGCGTCGGGCCAGAAGATCTTTCAGGCTAGAAATTTCTGCATCCCTGAGCAATCCCGCTTGCGCTCGGGTCAAGTGCTGCAGCCACCTGGCGTCTCCTGGCAGCGGAGCCAAGTCATCCGCTCGTTTTGGTGGAGCAGGCGGGTCTTCCACCACCAAAACGAAGCTGGTCGGGCTGGAGCAGAGCGGAGTTAAATCGACGAGCTCGCTTTATCGACGTCTTCCCTTCCTAAAGGAAAGGACAGCGTGGCTGACGGAGCTAAGCTCCCGATCTTTAGGGTCACCTTGCTTTCCTTTCCTCCTCTGCTGAGGCCGCGTTGTTTTGTTCTTGGGTTAGGAGCTGTTGTTTTTCGATTGTCTTGCCATCCAGATTTTAACGCCTTGGGGGCGGGGATTTGGTGGAAGTCCGAGTGGGAATGGCGTTGAAGGTTCACGTGCTGCATCCACTTACTGGGGCCAAGTCACCTCTCCCACCTAACCCCTGAGCGCAGACCCCGGTGAGGACGAGGGCGCCGTACCAACCAAAAGCTGCGTGCACCGGGGTGGTTTGGTGCTCGGCCCTGGGTCACCACAACCGCCTTCTGCCCCCGGCTGTGTCACCGGCGTGACCTTGGCTGCACGGGAATTGCTCCTCCTTGATTAACAGCCTCGCTCGGAGTCACGTCCCCTCGCTTCGACAGCACAAATAAGTCTTTATTACCCCGGCGGCAGCGTGGAGTCCTGGCTCAGAGAAGGAGCACGATCCGTTCCCAGCTCGGGAGCCAGCAGCACAATTAATTACATCGGGATTGCAGGGTTAAAAAGGGCCGGTAAGGCAGGGACGCTCGGCCCCGCGATCATCGTGTGAGTTTAATTAAAAGGCTCCTTTTAAGCAGCTTTGGGCACGGATACTTTGTGCTCCTCTCGTGGTTTCTATCACTGTCTTGATAATGAATTGGCAGCCGGCTGGAATAAAACGAGCCCTCGGTCTGCGTGCCGCAAAGCTCTCAGAGCAGAAGGTTGCAATTCTGGGTAAACTTGGGGTGAAAAGGGGGAAATTTCTCCCCCCTGGACGTTCTTAGGGCCAGGTGACCTGCGGGTGCTCCAGCAGCACATCCCTGTCTGCTTTCCGGGGGGGCTCTGCCAGCCTGGATTGGCAGCAGCTGAGCCTTTTGGGTTGGGGCACACGAGCTCAGCGTCGTGCAGGACGGGCCCTGCCTTTTGCTGGGGAATTCTGCAGATATTCTCTTGGCTTCCACGTTCGCTTTGCAGGATTTCCCAGAGAACCAGGGGCTTGGCCCGTCGTTGTTGGAGACGAGGAATCGGCACCACTGAGTTTGGAAAGACTCGGTGCCAAACAGCCCCTCCTGACCTAGGAACAGTTTTGGAGACTCAGCCAGAAGCTTCAGGTTATTTTTTAAATGCTGGAAGAAGACACACAGAGGGCACACAGAGGAGTGTGAAGGATTTGTCAGCAGCACCATAAAGCACAGGAGCCACAGCCCCAGACTGGGGCTCCGTTGTGCCGGGTGCTGAACGCGCACACAACAAAATGACTGCTTTTGCCCTTGGTGCCATCAAATCGAAGCGGAGTCAGCCCCGGTCCTTGTTTTCTGAGGTATTTATGCATGCTCAGCATGATGCAGCAGCGTGTCCAATCCCAGATACGTTTTTTAATAGCAGCTGAAGCACAAATAAAGGTCAGATCTGCGTAGTGTGCATTTGCTTGATGTCTTGAATGGCAGGGGACAGGCGGCAGTACGTGAAAGCCTGGCTGAAAAATAATTGTTCGTGCTCGGAGCTGATAACGCTGCCTGCGTGTGTCTTCGCTGTGCTTCTCTGTTACTCCCAGGCCTCTGGTCAGCGCTGCATTCCTGTTGCCAAATGAGAAAGCATTTATTGTGCTCCTCTGATAGCTCTGCCAGCGTGATGTCTGCCTGGTTTCCCTGTGCCAGCATCCCAGGGTGGTGGTGAAGTCCTCGCACCTACTTGGATCCATCCTTTCCCAAAAAGCAGCCTGAGGAATGCACGATTCCTCTCCTCCTCGCAGGTTTGGAGGATGCCTGGAGCTGAGAAGAGCCTGAAACGGGTTCCTGGGGGAGTTCTCCACTCGTCCTCCCCAAATACCTGGCACAGAGAGGCTTCATTCTTGCAGCACAAAATCGATCTGTGGCTGTGAAGGATCTGGCCACAGTTGACACCTTGGAGCAATCAGAAGTTTTGCAGCCGGCGAGCCCCCTGGAAGATAAATGACTAGGGGTGGTGTTTGGGAGGAAACGAGCCCAGTTCGGAGGGCTCGTGGTCGCTGCGTTGCTGGAGGCTGTAATCTGCTACCTTAGGGGTCTGCTTGCGCCTGGACAGGCGCTGAGGAACCCGTGAGGAAAGGGAGGATGCTTATGCAAAGCTGCTGGCAGGCTCTGAAGCATCGCTTTTTGAGATCTCCACGTCAGGGAGGAGCTGGAGAGCTGCACGCCAAACCGAGCAGTCCTGGGTGCCTCCTTCAGCAGGCGCAAGCTTTTCAAACTGTTTTTGTCTTGCGTCCGTTCCAAACTGAATTTGTGACAAAACCGATGCATTTAGGCAAAACCTTTTAACTGAAGAAGCCCAAATGGAAATATTTTAGCAGACGTGGGCACAGGTAGCACACCGGTGTCTGTGTCCCCCACAGCAAGCCAAAGTTTGTGACCAGTTCTGCCTTGACCAGTTTTGTCCGAGTGACTCACTGCTGCGTATTTGTTGTTCGTATTGCTATAGCAGTTGAGACTCCTAAGCTTTGGATCCAAGACCTTGTTGTGCCAGGTGCTGTAGGAACATGGAAGGGAAAGAAAGAAAAAAAAGCAAGGCGTTGAGGAAGAAACACGCATTTCTCTAGAACAGAAGGCAACAGATGGCTCCAGATGGGGGAGCACGAGGAACTGGTGAGGTAATACTGACCTGGGCAGGGAGCGAGAGGCTCATTACAGCGCTTAGCTAAACAGCGCTGAGGTTTTTGTAGAGGCTGCAGCAAAGGGCAGTTTGGAGGAGGATGATCAAGCCAGGGCAGAAGTTTACGGTAACATCCCATCGGGTTGAATATTCTGCGGGGAATAGAAAAGGAAAAGGATCCTCCGCAAAAGATGTTTGCTGCAAAATGTTGGTACCGTAGGTGCTGTGGGCACGCGTGAGGGAGCCCAGGACCGGGGCCTCAGGGCTCTGAAAGCGGCGAAGGCATCTTTGTCTGAACAGGGAGAGCAGAGCCAGTGGGGGAGGAAAACCTCCAGGCAGGCCACGTACTTAAAATCTAGACCAGCAGCTGTCTTCTCGCGTGTTTACTACCAACAACCCAAGGAGAACGAAAGTGCTGCTCCTTTTGATCGCAGCCTTTAACCACCACATGACACGAGGGAGCAGATGAGCGCACCAAAACGTGTCTGTGCCTTTGTTTGCCCCGCAGATGCCTCCGTAAAGGGTAAAGGGGAAAACGTCGCTCTTTGTAGCCTTGTTTGCTTAAACTCCACTTCAACGAAATCAGCGTGTGCAGAAACTTCAGCAAACGTCCTCTTGAGGCAGAAGGCTGAGCAAGACGCAAGCCAAACGCCAACCCCAGCAGCCAGCACGCGTCCTTTCACCAGTGGTAAACTCTGCCTCATCTCTCCCACACGCTGTTTACTGCCAAAAATAATGCCAAGTGAGAGGTGCACCAAAGAGAGCAGCTGCCCAGCCTGTGCTTGTTGGAAACCCCTCTCCCTCTTCCCCAGTCACGGTTTGCCTCCCCTGTATTTCAGGAAGAAAACACAGCCATCACAGCACCTGCTCGGGAAGCTCTCCCTGGCTTGAGGATGTCCAGGAGCCCACGTGCTCGTAGGTGTTGCTTGGGGAGCAGCTTCCCCGCAGTTAAAATTGGACCGGATCATCTTGAAGGGCTTTTCCAACCTTAATGATTCCGTGATTAAACTTGAAAGTTTAACTTGATAATAGGAAATACGTTGGTTACTTCGGCACCAGGTGCTATCCCAGATGTGGTTTCTGCATTAGGGGGCCCCTAATTAGGGGATCCCTTTTAGCTGAACCGTTTTCAGCTGTGGAAGGAGCCCCGTCCCTTATTCCTTTCAGAAATAAACTTTGGTCTTGCCACTAGAGGGGGACTGCAAGCCGTGCACCATATATCCAGCCTGCTGGATATACGTAATGTAACAGCACCATACACAGCAGTGCCATTGAACGGGTCAAAGACACAATGGAAACATGAAAACTTGGAGATCCTGGGAGAAAAGCGACCTCGTGGATGGGATTTTCAATATAATGCTTGTGCGCCGGGCCTGACCTACCTCTTTCTTGTCCCCTTGCAGGGCCTTTACCCACGTGTTCACCTTTGGGCCGACGTTTCGAGCTGAAAACTCGCAGAGCCGCCGGCACCTGGCAGAGTTCTACATGGTGGAGGCTGAGCTGTCCTTCACTGAGAGCCTCCAGGACATCACGCAGGTGGGCACCTCCAAATGGTCGGGCAGAACCAGCGTCAGAATTTCCTCCTTCTCCCTTAGCTGCGCTCCCTGCTCTCAGATGGTTTTCCAGGACTGACCACGGGTCGCCACATGATGGATGCTTGTGCATCTTCCTACTTTCAGCACGAGCCAGCTTACACCCAGTAGGACTTGGGAGTCAGTACCCACGCAGGTTGTTGTATATCGGATGAGCTCCTTGGAAGGCCGTTGGAGAAATATCCTATAAACAAACAAGTAAATAAAAGTAAAAAAGAATTACTTGGGGCACTGGCTACACGCGTGTGAAGCAACATCCAGGTGGTGATTCCTTCAGTCTGGATCCTTTGCAGTCTGCGGAGTCTTGGCTTAGCAGCAAAGCTGTCTCCTGTCTCTTATGTGCTGCTGCTGCTGCGCTTTGGGTGTCTGGCTGGCACTGGGCTCCGCAGACCCACTGGGAATCTCTGTGCTCCATTAATAATAACCCACTCTTCTTTCTTCTTTCCTCCAAAACACCTTTGCATAGTCTAAAGAGCACAACCTGCACGTATGCTTCCACCTTGCATCCTGAGCACCTGGTTTCTCTAGGTAATAAGGAGCTGCTTGAAATTGTCACTGCTTTTATCAAGTATAAAGTGAGTAATATAACGAATCTTCTGCTCGGTGGTGTTGAAGCCCCCGACCACAGCGTGAACCTGTACTCCTGCACTGAGAACCCTCGTTTCTTGGCTTCTGAAGTATATCAGGTTCTGAAGTATATCCAGTTCAGAGGATTCAGAGAATTAGGTTTGAGAAGTGCTCTGGAACATGTAGGGCCTTCACTCTAGTTGTAGGGAAAGGAGGAAACTCCTCCTTGGCTTGTTTTTTTTTTTGTTGGTGCTAAAATCTTGTAAAGTCTCAGCTTGTGCTTTCGTTTTCCCCTTCTTTCTCCTGCCCCAGAGTCTCTGACAAGAATCCGTTCTCGTTACAGAAATTCTCCTAGCAGCAATGGTTTTGCATTCCCCGTAGCAAGTCCGTATTGCAAAACGCTTACTTTTGTGATGTTCTCTCTTGCAGAAGTGGAGTTCCTGTTTTGTTTATTTTTAAATCGTTGGGCAATCTCTTTTGGAAAAATAAAAAAAGAATTTTAAAAAAAAAAAAAACACACAAAAAAACCTGACAGCTACTCTAAAGCCTAAGTTAAGTTTCGTTTTTCCCGGCATAACTGACGTAAATTCAGTGTTCTCTCTCATATCTGGCCACTGGGCAGCTTGTTGTGTTCTTTGTTTGATGCCAAATGCCCAGCTGAAAGCCTCGGGGGCTATTGGCTAGAGTTAGCATCTGAACTTTGTCCTCAGATAAATAGCTGGATTGTTGCAAAATTATTTTTAAAAGTGGTGTTCAAGATGTGGAATGAATACCTCCAACTTCAGCAAGTTAGTGGGCTGGGAGTGCTCAGCTTCTTCGGGGACATCTTGGAAGTATTTGCGTTAAAGGGTACAGAAGAGCCTTGCTACAAAGATATGCGTGTTTACTGTTCTCTAGTGAGATGTTTCTTTAGCCAAAGCTCCAAAAGAAAAGCAGCTTTCTTTACAAAATAAAAGGAAGAGCAAGATTCAAGAGCAAAGGTGCATGTACTCGGGAGCAGAGGTCTGTTTTTCCCCGGGGTAACTGCACGGGGTAATGCTCAGTTATTCCTAAATTAGCAGCCCAGTTCTTAGGAAGTCGTGTGTGTCTCGATCACGCAGTGTGAATTTCTGCTTTGTGCCAGAACGTGTCGTAGTGCTCCGAAGAAGCTTAAACTCTCGCAACGCAGGTTTCACAATCCTTTCTGCGGAATGTCTCGGTGCGTTCGGTGCCGCACTCCGCACTGAGTGCCTGCCTGATACTATTACTGCTTCAGCCTACAGGGAGTACGTGAGTGTTTCTCAGGCCTTTGTGGCCACTTTCCAAAGGAGTCCAGGCTATAGAAGTTCAGTCAAGTTCCCCCAAGGCACTCTTCCTCCAAGGTGAGCGAGAAGGAGTTAGGAGGTCAGGTTAGAAGAGATCCATCTTGTGTGGAAGTGTCTGGTCTCATCAGAGTGCTGATTTTCAAGATCTCCATTCCTACCTGTCCCGTGAGATGCCTGCTCCCGCCCTTTCCCCCTTTCTCCAGTGCTGTGTTAAGCAGTCATGTCTGTAGATCATTATTTTCTATTTTAATTCTTGGCTGTCCTGACAGTGAAGAGGATTTTAAAGGGTCCCACTTCACTCATGACACTATTGGGGCCTCAGAGAGGTAATGTGGTGCCATCATTATTGAATTTCATTAAACGCGCATACCAAACCATGTTAAAAGAACATTATTTAGGCGGCAAAGTTAGGAAATGCCCAAAGGAAGCTTTTCTGGGAGCAGTTGTTGCATAGTGTTAGTCTTCCTTAATAAAGTCAAATCTTGGCAACACGAGCTGCATAAAATGGAGAACAAAATTTAACCCACAGTATTTGAGCTCTGGTCTTGAGGGCAGAAATATCATCTGCCTGTGGTTACGTACTTCACCAAAACGAGCTTGCTGTCATTGCAGCCAGGTGACACGGAGTATTGTTACCTCTCTTGTACAGAAGGAAATTCAGGCATGAAATGAAGTCAGTAAATAGCAGCACTGATTTGGGGTGCCAGTTTTAAGGATCTTAGATCTGATTCCAGAATCTATTGTGCTCTGGGTGCTTTCTGTCTTTAGGCTAAGACAGGTTGGCAAATCTGGCTGCAGTCTCAAGGAAGAAGCACTGGAAATGACATGGGAAGGTTTTGTTCCAAATGTCTCGTGCAGTGCTCTTTTAGAGACACTGGGATATCTGCAGGGCTCGTTTCCTTCTCTGAAGTGACATCCAGCTGTCATAGCTGAGCCTCTTTCTGTTTCCTAGCCTCCATCAGCAGTTACTGTTCAGCTTCTGTGGCCAGGGAAGCAGTAGTCTGACAGACAAGAGTCTCTCTCCTTCCTTTCCTGACATCAGCATTTCCCCAGAGGGGGTCCGGTGTAAGAAAAACAGTGGCCAGATAATGAAAACTGTCTCTTGAGCTGGATGGGCAAGAACACTCACCTGGGGCCACGTGTGAGATCTTAACTGGTGAAATTCCTAACTGAAGTGAGCGATTTTGCATCTCTAATACAATCTTTTTTGGAGAACTCTCCCTTTACAATCTTTTTTGGAGAACCCATAGGATTATCAGTGTACCGTAGCAGATAAGAAGACGTGAAGAGGAATATCCCTTGCAAGTGTATAGCTCCTGCGGTCCTGGTAAATGCTTCCTTTGCTGTAGAAGTGTTGTGCTCCGCTCTTGTGCAGCCGCTCGCTCACTGTCCCCTGGTGGCCTGGGAGAGAGAATCGGAAAGGTAAAAGTGTGAGAACTCGTGGGTCGAGACAAAGACAGCTTGCTAGGTAAAGCAAAAGCCACACGTGCAAGCAAACCAAAGTCAGGAATTCATTTGCTACGTCCCATCGGCAGGCAGATGTTCAGCTGTTTCCAAGAAAGCAGGGCTCACTCATCACACGTAACAGTTTATTGGGAAGACAAACTCCAAACCTCTCTGCTTTCCTCCTTCTTTACCCCAGCTGTATGGTGTGGGACATCCCTTTGGCCAGCCTGGGCCAGCTCCTGGCTGTGTCCCCTCCCAGCTCCTTGTGCACCCCCAGCCTCCTCACCAGCAGGGCAGCGCCAGAAGTGGAAATTTCTTGGCTCTCTGTGAGCGCTGCTCTGCAGCATCTGAGACCATCAGTGTGTTATCACCAATGCTTTCATCAAAAACCCAAAGCACAGCATCGTACCAGCCTCTGCAGAGAAAATTAACTCCATGCCAGCCAAAACCACGACAGTAAGTCGTCCACTGGGTTCCTAAACTTGCTTTCCAAAGGGATGATTTTGCAAGAGCGGGGAAGGCAACAACACTGCAGTCATATCCTCCCTTTGCAAAGAGTGTACATCAAGCACAGGCGGAGCTTTTTTACTGTGTAGCAGTGAGAGTGACCCTCAGCCTGTAGAAATTCAGCTCTTGAGCTGTTGGTATATAACTGAGAGAGGGGACTTACAACCAAAATCAGGTGTGAGCCTGCCCCGCGTGTGTACGTGCACAGGGTGTGTGTGACACCAAGCATGAAGGCAACAAATAACAGCCCAGTTGGTGGATATTTGGTGTGTACATTCCCTGCAGCCTACACCGTATCGGTATAGGTGGTCTTAGGGAAATGCATAAGGAAAAATCCTACTGGCGGTTCTTGGGATTTCCTCAAAGTATGCCTGGGCGATATTTTTATGGACAGGTGATGATTGGAACCCCTCTTGTACACAGCAACTTCAGTTGCTGCTGCTGACGTGTGCCACTGCTTTGTTGATGATTTCCTCTGTTTCACCCCTGGTCGTAACGTGATTTGGGAAGAGAAGAAGTTGCAGTATCAAAAGCTCCAAGTCAAAATTAAACAACGCAGTTGAGATCTGCTCCTACTCAGAATCAGAGGTAATTAAATTCCACGGGGACGTCAGGGAAGGCCAGAACCAATGCTGCTGAACTTCTTTGGAAGGCGAGAGAATCAAGAGATAAAAGTAGGGAGACGTAGGGGAGAAGGGAAAATGTTGACCTCTGTCCCCCTCAGCTGCCTTTCCGCCAGCACAATTCCTGTATTTTCATTACGAAGCAACCAAACTTTCGGACACCAAGAGTCCCACCTCTGAGACAAACTACCAGCTGTGTTCCGGTGGTGGTTTCCCTAAGTCTCCCACCAAACGTGCCTCTTCCAGGATTCATTCACACCCAGTCCTTTGGTCCGTCCCTGCAGCTCACGTGCTCAGCAAGCCAGTGCCTGTGGTTCTCCTCTCACGTCTCATCCAGCCCGCTTTCCAGTCCTTCGTTGCATTAATCTGCTTAAAGCCAGAACTTCTGAGTCGGAGAGCTTTATTTTTCCTTTATTTTTCGCCCTGCTGTTCGTGCCTGGTACACTTTTGGCATAACTAAGAATAAGAGCAGTGAGGAGGCCGACGCATGACCCACGTGTCTGTCTTTCTTTTTTTTTTTTTTGCCAGGATTAAACCTCAGTCTCAACCCTGGAAATGTTTCTCAGATTGTTTTTCCCGTGCCACCCACATCTTTTTTCCACAAGAGGAAGCTGCTTGTGTTGAATGCTGTGGGAACCTAATTGTTACTTTATCGCACAGCGAGGGGAAAAAAAAGTGCTAATTAAACAACGTGCTTTTCTAAGAGCAGATGATACTTTCATTTTCTAGAAAGAGGAAGCTTAATGTAAAATCCCTCCATCTCTGCCTCGGTGAAACCAGATGAATTGCCAAGTTTTCTAATTTCATTTGCATAAGCTTTTTTCTAGCTACTTTGAAGAAGGTTCAAAGCTGACTGTTTGCTTGTTTGCCACTCAGCAGCGGGAACGCTAGCTTTTCGTTTCCTCTGTGCTTGAGTACCGGTAGGGGTAAAACTGTTCATCTGCATACGATAATGCTGGGCCTCATTTGGATCTTCCCTTTTTAAACAGAGGGCCCAGATCGATGCAGGACTCTGAAGGCTGAGTTTGGCTCCAGCGGGATGAAGACAGGGGCTGACTCACCAGCTTCTGCTGGCTGGTGGGATGCAGAGACTTCATCAGCACAGAGCAGCAGTTCAGGACAGGGGATGAAGAATGGCCTTCTAAACTTGAGAGTTTGAACAAAATGCCTGAAATCTCATCTTAGTTATGTCAGGAGCCCAGCTTCTTCTTTCCCCTTCGTTTTGTTCCTCTTGCCCTGTAAGGTCTGGTTCCTTACTTGCTTCTTCCTCAGATCTGCAGACCAGAAGTCAGGTTCAGCTTTTGCTTCTCTCAGCTCTTCGGTTCATGAACCAAGTTGTTATTTCCACAGAAAATGTGCCAGGGCTTTCAGAGGTGCTTTTTGTTGTGAAAAACCTGGTCTCGTCCTAGGCTAAGGTGAAATGCAGTCCAGCTGCTTTGCTTTGCTGCTTACAGAGGGGATGAGAATAAGGAGAGTGCTTTTGCAGAAGAGTTGGAAGCATCAGTACTCGACAGGTATCAAATCCCTGCTTTGTGCAGGCGTGGGATTACGAGGAGATTTGGGAACTCTTACCTGCCAGCGTGCCAGCAAGTATTTGGGATAGTCTGCTTTGCTTAAACAAACACAAAAACGACTCTTACAACAGGCTGATCAAAATGCACTGGAGTACAATGTGGGGCTTTTTTTGGTTTTGTTTATTTTGTTTTGGTTTTTGTTTGCTTTTGTTTGGAATCCAAAAGGCATTTGTTTAGTTTAATTCTTTATAGGTGAAGCCCATTTTAATAGGTAAATGTATCCAAATTGGATGTGAATGTCGCTTAGCTGATCCACATTAGTTTAGGAAAATTAAGCCAGGTCTTTTTTTTAGCTTCTCGAACATCCCGGCATTGATGTGTGAGTTTTAGCTCTCTGCTCATCTCTGCGCATGTTCTCTTTGCTTTGCTCTTGCTGTGCAGAGTCTCTCTGGACGGAATCTGTCGGGCAGGCTGGCTCTGCTCAGCACCCGTTTATTCCCCTCTGCTTCAGTTCTGTCCGTTGTAACAACAAAGCAGAAAAGCAGCATTGCTCATTCCAGGAAAGGCATCTTCCTAATGATTCATCTGAGCCCAACCACCACAAATGCTTGTGATGTGTTCGTTTGTGGCTGCTGCTCAAATGTTTCAGGTGTGCTTTTTGCGCTGGAGGTACTTGACTGAAGATACCGAGGCCATCAGCAGACGCTGAGACCCTAAACCCGTAGGAGAAAAGCAGGTTCTAATCCTCTTCAGCTGGTGAGCAAGCCTGCTAATTAGGAGCATTAGCAAGCCGGTGCTCTTTTTAGGCAGTCTGACCATGCAAAAGCACAGAAGCTCCTTTTGTACCCTTTGGCTGATGCGTACTGCGTTTTATTTATAGTCGGGGACATCTGAGCAGTGTTAATT
The DNA here is from genome assembly GCF_040182565.1 of Anser cygnoides. Lineage (NCBI taxonomy): Eukaryota > Metazoa > Chordata > Aves > Anseriformes > Anatidae > Anser > Anser cygnoides. The sequence goes on from NC_089873.1 coordinate 208,366,472, forward strand.
TCTCATGCCCTTCTGTTTTCTCGATTAGGTTATGGAAGATCTTTTCAAGACGGCAACAAGCGCCGTGTTCTCCAGATGTCCTCGTGATGTTGAGCTTTTTCATAAATACGTAGCTCCTGCCCAGAAGGTAATAAATGGGACGGGAAAGAGCTGCAACCCTTCTATGCATTTTGGGAGCTCTTGGCAATAGGGGGGCTTAATTTTTTTTTAATATGTTCTCCTGTGTTAATGAACTGCGAAGAGCCAGGAGTTGGCCTGAGCTTAAGTTATTTTTCAGGCCAGCACAGAGAGGACGCACAACTTGCTATATAACATTTGTGGCAAAACTGTAGTTGTGTCATCACCCAATGACCTCTGAATCCTCAGCTCAAAAATTAGGTTCCTGTTTAGCACTGAATGGCTTGGAGTGGATTTTGACCCGTACCTAGAGCCCAACGCAGACCTACAAATCAAAACTTAGAGGGGGGTGACTTCTCTGTTTCTTCTGTGCCCCTGAACCCCTAGGAGTAGCTTTACTCTCTTGTTTTTCTTGTTTTGACCAAGGGCAGGTTGGAACAAATGCTGAAGAACAAATTTGTAACGTAAGTACTTAAATTTCAAAATGATCTGGAAGAGGGCTTTGGGGGAAGGGGTTCCTATTTTCTAAATCTTCTTTTACTTTCCCAACTCGGTGCCTGCTGGGTTAGCATAATGTCTCCTCAGGAGCATGAACTGAAATTCCTTCTGTTCTGTTTGCCAGTCCTCCTGTCACCTCTGCATGAGACCAGTGCCTGAGTCTGCCGTCCTTTCGCTTTTGCTTGCCTAGACGAGATCCTCTTTCTGCCAGGGTGTCCTCCTTTCGGCATGCACCTGACGAGTGCTTTGCTCACAGTGGCTTGCTCCTTGGTTTCAGCTTTGGTGCTCTGCCCTCCTTCATGTTTTCTCTCCAACATATCCCTTTTTCTGCAAATATTTTTGATGTTCAAAAATGCCAGTTGATTTGCTATTCCCAATTACTTGTGCAACTCCTTTTTCCAATTTGCTCTGTGCTAAAGAACTGAAGAATTTTGATTTCCTTCCTTGCCCCCCTAAAATATCTCCTCTTCTCTATCCTTGCCCATCTCTCCAAATAGTTGTGCTCTGCATTTATCTCACAGAACGTTCCAGCGCTGGTTTTCCTGTTAAGCAGCTCAGCTGCAACAGGATCACGATGCTCCCGTTGTCTCATCTGCACAGAGGACCTCCGTGAAGGATTCTGATCCTTCTTTCTTTGGACCTAACCGATCTTTCCAAGGAGGCAGAGTTACGCTCAGCTTCTGCCGTGGTCCAAGGAAAAAAAGAGTCGGCGCATCCCTTTCTCCCTTTATGTCCCTTTCTTCAGCTGCTGGCACATGTGGGGCATTCCTGCCTTCCACATCTCGGTTACATGGGCTGAACCTGTGCCAGTAACATATCCCGCTTGGACTGCGCCTCGCATAAACCAAGCACACGGAGCGATATATTCCTGATGTATTTCCTCCAGAAGCCTTCCATGTAGCTGGATGTAAAGAGCTCGTGCCCTTCAGGGAATTTGTTTTCTAATTGCATTTGGCTAACGACACAGAAAGATGAAATTACTGTGAGCGAGTTGCTCTTTCTCTCCGCAGCATCTGCTTGGTATGTGGAAAACTTGTCAGCAAAAGCATCTTCCATCGAGTCTTGATTTCCAGTTACCAAACCTGCCGCATCTTTGGCTGCACTTTCTCTGTTTGCTTTGCCATGACGCTCTTCTTCTGTGCTGGTGGAAAGCAGTGGCGAAACCGCTTTCAAAGCTGTCAGAGGGGCAGAGAAACGTTGCTGCAAATAAATCTCACGGTATTTGCAAAATAAAACGGAAAGGTTCGAGGTACGAGTTCTTTGCACTCTGGGCTGTTATTTTTGCCGCCTAATACCGTGCTGAACAATGGAGCTGTGTTGTTGGAACTGTGCCAGTGAGGACACGTTGTTTTCTTTAAAACAAATAATCGTCAAATTTGTATGGAGAGGTTCTGTGCAAGACTCCTGACTGAAATGCAACGTTGCAGTAACGCAGAAGTGGCTTGAGAGCTTAGCGCTTCCTGCCCTGCATGTAGCTGAAGCACAGGAAAGCATAGGGCACTTGCCATATAAAATGTAAGCTTTTGGTTTCCATCCAAAGCGTTATTGGGAAGTCTGACATCACAGCACAAGTTGGCATGGCCGTGGGGAAATGCCTCCTTAATTTTCCAGTGCCACGCTTGGCCAGAAAACTTTCTTGTTATTCCTTTCACAGTTATCTCAAAGATTTTATTTTTTTTGTCTTGTAGAATTTCCTACAATGAAGCAGTGGAAATTTTGAAGCAAGCTTCTCAAACTTTCGCTTTTAAGCCAGAGGTAGGTGGTTGCCTGGCTGCTTCTCCCTGTGCCTGTTTTTGCACACAGCCAAGACTGAGCTTTGCAGGTCTCCGGGAAGCCTCCTTTCCCTCTTTCTGTATCCGAGTAGCGCTGAGTGTGTTCTGGGGTCGGCAGCTGTCATCATTCTTCAGTAGTCTTCAAATAAGGGAATGATATTTAGATAGCACCACAAGTTTTACGGGTTTCAATAAGCCAAAACCGTGTCAAAATATCATATAACCTACGTGGAGGTAAAGGGAACCCCTTGTCTCTCCAAAGGATAATTGTTACCTGGGAAAGAGAATCACACGATTAACCTCAGTATTAGTAGTTTATGGTTTTCTGAAAATTGTGTTTTGCCTAGTTTCAAACATACATACCGGTATGGAGAGCATTCCTGCCTGTGCTCATCTCCTGTACAGAGATTAATCTTAATCTCATTCTGCTGTTTTAAGGAAAATAACCCTCTGGCTGAAGGGTTCTTCGCGGCTGGTTGGGTAACCGTCTGGTCTCTGTGTACAAGTGGGTGTAGAACCTCAAGTCTTTTAGGGGAATGTAGCTACAAATCACTCCAGCAGTGCTGTTGCACAAATCATTGCTGTTTTTCTGTTGCAAAGGAGATTTATCAGATAACTACTTAAGAGCATGGGATTGAAAGGAACCATCTCAGTCAAATCCGTACTATCTTGGTCTGAGACAGCAAGCTCAGGATGTTTTCGGATGAGAAGAGAATATCAGAATATCAGTTTCCCTCCTTCCTCTGTATTCTTCGCATGTCCTATGTTGGGGTGGAGGTTTCTAGTCAAAAGCCACAGAATTTGTAACGTCGCTGGAAGAAAGCAGGAGAAGCAAAGGGCATTGCAAATGGCCAAGTTTTCCGGTAACAAAGAATTGGCTGGTAGGATGCTGGGTTTTCCTGAGTGAGAATTAACTTGGCATGTAACAGGACACAGCAAGGAAGAGAGCGGTCATCGTAGCAGAGCTGCTTTCTGTACGCCAAAACAAGGCTGGTGTGCTGGGCTGAGCAAAGCAGATAGGATAGCTGCCTATTTCCCTGGAGCGATGTGGAGAGAGGATTTTGTTTGGTGGGGTTTTTGGGGGGTTGGTTTGTTGGGTTTTTTTTTTCTGATTTGATATCAGATGCGGGGAAATCTGGCCCTGTTCTGGGAAACTTAACTGTGTTATTTTCATTGCTTTGCTCTGCCTTAAAACCTGTGGAATTCTGTTGTCTTAGCAAATTTTCCCCGTCGCCTGTGGGCGCTCAGAGTTACTGCTTGTGGTTTTGTGTTGCTCAAAGCCGTGCCTCTCCTCTGCAGGGATTTCGCTGTGTCTCTTGCCACAGGCAAGGTGCACCAAAGCAAGACACCAGGTCCCTTTTCTTCTCTTCACAGTGGGGCTGTGACCTCCAAAGAGAACACGAGAAGTACCTGGTGCAGCACTGCGGTGAGGTGCCCGTGTTTGTCATTAACTACCCATACGATCTCAAACCTTTCTACATGCGGGACAACGAAGATGGACCCCAACGAACAGTGAGTCCACGGGTCACGCTTCCTCCTCCTTTTCAGCTGAGCGTGTGCCTTAGCCCTTGATGGATGGGGATAGCCTTCTGCTGGGCCTCCACTCGAGAAGGCCAAGATGAGACGTGATCCTGTCCGGTCTCTTTTCTGTTGTAGAAGAAATCTCCAAAGCAGGAGTACCAGGAAGAAGATTCAGGAGTTGGGCAGCGTTAAGTTTTTGCTCAAGTCCCTTAAGACAGATTTGCCATAGTTTGTTTATTTTCCTGGTAAATTTATTCCTGCTGTTGCTTCGCTTGCTTTAATTCTAGCACCTGTTCAGCTGTGGGCTAAGCAGCCCTACAGAACAAAATCTAGAAGAAAACCAGCCAAAACCTAACGGCATAGGTGATAACGCTGTGATCCTAACGCTTGGATCAGCACATCGGTGCCATTGATCCCTTGGTACCGTTACCACTAGAGCAGTCTGAAGGAATGGGGCCACGCAGACACATTACAGCACCACTTTGTCACCAGAGCTGCATAAACTAAGGAAATCGGGTCCTGTGCATGTTTGCCTCCTCGTGAGCTCCCATTTGTTTTTTTTGCACCACGTACAGACTTGCCTGTGTGCACTCCTGTCTCCAGAGTGACCTGATGGCATTCAGTTCACACCACGTGGTTGCAAACGTCCTCAGCCTGGAACAGGACTGCCCTCGTTTAGGTTTTCTGTAGGCCTAACAGTTTCTGCCATTGTAGGCTTCTCTCCCAGCCTTCTCCTGCCCAAAAGAGACTTTTTGAGCACGTGCAAGTACTTACCTAAGAGTCCTGGACTCAACAGGAGAATCAGAGTAGCTTTTTACAAACAACTATCCAGTGTCAGCTGTATTTCTGCTGTAGACTGAAGGGCATAACTGACACTATTTGTCTTTCTTTTAAGGTTGCAGCTGTTGATCTCCTCGTACCAGGAATAGGGGAGTTGTGTGGAGGCAGCTTGAGAGAGGAGCGCCTGCCTTTCCTCGAATCACGCCTGCAGAGGTATGTGGGACCTGCAGGTGCCAGGAGGCCCTGTCCTTGAACGTTTCCTCCGCAGCTTTGGTGACTGAGAGCTGATTGTGAAGGTGGAAGTTGTCAAATAGAGCTTGGATATTTTTGTCACTGCGTTGTGCAACTGAGGAACTGCAGTTTTGGTCAGAAGCTCTGCCAGCCGTGATGCAGCTGGCCTCGGTGGCATCATTTCAGAGAATACTTTTCTTAGTTGACAGTTTGGTGGGAAGCTTCACTGGAAGCGGCTAGGACCTGTTCTGAGGCTCTTTGACAGTCTCTTTCCCTGCTGCTTAGTTCTGGCTCATGTGACATGGAGTGATTTTAGGCTAAATTCAGTGTCAGAATATCGAAGCTGCTGTTTAGTTAACAGTAACTGACGTTACAGATGGGGTAAATCTCCATGGAAAATTATTCCCTAGATCCCATCTGAGTTTTCCAGAGAACCTTTCATAACTCACATGAGTCCATTTGTGCCAGTCGTACACTTGTACAAAGCAATTTTGGAGCGGGATTAATCCCAGAGTAACATCATTTGCATGTTGGGACTGAATTTATCACTGAAATCAGCTGCGTGCTCACCGAAATAAATCTAGTCAGTGGAGAAAAGCAAAACCCATTTCAGCATAATGAAAGCGAAAGACAGGGCAATTAAATCACTGGGATGCTGGTTCCCAGTTTGCAGCGGAGGATGATATTATTCCCTGCAGGGCCTCCCTGTGCTTGTTGTTCCTCTCCCTAGGAACTCTCCAGAAGGAGGCACACTCCATCGGAAGCAAAGTACAGTGTTGCCTGCTGCACTTGACAGTTTTGACAGTGACATCCCGAGTCCTCAGCCCCCCAGGTGTGCAGGTAGAGGAGGGATCCCTGTAAAGGTTAAAGCCAGACTTTTTTGTTTGGCAGGAAAGACACAGGAAGCGTTTGAAGCTACAAATGGTGTATCTACAGCGACCTTAAAGTACAGCTCTGCACTGAAGATGGAAATACATGGAAAAATAATAATACTTATTACACGTTTTTCTCAGTTTTGAGTGCTCAGGATCTGAGGTGTTGAGTCAAAATACTTTGTTAATGCCTTTAAATTCTTTAAATTCCTGCAGACCCAGCATAACTAGAGAGATAGCTGGATTCTTGGCTCTTCATGCACACTTCTTACAGCAGATCTACAAGTCCTACAGGGACTGCTGCAGTGCACTGAAGATCAGCGAAATGGGCTCATTTTGCTTACAGATGTTTTTGTTTGTGTTGAGAGAAATGAGGGAAAAAAACATCAACTTTGCTCAGTTTCTGCCAGGACAGGAAAAGGGGGAGGTACCACTGGTGGCAATTAGGAAAAGCCACGGTTTTATTTAGTAGTTTCACCGAAACTATTTTTATTTAATGGTTTTACACGTTATGAAATCCATGGCATCTTTAGTGGTTTTGTGAACTAAGAAAGGGGAAAATTTGCATCATTCCATAGCTGCACATGTGAAGAGATTTTTACTCATTTATAAGTGAGTTTGGCTGCATGTAAATTTAGTATTTAGGCCTGCTCTCTCCAAAAATTCACAAGCAGAGTTTACTGATTTGCCTTAATTTAAGAATGCGCAGAAGTTTTTGCTTGAAGTTGGGATCGACCCTGTATGTTTACAAACAAACTTGGCATTTTAAGGAGCATGTTGGGAATCTGTTTGAGATGTCTACCACGTGCCAGAGCTGACAGCCACCGATCATGCCTTCTCTTAACTTCCTGCCTTTCCTTTTTGGACTGAGTTTAATCATGAGAGCCTCCCTTCCCTCATAGTATTGCCTTCTAGGCAAGCGCTGCTCCTGAAGATCTGTTGTGTTCCTTTACTTACGAGGCTTTTTCTTTTTGTTCCACAGATTAGGACTTTCAGATGCCTACCAATGGTAAGACAATATCTTGATCTGCAAGCTGTATTTCTTTTTCTGAGGTTCTTCAAACAACTGTTTCTGTTTTTTGTTTCTTTTTTTTTTTTGGTTCTGTTCTTGAGGGGGACATTTCTTGGCCCAGTTGTCCTGCCATCGCTGCCAGTCTAAATGGAACAGGCAGTTCATTTAAACAAACTTAATCTAATGCTACATAGTTTATCTTCCCAATTTGTCCATGGACAGCACAGGTCATTCCTTTCAGGATGGCATGGAGTGGATTAATTTACAACTCATCAGTGGTATTAAATCATTAAACTGTGTTCCAAGCCGAATAGATTCCGTCCGCCATCACATGAGATAAACAGGATGCAGAACCACAAGCAATTTGTGACCTTTAACAGCTCCATGAATAACTCCTTTTACAATTGACAGGGCAGTTGGGTCGAAAAACCTTCCCTAACAAATCCATTGAAGCAATTAAAACTGTCCTGCTAAGGAGACCGAACAACCTTCGAATTAACAGTGCAGCCCATTAAAATGACAGGATTTTAGTGCCCCTCTTGACAAGTGTTTCTTGGTATGTACTCGGTCATAGCTCCTGAGAGGATGATACTGCAGAGAATTTTAAATTTAGAAGAGTGTATCCAAATACTCCTCGGTATTTGGAATGCTCATTAGGGAGACTGCCTTGAAAAAAGCAGCAGGAGTAGATTCTTCCACTCTCCTCCTCCCACAATAATGAAATCACTTAGGAAGAGCTCAATGCCTGTCAGTCCTTTACACATCATCCATTTGCAAACAGGGCGAATGAAATGTCTTCCTTTATTATTTGCATTTATGGGTCAGAATACACCGTATCACCTCATCAAAGCCAGAGCATAGGGTGAAGGTTTCTTTCTGGAATGTCTTTGAGCCCGTAGCTTCTGTTTACAGGAAATATTTTTAGACAGGCGTACGGTTTAACTGTCCGTGTTCTCAGGTGAAATTGCTGGAAGAGAGCTGTTAACATGTCCAGTGTGCCTGTGTAAGGTGTAGCAGTCAAGCTGAATCCTTTTAGCATGCTCTGATTCCTAGTTGCCCCCTTGGAGCTCGTATAAAACACTCAGAGAAGTCCCAGGATCTGGGTGGTACTTGGGATGGTCGTTTTTTTCCTAACTCTGAACAGCACCTGATACTCTAGAGGAGCGTAGTCAGCAACTCTAACATAGGTAGGTAATTAAATACTGGGCCTGCTGGAGAGGGAAGGATTGTCTTGACCAAGGATCATCAATCGGTTGTGTGGTTAGGTGCTGAGATTCAACCTGAGAAAGCTTGGTGCTCGGTAGCAGGGAGCCTTGCAGCACTACTAAGACAGCTCAGCCCTGCCTTACGCCGCGTGTGAAGGAAAGACTGAGATATTGCCCATCACCCATTTTCAGTTTCATGTCATACGTAGCAGTGAAATTTTGGAAACTCCTTCCTCCTGCAATCTCATGTTGGACGTTCTCTGCTCCCCTTTTCCCTCCACGCCATTGTGGATGATGCTGCTTCCCAGAGAGGACTGAAACCGATTGAAGACCCTGCCTTAGCAGAGTCTGGTGTGCTAGGAAGGTGCAGGAGATGTGCAGTTCCTACTGGCCTCTTGGTCCAGAATCTGCCAGAAAAGAGGTGGGTGGTTTGCCAGCATCCATCTTCTCAATGAAAGTGGCAGGAGAGACTGAAATTAATTTCCTCCATTTCAGTGATTGAATTCGGTCTCCAAAGCTGGCACACAAACTCTTCTGAGAAAGCTGAGTCACTCCTTTTGAAGTATAATATTTGCTAACTTCTGAATGGGCAGCTGTGTAAGATGTAGTCCCTTCTGAAATCCCCTATATAGTGCCATATCTCGGTTTCTGCCTGTTTTCTTCTCTGACTGTCTCTGAGGATATTTTGGGACACGCTGCTTCTATTCGTGGCTTCAAGACTTCCTTGCTTGTGGGGGAATCATCGGTCAAAGAGGCAACTGATGATTTGTGGTGCTTCTGCCCATTCCTGTCTTCTAGAAAGCTGTTCAAAAAAGCAGATAAATGAATATAGCCAAACTGCTCTAAATCTTCCTCAGTTCAGTACATCTTTCCTGTTGTGCAGGTTTCTTTCCGTAAAGAATATGAGCTGGGGAAGTATCTGGCTTGACTTTGCAGTAACTTTATCTTATTTTCGCACCCTTTCCCTTGAACTGTAGATAGAAAAGAGCTCCGTGCTCTAGATGCTGATCTTGGCTAGGCTGAGAGGTCTGTGAAAGTGAGGTGGGAAAGTCAAGTGGTCAGAGTTTACCCTGGGAAGTCACTTGCTGCCTCTGTGCCTCTTTCCTGCTGTTCTTTGCCAGTTTAGGCTGTTAGCTCCACGGGGCAAAGCCTGAATTCTCTGTGACCATAGGGCGTTGAGTGCATTGCCTTACAGACAGGGCCTGATCCTGCCCGCAGACTCCAAGTGCCAACTTAGCACGAGCAATAACAAAACTTTACTTCTTTGTGATGAACATGTCCTCATACCCATCGGCTTGAGCAGCATTTCAGGTGGTCTTTCTACCTATAAGCCCCCATTTCGTTACTCGAATTGTCATCAGGTGCACGAATGGAGAAGATGGCCTCGTACTGAACCCTTCGGAGTCCAGCTGCCTTTCTGATCTTACAGGGTAATGCTGGTGAAAGGACATAGCACCAGGGCAGATGTTATCTGCTATCTCAGAATGGATATTAGTGTGTCATCTTGGCCTTGTTCCTGCCCTAGATGGTGAATATTGAGCTTCAGTCTTCTTGGCCTTTCTTATTTATAATTGTCTTTGATGCTTGAATGATCTTGGAGGTCTTTTCCAACCCTAATGATTCTGTGATTCTAACGTCAGAGCATTCTGTTGGGTTCTTCTGTGGCAAGGTAGAAAGGAGAGGACTTAAGAAACAGCAGGACTGGTGAGCCACTTCAGATCAATGGGCAGTCACAGCATTCATATCCTCCTTGAACCCCTTCCAGAGCCCAGTGAAAGCAGGAAAAACCATCGCTCTCCTTGGAAGAAGCCTGACCCTATTGTTGCCTCTCCTGTGAGAACACGGAAGCGCTGGAAGATCGCTGGAAGATGCCCAAAAAGTTGTAGCAGAGCAGAAGTTGTACGGAACCAAAGACAGCATTTTACCCATCACCAAAACCTGTCGGTACTTTGCATGCTCATTACCTGAAACATTTAACCAAACGGTCCTGCAAATGTCATCTCATTTCACTAGCAGTTTTTCATTACCCGTATTTTTTCCTCAGTGTATTTTTTCTTCCAGTAGAATATTCCGCTTCGTGGACTGCAGTGCCTTTGTTCTTTTGGCTGTACTTTCTTCTAATCGGCTGCGGAGGCTTCAGTATAACAAGACAGCTATATAAAAGATCAAGATTGTATTTGTTTTGAAGGGAGACTGAAAAGAATACATTCTGCTTTATGAATGGTCACTAGGAGAGTGCTGTTCTTCATAGGGCCTTGCTGTGCAGCACAGGATTTCACGATGATGGTAAAAGGATATAGGTTTTTAAAGGGATAAAAGGGAATGCTTTTCTAACTTGGCACATAACAAGCTCGTGGAATTCACTGCCAGGGGATGTTGTTGCAGCACATATTTTAGTAAGTTTCGGATCTCAGAAGTGCAACCAGTCCTCCAGGTCCTGAACATGAACTCAGGGGCTAGCTGGGGTCACATAAACTTATTTCCCCCTGTAGAATAATGTCGCATGGCCCCCCAGTTGCCAATGGGGGGCTCATCCCTCCTCATAAGTATGAGGCACTGGGAGAAACAGCTAGATTACTTCATGGCTGTTTTTGAGGTGAGAAACATCCAATGTCTGGAGATTATTGAATGAAGGAAACCTCAGGGAACATTTTCCAGCCTAAAGGGATTTTTCTTTTCATCTGCAGGCAGTTACTTTTTCTTTCATCTGGGAAGAATGGAAAATTTCTCAATTCCTTTGCTTCGTCTAAGCACAGTCATCAGGAAGGATTCACAGGCTTGATCCTCAGCACGTTTAATTCAATGGACTTTTTCTATTAACTTTAATGGGTTTTGTTTCGGTCCTTTTGCCAAAATGGCTTCTCAGAGTGCTTTGAGATCTACAGATGAAAGCCCTGGATAAGCAAGGCTAGAATTTATTATTATTGTTCATCTGGAAGAAGCTGAGTTACTTCATCTCTTTATGATGACTTTGTAAACTCTCTTGCCAGCAAAAGGGAAGAAAAGGTGCTAGGCGTGGTCTCAACTCTCTTTGCACGGGCTGAGATATGCTCGTTGATGTCATCAGCAGTGTTTGTGCTGTTGTTTAAATTGCTAGTTGCTGCTGGAGTTGTCACCAGCTGCTTTGCCAGGTCAGCTCAGAACTACGGAGCGGGGACAGATTGATGTGCCGTGGGCAGCACTCAAATCCCTCACGTTTAGGAGGCCTTTCGTATTTTACAAGTCACCACCCTCAGCATCAGATTTGCCCGTCATCTTCCTTGCAAACCCTTGAAAAGTTGCAAAGCAGAGCTCCCTGGAGGCAGATCCGGTTTTATAAGTGGAAACCCAAATTCTTATGACTGCGGTCTGCATGAAGCGGGTTAAGGTGGAGACCACCACGTGCAGACAGAAAGCTTGTGGGCCCCAGGGGCCAGACAACAAATATCCCTCTCTTGAGCCTGCTGTTCAGCTTGCAGTGCAGGCATAACTGTCGTGGGTCAGTGCTAGGAAGAGGTAGGAAGTTCTGCTTTTGGTTTTACTGCTTAGGCAGTGGAGCGGAGGAGGAAGAGCCCTGTGGAAAAAAAAAAAAAAAGAGATTGCATTGACTGTAATATGTGGCTTCCCAAATTTTAACTACTGTTAATGAACTGCAAGAAAAAATAATATTTTTGGCTATAAAAGTCTTACTGTCAAACTGAGTCTGCCAGGGCAGTGTCTTGCAGGCTTAGCCATTTGTTGGAGAGTGTATTTCTGTTTTGCAAGGAGAGGTGATCGGTGGCGTTACTTTGGCTTCACACTGCTAAAATGTAGGCTGCAAACCACCAAAACCCTGAAAGGCAAGCAAATACGCTTAAATATAAATATGTATCTACGTATATATAAAAATACAAGCAAAATATATAATACATATGTATTTATGGGTACTTACGTATTTATTAGGTGTACTTATGTATTATTACATTTATTCATGTATTACATAAACGTAATAAATACACATATATATATATATATATATAGTCAGTTAAACCTGGTAGGCAGCTAAGCCCCACACAGACACTTCTTTGTTCCCCCTAAGTGGGATGGGGAAGAGGATCAGAAAGGCAAAGTGTGAAAACTGGTGAGCTGGGTCAGCTGTCCTGGCTGTGTCCCCTCCCAACTCCTTGTGCTGCCTCCCCCCAGCCTCCTCACTGGTGGGAGAGACAGAAAGAGACCTTGATGCTGTGTAAGCATTGCTCTGCCATAATTAAAACATCAAGGTGTTATCAACACTGTTCTTATCACAAATCCAGAGTGTAGAACCGCACGAGCTACTGTGAAGAAAATAATCCCAGCCAAACCTAGTACTATCTGTTTTATTAAATATATTTAATATATAACTTAATACATAACATATAATATTGTAATTACATAGTATATAATTATATGGTATAATATAAGCATGTATAATTCAATATGCATGTTTATATGTATTATTTATGTATTTGTATATTAAATTATTAGTATATAATTATATGCATATATATTTAAGAATACTTGCTTATATATTTATATTTACTTGCATTTTTAAACGGGGATGATAAAATATTCATTCAAGATTAAAAGCACGTCATACATGTGCAGTCACTCGATCCCCTACTAGGGCATTCATATAAAGAATAACATCTTTGTGGCCCCAGCAGGCTCAGAAGTGGCCCCATAAAAGAAGAAACCCGCTGAGACGTTGTTCACTCCTATTAAAATAAAACTGTTGGTGACGTTTTATAGCTGCACACCTAGTTCTTGGGTATCACAGCAGGTGAAATCCAGCAGGGCAATGGGGAGCTCTAAAGCAGAAGCTCCTGAATGTTGTTGACACCCATATATTGGGGGTGCCCCATCCCTGGGGGTGTTCAGGACCAGGTTGGATGGGGTCCTGAGCAACCTGATCTAGTGGGTGGCATCCCTGCCCGTGGCAGGGGGTTGGAACTGGATGGGCTTGAAGGTCCCTTCCGACCCGAGCCATTCTGTGATTCTGTAATATCTGGAATATCTACTTCCAAACCAGGGAGCTGAGTTTTCTGTTGATGACAGGTACTGTTCTCGAAAATGAAATGTCTTGTTCCAGATCTCATTTTTGGAGAAGATACATCCAAGATTTTTTGCTGACTTGCTGGGGAAATAAATGAATCAGCCTGTAAAAGCGATTTGGGGAAAAAAAAAAAAAAAAAGCTATCATAATTACCTTAAAAGAAGAGTGAAAGTCTGAAGGAAAATTCAGCAGACAGCAGGACCTGTTTGGGCCAAGAAATAGTCTTCTGAAGAAATTACTGGAAATGAAATGATTTAGGCTATTGAAAAGGTGACTCGACAGAAAATGAAAGAATTTATTGTAGGGCAGGTTTCAAGAGCAGCATGGCACGGGCTAAACAGATGCGAGCGGGCTCCTCCATCTCTGAGGGTGGAACTGTTTTGTGTTGTCAGACCTGGGCTCGTGCCTCTACTCGGGGTATTTTAGCTATTCAAACTTACAGAGGTGCTCTCAGCGTGAGCGGAGCTGTGATGTTAAAGCTGTGCTTTGTACCCAAATGAGTTCTTGTTCCTAAACAAAACAGGCTCTAGCGTATCAGCAAGGCGTAGCTCTGCTGGTTTAAATGCTTTTGGGCTTGGGGTTTCTGCTAATACAGTTCTGCCTGTCAGGGAGCCACACCTCTTCCCACCCCTGGCCTGTCCCGGCTGTGTTGGCAGAACCCCACAGTGGTTAGGGGCAAGGAGAAGTAATTAAGATGGAAAAGAAAAGCCTAGATAAAAAGCTCTCTGTAATTAAATCAGCATAAACGCGCTGCAAGCGTAACTGTCTCTTTAAATCGCAGGTATCTCGACCTCCGAAAATTCGGCTCGGTTCCCCACGGAGGCTTCGGGATGGGCTTTGAACGCTACCTGCAGTACATCTTGGGAGTTGACAACATCAAAGACGTTATTCCTTTCCCCAGGTTCCCTCACTCCTGTCTGCTGTAGCTCAGCAGCTGACTCGAGGGGAGCAAACTGCTGGTGTCGCCACGTGTATGTAATGTGGGCATGGGACGGTGCGTTTTAGTGGGAAATGCAGAGGATTTTTGTGTCACGAAGCTCTCCGTGAACTTAATACTGGCTTACTGAAAATAATACATGTTCTGGTGAGATGATGGCAGCATAGCTGCGGTTAATTTGATAGCAGTTCACGTCTTCAGTGATTTCAGGAGTGATAAGAAATAAATAAACCCTTAACTAAAGGGTTAAGGTTCTCCTGAGACTAGCACGAGTGATGGGAGTACTGAATCAGTATTGTTGGGAGGTAGCGGGGGTTTCATGTGAAATATTAATAAGGAGGTGTGACCTGAAAGGGACTGGGAGCCAGGGCTGCTGTGAGGCTTTAATAGGCTTTAATTAAATGCCTGCACAGTGCTTTGAAGATTGAGTGTTATAAAATTGCAAAGTATTGTCACGGCTGGGATGCGTTTTGCTCTTACGAAATGACAGCTGTACAGCGTGATTCTCCCCACCCCGAGTTAAAAGCAAATCCTGTTTACCTTGGAAAAATCAGCCAGACCTAGCAAGGAAAAACGTCGTCCTGGAACTGCCGGAGCGAATTAGATGGCCGATGTTTGATTTTGTGAATCATCAATAAAGGTGTACACTGGGCTGTTTTGTAACTCTGCGTGGTTCCTTATTCTGTCGGAAAGCCGTGGCACTCAGCATCACGGTGTTTCCTCCAGCCTCTTTGGCTGATGTTTCCTTCTGCGTAGACCCGAATTGGTTACGCAGCTTCTGCAGGAGGTGCCTGCTTTGGGCACCCGAGCAAGCACACCTTCACAGCAGAAGGAAACGTTCAGTTAGATGAGAGCACGCTCATCCCTCTGAAGCCAACTTGCAGTTTTGTGGCGGTTTGTTGTTGTTGCTTTGCTGTTTTGTCGTCGAGAAAATATCTGATGTGTTCATCTGGCCGAGCAGTTCTGTGTGTATTTTGGAACAACCAACACATGCTGCCAGCCGTTGCATATGTATTAAGTAATTGTTTATCACGGTAGGATCTGAACTCCTTGCAGTCTTTAATGGGTTTATGCTCTCAGCTTCCCTGCCAGGTAAAGAAATATTCATTCCTGTTTTGAAAACAGAATTAAGGGCAGATCAAGTGACTTGCCCAAGGCAACTGGAAACAAGTGGTTTATTTGGGACTTGAACTGAGGGTTTCCAGCATCCTTCTTCCCTTCTAAATTAGCACCATCTAGCAACTGGTCATTTGCATAGTGCTTACTACTGTGGAGCCCAAGACAGCTGCAGTCAAAACAATATATATATAAAGAAGAAAAAGCAAAGTAACAGCCTTACTGCTAATGAACCCCGTGTAAATTGGCATGCGGAACGTGAAGTGGCTGCAGAACAGCCCCGAAGACTTTTCTTCCGAGTAGATGAAAGAGATTGAAAACCAGTTATCAAATAGTGTTGGGCTGGTAGCGTCACGGTCCCAGTTTTCTGCAGTGAGGCTGCGTAATACTGCACCTGCAGCACCTAAAAATACAGATTTATGTAACGTGGCACCTGCCGTGTTTCAGTTTGGTCCATGGCTGGGCCTCTTATGTATAATGATCGTGCAAACAAGATCACCGCGAGGTCATTGCTTTGGGCTGTTGGTTGCAGTCCCGGAGGTATCCCTTGCATATCAAGATTTTCTCCTTCGTCTGCTTGATTAGGCAGGTGTTAACCGTGCATTTGCTGGTTTGTGTTTCCTGGTACAGCCCGAGGTGGTAAGTCTGGTTCCGTGGAAGGGTTCGAGCACCTTTGAAACCGCTGAGAAGTTCCTGCATAAGACGCCCGAGTGCCTTTGTGCATTTGAACTATCTGCCATTTGAAGGAGCCGTCCTAAATGCCATGGCTGGCATTTCTGGTTTGGAATTCTCTCAGCAGAAAGATGTGGAAAAAGTACAGCCACCAACAGTCCCGTCCATGCCACGTTCCTAAATAACCTGCAGCTAGCAGGTGTCCTTACTGAGAGCCTCAGCCACTGGTTCTGCTGTAAAGGAGAGTGCCTGAACCGAAAGCCCAGCTCTTAAAAACAGAGCAGATGGATGGCAAAATCTCCCCTGTCAGCTCGGCTCTGATCCCTGCGGCAGCTCTGGGGTGGATGTGTTGGGTTTGGCACCAGCAGATTGTTGTCAGCACCCATGCAGGAGGTTTTTGGCCACCCTGTGAAGGTGCAGGAGGTTGTTGGCCATGCCGTGAGATACCAGATCTGACGGGCCGGGTGGGGCTAAAGAGTGGCAGGTGAAAAACAAGGCGGAGAAGAGAAGACAATGGCAGGTGCCCAGAAGCCGTGGGATGATGTGGGGTGAGTCACGAGTTACCGGGAAGGATGGCAGAAGTGTTTCAAACAGGTTATCGAGGCCTTGCATGAGGTGACAGCTTGCAAGAGCCGAGGGCTGGTGTGATCCGCCCTCCATTCTTCACCTCGATAAAGAGATCGTTGCAGGACAGAAGGAAAAGGTTGAACCTTTGGGTAGGTAGGTGTATGAAGCAATGTCAGAGGGTTTATTTTGTTTTGTTTTCCTGGTTGTAGCCATTGTAGGACAGCAGATTTTGAAGCAAGATGTGGCAAGGGCGCGCTTCTTGGCACATTCCCGACTGCGTGTCCAAGCAGAGCAGCCTCCCTCGTCTTGTGCACGTACTTCTGTTTCATTCCAAGATGCTGGGCGGGTTGGTAGGGCTGTCCTTAGGGGCATTGCCTAAAGGTGGGAGAGAGGAGAAGGTAGGGGCCGAGACCCCGTGTGCGATGATACTGCTTGGGGTTAATGCCATGACCGATGGTCTCGTGAGCGGCTCGATTCGCAGGTACCCAGCGAGGTGGGAGCGTTGTTCCCCTCGAGCTGCGTGTATGTAACACCGGCTGGGATTGCCAAGGAATGCAACGTGTTTTCTTTGGGATTTCCATGTGGAATGCCATCTATTTCCTCTGAAGCTCCTGGCCCGGAACGAAAAGGAAGTTAAGCGGGAGGACAGGGGAGGTCGCTCCTCTGGGACATGTAGGCAGGGAAACGCACCGAGAGTTTCACAGATTGAAGCCATTTCCTTGCTACTTCTCTGCTTAGAGGCTGCACTCTGGCAAGAGTCGAAGCCAGGTAAAAACTGACACTTCTTGAAATAAAAAGCTGTTATTCTTTGCACGCAGGACTCATCCCTTAGCTGAACCCACAGCACAGTAGCTCGCATTGGGGTGTTCTCAGCGCTGTAAGCAATCGGCTCTCGAGGCCAGGTAACCAGCACGATCTCTGCTAGCATCCTCTCGGTAAGTAGCTTTTGCAGTTTCAGTTCCTCGGCAGCCGGCACTGCCTCTTTTCAGGTT
This sequence comes from Anser cygnoides, assembly GCF_040182565.1. Lineage (NCBI taxonomy): Eukaryota > Metazoa > Chordata > Aves > Anseriformes > Anatidae > Anser > Anser cygnoides. The sequence goes on from NC_089873.1 coordinate 208,383,814, forward strand.
TGTCCTCACTTTGAGTTTCAGAGGAAAGAATCGGCGTCATCGGTTATTGTGTCTGTGTTTGCAGCGCTGGGGCAGAGGGATGGGAGAGCAACACCTCCGGGAATAAAACAGCAGGGCCGTAAACTTCACGCAGCCAAACGCCAGCCTCTCAGTAGAACGTTTAAAGGAAGGCTTCTGGTTTTGCTTGCGAGAACCTCAGATAATCCCTTAACTTAAGATTTTTATGTGCAGGATCTAATTAAGAAAATCATACCCACAGAACCGGAACCACGTCTCAGGCTTCCCAGGAGAGCAAACACGTGCTCCTTAGCTAGCAGCAGAGATTGCTGTTCTCCTTAGGATTTATGTTGAGTTACTATGGCAGTGTCTGGATCTTGGGCTGCTGTATTAACTTACACAGTCCCAGAAATAAAGGTCTGTCCCTCAGACAGATCTTAAAGAGTCAGCAGACCAGGCTGGCGTAGGGTTTGTAGCTGGCTTACCTCCATTCAAGCCCCCAGACAGGAGGGAGAAGCACCGAGGTGCCCAGCTCAGCGGTCCTCTTTCCAGTTTGTTCAATAGCAGTTGCAATTTACAGAGCATCACTCGAGGGAGTGCCGAGACTTTGATGGGAAATTTAACGTACAGTTTCGTTTGCTGGACTAATATTGGTTGTTTTGGAAATAGCTTATAGGTGTGTTTTTCTTTCAGGGGAGAAAGGGACTACTTTGCCAAGAAACACTTTGGTCATTGTTCCCATTAAATGTGTGTATAGAGATAAATGAGACTTTGCTGCTGCTGAAACCAGTAACACTTGCTGTTACTGTTGTTTCAGCCTCTGTCTTACGTTAGGGAGAGCTGGGAGATGGGTCCAAAGGAGAAATAAGAAAGATTTTGTATAAAGATTGTCGAAGTCCTAATTTCCTCAGATCTAACCAAAGCTAGAGAAGCCACGAAAACCGGTCTCGGGGGTGAATTTATTGTTTTATCTTATAGTTTCTTGCCGAGCCGTGACCTTCAGAAGGATTGTAAAGTTTTATTTTACGATCCTGCTGGTAAAGAGACGTATGTAATTTACTGTACGAGTTCTTATAGACTTGGCTAACAAGAAGTTTGACCCAGAGTTCAAAGAAATTACGGCTCCCATTGCTTTATTGCTGCCGTGACATGTATTCTTATCTGTCCTGCAGCTGGGTCTCAATGTCTGCCGCGCGAGGTTAGGCAAAGATGCTGCGAAGGAAGAGCTTTCCCATGAAGGGCAGGAGTGGGGCAAGACTGTGAGACCGTCTGAAGGACTTAAACTAGCTCTGTCAAAAACTGTAGGCTCGATTCTGGGTGAAATGTGGGTGAAATGACTTCGGGATCCTTGTTGCTCTTACTGCTGACACTTCTACTGCGGGAAATCGAGGCATGGAGCAATTAAGCAGCTTCTTCGAGGTATGTGGCAGAACCATGGAACTGACCCAAACAGACGGAGTCCTTGCTCACTGCCTCCCCACAAGACTCCCCTCCGCCTTTGGGTGCACTGCCACACCAGAAGCAAGGCAGGATGTTTGCAACCGATCTGATTTCAAACGCATTTTTGGCATTTCTAAGATCCTAGACTTCGCTTCAGTGATTTTTATCTATCCCTGTACGTCCCGAGGCCTTTCAGATAGAGCAATACGGATTTCACAGTGCTGCTGTTTATTTTTATTACTCTTACAATTGATTTTTTTTTTCTGAATAATTTAAGGGAGCCAACAGAGTACATTTTTAATTTTCTTTGCAAAGCCTGCTCTTGCTTTTTGCTCTTCACCAAGAGCTGTATATCTTTCTTACTGTCTTCAGCAGATTAATGTACCGATACTCACGTATGCTGTAATAACGGAGGCCTAGAGTTTCAGAAGTAACAAACCATATGGGTTGCTGGCAAACAAGACACAAATTGCTCCGAGGAACTCTCAGTGTGGTCTGGAAGGTAGCCTTGACAAACCACGTAAACACATTTCTATATTGGACGCTCTGTACGATCAGCCATGAATTCCAAGAGATATGCTAGATTTCCAGCCACGGGGGAAAATAATTTCATTTCACAGACACGATGGCAGTGCAATAGTAATTCTATGGTGTCTTTACTTCCAAAGTGATTTTTTTTTTTAGCATTAATTCAGTACTCTTCGTGGCCCTTTGAAGATCCCAGGCTCCAAATGCTTGGCGTTGTAATTAAGCCAGATTAAGCCACGTGAAGCAGGCTTCTGATGCGTATTTTTCTGAGATGCAGGTCTCCCATCTTCCGTGTGTCCTTCAGCTTTGCTGCTCTGCTGCTGGAAGCAGGAGACAGCTGAACACCCACCCTAGACAACTCCAAGGCCTCCGTGTCCGCGCTAGCAGGGCTTTCCATGCAGCCGTGAGAAAAATGATGCTCAAGGTGAGCGCAGGGAAGTCAGGGACAGATGAAGGGACCTGCCAGAGCCTACAGAGGGAAGCAAAGTCAGAATTAGATTTTGAGGCTCCCACGCCTGAGTAAAGCAAACGTTTCTGCTGATGAGGCCTCGTTCTGCTGGGCTGGAGTCACGCGATGCCATCCCCGTGAAGCACTTGAAGTGACCTCTCCAGTTGTTTAATGTAAATAAACCACCACGTGCGTTCGGGCTTGCCCAACAGCATGCGGTGCGTCACAGAAGGGGCTCTGCACAGCAGCGAAGTGCTGGCGAGTGTGTGCCTTGGGTGCCTCTTCGTAAACACGCACGGGTGTGCTTTCCGTATAAATAACCCCACGTGTTTGAACTTCGCCACTCACTCAACCCAAAGTACAATGCAAATGAAATCTGAGGGCTCGGCTTATGCAGTGGCTTAAAAACGCTTTCATATGCCATTTTTAATGGTGTTAATAAATTATTGTTGTTTATGGTGATTTAGGAAGTATGAGATGCAGGTATTGAATCCATTCCGTGAGCGTATTTGTTAACGAACTTGGCGGGTGATTGCCTGGCAGGATTACATTGCCGCCTCCTTGGAGCACGTGCAGTTTTTAGCACTGCGTTACTCCCATCCCCGCCCGAGATCTGGTGCCATCTGTAACAGTGCTGGTTTGGAAACTGGAAGAAAGTTTGTGCTGAGCCCTCCGAGATGCAACATTACGAAGCGTTCATTTCCCAGATTATTAGAAACTCAGAATAGCCATCTGGCCCAAACCAGAGATGCGTATGCCTGCATCTCCAGCCTACCAGCATTCAGCCGTGAGGCTGCCTGCTCCGCAGCATTTGGGACTGGGAGCTGAAGACGTCGCTTTGCCGCTGATCTTGGAGAAGTCTCTTTGCACTTTGGTCTTTTTATGGTTTATCTGCAATTCAAAACTGAGCTGACTTTTAGGAGGCGCCTATCTGACAATAGGCGTTTTAGCCGGGAACATAATATGTTTCCTATGCCTCCGAATAGCCTACAGTGCTGTGAAACCACAAGATCCTCTCTCTTCCATGCGCTGTTCCCGTGAATATTTTCACTGTTTAAAAAGTACATTTTCACTGTTAAAAAAGTACATTTCAGTCTCCATTTGTCTGGCCTCAGCATCGGTCAGGAGGATATCACCGGGTCTTAAATCTCAGCATCCGAGGGTCCACAGGGTCTCGAATTTGCAAAATTTGTCCTAAAGCATGATGAGAACAGCCTTTCACACGCTGCTTGGGTAAGTTAATAGCAGTAGGAGCTGGAAGGTGTGAAAATAAGGGCTTTATGCTGCTGGCTTAGTTACATTTGCCTTTCTCACCTGTGGCTTACTTGCAGTAGATCTATGCATCTGCTATAGACACCGCATTCTGTTGTTCCTTTCTCTTGGCTGGTGATGTGTGGCAGAAAATGGGACCTGAGGGGCTCGTTCACTCCTGCGCGTGGTCTGAGTTCCCCTATCTGTACCGTAAGGATAATCAGATTTATACACCTCAAAGCTCGTGCGCATCGTAGATCTGTGCTCCAGTATTTTTAGCTCTAAGCTATGCGTGGTCTACAACTGTAAACAAACAGAGATACATACAGTAGATAATTTACACTTTCTAGGAGAGGCCTGAATGTAATATGACAGCAACGACTTCCTTCTTCTAATAGAATTTTTAGTTCATTACCGTGACTGTGCAGCGCGAGCTCATATCCTGGAGGGGTGCCGCTGGAAGGAGGAGCAGGGGGGAAAGCATCTGTTTTTATTCTGGCTTCTGTTTTGACCAGCAAATATAATGGCACATGACCGTTGAGCCGACAGTAATCCAGTTACAAAAGTCTTCAGAGTTACTGCACCGACCAAATTAAACTTGATTACATCCAATTATGCTGAAAAGCCAGACAACAGCTCTTAGCTTGGGGTGAAGTAACTTCTTGCGATCGCATGCGGGGAGGCCTCGCGGGGTGTCAGGAGGATAATTGCTCGTTTGCTCTACCACAGAGCACCATCTGCTCTTGAAGTAATGCCTAAGGATGTGAGAGGATACCAGGCTCGGGTAAACAGGCAGGGGAGCCGGGCAAAGACTTCTCCCTGCTCGTTTTATTATGATTTGTTTTATGGTTGCTTGCCCTGGGCCCGGCTGCGGTCAAAGCCCCGTTGTGCCAAATCATGTCCGTAGACGGAGTCCTTCCCATTGTGGTCACACGAGGAAAAATGAGGATGAAGCAGTCTTTATGCTTAAATCAGAATAGCGTCCACGTCTGCAGCGCTGTCTGGTGCTCCTTCCACCACGCAGTGCTACGATGGTTTTCTGCCTTGAGAAGGTAACGAAGGAAATGTGAAAATTCCCAGTTTCCTGCTCTTCCCTGGTGGAAACAGCACAAGTGGGGGAAAAAGGGGTAAACGCCGCTGCCAAAACTGTAGCTGGGTCAGGTGTTTGCTTAAAGAGCTCTGATCCATCCCAGAGGGAAGGACCAAGCGTGAAGAACTTCTGTCTGGGCCCAAATTTCGGAAGTATTTCGGTAGCATTTTGTCCCAGCTCAGCTCCCCGCAAAATTATTTCGAACGGTCCGGTTTAGTGTCGAAGCAGGACTGGGCTTTAGCTTGGGTCGTGGTTCCCGAGCAGGAAAACCCATGTAATTATCTTCAAGTGCAAGGACTGGAAGCATCCCCTGGCTGCATCCAGACACCGGCTCAGCGCCACAGCACCAAGGAGGAGCTCCCAGCCCCTCTCTGGGCGACCTGTTAATCCCCATCCCGTTGTTTTCCCATCACTGCAGGACCATCAGATCCAAGGGTGCACGTGCAGCTCAAGCACTGCTGGCCCCCGAGTCACCTCCTTCCCTTTTTTGAGTCTCTACGAAGGCATCAGAGCTCCGGTGCCCCCGTCTTTGCCAGAACACTGTAGTGAAGATGCTTCAAACTGTCTCGTTATCTGATCAGAGCATCCTGTGCTAATATTCCCCCTGCTCATGGAAAGCAGCCAGAGCTGCTGGAGCTGCTGCCTATCAACAAAGGGAAGGACTGGCTTGGGGTTTGGCTTCAACTGCCGGCTGTTTTGGGGGGCTTGCTGTGCTCTTTTACGCGGGGTAGGAAGCTTGAAAAGGCTCCAGTTCTTCTTGAAAGAGAGGAATCACTATTTTTTTTTTTCCTAACCTTGAAACGTTTGGACGAAATGAAAGGCGCCGCTTCCATCCAGCTCTGCTGCAGGAGCTGTTTTGTGAAGATAAAGTCAGGTCGCATCGTGGAGCTGCATCTCAAGAGACCGAGCGTGCGCTCGGAATCGGAAAGCAGGCGTGTAGCACCCGGCAGCGCGGCGGGTTTTCAGAGCCTCTTTCCCCCCCCCCAGCGTGTTTAGGTTTATTTTAACCCCCGTACAGGGCATTTCCTAGGGATCAGAGCCTGGCTGGGGTAAGTAGCCCAAAGCATTCCGCCAGCCGGGCCCTAATCCCCAGGAAATGCCCCCTGCCTCCATCCTCCCCGCTGCACCGGCAACCCAATGCGAGGTTGGACGTGCTCTGCCTGCAGCTCGCCCTTCGGCCAGCAGATGGCACAGCTCATTGAAATAAATCGGGAGCCGGCAGGAGACTTCGGTGGGCACTGCGGTTTGCCTGAAGTTCTGATTTTTTCACACGTGTATCTCGGTTTCAGCCGAGAACGAGGAAGCGCGGTGAAGGCTGTGATTAAAAAGCCCCGGAAGGTTTCGGCAGGAGGAAGGGCAGCTCCTTTCCATGCATCCCAGCACACCAAACGCGGGATTTTTCTTGGAACCCCATCCTTGTGTGAGGAACACGGTTTCTTACGCTCCACCTCTTAATTCCTCCCTAGCTATGCCTCCTAATTCTGCTGTCCCCCTCCGGTCGCTCCCGCTGGCAGAGGCGGCTTCTCCATCGCTTCGTCTGACTCCCTCGGCGCGTTTTTTTCCAACACAGGGCTGTGGTTTTCTCAGCTTTCCGCCAGGCTGCTGGCTGTTAGCTCCGACTCCGGAGATTTACGCCGTCAGCTGGGGCCAGCCCGAGTTCAGCCTCCCCCCGCCGCCGGCTGGAGGAACAGCTTGAAGTTGGTAAAACTGTTGGGAGCGTGCGAGCGCTGCCAGATCGGAGCCGCGTTCGTGACGTGCATCGTCTTTAACTCCTGGAGGCGTCCGGGGCGATATTTGTATTCCTGGCCAAACGCTTTCAGTGGCACCAGCGCTGTAAGGCGCTGTAGCACGACATGCATTGGGTCACGAGTAATCTGGCCGCCTGACGCCAGGATTTACTCGCTGTCCCCACTCTGAGCGCAGCCGTGGCGGGGTTAGGCGTGCACGTTCACGCAGAGCGCCTTTGTTTCGAGCGATTTTTTGCACGGAGCTTCTGTCTCACGTCTGAGCTGGCAGCGTGCTTACAGGTGCAGAAATCGCAACCCATCTCCCACCCAAAAGGGCCAGCGAGCTGAGGTGCGTGCAGCAGGCTTTTAGAATAGGCATCAGCAGAGGCGTGAAAAAAAAGAATTCCCGGGGATGCTTCGTGTTTTGGACACCGATCAAATATGATCTGGTGATATAACCAAGTCAGTAGCTGGGCTCAGGACAGGGGATGAGTAGAGAGCAAGGAGAGGACAGGGAGCAGGGTAATAACCCCAAGGCCGTCACGGAGCGTGCAGAATAACTCATTCCAATTCACCCGATACTCATTACGGAGCATCGCTTTAAACAGCTGTGGCCCAAATGAAGTGTTTCGGCTCTGCGTGGGGAAAGTTGTTAACATAAAAATGCAGACGGGGTTCTCCGCAACTGGTTTTAAAATTGATACCACTTTGCATCTGTGTCAGTACGAGCAAATTCCTAGCCCGTGAATCATTAACATACAGTGCGGAGTGGCTCTGCATGATACCTGCGTATTAATCGCGATCTTCTGCTCTCGGTCAGGTCTCTGTAAACCCATGGCAGGTCTCCGGCCTCCCTGGAGGAGTGCTGGAATTTGGGAAGGTCTCTCAGGTTGGGATCAGAGCACAGGGTCACCAGGACACCGTTTCCCCCATGGATGTAACACGGGGGCTGTCCCGCAGCGTGCGTTGGTGCAGCTCCAGCACATGGAGTGAGGCATGGCCGGGGTGTGCGGGCTGCTCTGACCATAGCTGGCACCTGCAGGAACAGGATCAGGGCAGTGAAAAGGTTGAAGCTTCTCTTTTTTTCTTTTAACCTGGCCAAAAAAAAAAAAAAAGCTTTTGAAAAAAAAAAAAATACATTCCTCACAAATTATATCCTCGTTCCTCAAGGGGTTATTCCCCGCCGTTGGATATTCGCAAAGCTGATAAACAACGTATGGCCTAACTGCTGTGTCCCCAGCTTGCACAAAGGTGCCATACCTCCCTCCCAGAGGCACTGCGAGCTGCAATTACTGCTTGTGACGCAAGATCCCCGCTCCAGCAGCCTTATATATTGGTTTTTGTCATAGGCAGAGCACCCAGCCAGCGTGGAGCTGTTATTGCACCAGGTACAGCACAAACACGCCAGGAGAGACCGTCCCTGCCCACGGAGGTTGGACAAGCTGACAGAAAGGCAGGGAAATTGAGGCAGGGAGGGATGACTGAATGTGCCCAAGCAGGTTTGGGGCAGAGCTGTCGTAGAGAGGCAGGTCTGGGAGTTTGTATTTCCTTTAAAAAAAAAACCACCACCACAAAACAGGTGCAGTGTGAAGGGGACTCGGGGACTAAACAACTTTTACCGGTGCCATACCCAGGGTTTTGTTTTTAAGGATGGAGCAAAAGGAAGGGTAGAGCCCGATCCTACTCTCAGGGCTGCAGAGGGACATTGTACCTTGGCCAGGGCTTGGGGCACCCCTCCGAACCCGCAGCGTTTCCCGATGTGGAAGGGGAGAGCTGATCCCAGCAGGGCACCGCACGCAGCAGCTCCAAACACGGCGGGTCCCCACGAGGGTCCTCCGGTGGCAGGCAGATCCCCTTCCAGCGGGTGCTGCTCCGTTACTGACAAATCAATAAGAAAAAAATAAAAATAAGAAATGAGGCTTTCATCGATTCCCCTCAATTACTATTATTATTTTTTTTACCTCAGGGTGGGGGGGATTTTGCTACAACCCGCTGCCGTGGTTTATTGGTTTGGTTTGGCTTCATGGTTTTTTTGCTGTTGTTGATTTTCGTGTTGGTTTGATGGGGTTTTGTTGTTGACGATGTTCTTGTTGTTTTGGGGTTTGGGTTTTTGGTTTGGTTTGGGGTTTTTGGGGGGGCATTTTTTTCCCTTTGCTACCCCTCTGACACCCTCATCTCCCCTGCCAGGCCCTGACTGCACATCATCGATTTTCATGTCGGTTTTATGTTGTTTTGATGTTGTTGATGTTCATGTTGTTTTGGGGTTTGGGTTATTTAGTTTGATTTTGTCTTTGGGGGGGGGGGATTTTTGGTCTTTTTTTTTTTTTTTTCTCTTTGCTACCCCTCTGGTACCCTCATCTCCTCCACCAGGCCCTGAGCGCTCTCTGGGCCTCCCCTGGGGGGGCTTTCTCCTTCCAAACCTCGGCAAAACCCTTGTCCAAACCTCCCCGGGGGGGCTTTCTGTTTCCAAACCTTCAAACTAGGGGGGATTTAGCGCAAAATCAGAGGGGCAAAATTGGGAGGGGGGGGTAGTGCAAAACTGGGGGGGGGGGCCGCGGGGCCCTGAAAGTTTCCACCCCGGGCTCCGTGAGGGCAGGGCCGGCCTGAGGCAACCTCTGTGGGGTCGGGGCAACCCCTGTGGGGTCGGGGAGCTGCCGGGCGGATTTTGAGCACCCCCTTGCCTCCGGGGGGGGGGGGCGGTTTTTGTTAAAGCCGGCCGGGAGGCGGGGAGAGCCGGGCCGGGAGGCGGTTTCCTGCTTCCCCGCCCGCAGCCGCGGCTGGAAGCTGAGGGAGGGAGGGAGAGAGAGAAGGGGGGGGGGGGGGGGGGAGGTGCTCGTTGTGTGTGTGCCCCCCCTTCCCCAGTCCCTCCCTCCTCATCTCCATCCCTCCTCCTCCTCCTCCTCGCCCTCATCCTCCTCCTGCTCGGGGCCGGGAGGCAGCGGCCGGCTCCGTGGCGATGAGCGGGGGCGAGGTGGTGTGCGCCGGCTGGCTCCGCAAGTCGCCGCCGGAGAAGAAGTTGAGGCGATACGTGAGTGTCGTGGGGTCGGGGGGACCCTTTCGGGATGGGGGTGGCCCCTTTGGGACAGCCCCTTTGGGATGGGGGAGGCCCTTTTGGGACAGTCCCCCCCCCCCCCCCCCTCCCCGCCCGGGTGCACCTGCTGCTGGAGGGGGGGGGGCTCGGCTCGGCCCCGCTGTGGGGGGCACCGAGGGGTGTCGGCAACCCCTTTGCAACCCCTAAAGGGAGGTTTTGGGGTGCCTTTGGTCCCCGGGGGGGAAAGGTAAAGTGCCTGGGGATCCCTCCCCGCACCCCGTAACGGCCGCTTCCCCCCTCCCCGCCCGCCGATCCTATTCATGGGGCAACGTCCGAGTAGCCCCATCGTCACCCCTCGGTGTCCCGATCAAGCGGGGATCAAACACTTGGAAGGAAGTTGTAAAAGAGAAGGGTCCAAACGCCAGCCCCGGCGCCGTCCCCGCCGGCTGAGAGAAAGCCGTTCCTCCTCGCCGCGGGCTCGCCGGGAGCCTGGCCCCAAAGAGCTGCCACCCCATGACTCGGCACATCGCGTCCCACCGGGGTCCTGCTCCGGTGGCCGCCCGGCTGGATGCTCCCCCTTCCTTGGGGGGGGGGGGGGCTCCGTCCTAATCATCCTTTCTGATGCTTTTTGGGGATCGGTGGGCATCCCTCGTCCCGTTTCGTGGACCGGGGTAGGGTCAGGGGGGCGGTTGTGGTTTGGGGTTATGATAACACCCCATCCAAAATGGGGGTGGCCCGATAGGCATTCAGGGGTGCCGTCCCCGTCGGGTGCCTCCAGCCCGATAGCTGCGCGCCCTTTGAGGGTTAGCGCAAGGCTGTGGGATGGCTAGGGTGTGGAGCTGGGAGGCAATCCGGCCCCAAAATATCCCGAGACAAAAGGTAAAACCGTCCGTTTGCAGGGGGGAAACATCCAAACCCTGCCGTGCGCGGGCAGGCTTTCGGGGCGGCGGACAGAATGACTTTGTGCATGCTGAACTGTAGAGGATGCTTTTAGCTTAATGGAGCAAAGCACCTTCCTCCCGCAGAAATCAGCTAATTGCCGATCCTGAGTCACCGGTGGCCTTAACTCATCAAACATCATTAGCTCCCCGGCATCTGCCCCGTGAAAGGGCGCTCACATCGCCCGCTGAATATCCACCTTGTGCTCCGGCATTCCAGCAGGAGCCGAATAAATCTGCTAAAATGCTGTCCGCCGGGGCGTGACGCGCCGCCGGTGAGCGCTGATTACCGCCGGGCATCAGGCTGCTTTTCAGCCGGCTGCATCCCAAAGCGCCTCGCGAGCCACCTATGTTTTCAAAACATCCTTAGCCACCCCCCCCCTCGGCCGGAGGAAGCGTGGCCGCGATGCTCCCGGCCGTCCCACGCAGCGCCCGCGGGGCAGGAAGCTCGGCAGATGGACCTCGAGGGGATCTCTGCTCCTCGCGGCCAGTGGGACTTCCCCCGAGTCACGCCGCTCGCCCAGCCTTCCTGCGTCAGCACCAGATTTGTAGTTTGGGCCGTATCCCTCCCAACCCCCTTGTTTTTTTTTTAATATATTAGTATGAATGGCCATTGATAACCGCGGCACGCGGTGGTCGAATGGTTCCCTTGGTAGTGGTGGGAGTCCGAGGCTGGTGGTGCTGGTCCCGTGCAACCTGTCTTCATCTCCCACGTGCCCGGTGACAGGAGGAGGGGGAACGGGCTAAAGTTGCGCCAGGGGAGGTTTAGGTTGGATATTAGGAAGAACTTCTTTACTGAAAGGGTTGTTAGGCGTTGGGATGGGCTGCCCAGGGAGGTGGTGGAGTCACCATCCCTGGAGGTCTTTAGAAGACGTTTAGATGTAGCCCTTAGTGATATGGTTTGGTGGAGGACTTGGTAGTGTGAGGTCAGAGGTTGGACTCGGTGATCTTGGAGGTCTCTTCCAACCTAGATGATTCTGTGATTCTGTGATGTGCCCCAAAACCACGTGGTCGCATTTGGGTTTCCACCCACAAAAGGCCGCCGCAGCGTTACGCCGGCTTTTGTACGGCTTCAAAAGGAAGGCTTTGCCTCTCGCCTTGTGCCTTTGGTTTATATTCGGCTTGGAGACCTCAAAGGAGGAATCTCAAGCTGCAGGATGCTGCTAATTGGGTTTGAAGTTCCTGCTCCAGCTGTATTGACACAGGGCAGATGATGGATTTATTTTTTTTTTATTTTTTTGACAAGCGCGTTTCAGCTGTGCGTGTCTGCGCATGGGTGTGTTGCTGAAACTGCCCTTGGAAGCGCCGTGCTTTTGTAAGCCCGGCTTTGTTTTGGTTTTACTTTTCAAGGAGATCTTTGGCAAGAGGGGAGGGTGCCGGCTTTTCTTTCTCACGTCCCCACGGGCTGCTCACCCGCATCCACTGCAGGGCCTGCTCGGCCTGCCCGTGGTGTGCGTGATGCCGCGGGCAATGCTGGGCTCAGGACTTTCTCTCCCGTTGAGTGATGTTCACCCAAGCCAACCATGAGCTCTTCCAGGTTCAGATCATTCCTGCCTCTTTTCTGCTTTGCTACGAATCCGATCCTGGGACCTAAGGTCTTGGGACCACAGGCGGTTTGGCTCGGATGAGCCCCACAGATGTTACCCCAGTGCTGGTAGGAAAAGCCAACAAGACGTTTGAAGGTCAGAAGCAGCGGAGGTACCAAAATACCAGCTTCCCTCTTGCATCTGCTCAAGATGCCGTGCTCCGTCGTTGGATAGCTTTATTTTTATTTTTATGTTTTTCAGGCGCTTTTGTACCTTCTCCCCTCCTGACTTCCATGCACGGTCTCCTCATGCGCAGCCGCAAAGCCCAGAGCTGCCCTTTAATTCTCCTGGCTCCTCCTTAAAACACCCATGCAAAAAATAATTAAAAAAAAAAAAAAATCAGGTCCCTAAACAACCCCCTTGGCTTCGGTTGTGGGACCGATGAGCCGAGACCAGCGCGGGTTGTGCCGCCCTGCGCTCACCCACCATCTCCTGGTGCTCTCCCACTGCATCTGTCTGTCTGTCTGTCTTGTCTGTCGGTTCCCCAGGGCTGAGTCCTCTTCGTGCCCAGCATGGTGGGGCTCGGGGTGGGCTGTCTGGTAGAAAAACAATGTGAAAAAATAACTTCCGTGGTCGTGGAGGGGCTCGTAACCTCCCGTCATCAAACCACCGCGTTTCGCCTGCGTGTTTGCGTACCCCCACGTCGTCGTGTTCTCTGGCTGGCCAAGATGCGCAGCTGCAATTGTGCCAAAACCAAACCCTTCGTGTCTTGCACGGGTTTTACAATCCCTCAGTGCTTCCCCCCAGCTGGTTTAACCAGGGCTTCTTCTGGCCCCCGAAGGGTCCTCGGTGTCCCTCCCTAGGGTGTCCTCGCTGAGTGAGGGCGTGGGATGGGGGCAGAAGTGGGACCGGTGGTGCGGGGACGTCCTGGGCTGCCCAAATGCGTGGGGTACGGGGTAATCGGGGTGCAGTTTTAGAGCAGGAGGAGAAGGAAGGATGTTCTTTAACTCTGTGAGACAAGACATGGCTGTCGAGCAAAGCGAGCTCCTCTTTTTCTTCTCTCCGCGAAGCTGTACGGGCAGCTGGCGTGTTCAGCATCCCCACGTGGGATGCTCCCCTCTGCCGAAAATCGGGAACGGTTGCAGAGAAAAGCACCAAAACCCGAGCAGAAGCCTAGAAAGCATGGAAAGACGGGAGGAGGTGAGGTTGTTGAGTCTGGGGACGAGAGGGCTGAAAGGAGAAGGAGCAGCCCCCGACCGTGCCGGAGGTAGCTGCGAAGGGGCAGGGAGCAAACCGCTCTCCGCGGCCAACAAGAGCTGGGCTGGAGCTGCAGCGAGGGAGAGAAGCGTCAGGAAAAGCTGCGAGGGGAGAGGTTTTGGAGCCCTCCGACCCAGCACGGAGCGGCTCCTTGCGGAAAGTTTCGACAGCCCCGAGCTGGGCGGCTTTGCGCCTTGTCCCAGCTGTCAAGCCGCCTTGCTGCGCCCTGCTCCTCCCGCCTCATCCCCCCGGCCCCGATTCAAAAGGGCCGGCGGGCGGCTTTTAGCCCCCGTCCCCGTGGTTCAGAGGAGGGCCGAGCCTCGCTGCTGCGCCGGAGAAGGGCTGGCAGGTCCGAGGGTTGCCTTTTTTCCCTCGCGAGGGCAGCGGCCGCCGGCGCTCCCGCGGCACCACCTCTCTTGTGCAACGCCGCCGCCGCGCAAAGATCGCGCTCCCTCTCCGACTCGTTGCCCGGCTCCGTCGCCGCCGCCCGATGAGTCAAAACTCACAGCCTCTTCCCTGCAGCCTTCTCTCGGGGGCGGCTGTGCCGGGAGCAGGGACGGTGACACCTGCCGGGGGCGGTCGGATGGGGTCCTCGAGGCCGTGCACGCATCCTGAGCGCCTGCAGCTCCTCGCGGGGCTGTCCGGGAGGGCACGGGGCGGCAAAGCAAGGGGCGGCGAGCGCAAAGCGGCGCTGGAGATTCAGGTGGGGGGATTTAGGGGGGGATTCTCCGCTCCGAGGGTCCCGGTGCGGAGGACCAGCTTCTCGCAGCACCCGTTTTTGGAGATTTTCCAAGAGCTGGCTGGAGAAAATGCCAGCGCTAGGGTCACCCGGCGGAGGTAAGGTGCTCCGGGGGCGCGCAGGGAGCGGAAGCGCCGTGTTTGCCTCCTGCTCTGCCCCTGCTAAGGCACCTCCACTGAATCCCCAGCTCTCTGTCGTGACCGTGTCACGGCTTCTGAGCCAGCCGATGCTCCTGGCTAAGTCTGAGACCGACGGTGGCAGAAAACAGGTCGGGACTTCAGAAACAAACAGCCCTTGAGGAAAGTGCAGCAGGAAGCTGGCTTCGTTTCTTCTTGGAAGAGAGCAGAAGCGATACTGAAACCTACTGGAACCCTGTCGTGTGGTGGTTTTTTTTTTTTTTGTTTCCTTTTTCTTTTGGAGAGTGTCGGATGCGAGAGGTGATGTAATAGTGTTTACCAGACCGAAGCACATAATTTATAGTAGTGACTCAAAGGCAGAGCGAGCATTATTTCTTTGGATGACAGCAGCAGCTGAGGAAACCAGGGCTTGGACTCGCCGCGCTTGGCGTTGGGCGTTCAGCGAGGCCGCATCTGCCCTGAGGGGTCCGGTCCGGGTGGGGAAACCGAGGCAGGGAGCGAGGCAGTGGTTTGGCTGCGCTCGTGTTCGGGGTCATCCCACGACTGGGAACCGGGCTCGGCTTTAGGGCGTCTGCCTGAGCCAGGGCTTCCTGAGATCCCGCTGCCCTGTTGCGGTGCCGAGGGGCTGCCTCTGCGGATTTTGTGCGTCCCTGTCTGGGGAGGAGGGAGAGGTGAGGAGGAGAGACTTCGATTTACTGCCGGGTGAGCATCAACAGAGCTGAAACGGGTTTCTGAGCTGCTGTCTCTGCTGTTCCACATGGTCCCTCCTTCCCCTTTCATCCCACCTCGGTGGGACAGCCCCATCCTCCCAGGGATCTGGGCCAAAAGAGGTTACGGCCAGGAGCAGCAGCACCCTTTTATCCCACACCGTCCCTCGGCTGGGTGATTTTACGGCATTTTAATCGCGCCACGCCTAGACGTGTCGTTTGGCCGGGAGGCCTCGCGGAAACACGGGCTGCCGTGATTTCCTCGCCCGGAGCTGCCTCCGCAGCCATCGGGAGCACGGCCGGGCACGTCGTTTGGATCCAGGGAGGCTCCCGAAGCTGCCGAGCATCCCCCAAAAAAGCTCCTGGAGCATCCTGCACCTCTGCTGCGGGTCCCCGAGCAGCACCGATGGTGGCACCCGTCGCCGTCAGGCAGCGTGGGTGAATACGCTGCGAGGTCTGCGACGTTTTCTCTGCAGCCTAGCGATGGCTGCCCGTCCTGTAAGGCTGCTTAAATTAGAAGAGTAGCTCGAGAAGGAAAAACCTAGGGGGGGGGGTTCCTTTAGGGCTTTTTCAGCCTGACTTTGGATAAATCAGACCAGCGCCCGAATGCCTCGCCGCCGCCTCTGCGGTTATCCGGGGGAAAACAGCAGCAGGGAAGGGGAGAGGCCGCAGGATGCGGTCGGCGTGCTGCGTCCCTTCGCTCGTTCCCAATTAGCAACCGAAAAGGCAAAGGCGTGGATCGCGGGGAGAGGCCCGAGGGCTGGAGGAGCACCCAGGGCACGCGCGCGCCTCGAGGCAGCCACGCCGGCACCCAGAAGCTTGGCGTTAAATGGCCGAGGAGGAATTCCTCAAGGTCAGCCTGCGGACCCGCGCCGTCCGGTCTGCGCGGTCGTGCCTCCGTCGTCCGTCACGTCTGGCCAGGCAGCGACTCAAACGTGCGCCGCGTTGCAGGAAAGCGAGGAGACAAATAAAACAACAACAAACGCCCAAAATCAGCCTGGGTCTGAGAAAAGCTCGCAGTCGGCTCCAGGCTGCGAGCCGTGCCTTCAGAGGACGGCAGGGAAATGTGAGTGCCGCGAGCTGCAGCCAGCGGGGCCTGTTTTCTCCAGTGAATCCGGAATAATTTGACGCCGGCAACCTGTGGGGGGATTTCAGCTCTGGATTCGTCCTCTCTCGTCTTCAGTTCCCTTCTTGTGAGCTCTCACCGTTTCCCTGGAGGAGGTCGGAAGGAGCTGGGAGCGGTTGCGTCAGGCTGCGCTGCGCTCGTACCTCGAAACGAACGTCCCCGTCCAAACGGGAAACTTCTCACCCGGCCCCGGTGCCTGGCCGGGAGGGGAGGTTCGCTCCTGGGCCAGCACTGGGGCGGTTTTATTTACAGCTCCGGTCTGGCTTCGAATCAGGGCCGGTTGAGAACAGCACTCAGACGTTTCTGCGTTAAGCAGTTGAATCTCTCCTTCCTTTCCATCGCTCGGAAAGCTTTTCCATCTCCGCCTGCTCTGGTCTCTCTTTCTCCCGGCCTCTGAAGGTTCAAGTCCTGCGTGCTCGGTCTCTGTTTTTCCTGTAAACCATTCGCACAAATCCCTTCCGCCCGGCCTTTTGGTTTTGCTTCGTTTCCGCTGCTTCCCAGCACCTTTTGGGCACCTGAAATATTTTCCACCGCGTCTCCCGGGTAACTCTCGGATGCCGTCCCGACAGCATCGCAGCGCTCGTCGTGCAGCTTTATTCCACTTAAACCTGGTATTTTCCAAAGGCGTTTGCTTTGGAAGGCATTTAGACATCTCCTTGGTGGCGTTCCAGCTCCCGCGTCCATATGGCGAGATGGAAATAACATTTGAGGCGAAGATTTGTGCTCTCCGAATCTCGCAGATCCTCACTGATTACGTTCTGCTGATGCTCCCAGCTGCTGCCTCGCCCCTTCGGGTTCCTCCCTGACTTTCTGACCGTCCCCGCGGGCTTTGGTACCGCTGCCACGGCACGTCGGTTGACTTGCTAAATAAACTCCTCTGCCACTGGAGGGAATACCCGAGCGGGGATTGTCTCCTTCCCAAAACAGGCTGGTAAAGCTGCCTTTCCCTCCTCTTCCCTCGTGGCACGACGACGTTTTCTGACTCTTCGTCCCTCGAGGGCCGTATCCCTCGGGTGTCGTAGGGCCAGCGCTGCCTGCTGCTACGCCTCTGTTACTTTTGCCTGCGATTTGGGTCCATCTGCCCCTCTTGTACCCTGTGCGCGCGTTATTTAAGTGTCTTTTGGTTGGGTTCTGCTTGGTTGGGTTTGTAGGGGAGATCCCTGGGTCCTGCCTGCTCCCCAGCTGCTCTTGGCTTGCAGAGCGCCCCGTGGAGAAGGGAAGAGGGACTCGACGATCCCGTGATCCTTGTGTGTCCCTTCCAACTCGGGATATTCCATGAATCTACGATGCTAAGACCTAGTACCTAGCGTAGCTCAGGGCTTTGGTGCTCCGTGGTTGCCTCTCGCTTGCCAAGCCTGGCCCAGCGGCCCTATATAGAGCACTTCACACCCAAATCTCCTTCCGTTGGGCTTGTGGGCTTGCGAGCCATCCAGCGCGGGAAGGGGCAGACCTAACAAACACCCGTTCCAGCTTACTGATGGCAAAAAATAGCCACCCAGCTTCATGCCATCCACCCCGCACACAGCTCCTTTGATTCCGGGTCTTGTGCAGCTCTCTGTGTCGCTCCCAAATAACCCCCTCCAGATAGGAAGCTCCCGGGGAAAAAAAAAAAAAAAAAAAAAAAAAAAAAAGGGCATTTGCTTTGACAGAAGAAGAATCGAGGGCTTGAGGCTTGTGTTCTCCCTTTCCTGCCCCCGTAAACGGCGGAGCGGAGTTTCCACGGGGCGAGGGGGGAATAGAAGGGCTCATTGTTTTGGGGTCAGGGCGCGGGGCTGGGGTGGCAGGAGAGAGGGGAGCGGAGCTGGCAGCCGAGCCCATCCCTACCTCCAGCACGGCCATATATCATCCACAGCGGCAGACAGGGAGCGGTCTGTGATCGCTGCTGGCTGCCGGGGCGGGGGGGGGTAGAGAGAAAATAAAGAAAATGAAGAAAAAAGAAGTAGAAGGGATGTGGGGAGCACCAGGAGCGCGCGGCTTGGGGTCTTACGGCTGCGCCAAGCAGGCGGAGGTGCTGTCAAGCGATGCGGGGTGGACCCGGGAGGGGGCTGGAAATGACGGGGTGAGGTTTGAGCCCGGAAAACGGGAGCCGAGGTTTGAGCCCGTGCGCAGAGCGAGGCAGGCCGGCGCGGGGAACGTTCCTGCCAGCAATCGGGACTTGATCCCGCAGAAATGTGCGTGGGTGGACCCCTGACACCGGAGCCTTCGGAGAAAGGCGACGAGAGCGATGAGGAGCCTGGGAAAGCTGCACGGGACCGGGCTCCGAAACGGCGAGGGACGGCCACCTTCGGAGGGAACCCAACGAGGGAGCGCCCCGATAAAAGCGCGCGGGGCTGCCAAGGGGTCCCAGCATTTCGGCTGGGCTGCCGGGGGGGTTCCTACGGGAGCACCCCATGGGTTTCTCCCCTGGACCCAACGCACTTGGCACATCACCAGAACACGTCAGGCTCCGGTCCCAGGGCTGGACACGAGGCGTGCAGTCCCCGACGGTGTGTCCGGGCTGGGAGACGCGCTCCTGGATCCACTTCAGAGCCCCTTTTGTGCTCAGGGGAGGAGATCGGGGCATTTCTGCCCCCGTGGCACCGCCTGTAGAAAGGGAGCCGGTCACAGGCGTCCGGGCTTGTGAGATCTTTTTGTCTCTGCATCCACCAGCAAGTTGTGCCCCCGCTGTGCGTGTGTGACGGGGGAGAAACACCTCCTCCTTCCCAGCCTGAATTTACGCCTTTTAAAGGAGGTGAGACGTGAGCGATGCGAGTACCTGCCACGGCAGAAGCTGATGTTGCGAAAAAAAAAAAAAAAACACTGAAAAGGAGCGAATTTGGTGTGCTGAGCTTTCAGCCAGTCGAGGCCGGGCCTCTCCTGGCGGTGGAGCTACCTCCACCGGCGTTTTGGAGAGATCCCACCTCGCGTCGATCCAGAATTAGATCAGCACCGAGTGGCTCCCAGATCTGCCTTGTGAGTTCCTGGATTATCCCCCCCTCATTGAAACCAAACCCAAGGGAGGGCCTGAAAGCATCGGGCCCTTGTCTTAACCACTCGCAAAACGTCTTGGCTGAGGCTTCGCCTCGAAATCAAGCAATTTGCTCGTCTTAGCAGTAAATCGGCGCAGCGCCCCTTGGGGATGAGAAGCTTCACGATTTGCATTTGTGATTGCAATAAAAAAGAACTTTTAAAGCCCATTCTTTGCGTTTCTCTGTACCTGAAGCCTCCCACTAACCAGCCGTAGCTGGGGCTGTGATGGGAGGTGAGAAGCCAGCACGACGTGTTTGGGGCCGAGCTGTTTGGGGTTACAGCTCCTCTGCTGCGTGCAGGACTGCTAAAGCAGCAGGACCGATTTAGGTTTTGACCTCCCTTTCCAGCATGGAAGGGCCTGGTGAAAACCTTCTGCTGGATTTCTGTCCTTCAAAAGCAGGTGAAAGGCTTGACTAATCATCCTTTCGTACCCAAAGGCCATCGGCGTGGGCTAGGCGTGGGTTTATTTCCTTTCCCCGACGTTTCAGCCCTTGCAATTTCAGCTCTCTCACAAATATCCGTCCATCTAACCTGGAAATGCGAGGGGTTTGGCGTCAGAGCACTGATGCGAGGTGCGAACGGGAAGGATTTCAGCGTTGCACATCCCAGGTTAGCCAAGGATTGGGGTCGGGTTGGGCATCCAGTGGGTTTCTGAAGGAGGAAACGCATTTGTGCCACCGGGTTGCTCTTTGCTGTCCCTGGAAATAGGAAATAAAATCATAGCATCGTAGAAATGGAAGCGTTCGGGCATTAAGTGACTCTTTAAGGCTCTGCAACAAGGCCGGCACAGAGCTGGGAGCCAGCCACCACCATCCTTTGGTCCGATCTCCTCCTTGGGTCTTCTACTCGAGGTGTTTCTGAGGTTTTTCTTGCCTGGAAGTCGACGGGACGAGGCGAGGAGGGAACTCAGCCTGCTGAACAACTCAGCCCCGCTGCCAGACGAGCGGAAAGTCCATCAGACGTGGGAGAGGAGGGGGAAAGCCGAGCCCTTGCTCTCCTCCGGGGCTTGGCAGAAGGTTTGTGGCACAAATCAGGGCATTTTCTCCTGTTTCGGTGCACCCGTCTGTGCCGGGAGGTGATCTCGGTTGGGCAGCGAGAGGAAATCTCGCCCCGATTTGGAGTGGCTGGGGCTGAAACGCGGTGTAATAGCCACGCGTGTAATTTTGTACGGTGAGCTGATAATTTACTGCGCTGTTTTGGCCATCAGAGCAACAGCTAGAGGCTGTTAAGATAATTTACTGGAGGTTTGCGGTTATAAATACATTTCCATCGTGACTAAGGCTTCTAATAGATATTAAATTCAGCCAAAGGGGGTTTTAGGATTATTTTCTTCATTGCATACTCCCCGGTGTTTCTGTTTTGACGTATTAATCTTAAGGAACGAGCTGAAGGATGGCTATTAAATGTTTTTTAAGTTATAAAATGGGAGTTGTAAAAGGGGAAAAAAAAAGGGATGGTGCAATTAATGTCGTGAAATACAATTTTTCAGCAGCGTGGCTCTGGGATGTCCTACTGCCATGCTAATACTACAGGTGTGCAGAGCTATCATCACGCAATTCTTTGGCATATTCATGGGTTTTTTTTTGATATTTTTGGGGTGAAGAGGACAATAGTCTTCTCCATCCACCTTGGCCTCGTGCAGTGTAAGTCGTGCGGAATTAAGAGCTGCTTTCTTAAATTTGAAGGCGAGCGTACCCAAGGGCCAAAGTGCCCGCGTCTCTGCTCAGGACCTCACCCACGGGTTTCCAACCCTGTCCCGCGCCCCTGAAAACACCTCCCCGCCAGCACCGAGAAGCCGTCGGTGTGAGAAGCGATGCGGCCTTCTGTGGGAATGCCTCGGCCCTCCCGTTCTTCGTCGCAATAATGACGGCGAGAAGTTTGAAGGCTCAGCTCGGAATTGGCCGGCTCTCCAAAACAGGCTCTCCCTGGAGATGGCTCCTACTTCCTGCCGGGCTGGAAATGCCGTGCTGACAGCCCGTGCGCTCGGATCTTCAGGCATCTCTTGGAGCCTAGAGCACGAAGGAATGCAAAGGAACGGAGGAAATCAGTTGGATTTGTCAAATTTCAGAAAAAAAAAAAAAACAACGCTGGGTTCTGAGCTTTGGGAAGCATTCCCTCGGCACCCCTCCCACGTAGAAAGGCACCTGAGCCAAGCCCCAGTATTTACAAATATTTCTGAGGTCTTCCAGGTTGTTGAGCTCAGAGGTTTTTGAGATCTTCCAGGCTTGCCCCTCTTCCTGTAAGTAATAATGCTTGGCTTGAACGTCTCGGAGCTCCTGGAAAGCGGGGACCCCAAGCAGGGCTCCCAGCACCCACAGCTGTGCTCGCTTCAGCTCCATCTTCATACCCTCGGAGGTGGGGGCAGGCGTTGCATTAAAAAAACAAATTTATGCCATTTCTTTAGGTTGGGAGGCGTCTGACAGGGTCGAGGAATAGCTGATCCCATCTGGTAGATCCTACAAGCTTGTCACCGGGAGTTTTACCTCCCCACTTCTTCCCATTTTACTTCGGTCTTCCTTTCTCCTTTTCTTTCGATCCGTAACATTTAAGGATTGTCAGCAGAAACCTGCTTTTCCCAGCGTGGAACTTGTTAACGTTTGCTTGCTGAGGACCTGGTTTGACAGCACGGAGAGAACTTCTTCTACAAGTCCCTGGCCATCCATCCCCGTGCTGCAGAGCCTCCCGGAAACCCAGCCTGAATCCCTGCCTCGAAGCACAGCTGTGCAGCGAGGAGCGAGCCCTGTTCCAAGCAGGAATCCACAAAAAAACAAGCCCGAGATATAAAAAGCCGCGTTATTAACCTGACTCGACATGCGGCCAGCCTGGGCTCGGCAAGCTGGAAAAATCTACATTTCCAAACGGGTTGATTAGGGATTGAAGTGTGAAGCTTCTCCCTCCGTCCCCCAGCTTTCAGGCTTCCACGGGGATTACTGGGGACGATGCAGACGGCTGGTATTTCACCCACCACCTCCCCAGCCGCGCCAGCCCCGTCTCTAAAACGCGTGTCGGGAACAGAGGTTCAGAAACACGCTCTCAACCTTTCCCATCTTGTTTTTCCCATCTGTTTTTAACAGCGTGTTCTTGCCACTTGGACCTTTCCGCGCTCGATCTTGTGATCCCTGATGCAGTATGACATTTCCAGTTTATTAGGAATGCTTTTGTTTATTTGCTGGGTGGTTTTTTCTTTCTTTCTGTCCTTTTTTCTTTTTTTTTTTTTCCCGTTTCCCCTAGGTCGTGTGGAGGCTTTCTGGCTCGGCTGCCAACGCAAACGGCCCCTCCGTGCCAGGAGGTGCCACCCACACCCGTCCCCATCCCAACAGCAGCGCATCCTCTGAGTGGCTTGGGGGCTTTTTCTTAAACAAAAAAAAGGTCGATTATTATTTTTCCTGTGCATTTCTACCGTTTTGCAGTAAAAGGCCACGTCCTAGGGTGCTGAAGCAAGGGAGCTTTGGGGTTCTCTTTTTTTTTTCCAACTCGCGTAGGGAGCGCCAACAAGAATGGACTCGGGGTTTGAGTTTGGAAGTGGTGTTTTTGGCGTACTCAGCCTTTCTGCTTTTCTTAGCAGAGTGTGTTGCCTGCTGCATGCAAGCGAGGGTTTGCTGGAGGTGGCTGGATGTGGGATCGGGGTTTGGCTCTGCCCGGAGTGTCCTTCCCTAAAACCTCCCCCGTTCCCACTCCTCGAAGAAATAAATCAAACAGTGCCTTTCGGAGAGGTGGATTCAGCTCCTGGCTGACACAAATCCCACTAGAAGTCTTCAAAGACGTTTATTTGCTTTAGGTGAGGGTCCTTCCATCAAGCAAAGGTGCTGCTGTACAGCAGAGGGGCCAGTTCATACTGCCAAAACTACCCCAAAAAAAAATCAGAAAGTCACGGTAAGCTCAGAACTGCTGTGTCTGCGTCCTGATTATTTAACCACTGGCCTCCCCAGGAAGGCAGAGCTCCTTCCTGAGACCCCGCGGCTTCCATCGCGTCCAGCCGAGCAGCAGGGCTGGGTTTCTGTGCGGCGAGTCTGGTTTATGCATCATCTGTCCCGGAGAGCGGCCTTCACCTCGCTCCGTTTTTGCATCGAAATCACCGCACTTCCCTCCAGCGCCAGGAGAATGTCATCAGCAGAGGAGTATCAATGTCAGAGCAGTATTATTATTTTTTTTTTTCAATGGCAAAATGACCCCAGAGGGAAGAATGTCTTCCCGACGCCTCCCCGAAGCCTCCCCCCTGCCAGGCTCCAGCCGGTGCCTCTCGTCCTGTCCCCCCAGCCCTGACAAAGAGTCCCTCCCCAGCTTCCCTGCAGCCACCTTTAGGAACTGGTAAGCCTCTGGAAGCTCTCCCCAGGAAAACTGGGAGAAGTGGAGACCGTGCCTCCTCCGGGAGGTTGCACGGGACGTGTTTTGGGCAGCATCTCTCCAGGGATGCTCCCAAACGGCTCCTCCCTTGCAGGGTGAGGTTTGCCGGTACCCAGCATCACACGGCATCAAGGTAAACTCATCCTCCCGTTGCATTAAGCAGTCACGTTTAGTGGCAGAGGCCGTAGAAATAGAAGGAGACGGCCGTAAAAAGGATCGATCGCAAGTGCAGATGCCTCAGAGAAGGGTCAGGGGGACGAGCCCGTCCTTAACTGCGTGACTTGTCCCTGGGTAGGGTTGAAGGATGTAGAGGATAAAGCACCAGACTTGGATGGATTCGTCCAACTTGCTGAGATCCGCTGAGTTCAGCCTCCGTGGGTTTAGTTTTAACGTGGGGGAAGGCCCGCCGCTGCTTTTTTTCACTATTTTTTTTTGTTGGACTCTCCACGGGCCCCCACGCCGCGACATTTCTGAGCAAGGTGTTCAATATCTGTAGGCTTAACCGGGTCGTGGAAAAGGGGCTGGTGGTTCCTCCGGGTTGCTCTCGGGTCATTAGCACCACGCCGCTGCGTTCCCTGGCCATCTCTTTATTCTCCTCGTCCTTCCCTAAGCCCTGTTTGTTGTTCTCGTCGCTCTGTGTATCCTTCCGGAAGGAGTGCTAGCATCTTTATTGGCGTTAATTGGCGTACGTGCAACAAATGTCACGCCGGGATCGCAGAAAACGTTGCCTGGGAGAAATCGCTGCCTTCATCCCACGTGGGGAACGGGAGGCGGTGAAGAAACCAGACGGGCATCGCCTGCCGGCGTGCCCCGACGGGGCTGGCCGTGATTTTGTCCTAAAAAAGAAAAAAGAAAAAAAAAAAAAGGCAATTGTTGGCAAACTCTTGCTTTTAACTACTCCAAGCCCTGCCCTGGAAACCACGCTCAGCTCTTTATCAACCCCGCAACACGCCGCCCAGCTCTCCGCTCCCTCCCAGTTGTGCCACTGGTATGAAAATAGCCTGGACCCATTTGGGAGAGGACTGTAAGAATAATTCTCTCGAGGTGTGGTTTCAGAGCTACTTATCGGGGTTCGGCACCGCTGCAGGCAGCAGGACCGGAGCTGGAGCTTTGCAAGGTGGAAAGCGGAGCGCAGGGGAAGCCTGAACCCTCTCTGGATTATATTTTTACCCCACTGAGCTGCCTTTCAGCCCCGTCGAGGGACAATAGGCACTTGTTCCCAGCCCGTGTCCCACAGACGGTGCCGGGCAGGGCCCCCCGGGGCAGCCCCCGCCGTGCTGTGCTGGGGGAGTTGGTTTTTCCAGCGCTCCGCAGAAACATTTGGCTCGAGGAGAGATTGTGGAGGAGGCTGAGCTCGAGTGAGCACAAAAACATGTGGCCTCGCAGCGCCTCGCTTGCTGTGTGGTGCTGTGGGGTGTGTTTTGTTGTTGGTTTTTTTTTTTTTTTGATTGTTTTTGGTGGGTTTTGTGCTCTTTTTTTTTTTTAGTGGTATTTTTTTAAGCGTATCTGAGAGCTTGGGAAGCACATGAGGAGGGTGGCGGTGATGCCTTTCAGATGGACGCGGGGCTGTATAAACACGAGGAAAGAAAATCTCCTTGGCCTGATGCAAGTTCATCTTGTCGAGCCTGGTTTTTCATGCTATTTCTCTGGATGAATGAGTATGAGGATGGCAGAGTTCAAGGATGCCTTTAAAAGCCACCTCTAAACCCCCTCCATGAAGCTACCGTTGCCCCCAGGGTGCCCACTGACCCTCTCCCACCGATCCCCAGGACGATAAGCGTAAGGAAACGGGGTGCAGCATCGCACCAAGTCCCCTCTCCTTGCCCCATAACATGATCCCCATGAGAAAAAGAGACAAAACGCAAGAAAAGCTGGCTTCTGGGCTTTAAAACCGTGGAGCAAAGCGCCGCCATCCTCCCTCTGTCACCACTTGGTTCTCACACACGACCTCATCCTCCCAGTCTCTTCCCTCCCCTGCCCTCCCTAAACGAAACGTGTTGCTTCGTCCAGATACAAGATGCCGAGCAAACAAATCACAGGGCAAAGTCTCCCGTTCCTTTCCCCAACCTTTCCCAGCCCCACACTTTTGTGCATCGTTCCCTCTGCTTTTTTCCGATGCCTTTTTGCAGGGAGCAGGGCACAGCCCCGCAGAGGCTCAGTCAAGATTTTCTCGAAGGGAAAATGCTAGCGCGCGTACCGAGACAGCTGGTGAGAAGGAATTTTGTTAAGAGAAGAGAGAAACGCAGGACTTTAGCGATTCAGGTGAGAAAAGCAGAATGTCACAGGTGCGGGAGGTCATATTCCAGCTGTATCCATCACCCTGTAACACGGAGACCATTCCCTGACCACACGGCCTTGGGAAGTTAAATGCTCTCCGCCTGGTGGGCTCCAACCTCTGTCTCCAGCCAGCACGATGGATCTGAGTGAAGTAAGCCCGAAATATTGCTCCGAAAGGCAGAGGAGGTGTGGTGGTGCAGAACCGCTGCTGCGATCTGCGATTCCTCGACATCCGTGCCGTGTTGGCCCAAAAATCCCTGACCCAGACAAAGGAAATGAGGGTTTCCAAGCTGGTTTACGCCACCGAGTTTGAAACGTGCGCCAGAGCCGGCTGAATTCTCCTTGGGCTCTTCCCCTAGACGCTTGTTTTGTTTTCTGTCCTGGAGCTGATAGCAGGACAGTAAATGAGGATTTAACGGCGAACTGAATCATCGGAGCTGATCTCGTTAGGGGCTGCAAGTCAAATTACAAGCTGGGAGGCTCTGCTGCGATGCCCGCGGATGGGCAAGGAGAGCTGCTGCCAGTTCCTGCACGAGCCGTGCCCAGGACGGGACCTTCCACGAGCAGGTCTCTGGCTGCTCTGGTTGCTGTCCCGGGGGCTTTGCAGTTTCTCTTGCGCCTGATGTGAGATTGGCATGAGGTCGTGGGCTTACCTCGGGCTAAAAATTGGTGGTCCCCGCTCAATTTTGTGGTCCGCAGGAATTCAGGAGGAAGGCAGTGGGAGTTAGAGGGGGGAGGAGCAGCTCACTGGCCCCGTGCCTTTCCCACTCGGGTTGGTCAGCTGCTGTTTTGTCCATCAGGGAATAATTTCGCTTCAGCATGCACTTCTCCTGCCATCTGAGTCCCGCAGGATGGGAGAGGATGCTTACAACGATATCACGTTTCATCCCAAACTCCACTGGGTCCTAAACACGGCTGTGATACAGAGCACAGGACCGACACGTGAAAGGATGGGGTTGGGTGGCCTCACCTTGCCCATGACAGGCTCTGCGCCCATCCAAAGTGCCCCGGTGGTCCCTGCAGCTTCGTTTGTCCCCTCCTGGCCATGCTTCCCCGTGGCTCCACGCTGATCTGCTGGGCTCAGGGAAGCACAGGCAAGGGAGCAAAGTATTTTGAAAAATTATCATCTGTCTTTCCAGAATTATTTCTGTTTTATTTTAATTTTTCACCCTCTCCCCTACTTCTGAAAATCTCCCTCTGAGGGCATCGCGGGGTGTCAACTTTTGTCCTAGGTGGGGTGGGGTTGTTGATTTCCTTGTCTGTTTGCTTGTTTTAAGTATTTTTGGGGAAACTAAAAGAGCAAAGGTGGGACCGGGTTGTCCATCAGCATGAACATCCAGCAGGACATGACATTGTCCGGTCCAACCTTAGCTGCTCTTGGATTGCAACCTTGCTGTCATCTTGGCTTGGTGGTGGGTTTAGAACGGTTTTTTAGGTGGATGTGGGAAGTTCAGCGGAAGATGGGCGTCTGGTTCCCTTAAGCTTATGATGAAAGCGATGCAGGAACGATGATTTATCTAGGGCAGCTTCCTCTACTGGTGCTTTTCCAGCGTTTTACACCTTCTTACATGCTTGAGGTGACCAAAACTGGGTTGTATTAAGTACTATATAGCACCTGTGATACAGGGCAGTGCCGGTGAGGTCCTTATCGACTGCTCATCCCTTTGGATCAGCCCCAGCCCTCCAGAGACTGCTGGCACACTGCAGAGAAATGATGCGCGTAATGGGGGATTTCCTCCTCTCTTACAGAGCCTGGAAGCTGAGCATGTTTCATGTCAAGCGTTAATGGTGTAAAATCTTCAGTAGGGCTGTCAGAGAGCTGCTGGACTGTCTCAGCAGAGGAGAAGGGGACTTCCACTTCTTGCGTTCCTACCTTGCTGCTTCCAAAGCTTTCCTGCACGGCTCGGTCGAACGAGTCCTTTCCCCAAGTGCACACACAGTGGAAATCTGACGATTCGGCTCCTTCCTGCAGCTTTTGTCGGTTCGTCAGGCCCGAAGTGTTGACTCATTGGTCTCTCTTCACGTGATTCCCTCGAAATAGCTTCCCCTGGGCAGACAGCGCGAGGACCGGGCAGCCTGGTCGGCACAACTTCTCGTTGCGAAGCTGCCCCCGTGCATCCTGGAGGACGGTCCCTAGGAGTTTTTAACTTTCCCTAAAAGCTGCAAATCTTTTTCTGTGCTGCTTTTACCTAAAGGAGGACAACCCTGGTGAGTGGTTTTAAGATACTGTGAGCAGTCTGGTGTACCGCTTGGCATCTGGGTCTCTCTTTTGAGGTCCTGGACTCACTTATTCTAAAACATCCTTACTTCCTCCTGTAGGACCTGGTCGCTGGAGAAACTCTGACACTCTACACAAGCTTAAACACCACCCCTTGTGACACTGTCCAAACCTGTCTGATTTATGATTTTTTTTATATACTTCTCTCGTGGTTTTTGGTCTCTTTTTTTGGAGCAAACCCAGTGGTTTCTTGCACGAGCCCCGCACGGTTATCTGGAGGAGCAGGGAGCAGAGGTGGCTTCTGCTCTTTTATTCAGGAACGACCCCACAGCCCATTGCTCGCCGCTGATGTAAGGCAGCTCCTTTCCCAGCGCCCCGGCCCCTGGCTGAATGCTTCCACGCCGCCCTGGGTGCCAGCTAGAATCACTGTCTAAGAATGAAAGTGATTTAGTTCCTAAGCAACCTCTCTCCTGGCCTCTTGCTAAAGAGTGACTTAGCATTTTCCAAGGGATAAAAAAAAAAAAAAAAAAGAGGAATGGATAGCAATGTGTCCAGGCAGGTTCGGCTGATGTGTTTAACCCTCGGGATGCTGGTTTAATAAGCAACCACCGAGCAGCTGGGTCAGTGCCAAGGGGATCGGGGTGATGCGCTGGGCTGCTGGAGCCAAGTTCAGCCCATCTGGAGGAGCTCAAGCAAGGATTACAATTTCCGGGATAGCATTCGTGAGAGGACTGTCACTTTCCTCATTTCTTCCCCCTGGTTTCATTGTCCTCCCATCCTCAAGACGTTTTACTGTCTGCTGTCAGTTTCTTTCATCTGTCCCTCCCCATTCAAAAACTCAGGAAAGTCAACAAATGTCATTTTGTAGGACATTTCTGCTGTGCTGACTATAGGTTTTGTTTCAAATCTATCAGCTCCAAGCCTAAAAAATGAATTAGCAGCCCCCATCCCTGTCCTAACCATCTCTGTCCATCCGAGATACTCCTACTGCCTCTGGTAGAGCCATATCTGAGAGAATTAAGATCTTCCTTGTATTTATCCTTTCTGGATCCCCATAAGGCAAGGCTTCAGGTTAATCATAGCATGAATGTTTTATTATAGAGAAGCCAAACAATGAGCTGAATGTGTACCTTCAGGGTGCCCAGCTCTCCTGTGGGACACGCCGCCTCCTGACCCCCAGTTTTCAGTCAGTTTGGCATTTCCTGGACTTTTGTGTCCATTGCTCCTTGTCCTGGCACTGGGCATCACTGAGGAGCCTGGCTTGGTCTTAATTTCCCCCATCAGGTGTTTTGGGGCACGGCTGGCAGCCCCCGGAGCCTCCTCTGCTCCAGGCCCAGCAGCCCCAGCTCTCGCAGCCTCTCCTCACGGCAGAGGTGCTCCAGGCCCTTCGGCACCTTCATGGCTGGGCTCGCTGCGGTGTCCGTGTCTGTCTTGGACTGGAGAGCCCAGAATCGGAGCCAGCACCTGGATGTGTCCCACCAGTGGTGGAAGGATCTCCTCTCTTGACCTACGGGTTCCACTCTGCCTGATGCGGCCCAGAAGGCTGGTGGCCATCCTTGCCATGAGGACACGTTGCTGGTTCATGGTTGACTTGGTGTCCACCAGAAGCCCACCAGTCTGTCTATAAGGACATTACAGTAGACATTTTGAAAGAAAACATTAGAAAACATTACTAAGGTCATGACAAACAGCACCCACTGCTCTCCCCGTGCCAGGCATCTCCCCTTAGAGGGCTTTCAGGTTGGTGAAGCGTGATTTAGTGCTCTTACGACACAGGCATTGGGAATGAGAGGGGATTGCAGAAGGTCGAGGTCACATCGTGATAGCCGTGACAGACAGTTTTTCCAGCTGGGTGAATACAAACAGCATTTTGGAGCACATCAGCCGTGATATTCATGCTTTGGTAACATTGAGCAGCATGGGAGTTGTCCCTGGGCGAGCAGGGGGCTTCTTCGTGGAGCTCAGCAACCTTTCTTCGTTATTTCCCCCTCCTTGCGTCACTTTGGCTAAGAGAAATAAAAACAGCTCAATATGCTTGTGAAGCAATGGCCGGGAAGGGCTTCACATAAGGAGCACTTTTGCTAAGTAAAGCAACACTTCTCATCCCAGCTGATTGAGGCCAAACCTGGCACAGGTATGCGGTTACATTAAACAAGAGCCTCGCCAGCTCTCAGGGGTCAGGGTTGAGCTGCTTTGAACCCAGAAGGAGCTAATGGCAGGTTTGGGAGCAAGCTGATGGTCACTGATGACCCCCTGTAGCTGCAGCGAGTTTCTATATGTACTAGGAAGTAAACACTATTAATTTTTATTCTTCTTCATTTAAGAAAAAAATAAATAAAATGGCCTGGCAGAAAGTCAACATGCAAGGAATGGGCAGGCACACTGCATCGTTTGTTGGAATGGCCGACAGATTAAATTAAGGTTTAAAAAAAAAATTCGACGAGGGAGGGAGAGAGAACAAGCGTTTTCTATGGGCAGAGTTCATTCGCAAGTCACTCATTTCTCTTGCTCTTCAGGGAGTGATATTAGACAATTAGCTAATTGGTTTGGGGAGGTGACCTGTCAGTGACTCAAGGAGGAAATGTCTCCTGTGCAGTTTGACATAAAGAATATATTCTCGGCCCGTTGTGACAGCTGCAAGCACCCCCCATTGAAATGAAGCATGTAATGGCTATAATAACTGCGAGCTTGGAATCCATCGTAGCCAGGGAAAAGCAATGAAAAACCTGATAACACGCACTAAATTGGAGCCGGAGCTAGTATGTTATGTTGTCAGGTTTGAAATATTTCTGAATTATCCCATCATTAGCACTGCATAAGCATCCAAAGCCCTTCTGAGGTTGAAATCTGTCCCCAGTTACCTTTCTGAGCCCTGCAGTTCAGCTCTTCTGCCTTCAGCCCCAGGTACCTGCAAGTACTCGTGATGCAGCTGATGATCGTGCGTGAAGTTGGGAGGACTTAAAACCCAGGATTTTAGCCCAAACCTTTGGAAAGAGTTTGCCTGCTTTGCTCTCTAAGAGGATGTGAATTCTGCACATTTTTCTCTAAGTTCCCAGGACCTGGCCTGAGGTATTTGAAATGTCCTCATCACCTGCCCCCTTAATTTTGTGTGTTTTGGCAAAAGCTGGAGGGAAGCTATGAAAAGGGAAGAATTTAGCCAAGAATTTGTCCTTATACCCTCAAACCCGTGCCTGTGCATGCTCTTGAACACTGATACCACTGATGTAGCAAAACCCAAAATACCGAAGCGAGTGTGTTGCAAATAGACAGCAGTCATGCGATAATTAGACAAAGAAAAGCAGGAAGTCTCCTTCAGCTGAAGTGATGTAATTTTCCACAAACAGAACTTCATTCACGTGAATGTTTCAAAAAAAAAAAAAAAAAAACAAGTAGGGCAACAATATTTTCAGCTACTGACCATCGAAAGGAGGAGCGGGTCCCAGACTGGTGCTAGGAGGGAGCTGGGTTTTGGTATGGAGACTGTTGGTCAGGTGCCTGATAAATATTATTATTAAAGAGTTTTGAAAATGTTGGCTAGTTAAAGCATGTCTCCATCCTTTCTCACAGCCCTACTGCTCAATTTTATTTCCACGTGGCACGCTGTGTGTTCATGCAGGACTGGTGCAGTGTTCGTGCACAAGGAGTGGCGTTGCAGGTGTTTGGTGGGTCTGAGATTCCGCACAGACAGCGATGAGGGCTGGGGGTGCCCGTTTGTGGGACTGATGCAGTGGAAAGGAGATACGGAAGCCCAGCGTGGCTGGTGGTGTCGGGCAGCTGCGGGTCCCTGTGGTGCCAGCCCTGCTCCAGCAGGGCCACCCCGAGCAGGGGGCCCAGCCCCACGTCCAGGCGGCTGCTGGAGATCCCCAAGGAGGAGCCCCCAGCCCCTCTCTGGGCAGCCTGTGCCAGGGCTCCGGCACCCGCCCAGCCCAGCAGTGCTTCCTGAGGGGCAGAGGGCACCTCCTGGGCTCCAGGCTGGGCCCGGGGCCTCTGGGCCTGGCCCCGGGCACCCCTGAGCAGAGCCTGGCTCCGGGGTCACCTCCCTCGGCCTGCTGGCCCTGCTCTGCCCCAGGCAGCCCAGGAGACCATTAGCCTGCGATTCCGTAAAACTGGAGATACACTGAATAAGCACATCGTGTCTTGGAGGCTGCTGGCCGCCTGGCACAGAGGAAAACATCCTTCATGTCCTCACCCTCTGCATATCCCCACAGGAAAACACAACGCTGGGTCCCCTGTGTGGATGGGCAGGGCTGGGTGGGAGAGCCAGGAGCCCAAGACCTGCTTGCGTTGATGTGTTTGGGCAAACAGTGTTTATGCAATAAATGCGAAAGGGTGGTGTTTTTCATCCTGGTGGTGTGTCTGTGTCGGTGTCAGACAGTTTCACCGCTGCACAGACAGGAGACGGCTGCTATTTTAATCGCTGCTGCAAAAGAGTTTCTCATAAAGGTCGTAAAATTAAAATAAAACCCGACGGGCTGACCCGTCATTAGTGGTAAAACCAACTATGCACCACTACAAACACATCCCACAGCAGGCTAGCAGGGCATAGGAATGAGATACAAAAAAAAAAAAAAAAAAAAAAAAAAAAAAAAAAGGAAAAAGATATTTTCCTAGCCTATTTATTTTTATTTGCATTGCAGCTAACTTCTCAAATACCTACGTTACATCTTTTTGAATGACGTGTCAAAACCATTTATGATGCTGAAGCATTGGGAAGCTCATGTTTCCCCATCCTAACCCCAGCCCCAGGGGTTACAAACCCTGGTGCGGAATGAGTGGCAGAGCCACAGAGCCTGTATCTCATGTATAGGAAAATGGGGGCAAATAAATAATTACAGCTACGTATGGTCTAGAACAGAGGAACAAAAGACATTTTTATCAGCACCCAAAAGGAGTTACTGCTCATTCACCCCTTTATCACTTCGTGCAAGCGGTGTTGGAGGCTGCGGTTTGATGATCAAAAGGGTGAAGCTGTGGTTTCTCTAATAAGCCCATGAAACATTTGGGTAAATAAACTGTTTTTCAGGTAAAATTGAGCTCCTGAGCCGTGTTTGTTCAAGAGCTTGCGAGGTGCAGGCTTAGGGTGCAGAGCAGCCAGCCCAGCTCCTGAAGTTACTGAACCTCTACATTATAGCCACGCAGGGAAAGCTCGTTCCTGAGCGCCGAATTTCTTTGGGGTTTTTCTCTTTTCCAAATAGCGTTCTCCAGAGCACTTCAGGAAATCTTCAGTGTGTTGTAAAAGAAGAGGGATCAAAGCTCTTGCCAAAGAGCTCTTGCAAACTCTTTGTGCAGTCAAGGGACGTTTCTAGGACCGGCTTGAAAACCTCGGAGTTTCTTCTAAGTTTTATCTTTGACCCCAAAGCCTGTAAGAGAGGCTCATCATGAACCCCACAGAGCTGTGCATCAAGAGCTACACTTTCAGTTACATGAAGAGCTGAGATCTTCACTATTTGGACAGGCCTAGCTGGGCCTGATTTTTGATAAATCTTTTGGGGCCAAAAAAAATCCCCTTTTTCAAAACCAAAGGGTTTTGCAGAGAAGCTTTGCTTTCGGCAAAGATTTGGAAAGGCTTTTTCTGTCCAAGAGGGAAATGCAGGTGGGAAGGAGGAATAATAAAGTGGGCACTGGATGCCCATCTCCCTGGACTTTGGGGATCCCAAGAAGCTCAGCCAGATGTGGAGATCTATCTGTAGAGATTCCCCATACCTTTATTGATCACTGTGGCTACTAGGGGAGCTCCTGCCTAATTTTGGCATGTGTCAAATGTTACTTTTAACGTTCATCTTTGTCTGTTTTCCTCGGGCTGGCTCTTTTCAGCTCTGGGGCGCTAGCGTTGATTCAGGCCATTTGCTGGGAGATGTTTGCCGAAACCTCCGCAGAGGTGCAGCCGCGTCGGGAGGTTTCTATACATACCTCGCTCTGGGCTCATTGCAAACATCCTGCCGGGAAGAGGAAACATTTCCTCTGCCCCAGGATAACCTGCTTTCCTATAGAAAGAGAGTTTATGTTTCCGGATGGAGCATATGGACATGGAAGAGGCTGCACCCCGAGGGCCGATTCCACCGTTGGCCAAAGTCAACGCCGTGGTTTCCTTCGTTGGGTGGCACTTGGGGTAGGACCTGCTCGAGGATGTGCTCCAGGTGTTGGAGGAGCATCACTTGGGGCATTTTATTCCTTCCTTGCAGCAGATATTAACGCAACAGGGGTGTGCAAGGAGAGGGGCTGGAGGCAGAGTGAAAGCTGCTGAGTGACATGCCCTAAAAACAGAACAAAAAATACAGAGAGAATGGGAAGAGAGAAGCGAGATGGAGAGGAAGAATCCAGGAAATGAGGTGTTGTTTTGGTTGTCTGCTGCCTTCTTTTTTAACATAATGTCCAAGAAAAGATTTCCTGCTGCATGACAGGGACAACAGAGGAGGGAAGCTTTTCCTAAAAATAACCAGGGGCTGCCTTGGCCTCTAGGGCCAGCTCCTCTGTGGGGAGCGTCGGGTTTGATGGATCAGACAGCTCCCGAGGGCACGGCCGCTCCAGCCCTCTCCCTCCCGTTCGATGGCGATGCATTGATCCAGAGCAGAATCGACTCTTCCTCTCCCCTCCCTCCCCAAAGCTTTTTATCCGCCTCGTGTCAGTTATCTGGACGTCTGTCAGCAGAGGGGATGGGGAGGGAAGAGGCTGGGAGAAATCCTCGGCTGCTCACATGAGCCGGGCGAGGAAATAATGAAAGCAAGATGAGTTGTCTTGCAGAATCTGAAGGTGTTGCGTATTAAAAGTGTAATTCCACGGATCTCTGGTGCAAGTCCTAACCATACCTGACTGCTTAGCTTCCGAGATCAGATGAGATTGTGCAGTGCCAGCACGGCGTGGCCATAGGTGTTGCTGCCGTGAAGGTGAGCTAAGCAACAGTCCAACACCCCAGGGACTGTAACCGGTAGGTGAAATAGTGTGATAATGGGGTCTTTGGGGGTGTTAATGCAGAGTATTGGCAAGTGAGAGTATGTGACAGCGCCTGGCCTCAAAGGCTACCTGCTTATCTTCTCCTGTTACTATGAATTGATGAAAAGGGGGACAAGGTGAGATTTGGGTGCAGGAGGCAAGAGGTGAGCTCCTCTCGCTATCCTCATCCGAAAGGGCACTGTCTGTAACCACCTTTATGTCCCCGGAGAGCTGGCAGAAAAACAAAAGGTAAAATAACACCGGTCAAAGAGCTGAGGATGAGTCCCAGCCGCAGCTGGCATTTCTTTTAAAAAAAAAAAAAAAAAGGAAAGAAAGAAATAAAAATCATCATTAAGTTTCCAAAACACTCAACAAAGGAGAAAAACAAGGAGAGAAGAAACGAGCGTGTCAGTCCTTCTTTCTGAGATCTCATGGCACTGGCACCAAAAGGGTCACTGCATGTTAAATAAGCTGCTGACAGCTTTTTTGGGGGGGGCACAGCTCCATCCCTGCACACCCTGGGTTGGGTTTCCGAAACGCCACTTTACATTGCCATCTCCTGGTGCAGCCGGCTTCAGGGTTGCTCTGGGTCAATGCAGCAGCCAAAGAAGTTCCCAGAGGGAGCCGTGCTTTTATAGAGGAGGAGATTATCAATTTTTTAATGATATTAAAGTATGGAGAAATAGCTTTGGAAGCACTGCTATCTGATCTGCCTCCCTGCACTGTCTGTAGCTGCACTCAGCGGGTTGTTACAACCCATATGCCAAAGATGCTCTCTGCTGCCTAGGTTAGGTGGACGCTTTTCCCCAAAACAGGCAATTTCACTCTTTTGGGGATTCCTCCAGCCACTCTTCGGAGACAAGGTAGACCTGGAAGACCTTTGGCCATAGCCCAGGCTAGCAGATACCAGGTGGCCCTTAGGAGGTTGTGCTGAGCAGTGGGTGTTCAGCATCTCCAAGCCAAGATCTCCCAGGTATGAGCAGGTTTTCAGGTCTTCCTCCAGAAAACCGGGGAGCATTGCTGCTGTCGGGCCATGGCTTCCTTGTAGAAGCACGTATTGCCGAGACAAGTGACAGAGAAATGGTCACTGGAAGAGTTCTGGGGGGGGCTGCAGCTTTTGATGGCCATGGTGGTCCTTGCAACCTGCCTTTGAGGGAGCTGTAAAGCCAGGAGAGAGCTTGAAGCCAGTGGAGCTCATCTGGATTTTAGGCTGAGCATCTGAGATGAGAATCCAGCCCTTTATTTCTGTTGCAGCGATGACTTGGGCTGTGCCAGAGCAGGTTTGGATGTTGAAATCACGCCTTGTCCTGTATAAAACTTGCATCTTCTCCTTGGTGCTCCCTGCTGCTGGAGCATCATCCCACAAGGACATTGCTCTCCTGTTCCCTTCCCTTCTCTCATTCCAGGACCCAGAATTCCTTGAAAAGGGTTGCATTTTCCTAGCTTCACTTTAAACTTCTCTAGTGAAGGGTTGGGCGTGGTGCTTAGGGACATGGTTTAGTGGGTGACGTTGGTGGTAGGGGGATGGTTGGACCAGACGGTATTGGAGGGCTTTTCCAACCCTAATGACTCTATGCTTCTAAATGAGACCTGTTTTGAAAAATGTAAAAACAAAACAAACAAACAAAAACCATTTCCTCGAGTTTTTCCCAAACTGTATAAAGCATTCGGACATGTGAGATGCAAGGACACACATGGAGTAGGTTGCTGGACCCAAACTGAGCTACAGCCCCTTTAGGAGAGTCTTATTCTGAAAATATCCATCAGTTCTTGCTCGTGCATGGCATGATCAGCTTTTGATCCAACCTTGGCCCAAAAGGTTGCAGGGAAAAGACGCTTTATTCACCCTGTGAGGCTATAAGTGGGAAATAAAATAAATCCTAAACCAGGAGCGGTTCTCATTGCTCTTCTCGTATAACCATGGATGGTTCCCAGACACTTCACGTGGTGCCCTGTAGGGAAGTAATGCTT
This sequence comes from Anser cygnoides, assembly GCF_040182565.1. Taxonomy (NCBI): domain Eukaryota; kingdom Metazoa; phylum Chordata; class Aves; order Anseriformes; family Anatidae; genus Anser; species Anser cygnoides. Next base: position 208,420,505 of record NC_089873.1, read on the forward strand.
GTAGTCATCAGCATTTTCACATTCTCACCCAAATAAACCTCAGGGCTCCCTGGCGGGAGCATGGATTTTACAGTCCCTAATGGGATTTCTGTCCCATCCTAAAACCACTCTGCATTTCTTTGAACCTACAGCTAAGCAATCCCTTCCATACTTCCTATACATGAGAACCGCCCCTAAAGCGATGCCTGTGGGTCCCCCAGAGCCACTCGTGCCCGTGGGGACGAGCACCCCAAAACACACCAGGCTCTAAAGCCCCACGCCAGCTGAGCTTGTCCCCAGCCAGTCGATGCAGATGAGTGACGTTCGTCTTCCCCACCGCTGCTTTGAAACGCACCGGGAATCCGCGGGGGTGATTAAATAATGGCAGCGATTTCCTGGAGGTGCACGCCGCGCGACGTCTGCCGGTAAATCTAAAATATCAATAGCGCCGAGCGACCGCAGGTCTCGGAGCCGGTGATGCAGCGTGTGCAGGGAATTTGAATGCCGCAGAGGGGCGGAGGGAGGGAGGCAACGCCGAACGCTGCTGCGCCTTGCTGCCGGTCTCAGGGAGCTAACAGCCAGGTTTGAGCTGCTGGGGTTGCTGAAACTGCCTTTGCTAAGCAAAAATTGACGGTTGAACTCTGCCCTCACCACTGTATGAGAAAGAGCCGGGGAAAGAGGCTTTAGTCTCACCTGGGACATCCATATTCGTGCCCATTCCTGTGCTGTTTTCCCCCGTAATTGCCCATTTTTCTCATTTTGCGCTGTGCAGACAGCCCTGGCCTGGGATAATTCAGGATCCGCGTGCCCCCGAGGGAGCAAGAGGTCAAGACCTCATGAGTCACGCTGCAACCCACCCCTCCGGGGCAATTTAAAATATTCTGCCTCCCATTATTGGATCATAATAAATCCCTGTGATTTCCAGGTGGTTTTTGCCAGATACGGCTCTCCCTTGTCTTTGTGCAGTGGTATAGAGGCAGAAATGGATTTTTGGGAGTCCCAGGCTGGAAGAGCTTCACATTGTCAGGCGTGTAGGGTGGCACATTGACATACATCATCCCCTCGGGATCGGGTGCAGGAGTGTGCCACCTGTAATAAACATGAGAGCTGCTCCTCCATCCAGAAGGTGATTTAGGATGTGGCATTAGGAATCGCATCAACGGCAGGTATTGCCATAACGCCATCGACAGCTAGTGGAGATCCCTAATAATGAAACATTCCCCGTGGTGTTTTATCAGTAATCGCTAATAATGAAATGTTGCTCAGGTTTTTTGTTGCCTTTTTTATTCATTTCTGGCACCTGCTTCTCTTTGGATGAGTCCCTGGGTGAGAAGATGCTGGGCACCTTCCACCCTTCCTGCCCAGTCCTGCCTTAAAGTTAGTTCAGATCCATTCAATGACCGTGGCTTTGCTGAGAAGCTGAATTTAGGATTTCTCCAGAAAAAAAAAACACCACCTGCATGCACGTTTTCAGGCTCATTGCTTGGGAGGATGGAGAAACCATCTGCACCATCCCCTCCAGGCATCCCTTAGGAAGCCCAACCTCCTGCCCCACGAGCATCTTGAGGGTGGGCTAGCACGATAATTGAAACCCGTTTAGTTCTTACAGGCAGGATTTAATCGCCTTAAATTATGGTAAATGGATGGGGAGTTATCCTGTGATCTCGACGCCGCGCGGGTCACCTTTAATTTCCTTTTCCTTCCATCATTAACGCTGGCGGATGGGTGCTTGATTTATTCAGCGCCGAATAATAGCGCTTTCATGTGTATCGCTGTCGGAAAGATAAACAGGCTCCTTTGAAGACAAATTTCGTGGAGATGGATGTGATTTACATATATATATATATATTATATATATATATAAAGCAATTCAGCCCCCCCCGGTGGTACCCGACCTCTCCGGCCGTGCCGATGTCACGCGCTCGGAGCGACGATCCGCAACCTTGCCCCGCTGGGGGGATGATGAATGGTCGCAAAGTGCTCTGAGAACATCAGATTAGTAGGACAGAGCCTCATTATTCTATTAGCGATCGCTCGTTTCTTGGCCTTTTTCGCTCCGGGTGCACTTAGCACAGCATCTGAAAGCCAAGCAGTGTTTACAAGCAAAGCCCGGTGCGTTCGGCCGCTTTGGGGAGAGCTTTTTGGGGCTGTTCACGGGTTTATTTTTAATGATGCACCTGTGGTCCAGACTCCGCCACCATCCCCGCAAACCGCTGCCCAGCTCTTCATGCAAACACTGCAGATTAAAAATAAAGACCACTGGGCACTCAGCGTTATAACTATAGAAACCAAATATTTGGTTCAAGTATAAAAGGCAGGAGTGTTTATGATCACGAGGCCAAAGGCATTTCCAGCCAAAGTGGAATGTATTTTAGTTCTGCGGGCTATTTATAGAGAGGCAGCCACTCTAAATTTGAATCTTCCCTTCCGTAAGCAATTTTTGGGTGCTTACTGGGCTATGTCCATCTCATTCGGGGTTTAGCAACGTCACTACGGGGAGTCAGAGCAGTTTGAGTCACCCTCTAAGTGGATGTCATGTTTTAGGGGGTTCTCTGGAAGTTCTGCGAAGCTGGAGGAGGACTTTGCTTGAAAGATGAGTAAATATTTTCCTTGACTGTAAATTAAATATTTGGACTTGGAGCTACTGTTTTAACCCCTCCAATTTGAAAATAAATGTCACTTTGAATTGAAGAAATCCAAACATAGTTATGAAATGCTAAAACGAATTGTTTCAGGGGCTGAGTTTTTTTTTTTAAAGGATGTTTACTCCAGAAAATAAGTTCGCAGAATTGACACAGATGAACAAAATACTTGTTGCCACATCTGTCCTTCTAAGGTTTCAGCTGAAAACCATCACCTATCTGTTCATGAGACTCGAAGCCGGTGGTGACGGAAAAGAAAAACAGGATGTAGGTGGCAAAATGGACTTGTTGTGAGTGGCCCGAACAGGGCTGGGTGTTGATGGACACCACTTGCCCTTGCCCTGGTGAGCTTAAAATTGCAGCAATATCTAGAAACCTTCTCCGTATTGGTATCCATAGGGGTGAAACCCAACTTAAGGGCTGTGCACACTTCTCTGAGCCCCAAAAGGCCACGATGGGTGCTACAGAGACCTATAGTGAAGCTATAGGATGAGGAAGCTTGTGTAGATTGTACATGGAGAGACCTAAGCCCGGGTCAGCAACTGTCAAGGGTCATGCCTTCACCCCCGTCCTGCTCATCCTACTCCACAAACCCATTTGCTGATTTCCTTCTTGTCCCTACTGTTTACACCCTTCAAATATTTGCAGACCGTTGAGTTGCCGAGTCCCCGCTGAGCTGCCGTTAAGCCAAGCTAAACACATTATCTCAGAAAGTTGGTCTTTCTGATTCCATAATAATATTTTGCTTTGCTCTTCTCTGAATTTCATCTGGCTTCTTGACGTTTTCCTAGGATCGTGGCACCTGGCCCTGATGGGGAGACGGGGAGGTGTCGTCTTTGTGGGTAATTGGGTGCTGGGTAGAAAATCCAGGTGCCTGTGGTGGCCGAACCAGAACGGGTGCAGGGTTTTGTGGGGTCTGGATGCCTCTTTGATTTGTTTGAGTAAGCGGAGGTGGCCCCACACCTTGGCTGAACGCAGGGATCGGCTAACACAGGACTGCTCCATCAATGCCCCATCTGATGGCCCTTCGCTGGGCTCATCCATCCTGCCTTCTCCTTAGTGAAGAAGAAAACTGAGCTTTGCCAGGCTCAAACCCCTCTGGAGCCCTTCAGCGATGTAGGACTAGTCAGTGCTACTCTTCCAATTCATCTGTATGTGTACAGGGTGGTTTCCCCAGGAGAAAAAATCACTAATAGCCCTCTAGGCATAACGATAAAGCTTTGGAAGCCCAGCTTGGTCTTGCTGCCATCTCCCCAACCTTCATTAACCCATGCCCTCGCTGATATTATCTCCTGCCCAGTCTTGCTGGCCAACACGAAGAGACATCCTTGGCTTGGTGTAGGACTTCCTTTCTTCTGGTTCCCAAGACACTAAGAGCGGTAGTTCAGGAGCACCTGGGCTACACGTGGAGCCCACCCTCGCCATTCTCTGGGTGTTTTCTCAGGGTGGGGATCCCAGCAGGGCTCTCATTGCTCATCCTTGCTGGTGGGAGGGCGAGGAGGCCACGTGTAGACAGAGCAGATCCACAACAGGCTTCGCTCCTATTTACTCAGCTGCAGAAACCACTTGAGTGCTTGGTGCTTGCGAAGAGCACCCGCAGAGTCAACACAAGCCTTCTTTTTTTCCCCCTCACCTGCCATGGAGCCAGACGGGGAACGCATGATGGGTTTAGGAGTTCATAGCAAAAACAAAGCCCAGGATCCCCTGTGCATCAGGAGGTAACGTAATAAGGAGCGGCTTCCTCCCAGATTTGCAGAGTATGGTGTATATAAATTCACAAACACCCAGCCAAGGAATCTGGGATGCTTTAGCCCAGCACGAACTCCCCATCTTCCCCGAAACCAACAGCCTATGCAAGTTGGGGCAGGAAAGGCATGCATCCAGTGCGTCCTCCAGCACGGTCACAAAGTTCCCATCATTTAGTAAGGTTTGTTTCTAAAGGTGAACTGCCTCTGAAGGAGTTTGCAAATGAGGTCCTGGGAGGGAATACCACAAATCTTTTATCATGGTGCATGTAGGTGCCACCTCTGGTCTCGGTGTGCCTGTGCCTTGCTGTACTCCTTGGTCCCCTGATCGCTGCTGTGAGCGGGAGACATGGGCAAGTGGCATCAGAGAAGAGGAAATAGGAATGCAGAACTGCTGGGAATGAGTTGCAGGGTCACAAAGTGGAGGAGAAAACATCTTTCAGCTTTGCCATGCAGCTCCCAGAGCCACCTGGCCACCAAGCTCAGCCTGCCCCACCAAAGGATTTGGGACAAGGGCTCCCGCTGAGAGCTGGACCTGTTCCTCCTTGGCAGTCCGTGCAGGGCATCCTCAGCCTCAGAGCGAGCCACTTGGAGAAGCTCTCTGCTCCCTTTGGAAGGCATCTGCGGTAGTCCGTGCCCCCAGGTCACTTGAGGAACACCTCCAAAGGCCATGCTTGGCTCACCAGGTCGGGTTCTTCACGCAGGTTAGCCACGAAGTTCATTTCCTTCTGGCCTGCCCAGGCCAGACACTGTGTTCCCATTCCAGGATTGATCCCAGATGTGAGTTAGCATTACAAATGCATCTCAGAACTGTCATTTCCCCCAGCCGTTCTCCTCCCCGCTGCCAAGTCCTCCACCCCCATCCCCGTCCCTCTTCTAGAGGGATGATTAACACATGCTGCAATAAAACTCATCAGTTACTGATCTTTCCACCCCTCTTTGCTGCAGGTTCAGGTTCCCACGCACTGTTTTCTACCTCTCGGTTCACAGAACCATTGCAGGCAGAAAAATTACTCCCCACCCGTCATATAACTACACTTTCCACCCCCAAAGTATTTCTGCAGATAGCAGCTCTTTTTTTTTTATTATTATTTTTTTATTGGTAACATCCATCTGAGATCGGGTCCTGATTTGGCACTTGGAAAACTGCGGTACAGGGGGTTAAAAACCCCTTTTTCCAAGCCTTTGACAGATAAATGTCAGCTGCAGCATCAGATCTCACCAACTCCCACCTCCCAATCTCAGATATCTGCTGTAGTTTATTCTGTTCAGTTCTGTTCCGTGTATGTTATGTCATAAAACAGCCGTAATGTATGAGCTTTATGAAGCTAAAAACAGGCAGGAACTAATGCATTTCATGTCTACCTCCAAGGTCCCCCTCCAGGTCTTCTCCTATGGGGTGAAATTCAGCTTGCTGTTTGTTTAGGTGTCCCCATGAGCCTTTCTTTACATGCACCCTTCGTATCAAGGATAATCGGCAGCACATTTGCTTGAGGCAAAGCGCATCACATGAGACTGAGGCTCAGTCCAACCATCACAAAGCATTTGGGCTTTAAAACGCTCTCCTTCAAGAAGCTGGTGTTATTGTAGGGTAAAGAGCAGGGCATGGGATGGGGTTTCCAGTCCCCTGTGCTATGCAGGCACCTTGCGGCTTCATTTTGTCCCTGCTGCACTCGCCAAACACTTTGGTGGTGATGAAGCAAATCGAGCTTTTGTGTCCTCCCTAATAGCCTGAGAGTCCCGCCGAGTCTGAGCACTTTACAGGCTGCCTTTATGGGAGGAGAGCAGCTTCATCTTTATGACACTAATGGAAAAACAAGACCTAATGACAGCTAATCCCATTCATTTCACTTACAGGGGTACTTTTGGTGCCAACCGCTGTTTATGCTGTCAATTTGGTGTACCTGGCTATGCCTCGCAGTGCCAATCTCCTGCTCCTCCACACCCCGTATCTGTTAGTTTGAATTTGGGATTGCTGCAAAGCAAATCCAGTAATCCTCTCGCTGGAGAAACCCGGGAGCTGAGAAGAGGACGGTCCACCTGCAGGCCTGGATGCCTTCAGCCGGAGCTTTTCCGTGAGCTCTGTGACTCCTAGGCCAACACATGCAGATGGGCTTGTCCCCTGTTACGATCACATTTTCCATTTGCATTTCGAGACGAGCCAGCGTGGGGAAGGCTTAAGGTTTCTTCCCAAATCCATAGGTTCAAGGAGGGCTCAGTGCTGCGTAGGAGGGAGGACCGGGGAGTCTTGTTTCTCTGGCTGCGTCCGTGCGGCGCATGGGCTGAATGTTTCCTTTGTGGTTTTGTCTGTGAAGGCTTGTGTCTAGCCCTTTGCTCTCGTGCCAGGGAGTCCCGGCACTTCCATCCTGGAGCTGTCTCGCAGGGACAAAGGACATCAGTCTGCGCACAACTTCCCTGGCTCTTGCCTTAGCCCCTCTGACGGTTTTGTGTTTGAGTGGAGCATGGTTAAGTGGGTCAACAAAGAGGTCATTTTTCCAGCTCAGAGTGCCCTAATAAATTAACCAGTGAGGATTTTAATAATACATGAAAGGAGAGAGGTTTGCTGCTTTGGGAAAGGCTTTTCAGTTATCGACGGGGTCACCAGCTGGGGACGGTGGCCACAGGGATTCCAGCAGAGGGAGAGGTGGTGAGCCCCATCCTCCACCGACCACACGTCAGCGCCGTCGGGCTGAGCACCATTTAAGCCCACTGATGGAAGTGTTGGTAACAGTTTTCCACACACATTAGCAAGCAGACAGAGGAGCTGCTCTGGTGTTGCGGTGGCACGGAGTTAGCACCCGCCCTCGTACCCGCTCCTTTGAGGCCTGAAACATGGGCTTCAAGCTGGGCTCCTGAGAAGACGAGGCTGTGTGATCAGTCAGGGAGAACAGTAGGCTACCACAGTCATGTCTGGGCTACAGCCACTTTTATGAAGTATACTTTTTATGAAGTAATTTAAATTTAAGGCTAATCCGCAGAGGTCCCACTAAATGGTCGTGTTGATCCTGCAGCTCCTCAGCTGTTGTAAAGTGGTTCCCAGCACCTCACCTGATTCATTCCCCCCTTGGCTTCCTTCATTTTATAGAAGTCCTTAAACCAGGCAATCTGTTACCATGTCCTCGGGTTATTTTTCTGCCTCGTTCAGCCAGATTTGTGGCCATCCTTCGGGTCAGACTACGAATATTTGATGTCAAGAGCCTGTTCTCACTGTGTTGTTGGTTGGCTGGGAAACAGGAATGACTGGAAATCCTGCAGCTTCCCATATCTACTACTGCAGGAGCTTCTGTAGGCCTCACAGCTCTGATTTTGTATCAGGAATAGTGTAACCAACAGGACCAGGGAGGTGATCGTCCCCCTGTGCTCTGCTCTGGTGAGGCCGCACCTCGAGTGCTGGGTTCAGCTTTGGGCCCCTCACCACCAGAAGGACATCGAGGCCCTGGAGCGTGTCCAGAGAAGGGCTCCGAAGCTGGGGAAGGGCCTGGGACACAAGTCCTGTGAGGAGCGGCTGAGGGACCTGGGGGGGTTTGGGCTGGAGAAGAGGAGGCTCAGGGCAGGCCTTATTGCTCTCTGCAACTGCCTGAAAGGAAGGGGTGGGGAGCTGGGGGTCGGCCTCTGCTCACAGGTAACCAGTGACAGGACCAGAGGGAACGGCCTCAAGTTGTGCCAGGGGAGGTTCGGGTTGGAAATGAGGAGACATTTCTTCTCAGCAAGAGCGGTCAGGCATTGGGACGGGTTGCCCAGGGAGGTGGTGGAGTCCCCGTCCCTGGGGGTGTTCAAGGCAAGGTTGGACGTGGCGCTTAGGGACATGGTTTGGTGGGTGACATTGGTGGTAGGGGGGTGGTTGGACCAGGTGATCTTGGAGGGCTTTTCCAACCCTAATGATTCTGTGATTCTGTGACATAAGTATTGTTGTTAAGAGTAGTTTGGTTTTGGGTAGGCCATCTTCTCATTCATTTGACTGTCTCATCTCTGCTGGCTAAACCATGCTCGTGTTTATCAAGTCACTTCTTATGCACTTGAGTTCCCAAGGCCAAAGAGACTGTCATGTGCTCAGGAACACGCTTTGTCTGCTGGCAGAAAGCAAGAGGTAGAGCAGACAGTTGATTAATAAAGTGCCACATCCTGAGGAAGCCTGCACCAGTGTCTGAGCCTGCGTCTGAGCATCCTTATAGTAAAGAAACTTTTCCTAATTTTTTCCTTAAATTCCTGAAATGTTTCATCTACAAGATTCATCAAGTTCATCTCAAGTTTCATCTACACGTTTCATCTAGTAAGCGAACCCATCACTGAAGGGCCATGGAGAGATTTGAAGGTCTGGTACTTGAGGAAGAGGTGAGCAGAGCAGTACAAAAAATTCCTGCAGGGAAATTCATGGATTGAGTTTCCCTGCAGCAGTCTTATTTCCTCTCCACCGAAGTGTGGGAAAAGAACACAAAAGATTTGCAGATACGGGGCAAAAGGGACCAGGTTAATCCAGAATAAGGGAGTTCCTTCCAAACCAGAAGGCAGAAGAAATGTTCAGAAAAGATGCTCTGGGTAGCAAAAGGCCAAGAATAATCCTGGGCCAACCAGTAGAGCCCGCAGCCCTGTTAGTGGCAGGTCAGTTATAGGATAACGAGGGTAGCCCAGACAGCCCTGCACACATGGCAGGTGAATTAAAACCTGACAGATTCCAGAAAGATGCCGTTCTCTTTTGTGGCTTTTCTTTGTGCTGATTTTCAGGGATTAATGCTAGTTCTCAGCATTTTTATAAGTGAAACGGATCGGATGGCTCCTGCGGGGAGATGCTGCCAGTGGCACAAAGGGTAATGGAGCAGTAAATGTTGAAGACAAATTCATCAGATGGAGCAGTCTGGATCACTTGGCAAGCAGAGCCGATTTAAACAAAATACGTTAGAATACAGCCCTGTGCAAAGTTGTACATCAAAGGAGAAGAAATTAAGATTGTTCCTATGGAAAGGTGCAATGAATCACCCAATGCAGGGATTTTCTGGGTTTAGTAGAAAGAAACTGCATGAGCAGCTCCTGACATGAGTGAGGCTGCAGCAGAAACAGCTACTGCGACCTTTGACGTCTAAATGAAGGGGTAAAAGGTGCATTTATTTCTCCTTATGTACAGCAACAGCAAGATGTATTAGACTAGCTGCCTACTAATGTTGATGCCAAAGAGTAAGAAAGGGAACGTGAAAGTATTGCAGAAATGGTGTTTAGCATAGAAAATGCCTAGGCTGGCAGCTGGTTAGTTTTCAGAAGAGCTGAGGGGTTGGAATACACAGGTAAATGTGATATTTTCTCCCAGCGAAGGTGCTAAGGATCCTTCAGTCTGGTGGAGAAAAGCATCACAAGAGCCCGCTGTGAGATGCCAAAGCCGCAAAGTGATAAATTGGAAGCAACCCTGCTTCTTTCCTTTCCTTTTTTTTTTTTTTTCAGAGATGATGACTTAATATAAAGACAAACAAGTGATTACCAGGTTTCATGTGAACATAAAGAGCATCTGATATAGAAGAGATCAGTTTATGGGCATAGCGTCATTGAATAATTCAGGTTGGAAGGGACCTCAGGAGACCTGAGCAGGGTGAGCTGGCTCCCTGGAGAAGTTCAACAGGCTTGAAACAAGAAGTCCACCTAGTTTGGCTGTGCAACAAGTGAAATTTGTCCCCTCGTGTTGTGCAGGTCTAGGGTTGTCCCCATGTACACCCCGATGTGCCTGTGCTGTCTGCGAGTGTCTCCTGGAAAGTGGAAAATCCTTCAGCAGGTTTCAGTGGGGCCTGACAGCAGGATGAGATAATTAGGTATCTACCAGTTTCATCTAAAGGAGAAGAAAAATCCGCTTTTAACCCAGGAAAGGCTTTCTCGAGAGCCTGCACATTATGAAGCACCAGGGAATCCACTCGTTAGGTAGCCCTTTCATACTGCAGGAATAAACCCCACCGCCCCAAACCAGCTTAGCCACGAGAAACCAGCTCATGGGTGAGTGCCATGGAGCTGTCTTTCTCAGGCTTTTGACTCTGTTTCTCCTTTTCCCCCTACATTTGATGTGTTTGTCCCCACAGTCTCCTGTTTCTATCGTGCCAAAATACCAACCACACCTGCGTTTCCCAGAGCAAATCTAGGGCAGCATGTGAATCATAGAATCACAGAATCATGAAGGTTGGAAAAGCCCTCCAAGATCATCTGGTCCAACCATCCCCCTACCACCAATGTCACCCACCAAACCATGTCCCCAAGTACCACGTCCAACCTTGCCTTGAACACCCCCAGGGACGGTGACTCCACCACCTCTCTGGGCAACCCGTCCCAATGCCTGACCGCTCTTTCTGAGAAGAAATGCCTCCAAAGTTGCAATGGTTGGGCTCTTCCAGGAGGGCCAAAGTTGACAACACTGCCTTCCTTGCTCTTTCCAAGCCTGCCATATATGAATATCCTTAGAGGGTCAAACCCAAGTCCATCTAGTTTTGGGTGTTGTGCAGTGGTCAGTAAGCAGGTGTCTAGAGAAGACTACATCTTCCTCCTCCTCCTCCTCTTCCTCCTCCTCCTCATATTTTCACCTTTGTCAACCATTTCCAGCACAGGGATCTTCTTTACCACACGTGATGGCACCTAGTAACTGTCAGGTGACTTCCTTTCCATGCTCTTCTTCAGTCTCCACTTGAGGCCAGCTAAACTTGAAGCCTCCAGAAAATCCTGCAGCAAGGAGTCCCACGGATCGTTTCTGCATTGCTCAAATTAAAGTCTCCTTCTGCGTGCCCCGAGCTTGGCTCCCGTTATCTTTGGTGATGTCCTGTCATCCTTGTGTTAGGCAGGAGCGGGCAGGTCATCTCCACCACCTTCTCCCTGCCGTTGTTGGTTTCCTCAGCCAATTCCTCTGGTTTTCTGTAGTTTACAGACAAAATAGGGCTGCTTCTCTTGCCCCTTTACCTGAAATATCCTCAAATGCTTCTTGTGTTTGCATTACTTTTCATCTGGGACAGCTGCAGGAGGAGCACTGAGCCATCTCCTCTGTGTGTGGTTGCTTCAGGCATGCTCAGGAGGTGTTTGCTCACTCCTTGGACATTGAGTGTTCGTCTTCCCTTCTCTCATCCTCCCCAGAAAAGTTCCCCACACTCTGGTAAAGCCCACTGAAATGTAAGGTCTGGGCCACATCCCAAGAATTCGCTGTTGTCACCATTTCCTTTGTGAGAGGCCTGGGTTTGGTTCAGGCTGCGGTGACTTTGGTCCAATTAGAATAATCTTAACCGGTTCATAGAAGATGTCAGTTTAATCAAAGACAATATATACGGGTCATGATGTCTGCCATTTTGTCACGGTCAAAGGAGAGCCCCTTGCCCCTGCAGGAGCAGATCAGTACCTTGAAGACGTTGAACCTTCTCTTTCCTCCTGTATTTAGGGAGCAGAAGGTGTCTTCTGGGTCTGGAGGATATCCTGGTGGTCCAGCCCCCTAGTAGCCCTAAATATGCATCCCCACTAGATTCAGAGAACATTTGGGCAGGGATAAATGGCTTTGTTTCCTCTGAAAGGGAGTCAGTTCGCACACACTAAAGCCTCTTAGACTTGAACCAGCACCCAGAAGCAAGCACATTTTTTTGTGTGTCAAAAAAATGGTTATTGCTGTGAGCAAGAGGCTCGGGCAGGCACGTGCACCTTGACCACAGCTAGAAATAAACTAGACATGAAAAGGGGTAAATCTCCACAAGGAAAAGACCACAGAGAAAAAGTTACTGGAGTCTAAGATCAAGGGAGTGTTTTATTGGCCTGAGAGCCAGAAGATAAAGTCCTTTCCTCACTTCTGCTAAAGATTTGGGTAGCCCTGGCTGGGTTAGCGCTCTCCTTTCATTCCTGGTCTGCCTTTTCTCTTCCAGTATGGCATCTCTGAGCTAATGCTATTTCTCACTGTGTGGTGCCTGGTACAAAGCAGCCCAGATTTTGGATAGTTTCTCATGCTGGGGCTACCATGGTAATGTTTCCTTGACAAAAGAGCTATGACAAGGAAAGGTGAAGGTCCAAATTCTTTTTCAAAGGCATGAGGATGCCCAGTTCCCACGGTATTCCCAGGGGTTGGGGGATATTTTCCAGAGGGCTTGTGGGAATGTATTGGGAAGGGTAAATTTCACCAGAGCAATACTAAGCTCTGCAAAATGTCATGTAACTGGACCTCAGGCTGGATCCTGCATGTCTGGGGGGAACTTTTGGCAGCTGGGGACACCACGCTACCCACCTCACTCCCAACTGGCCTCCTGGTGATATGACCATTTTTCTCAAAAAAGGAGTTGGGCACCATGATGCTGTTCTGATAATGTTTAAAAATTGCAGTTTTGTCCCAGCATCTCACTTTTGAAGAGGTTTGTCCAACTGGCAATGGTTACAGACTAGGACAGCATATAGGAGTGATTCAAAATTAACAAGCTTTGGAGTTCTTCTAAAATTGGAAATCATCCTTGGAAAGGTAAACCCACCCCAAATACCCCATTTTAAGCTAGAGAAACCAGGAGCCAGTTTAGACGATGGGAGAAACTTCCTGACACTTTGCTATCACCTTCAGCCCCACGATACCTCCTGCTGATCATCTCAAAGCTAACAGCAGGTACTGATTTTTGCTTCTCATAAGGCTTGCCAAACGCTGAAGAGGTTCAGTATCATCACGCTGTAAGACCCTTTTCCTGGATTCTTTAAGTGAACGAATTAGTGTGCCAAGGGCAGAGGGAAGGACACGGCTCTTGTTCCTCTCTTCCATCTCTATTTCCATCCTCCTTCACCTAAGAGGTGGAGGGCAGAGCAGTTTAATTATAGTATCGACTCCAAAAGCTGACACAGGTGCCTACCTCCCAGATGATCAAAACTAAGCCTCAAGTTGTCTTTTTCAACTTCTTTTCTCGGTTCAAAAGTATTGCTTTAGAGCTGCTTGGCTTTGTAACACGAGCCGTGCTTGGGATTTGAGTGCTAATGGGTAAAAGCATCCTTGCAGCATGTTTTGTGTGGGCAGAGACTAGCATATGTTCACCAGAGACATCGGCATGCCAAGTCTGGGGTAGGCTCTGTGGGGCCAGTGCAATGTGATTTTTTGGGGCAGAACCCTATTTTTGTGGGAGCAATTTGGGGCAGCCCAAAGCTAGGGGCAAGGGAAGGAAGCATTGACAGTGCTGTGGGATTTATTTTGCTCTTGCGGAGGCCTCCTGCTCTCTCTCACACCCTCCAATGCTTGCTTCAGGGAAAAAGAGACAGTGACAGCCCAGACTGCCCAGAAAGCTAGAAAAACTCGGTCTCGGTTATCAAAGTCATTTGTTTGTGCTGAGTTCCCATGTCCAGCCATGCTTGTGTAATGGGCCCCCGTCTCTGCCAACTGGTTCTCATATCCCGCCGGGAAAGCGCTTATCAGAGCCTGATACCAAAGTCTCAGGAGGGGAAAAATCTCCAAGCAGTTTGCTTTTTCTTCCAGAAACCCCAAGTTCAAAAAGCAAAGTAAACTCCTCTCTGGCTGCTTGTGTGCTTGTGCCGTGCGTGTTGACTTCTGTCGGTCTGCCCACGGGCGGCTCTTACTATGGACCATTGACCTGGGGAGGGAGAAGGGAGATGAAATGGATGTCTTAAAGGAAGGCAAGCTGTGGTGGGGAGTCCAGAGGCTGCTGTTGGCTCTGGAGCAGCACTGTGTGCTTCCTGAAGAGAAACGGCCCTGGGGGTCCTGGTGGGCACCGGGTGGAGCGGAAGGCAGCCACGTGCCCTTGGCGCTCAAAGGCCTCGTGGTCTTCTGGGCTGCCTGGGGCAGAGCAGGGCCAGCAGGCCGAGGGAGGTGATCCTTCCCCTCTGCTCAGCGCTGCTGAGGCCGCCCCTGCAGTGCTGGGCCCAGCGCTGGGCCCCCCAGCCCCAGCCAGAGCTGGGCACCCTGGGGAGAGCCCAGCGCAGGGCCCCCGAGGTGCCGAAGGGCCTGGAGCACCTCTGCCGTGAGGAGAGGCTGCGAGAGCTGGGGCTGCTGGGCCTGGAGCAGAGGAGGCTCCGGGGGCTGCCAGCCATGGCCACCAGCACCGCCGGGAGGTGCCGAGAGGCCGGAGCCAGGCTCTGCTCAGGGGTGCCCGGGGCCAGGCCCAGAGGCCCCGGGCCCAGCCTGGAGCCCCGGAGGTGCCCTCTGCCCCTCAGGAAGCACTGCTGGGCTGGGCGGGTGCCGGAGCCCTGGCACAGGCTGCCCAGAGAGGGGCTGGGGGCTCCTCCTTGGGGATCTCCAGCAGCCGCCTGGACGTGGGGCTGGGCCCCCTGCTCGGGGTGGCCCTGCTGGAGCAGGGCTGGCACCACAGGGACCCGCAGCTGCCCGACACCACCAGCCACACGGGGTCCTGTGAAGACGTAATCCTTGTCTTCATCATAGAAATGTAACTATAGTGTCATAGTAGCTGTGTGACAACTATAGTGTCATAATACGACAAATATAATACCACATAATAACCACCTGCAGCATCCTGTTTGGTTTTCTCAGCCCCGTGTCCCTGCCAGCCGTGACGGAAGAGGCAGCGAGGTGCAAGCCAGCACCTGCCCTGCTCCAGCACTGGTGGTGGTGAGGGCTGAGCTCAATGCAGCTCAGTTCACCACTTGCGTTGCTGGTGCCCAGGATTCCATGCCACCACCCTGCCTCTCACCCCAGCATCCAGTCAGGATGCCACAAGGGAGACGCAGGGGCTGGGAAGCACCCCTGGGACCCACACTGACAAAAACAAAGCACCTTGAGGCCAAACATGAAAAATCCCTTTAGCTGCCCTAGCTTCTGGACCAGACCCAGACTAAACAGTTGGATGGAGACTCAGTGCATGGCCCTTTGGGGCCCTGGTGATATCACCCAGAGCCTTGCTTTTGTAGGACGCGTTCCCTTTCGCTCTTCTGTTTTGCTGCTCTGATCCCCCTAAGAAGGGTGTGCTGCGGTGCGGGGAAGAAATTTCGGCTAGGAATAACAGAGAGAAATACAGAGCAGGGCTGAATAGCAGGAAATACTTCCAGATAACGAAATCTGTGACAGGGCAGCAGGGATACAGTGGAGGCCCCGCACACGAACTATCTGCAGCCAGCCCCAGGGCGGGAGCTGGGCTCCAGTTCTCTCCTCTAAACCTCTCACTTTCCTGGCACCTTATGAAAAAGGAATCACCCAGAAAAGTCTTCTTTACTCAAGGAGAGTTTGAAAATGACCGTGCTGCCCTTTCTCACATGAAATGGACATGTAGCAGGGTGCTGTGCCAGCCCCACATTGGGTTTTAGGGTGTGAGCAGGCTCATCGGGTCTCTGTACAGCAAGTTCAGGATGTATCAGTTCCTCACTGGGAGCTGGATCTAGTTATGGAAAAGTCATTTAGATTCAGAGATAATTTAGGTTGGAAGGGAGCTCAGAGCTCTCTGGCCCAACCTCTCGCTCAAAGCAGGGCCAGCTTTGAAGTTAAGGCCAACTCTGAAGGTAAATCATGTTCTCCAGGCCTTGTCCTGGCAGGTTTTGAATGTCTCCAAGGCTGGACATCCCTCGCATCTTTTTTGTCCTACCACTCATTGTGAAATATTTTCCTTCCATCTAATGGGAACTTTCCATCACCTCTTGCGCTGTCCCCGTGCATCTTCCAGCAGAGTTTGCCTCCATCTTCTCTACACTCTGTGGGTAGGAGCACTTCCAGCCCACAATGGGGTTTCCTCAGTGCCCCTCTTTCTCAGACAGTCCCAGCTTGTCTGACGGTGTAAGTACAACCTCACTATTTGGTATTTTGTTTTTCCACCCCATCCCGAACCAGGCACTCCAGCATCCCAGCAGAAAAGCGGTCGGTTCCCTCACGTCACCCAGGGACATCTTTATTTTCCTAAGATCGACAGCACAGCATTGAACTCTTGAAATCTTTCCAACCAGAGAACTCCCCTAAAGTAAATACCGAGGGAAGTGCTTTCCACATTGTGTCACTGCTTTGTTGCCCTTCGCAGAGCCGAGCACGGCTGTGGGGAGCGAACGTGGATACAATGGCTCTGCAGCTCCCATCTCAGTGGGTAGAAGTCGTCTCAAGCCATTTCTTCCCCCGTAACAAAAATTTCTGATGGCAGGAGCTGGGTTTGAAGCTTTTGTATTTTTTAATGATCTTCCGAATAGGTTTTAGTCCTAAAAACCTCCTTAAAATGCAATCCCAGCCAGCTGTAAGAGTCACTCGGTGCAGGAAGCCCTGTGCTGGCCATGCCACCCCAGGGTGGGTTTTGCACGTAGCGATTCGGTGCGTGCTCCAAAGACTAATTACGCCTCCGACGATGGGAGAAACCCCCAGGAGAGAAGGCTTGACAGTCACAGACACACACAAGGACGAGTTTTTTTTTTTATTTCTATTAATTCTCTGGCTCCCCGGTGAGCCGAGGAGGAGTCGCCGTGCACCCCGGCAAGGCTCCCTGTGCCCTGCAGGCTCTCGCTGCTGCAGCTCGGCGTTATTAACGCTGTCAATCAAAGCCTCCCCCAAAGTGATGCCGCTAACGAACTCGCCGTGAACTCGGCCGCCGCAGACGTGTGATTAGGCGGGATCAGCACGGCGGGGCAGCCCGTCTCGCAGGCGTGCGGCTGGTAGCGGGCTCTGGGACGCGGCGGTGCTCAGCCGAATCTCCTCCATCCTTTTTTTGGTGGTCCCAGGGCTGGGACCTGCTCGCGGAGTTGCATTGGTGCACGGAAAGGTGCCGTGAGTAGGCACCGGGTGAGGAGAAGGTGCTTGAAGATTTTGGGGGGGTGGATTTGGAGGGGGGCTCAGGCTCATTTGCTCTCAGGCCTGAGGACATCAGGGTCAGACGGCCGCGGTGGGGCTCCGAGCTACCTGGCAGGGGCAATTCACAAGCAGCACAATTACTGAGTGAGTTTTCCTCACTCCTTGCTCCTTCTTGCAAGCCTGTCATTTTCCAAGATGCATTTATCTCCTTCGAGTTAGCACTAACGCAGGGAGGGGAGAGGCTTTCTTGCATGAATAATAAAACCAGCATCCTCCTGTCCGTCAGATGAGATAACAAGCCTGCAGGGACACGGACGAAGGCGACATTACCATACAGGTCACCAGCAGGTTATTATTCTACAATTCTCCTCTTCTGAGCTTCGCTCCGTGCTGCAGGTAGCACGGCTGCAGTAGGCGACAGTGTCCCCTGTGCAGGGTGGATGGGACAGGGTGGCCGGGAAAGGCTCAGCCCCAATTGCAACCAGTGCTGTTGTTGCAGGTGACAAAGCCGAGAGCACCACCAAGCACACCAAGCCACCCAAAATGACTCAAAAGCCATCTGAGAGTGGCACTGTGCGTGTCCCCATGAAACCCCCATCCCTATCCCCCTGTCCCAGGGATGATCCTGCCAGGATGCTAAAATTGGAGGCAGACAAGGGGGGACAGCTTGGGCTTCCCATGCACACAGTAGCATCCCCACCAGCAGCTGGGGGCCGTGGGGCAATAGCTGGAGCTGTTCCGTGCCCGTGGTTCTTCTGGTCTGTGGCAAATCTGGGGCACCAGGACCTGCTTGCCCCTCTGCTGGGTTTGCTGCTCGAATCGCTCAGTCCCTGCTTTTATCTCGGTGTGAAAATTTTGCCCAACATCACAGCTCGGTCGCTTATCCCACATGCCAGCTCGGATTAGGTGCTGTGATTTGTGTCAGATCAGATTTTGGCAGGCTTATTGCACACCGGCGGTGTGCTGCGCTGCCGGGGACAAAGGTGGTGGTGGGGGGAGAAAGAGCAGGGCACAGATATTTCTAGGGAAAGATTTCCTTTTTCCTTTCCTTTCCTTTCCTTTCCTTTCCTTTCCTTTCCTTTCCTTTCCTTTCCTTTCCTTTCCTTTCCTTTCCTTTCCTTTCCTTTCCTTTCCTTTCCTTTCCTTTCCTTTCCTTTCCTTTCCTTTCCTTTCCTTTCCTTTCCTTTCCTTTCCTTTCCTTTCCTTTCCTTTCCTTTCCTTTCCTTTCCTTTCCTTTCCTTTCCTTTCCTTTCCTTTCCTTTCCTTTCCTTTCCTTTCCTTTCCTTTCCTTTCCTTTCCTTTCCTTTCCTTTCCTTTCCTTTCCTTTCCTTTCCTTTCCTTTCCTTTCCTTTCCTTTCCTTTCCTTTCCTTTCCTTTCCTTTCCTTTCCTTTCCTTTCCTTTCCTTTCCTTTCCTTTCCTTTCCTTTCCTTAGCCTTTATACCATTTTCTCTTCCATTTTCTCTTCCAAATATTGTCTGTGCGGGGCTTTCCACTGCTACCAGACAGACCACAGAGAACTAGAGAAGTCGTGGGTCTTGTAACAGAGACAAAAAGGGGAACTGTGGTGGCATCACTGGCCTTGCTTGCAGCATTTCCTCCTATTTTTTCCCTAAAAGCTGTAAATTCTGGATCCTAGTTGCTGTGTTTTGTGTCTTTTCTACTGCAACTTCTCAGCTGCAAAGAAATGGCTTGGTGTTATTAGGAAGAAGCTAACGGGGCATTTTAGAGCTAGAAAAAAATGTTCATGAGTTTGTTTCCCAAAGATTTGGCTAATCCATTTTGAGGAGATGGACTAGCAAATTATTGCTGCTGCCTGGGGAAACCCTTTTTCCCCTGAACCGGCCAGACACAGCTCCCTCGTGTGTGTATTTCTTCATCTAGGAGCAGCTGTCTGAAAAGAAGTGGGTGAGCATCTCCCAGACGAAACCAAAACCTGCCAGCCCCCCGCAAGTCCTCTTGCTAAGCAATTTGCTGCTCCACTGCACTTGGAAGCCTGCACTGAAGCTTTTTTCCCAGCACCGGCAGCCAGATTAGGAATCGGTGCAAAACTAATTAGGTTACACATCTCAAAGACACAAACGAAAGCTATTTTTAAGCCTTTGGGAAGCACGATGCAAATAATCACAAGGGGTTCTTTCCTTTATTTAAACCACTGACTTCTCCAGAGCTGTAGGATCCTGATGGAGTGGGGTGTCCAAGATCTAGCTCGTGCCCCATCACCTACAGCTGAAGCCTCGTGGGGCTGTTGTCACCTCGTGGGGAGCATCGTGGAGGTCCCAGCACCTCCCCGAGGCTCCTTGCTGCCTCTCTCGGGTTGTCAAAGATGTTTGTGGCTGTCGGTTCTTCCTTCTTAGGGATGTCATGTGCTTCTCATGCCCTAACCTCTCATCATCGTATGAACCCAAAAACTGGTGATTTACGAAAACAATAAAATGACAAACATCCATCGCTGGGGCAGGATGGTGGGGGTGACATCTGCTCCCGTGGTGTCCTTTGGTGCAAAACAAGGTCTGCGTCGGGTAATTCGGGGTCACGGGCAATACCCTGCATCGCCCTGCTCATCCACAGGGGCCGTATCCAGCCTGTGTTGGTCAGGCACCTGTTTCCCATGACCCCGTTGAGCTAAATGTTTTTGGTGAGCTTTTGTTGGTGCCCAGCAGTTTTTACAGAATCACAGAATCGTCTAGGTTGGAAGAGACCTCCAAGATCACCGATTCCAACCTCTGACCTCACACTACCAAGTCCTCCACTAAACCATATCACTAAGCTCTACATCTAAACGTCTTTTAAAGACCTCCAGGGGTGGTGACTCAACCACCTCCCTGGGCAGCCCATTCCAATGCCTAACAACCCTTTCGGTAAAGAAGCTCTTCCTAATATCCAACCTAAACCTCCCCTGGCGCAACTTTAGCCCATTCCCCCTTGTCCTATCACCGGGCATGTGGGAGAATAGACCAAGTTAATAGCAAAGCTGTCATTTTATTCAATCAGAACTTGCATGGACCAGTGCTGCCTCTCTCCGTCACCTTCCAAGGAAGCCCTCAATCTCAAAGAGAATTTTTTAGGGACTATGCTTAGTTGGATCATCACGTCCTTACACCATGGGAGCTCAGCCTTCCGCAAGGCAGCGTAGCTCTGCAATGGGGAGCAGTGGGATGGATGGGCTCAGCAGCTCAAGGGGGGGTTCATCCCGCAGGTACTGGGATGCTCATGCAGATCCCACCCCAAAAAACCCTCCTGTGGAGTTACACCTGCATGATCCTCCATATAACACGGAATTTGTAGCATTTAGGACTTTATCTTTGTGTCTCCCAACTGTTTTTGAAAAGTCTGGGGCAGTGCAAGGGATCAAGTGCAACATGACCATGTGTTCAACTTGCCCGGTCACATATTTAGTCCAAAATGCTCTGACGGGCCTCGAATGTCCATGTTCAACCTCCAGCACCAGGGCTGATGACTGGCATTTCTTTTCCAAGGGCTGCCCTACCTAGAAATCGATAATAGCCTTTTCTTCACTAAGGAGCTTCCTATGTACTCGGGAGCCGAAGATGCTGAAAAACAAATGAAGCCTGCATTCTCCCCTGGCATTATTCCTGATATTTAAAAAGCTGAACCGGTTTCCCATTGGTTTTATTAGCCTTTCTATCCTGGTATTTAAACAGAGATGGGATCAGCGTGCTCGGTATCTGCAGATGCTCCCCTCTTAGGGTTTTTCTGATGGACGGGGTACCCAGGGCGCTGCGTCCAAAGCTCCTGGGCTCCTCTAAGCTGCTGAAAGGCATTTTGGCAGTTTGTCATTGAGGAACGAAGGCTATTCGGGTCCTGAGAGTGTGGCTGAGCTGTGGGGTGGGAGCAGGGTTGCTCTAAGCCTCAGGACTAGCACTTCTCGGGGTCATTGAGCCGTTAGGATTTTCATACCTAACCAAACAACCAGCGGGATTTGGGTCTCAAAGTCCTGGGTCTGTGCGCTGCTGGTATGGAAGCCCAGTCCCAGAGCATCCTGGGGTGGAAAGGGGACGTCCACCTGTGTCACCCCACGCATGGCAGTGGTTTTGTGGCCCTCGTGGCTTGAGCAGTGGGGTTGATGCTCCCTCTCTGCTTGGTTTCAGGCATGGAAGAAACGCTGGTTTGTCCTGCGCAGCGGTCGCATGAGCGGCGACCCCGACGTCCTGGAGTACTACAAAAATGACCACTCCAAGAAACCTTTACGCGTTATCAACCTCAATTTCTGCGAGCAAGTGGACGCGGGGCTGACCTTCAACAAGAAGGAGCTGCAGGACAGCTACATCTTTGACATCAAGACCAGCGACAGGACCTTCTATCTGGTGGCCGAGACTGAAGACGACATGAACAAGTGGGTTCGCAGCATCTGCCAGATCTGTGGCTTCAACCAGTCCGAGGAGAACACAGGTACCGTGTCCACAGCCAAAATATGTCCTGTCCCGTCCTCCCTACAGGACCTCTTTCAGTCGGACTCGTGGGAGAAGGGTGCAGCCCCGTGCAAGGCTGGGGTCTGGCTCATCTCTGGATGTGATGAGCACACAGGGAACCTCCACGAGGGTTTCCTACCTTTGGCATCCAAAGCAGAGCAGGCTTTGCCCCTCCATGCCACCCATTTTATTTTTTTCCCCGTGACTGTAGACTTCTGAGCCTCTTATGAGAAGTTGGTGGGGTTTGGGGTGTCTTTTAGCTGCAGCCTCTGTCCTCATCCATCACCAAAGTCCCCTTGAGAGTCATGGGATTCAGCGGTGAAAATCCCCCTTGTTCAGAAGTTTCAGCCCCTTGGTGGGGCGGGGTGTGGTGAGAAGCTTTAATGGGACCGTGTCCCTCCTCCTGGTGCGGTTGTCCCCAGCACCAACACTGTGTTGTATGAAGGACACCCGCATCCTCCTCACCTGATTCCCCTTCTCCTGGGACACACTGGGGAAGCCTTGGGCGGGAGGAGGTAAATGTTGGGTGGTTTTGTGCAGCAGCAGGAGCTGTTCCACCACCCAAACCCAGCTTTGCTTTGGCAAGCTGCTGCCTCAAGTGCCGCTGAGCCACCTCCACGTCCCCAGCATGGCCTGGGGACCTGCACGCCCACCCCACCAGGGCTGTTCCTCAAAACGGTGCCACCAGCTGCCATCTCCTGCTCCTCAAGGGCTGCCCAGCTTGCTCAGAGGCACCGTGAGGGCTCACATCCATCCTGAACAGCACGGGATGGGGCTGAGCACCTGGGGTGCAGCCCCGCAGTCCCGCTATGCCTGGTATCAGCTGTGGGCATCTTTGCTTTATCTCATCCATGGCTTTATCTCGTCTGTGGCCTTATCTCGTCCACGGCTTTATCTTGTCCGTGGCTTTATCTCGTCCGTGGCTTTATCTTGTCCATGGCTTTATCTCGTCCGTGGCTTTATCTCATCTGGGCTTTCCCCAAGCCTCAAGCCACGGGTTGGAGGAGCTCAGCCGGGGCTGCAAAACCAGCCCAGTGTCTGCTGCCAAAGGAGGTGGCTGCCAGGAGGTGCCAGTGCCATGCCGAGAGCCCTTTCCTCCCAAACACCGCGTGCGTCCTCGCAGCACGCAGGATAAACCCTCTCCGGGCGTTACTTTTCTCCCGTCTCACCCCGAAAAAAAGATCTTCAGACATCGGCCTTGCAAAAAGGGGACCCCAGCCTCGTGCTCCGCCTGCATAACGCTCCCCGTAACGACGTCCCGCCTGCGTCTGCTTCGGTCCAGCACGGAGCAGCTGCGATCTGCTGAAACCCTGCCAAGATCCCGTCGGGCAGGACAGCAAACAAAGCATCGCGGCGGCGCGCGGGCGATCTTCCCCCACTGACGCATTAAACGGGACGTCACCTTGGCAATGGGCGCGCGAGCGGCAGAAAGGATCCTCGATAACACCACGAGCACAATCTCGCAGGGAAAGGTCATGCTGAATAAACGACATCCCGTTGCGACGCGGTCGTCGGGGGTTTGGTGAGATCGCAGGCACCTTTTTAAGAGCTCTGCATTTTCCGTTCGGCCTGCGTTCAGCTTGGGGGGGGGGGGAACTTTTTTTTTTTTTTCCTTCCCGTTTAGGAAAATGAGCTGCCAGCGCGGGGACAGCGGGATCGATACCGGGCTGCGGTGAAATAGAAACCTGGGCATCAAAAGGGAAAACAATCTCCTGCCTGCAAGTCCATCTGTCCCGAAGGGAACCGAGGATTTGTTAGACTGCAGGGATCCAAATGCTGTTCCCCACGGGACCGTGGAGTGACATCAGCAAAAGAGGAACAAAAATCCCTGTTTGTAACAAAATCACAGCTCGCTTAACGCTGGAGGGAAAGTACCCACTTGAAACAGTACCCGGCTGCCAAAGCGCAATTTTCTGAGTCAGCTGCGAGCAAGCCTGAGGCGGAGGATGCAGCAGATGTGTCCAGATGCTGCAGAAAAGAGGGAGCATGAATTATTCAGGGCTGGGGCTTCGCTTTGGTGCTCGCCGAAGCGGTGACCTCTGGAAGGAGCCTTTCCTTTGCCGTTGCTGCTAACTGATGCTGAATACAGCGTCCGTGTCACGGGCTCAAAGGCTGCCTGCACGTCCAGGTGCCCAGGGCTGTCCCTCCCCCGGGGCAGGACCCCGCACTTCTCCTCGTTGAACCCCACGAGGTTCCTGGCAGCTCACCTGGCCACCCTCTGGGTGGCTAATTTGGGAAATCCCTCTGGATTTCTGAAATGAAATCGCGTTTGTGCCGGGCTGGGTAACACCAAGGGCTCAAGGCTGAGCTTGCAGGCTCACTGCAGCCTGGTGGTAAGAGTCAGGAACTGGATGCCCCAAAAATGGAAGGAAAAGCTAACCATCAGAGGCAGGGATAGCTCCGTGGTAATTATACCCATAAATTACCTCCACCACCATCCCAGCAGACAGGCGTAATGAGACCAGAAACCACCGGGGAAGCTCCCGTGGGCATCTTGCAGGTTGTTCCCGTTCCCGGGGACACGGCACCCGTGGCTGCAGCACCCTAACCCCAAAGCCTGCCTGGATCTGGCCCCGAAGCCGGGTTCCTCACGTCCTGGCCAGGAGATGTGAAGCTCCATCACCTGCAAGCGTTTGCTGAAGCTGTGAACACAGCTGGATTACCTGCTGGGAGGGACACCCCGCATCAGGAGGGACCTCACTTGCTTTTAAGCAGCCCCAAAAGCGGCTGTGATCCCAAAGTGGGACGCACACTGCCCTGAGGGGCTGCAAGTTCCCCTCTGCAGGAAAAAAAAAAAAGCCAAACACCTTTGCAAGAACCCCCCCCAAAAAAAACGGGCAAAGTGCCCTTTGATGCTTCCTTCTGCTGGCAGCGCGACGGGAGGCGGTCGATTTTCTCTCGCTTGGTTTTTACATTAGTCGGTCGTGTCCTGTCTAGACTGGAAGGCTCTGAGGATTAAGACACGGATGGAGTCGAGCACAATTCAACATCGTGCTGCTGCCGCCGGTCGCCAGCTGCGCTACACATCTGGCTCATCAAAAGGGAGCTGGCTGCAGCCTCGGGGACTTAGGTGGAAGCGGAGTCGCGGTCCCGCGGCCGCCCCAGCATCACCAAAGCCTCCTGGAAGGAGCTGCAGAGCAGCGAGATTGCTTTTACCGGGAGAAGGGAAATGAAATTCACTCCCAGGTGTTTACCCAGCCCCGTGCAGCTCTTTGTTTCTGCTAGCACCTCGCTGCTTCGGTAGCTAATGCCCGCCTTCGGACCACACCAGCCTCACAAGGAGGGCAACCCCGACGCTTTCTCCAGCTGGCGGCCAGGGATGTGGCAAAAAAAAAAAACAAATCCACCAAGATTTTCCTTGCTTTTAGGGTGGGATTCGGGCTGGTTTTGTCCCCTCGCTGGCTTGCGTCAGCTTCGCCCTCCGTCGGGTGCCGGCCCCATCCCAGCATCGCCACCGGCGCCCTCGTTTGGGGTGAATTTTTCTTCTTATCCCGCGGCCGCCGGGTTCCCAGGGCCCCTCCGCCGTGGGCTGTGGCAGGCTCCCAAGCTCGTGGGCACCGCGCTGTGTTTCCAGCCATCTGCATTTTCCCTGCCCTAGTGGGCAGGCGGCCAGGTCTCAGCTGCGCGCTGTATTTTCTCATGCGCTTTTGTTTGGTGGGGGGGAAGAAAGAAAGGGGGGGGGGGAAATAAATAAATAAAGGCCGCTAAACATATCTCATCTGCCATTAACCCTTCCCGGAGCTGCTCCTCCGGGAGAAAACCCCGATGTTTCCTATTTCTGCTAGGACTCATTGCTGCAGCTATGGCAGCTTATAATTTAATTTCTCCTGGAGCAGCGTGCGGTGAGCGTGTCCTCGCAGGGGTCCCGTGCACGGGTCACTTATTTCGGATGGATTAAGAAGTAGGTACTTTCCTAATGCTGCCCCCATTCGCCTCCCTGCTCCTTTTCTTCTGCCTCCTCCATGGGGCACAGGCTCTCCCAGGGCTTTGATTCATGGACACTGATCAAACCCCCGGGGGATTTCAATATTTTATCACGCGCTGTGTTACTGCCCTCGTGCTAGGGGTTTTACCCTGCACTGGAGGGAGGGAGGGGAATATCTGCAGTGTTTCAGCCCAGTTTGCACGTCTCGGCTCAGCCGTGACATCTCACCCCCATGGCCAAGGCTTCCCAGCGCTCGTCCTACAGCTTCTCCCTGACGGGCAGCAGCCTGGCCGCGGTGAAAAAATCAGAGCAGAAAGAGCAGCAGTGGCTCAGTGGATGAGTGACCGCCCCTGCTGCGAGCTGAAGGCGCTCGGTGAGGCTGAGCGGGGCGTGGGAAAGGGCCGGCGCTCGGCTCCTGCCCCGTGGGCTGCGTTTGGCAGCGGTGGCCTCTCCCTCCCAGCCCGGGCACGCTCGTCCCCAGCCAAAAAGGAGGGTCGTCGAGTGCTTTTTCTTCTCTTTATTTTTTTTTTTTTATCATCCGGGAACTTCGTTTCTTTTATCTGTGGCCCTCCTTGCTGCGAGGTGCTCGCAGGGGCCGGCTCCCTCCTTGCTCCAGCCTCCAAGCTCGGGGCTGGTGCTGTGCATCCCGGCTGGGATCAATCCCCAGCGCTCCCCAGGCTTTTACCGGCTCGCCGAGTGCCAGCCAGGGCCGGGCATTAATGTTTAATGGCGAGCTGAGTGTCTCTGCCTGCTAAGTCTGCAGGGCTGATGGTTTCCCAGCTGGGAAGAGGGGGACTCGCCTTCCTCCTTCCACTCAGCTTGCTCCCGACCCGCAGCATGTGGCTGCTCCTGCTCCCTTCCCTCTTCCCCCCAAAAAACATCTCGGTCCCATATCAGGCCAGCGACGCCTCTCACCCCGCTGGTTCCGGCTTTGCTGAGCTCAGGGAGGAAAGCACAGCACTACACAACCCCCGAAGGTTTATTTGGAGGCTGGGAGCTGCCCCAAAGCTCAGCAAGGCACCGGGAAGCCCAAACCAGGGGACAGCCCCGGGGCAGCCCCCCGATTCCCGCTGCCTCCACCTCTGCCATGGCCAGGAGGAACGAAACCAGAGGGGAAACCCTAATGACCAGGTACTTCCTTGCTATTGTGCCCGGCACACGCCTGCTTCCTTCCCTGCTCGCACCCTGGATGAGCTGCAAGCCCCGCAGCGGGCCGGGGAGCTCGCTGGAGGCCGAGAAATGGGGGCAAGGAGGGAGGCGTGGGGCTGTCCTTGGGTCTCTGAAGGCACCCCAAGCCCCAAGTGCTGTGTTTCGGGATCTGCAGGCAGCGCTGCCACCTAAGGGCAGCCAAGCAGGCAGCCAGACTGAGCCCTGCACCCTCAAAACGGGCCAGGACTCGACGTTTCAGCTTCTTTTGACTCGTTTCTTGGCCTTGGCTTTGACTTTGCAGTCTATGGGGCGCTTTGGCAAGCGACGAGCGAGGTCGTGGTTGAGTTGAGCTTGAGCTGTGGTGGGCATGGGGCAGATCTGCTCTGGTTCCTTCCGTGTACGTCGTTAACCTACCCAAAGACCTAATTGCCCTGCCCCATTTGGGACTTGGAAGTGGCCTGCATCGGGATGGCAATTTGGGGTCCTTGAGCCTCTTCCTCTCACCCTACAGTCCCTATAAGTAGATGCAGCCTTTCCCTCGGTGTTCCCGTCAACATTTTCTACGCTCAGCATCATGGAGCTCCTTTTAAATCACCGTATTTCACACCTAGACATCTAGGGGGCATTTGGTCAATCCCGCTGTGCTTCCGTCCTTCTCCAACGCGTGCTGACTTTGCCTAGCAAGGGAAACAATCGTGGCTGCAGATTCACACGTGGGGATGGCACATCTCACCCCGAGGCCTGATCCAGCCCGGCTGGAGTGGGGCTGGGGACCCACAGACCCCAACTAACTTTGCACCAGGCTCATTCCTGAGCTTCGTCCGCCTGCGGACGCCTCCTTGTAGGAGCCCTAGCCTAGCCCTTAGTCATCCTGCCTCTTTAAATTTGCTCCAAACTTCCCTGACCCTGGTTTTCCTGAGCCACAAACAGCAAGTTATTTTAGGATCTGACACTGTTCAGCTTTTATTTCAGTGTAAACAATACCAGAGATGGAGTGGTCTTGGCACAAAGGAGCAGCTTGAGAGCAGTTAAGTGCCTGCTGACTTCCCCCCCCCCCCCCCCCCACTCTCTCCCCCCTGCCTTTTTTCCCTCTTTCCCTTTGGAGATGAGCTAGTTCAGGTGCTAATGAGTCTGCTGGAGAGCCGAGAGCCACTGACAACCAGGAATTCGCTCCTGGAAGAAAGAAACAGGCAAAGACCGTTGCAGATTTCTCCCAACCCGTCGGGCTCCCCTTGCTGCGATTCCCCTGGCCTTTTGGAGAGGGAGCCGCTGCCGTTGGCAGTTGGTTATAATATGCCCACTTTGGGGGCAAAGGTGGGAAAAGATGTCTGAAATGGGGCGAATCCGTTTGCAAAGAAAATAATTTAGCACCCTAAAAGTGCCTGTTTCTTTCCCTTGACTCTCCAGAGAATTAGGATTGCTGAGCTCAGGTGGAAACGTCCACCTCATAAACTCCTAAAACCACGTTGAGATGAATCCCGTCCATCTCAGGACCGCTCTCTGGGCCTTTGAGATGTTGGAGATGAGGTGGAATCATTCGTCATCGTTTTATTTGCATCAGAGGAGGACCAAGCCCTACTGTTCTTCCATACCTTTCTTTGCTTGCTGTACTCGGCTCTTCATCACGTTGTGTTACCAGAAGCACTGCAGGACCAGAGCGAACACCAAGAGCAGATTTCAAGCCCATTCAGGTGCCAAGAAAAAGACCAAAGCAGGGGTACAGAGGGCTTTGGAAACCAGAAAGCAAGAGAAAAAGTCTTAAGGTATCTGCATGATTAGGAAGCCTTTGGCTTCAAGGGTTTGATGCCATTGGATGCCTGAGGCTTGCAAAGCTGAATCAACATTTTCTTTAGAATTTGGGAGTTTAGGATTTGTTAAATTTTATTTTGGCTCTGGACATTTTGGCGGGCTGGAAAAATCCAGGAGATGTCTTGGCTGTATAATTGCAAAAGCCATAGCACTGTCATTTTGGGAGAGCCCCCAGCAGAACGGTGCCGGTTGAGCCCCCTCTAAAGGTACCCAGCAGCGATGGGAGCTGGCAGAGGACGCAGCTGGGTTTACAGGCAAAGAATCCTCCTCTCCTGCTGCAAGTAATAAAACCACCAACCAGCAGAAAAGAAGATGCACGTGCAGCTTCCAAAAAAGACCGACAACCAAATATTCTAGTCCTTCTTGACTGGTTCCCAGCAGGCGCCCGGTGCAACGCTGTCCAGCCTCTGCTGGAGATAAATATAGAGCTGGAGGGTTGGGACCGTTGGGGAAAATCCTGCCCTTTCCTGGCCAAGGTCCCACTGGGTTCGCTGAGCTAGGGCTGGGATTTGAGCTGGGAGGGGAGGAAGAAATGTCAAGTTCAAGAGTTTTTGGGTTTTTTTTAATGTTTTATTAGAGCAGAGCGCATTGCCCAGCCTTCCCAGCAGAGGCTGGCACGCCGTGTTCACGCCTCTCAGCCCTGCCCAGGGCTGCCTCCTGGACCAGGTACCCCGAATGAGAAAGCCATTTAAAATAATTCTTCATTTTCTAATTGGCTTTTATCGCTGCAAGCCCTGCACGCATCAGGTCAGCCCCATTAGTTTAATGGGCGCCGAGGAATTTTTAGGCTGACTTAGTGACCGTGGAAAAATGAGCGCGGCAGACGGTATCAGCATCAGATCAGAAAGCAAAACCACGCAAAAGCCTTCGAAAAGAAAAACAGCTGATGGGCTTGGAGCAAAGTGACCGGTGAAGGAGCACTGCCTGAGCACAACCAAAGGAGGGAGGGAGGGAAGGAGGGAGGCATTTTGGGCGTCAGCCAGCTGGGAGGAAACTCGCGGTTGGATTTGCCTGTGCTGATATTTCCCAGAAGGGTCCTGGGCTGGGAAGCGTTGGGGTTTGCCCTGCTGCACCCCGTGTCTTCAAAGCCCCAGTTACACGCTTAGGAGATGCGGATGCCCCACACATAGAGCTCAACCCAGGAAAAGCGATGGATGCAGAACCCCAAAACGTGTGCGCGAGCAAGCTGGAGGATGAGGGAGGAAATCAGTGACCTTCGAGTCGGCTCATTTCGGGCTGCTTTTCACATCATGGCTCTTTTTCCCCACAAGCCAACATACCTCCCCTTTACTCCCCCCCTATATTTCACGTTGTTTTTTCCCCAGCATTCGACGCGGGCCACGTTTTATACCCCTTAAGCTCTGCTTTGTGAAGCGTGCTAAAAGCCAGGACAGATTTAAACTCTCATTTCCCGGACCCCCATGCCTGTTTGTTTACTGCTTTGCCTTGCTTTATATTTCCAATTAAAACGAAGCCTGAGTGAAGAGAAAGCTTTCTAAAGCCTTGAAAGCCTCTGAGTGAATATGCTCATGAAGCAGGAAGGAGCCGTGAAGCTGTCGATTGCTGTGAACTTTCCATGACACCACTCAGCGTTTGTTTCCAGACTGATTTTTATTTATGAATGCAGTAGCATTTATTACTGATTTTATCTGTAAAGATAACACTTCTTCCCTAGATGGCTTCTGTGCTTTGGTTATAATTGCTGCCTGCTTCTCAAGCATACTGCTGCATTATTTAGTGTGCTACATTGTCAGAGCTCCAGCAAAGGTAATTTATTATCTGGGACTGGAGGGTTACACCTGATCTGGGGAATACAGGAGCACGTGCAAATGCCCCGTGGGTGCCCTGGCCACATCCTGGCTCCCTACAGGAAGGCTGAGAACATTTTTCAGAGTCCTCATAGAGGGACCGCACAAGCACCAAACTTCTGCCTTTTGCTGATGGAGGCAGCGTGCTGATGGTACCTGACCCCTCCAAGCTAGAAGTGGTTTTAAAAGGGACACTTGGCCACAGCTCCCGAAAAGAAAAGAATAATAATAATAAAGAAAAAACACTTTTTAGTGTGAGGGCACTCAAACACTGGGGGCTGTGGAGTCTATGTCCTTGGAGCTACTCAAAACCCAGCAGGACACAGCCCTGAGCTGCCCATGTCCAGAGCAGGAGGTTGGACTAGACCATCCCCAGAGGTCCATCCCTACCCCAAATCTTCTGTGCTTCTGTGATTTTCATGAAATGACCCTGCGGGGAAATATCAGACCTCAGAGCACGGTGAGGAGCAATCCCAGCAGGTAAAAGCGGAGCACGAGTTCCCTGGTAGCATCCCCTCCAAGGTGGGAAGGGGCACAGCCCCGCTGGAGTCCCACCCTTTGTATCTGTTTATTAGGATGGCAAACAACATTTCACCTACAAGGTTTCATCACGCTGCGCATGACCAAGTCCTCTCCTGGCCAATGCAGCTGCTGCTTGCCAAATTTTGCTGTGATTGCCTCCCGTCACTCACTGCCAGATACATCAACTGCCCCTGCTCTTGTGTGCCATTGCTTTTGAGAGTAAGCTGGAGTCGAGTGACCCACTGCATTTGCTATTTTTTTTTTCTGGGGAAACGATTCCCTGAAGCTTGCGTACCCTTCGTGCAGGCTCAACCTTGACAGAAAGCCTTTACGATGGTTAATTATTTTGGCTGGCTGGCCCTAACAGCTCGAATTGCTCTCCAATGAGTCATGATGGAGTCTTTCAAATACCCACTCGAAATCCATAAAATCCATGATGAGCCTTTTTGCTAGTGGATGGTTGCTTTTGACAATTAGTGGTAGGGTCAAAACCTGGTCACAGGCCACCTTCTTATCTGCCAGGGGATTTGTCTCCGAAATTCTTGATAGAGAAGACTTTTTCCTGGAGGGCTCTCTGGTGTATTTTTTAAAGTCGTTACAATTATTTTTATTTTAATGTCTCAGTCCCAATGTCTGTATTCCCATGGCTTCTCCTCCTTCCCAAACTTCCATTGGCTCAAGGACGCCCATGGTTGTATCAGTGGAGTGAAAATATTTGCGGTAAGAAGTGCTGGAAATGAGGAAGCAAGGCATAAATCAGTTTTTCCTGCTGCTGCAGGAGCGATCCCTGTGAAGTTCCCAGCTTTCTCTGGAGCTTTTGGAAGTGGAAAGCTGGAGCAGGCTGGCTTCTCTGATCTGCTCCGGGTAATTCCTGCATTCCTGTGGCCAGTGCCGTGCTGTATTTGCTGCCAAGCCGTATTTCATCTCACGGGTGAAGGACTCTGCAACAGGGATAAGGGGGCACCAGGTACTGGATCTGACCCAGAGCCTCTTCAGCAGCCTTGTTAGGGCATGGTTTTCGTGGTGATTAGAGATTAGAATTTAATTAGAAATTAAAATATGACAAATCCCATTCCTGTAAGGAAGGAGCTCGCAGAAGTCGCATACGGAGGCTCAGCTCCGAGCAAGCCGAGCGGGCGGCAAGTGCATCGCAAGCTCCGCAGTGGTAAAAATTCAGTGTGCTCTTCTTCCTTGGAATTCATTTCCATCCATCCTCAGCCTCGGTTTTGATTCATACATTTTGATTCCAAGTTGGAATGAATTTCAAAAAAAAAAATCACAGAAGTGCATCCCAACGATTTTCAGCCAAAACACCATGATCCACCCCCCAACAAGCGATCCATCGAGAAGGAATCGAACCACCTTGACCTTCTCCCCCTCCACTAAAATTTCCCTTATACCCTCTGAAGGTTTCTCGTAATTTCTGGCTGCGGACGACGCCTTGGCAAGCTCCCGTTTGATCGAGTGGCACGTTGCAGCTGGAGGATGTCAGAAGATTTCTCAGCTGGTGCTAAGCCAAGCGGGAAACGCGGGAGATGCGCCGGGCAGGAGGCTCGGGATTTTGGTCTGGGTGCTGCTACCATCTGTGGTGAGCACGAGGAGACGGGCACAGGCACAAGGGTGCTAACGTAGTCTGGCTCTCCTGGGTGTTGGGGATGGGTTCGTGGTGCTTTGCGAGCTGTGTCTGGAGGAGAAAGAGGAAAGAGAAGAGATGCTGCACAGGGAGAGCGCATGGGATTGTTCCCATCCTGTGAGAGAGCACCAGGGGAGAGGGAATTTGCTCCAGTCCATAGATGCTGGAGGATGTTTTGCTCCTGAGTCAGGGAACGAGGAATGCCAAAGTCCAAAAATATTCCTCGCAGGGAGATTGTGACAAATGCTGCTGAGGGCCAAGCTCCTCTCTACGCTCTGTTACCCCACTAAACCCAGCCCCGCTGCTGCTCCGCGTTAAAAATAACCCCCAAAGGAGCCCGAGCTTTACTGCACAAGGTTCAAACAGCAGCAGCTGTGCCGGGAGCTGCTCAGTGCTGCAATATCCAGGGGGGAGAGAGCCAGATGGGGGGCGTCCACATGCAAACATTTCTCCCTAGAAATAAGAACCACGAGAGCGTGACGTGGAGATGAACTGCTGGCAAAGTCCAGGGGGATGTTAAACCCAGCAGGATTCGGGGCTCCAACCAACTTTAAGTCTCCTTTAAGGACCTTCAGCTCCTCCACGGGACGGTCCCAGCAGGGACAGGGATGGGGACAGGGATGACCCCAACCCAAAAGCACTCGCAAGGAGAGGCTGCCAGCCCCGTGTTTCTCAGCACGAAGACCGCGCGAAAGCATCACTGTGCTGCTTTCAGCCCACGCCAGTCCTTGCCTTTGGCACGAGCCGCGCTCCCCGCTCCCTGCCAAACCAGTACAGATGTTTTAACACCCACCGGAGCCCAGATAATTACTAACAGAGCCCAGAGGCTGGTCGGGGCTGCTTTCTTTTCATTGCGTGAACTTTCAGCCGCTCTCGAGCGAGACACCTCCCACTTGCTGACTTTGCTCTCAAAGACGTTTTTGCGGGCCGCGTTGCTGACATTCGTTTTATTAGGGGAACGCCGAGAAGCCCCAACCGGGATGAGGATCGCACCGTGCCCGCTGATGTAATGATGACCAAAGAGTGAAACAAGTGCAGGGAAGACGAGTGGAGTGGCTGGGAAAACATTTTGATGGGAAATGAGGGCTGGTTTCTATCCAGCAGCTTCCCAGCCATGGCATGACGAAGCTTAGCTCATCTTCAAATGACTTTAGGAAGCATTTTCCATGGGATGAAACCACGCAATCATCTGGTGGGCACTGGCCAGGGGATGCTGCAGGTTCTCCCCATCCTAGGTCCTGGTGGGAGATGGTGCTCATTGAGGGGAGCTTGTGAGCAGAGCAGATGAAGTGAAGGAAGAGAAGCCAGCAGAAAACACCTTTTTCCTGGTCTGTGCTTGTACAGCCCTAAAATAAGGGAGTCTGGCCCATGACCGGGGGCTACGCTGCCCTAGACCATTTACAAATAGTCTGGATGGAATTTAACAGATGAGAATCGATTTATCATGAACAAAACCAGTTGTCAAATGCATCTCCCCTGAGGCCATTTCGAAACCATCTGTGGGAAGGAGAGCCAAGGAAGCTTCATGGCTACATAAACCTCGTGTCTACTTGCTCCTTCTCCATCGGGATGGCTTGAGGTCCTCCTGGACAAGCGGGTTCATTATCATAGAATCACAGAATCATGAAAGTTGAAAGAGACCTCCAGGATCACCTGGTCCAACCACCCCCCTACCACCAATGTCGCC
Source organism: Anser cygnoides (assembly GCF_040182565.1). Lineage (NCBI taxonomy): Eukaryota > Metazoa > Chordata > Aves > Anseriformes > Anatidae > Anser > Anser cygnoides. Next base: position 208,454,523 of record NC_089873.1, read on the forward strand.
CACCAAACCATGTCCCCAAGCACCACGTCCAACCTTTCCTTGAACACCCCCAGGGACGGGGACCCCACCACCTCCCTGGGCAACCCGTCCCAACGCCTGACCGCTCTTTCTGAGAAGAAATGTCTCCTCATTTCCAACCTGAACCTTCCCTGGTGCAACTTGAGGCCATTCCCTCTGGTCCTGTCACTGGTTACCTGTGAGGAGCTGATAACCAGTTGGGTGGAAGATGGCTGGCACGAGCCCACCAACCACGGCGGGACCAAACCGTCTTCATGGCTACAAGCTCCACCGTGAAATTCCTCACTCGCCGTGCCCAGCCAGGAAGATTTTCATCCCACATTTTGCTTCCAGTTGCTGTGGAGACCGATTTAAATGAAACTCTGGTACTTGGAAAGGGAATATGATTCTAAGTCATTTGCGATGCAAGGTCCCATGTTAATAGCATTAGCATCTTATTTGATTATGGCGACGTGTGGGGAATAAATTCCAAGTCCTTTTTGCCAATCATTACATCTTAAAAAGAAGAGGGAGGGGGAAACGTGGAGGTTTTAGCTGATACTGAAGCCTTTTCTGCGATTGAACTCGTGATTTCTGTATGCATAGATGTTGGCGGGTCATGGGCATCTTTAACCCGATGGCAAGGAGAGCAGCTCCCAGGAAGGGACCTTTTCTTTCTCTGCCTCCACTGAGCACTGTTAATAGACTGCAAAATGGGCTGGACTCGGGTTTTTAATGATGGATACAGAAATCCAGGATGGCTTTTGTGGCACTTTGCTTTTTTTTTGCTGGAGCATCGGTGTTGCAGAGTTCACGTTGTGCAAGACGCAGTCTTCCCATTGCTTGCAGAGATTTTGTTCCCTGCATTTTACCCTCAACATCTCAAGTACGGATTCACCTTTAGGATTTCTTTAGATGATCCTGGCAGGTAGACAGGGTATGTCTGTAGCCCCCTGTCTGTAACCCTACAGACAGGGTATGTCTGTAGCCCCCGCTCTCTGGTTCAGGGACACTGTATTGCGGCCATGGAGAGAAAAACGGGGCCAAACTCCTGCATTTTTGTCCTATGCATGCATACAAAAGTCCCAAGGGAAGAGGAGAGGAGAAATTTGGGGATCCCATCCTTTCCCCATCACTTCTTTGCTGGGTGATCGTAAAGCAGCCCTGTAACAGCACCGATGTTTTATTGACTCCCCAAGCAAGCGGGGAGTTATAATGTTTCTCCCCCAAGGTAAGGAGAGCTGGAAATAAATTACTTCTGTAAAGAGCCGGGGATGGCAGCTCTCCTGTAATACAAAGTGCAAATATTTGGGCCTCCTGTGCTCTCCCTCGAATCGAAATGGCACTAAATCATGCATAAGTAAAGCAGGTTCGCATTTTCCTCATAGCAAAAGTTTTTTCTCTGCTCTCCTGGAACCTAAGCTTTCCATAAAAAGGGCTTTAACGTTTCAAACCTGTCCTTCGTCCCCAGCTTTAGGTCGCTGTCCCCCAGCAGAGCTCTCTGACAAGGGTGTCCCAGGTGGGATGCTCAAGGTCGCAGAGCCACCGGGGCTGCAGGCACCACGCATCCCTTTGCTTTGCCCTCCAAATATTGACACGAAAGGATTCGCTCTGTAAAGGGTGGCCGCAGGGTGTGTCGATACCATGCAGAGCCAGGTCAGCGCTGCCAAGGGGTGTTCCCGAGGGTTTTGGGGTATTTATTTATTTTTTTTTTTTGGCTACAGCGACAAACATCGCTCGGCTGTTTTTGTCACTCTCCCTCCTGCCCCTTTGTCCTTCAGAGAATCGATTTCTGTTCAGATAGCTGGGATATGTAACGCGTTGAGGTCAGGATGATCTGACTTGGCTCCTTTCCCTCTCCTCTCTCTCCTCTTCTCCCCAGCACTGGGATTTTTCCCCCTGTTCCCATGCCCCTCCAAGGCGAACGCTGAAGAAATCGCTTGCGTTCGCCCTATTTTTTAGTGTTTTTGTGCAAATACAAGCAGGGCTCTGGCACTAATGGGCAGGAACGATGCTATTTATTTCCACTGATCTTTGCCTCGCTGCCTCTCCCGTCACCTCTTTCTGGGGTAATTCTTCCCATCCTATGTTGGATGCGCAAGTAATTGGGGTTTTTCACTGTTAGCAGTAGAGAAAACCTAAGGGGAGCAGCCTAGGCCAAAAATCATTTGGATGGCTGAAATTGGGAAAGAGAAACCATGCCCTTAGCAGCTGATCCCTGTCTGCGAAGCGAAGATGCTCCTTTCCCTTAGCCAGTCGGTGCAGCACGGTTTCTTGAAAGAAAATGGAAATAAGCAGCAGAAATCAGCTGGAAAATAACAGCCGAGAAGCCCAAGAGGACTTCATTTTACTCCTTTGGGCTCCTCTGCAGTGAAGGATGCAGCTGCGGTCAGCCCCACTTTGCCCCATCCTTAGTTTTGGAGAGCTCTGCTGCCAAAATTTGGGCAGCAGTGATTATTACAGTCCCTGCACCCTCTTCTGCAGCTCCTCGAGAGGGCAAATCAGACGCCCTTCCCCACCAACCCGCTGGAGAAAACCTTTAGCCGTCGGCTCTGCACATGTCCTCAGCCCGATGATGCCTTTTTTCGAATGCCATCCGGCTCCGAGAGCTGGGGAAATAAACATTCCCCAGGTGCCGCACTCATCCTCGCAGCATCCCAGGGCGTCCTGGCAGTGACTCATCCCCGGGACGTGTTGTTTGCTCTGTCCCTGCCAGGAGAAGCACGCGGAGGGCTTGTTTTGGTAGGGTTGTTTGTCTTCTTCTTTGTTTTTTTTTTTAATTATTATTTTTTTTCTAGCAGTGAGCTGGCAGCAAGAGTGGAGGCGCAGGCGGATCCCCATGGGGTTTTGTCCCCCGTTTTTGTTTTTTTTCCTAATGGAGCTGCTCCAAATACTGGGGGAAAGAATAGTGCATGAGGACGCCTCTGCGCTCTCCTAGGGATTATTTCTAGCGGGTTTCTCTATTCCCTCCCCAAATTAAAAATAATCGTCGGCCACGAGTTGTGGCCGGCAAGGAGTCAGCAGCACAGTCCGAAGCTTTGTGGTTTCCCGTCACAGAGGGGTGGCACAGCCAAAGCGTGGTCCCCAGCCGAAATGATGGCTCACAGATAGTGACCGATGGAGCACAGCCTCCAGAGCATGGCACAGCATCACCCAGAGAGGCATTTTGGGGTTTTACTTGCAAGGCAGTTTGGGGAAACCTTTATTTGCAAGGGTGCTTGGGGTAGTTCTCCCTGGCCAGAGTGTTGTGTGCATCACAGCCAATTTCAGGCAAAAAAGAAAGAAAAAAAAAGAGGAAACCTTGTTCCTTGCTGCAAGCATTGATGGGAGCACAGGAATTTAGCCCCGGCTGAAAATCACCACCACCTTTCCACCTCTGTGGGTTACAGGGGGTTGTAGCTGCAGCCTCTGCCTTCAGGGGGGAAAGCTAACGTTGCTGCTACAGTGAAAAAAATAAACATAAAAATAAAAAAGCTGTTCTGAGGAACAATTTCCAAAGGAGACTGAGTAATTATTGCACTCAGATAAGCGCAGGAACATTGTGTAAAGGGATGTGCACATAGCACTAGCCGACTGCTGGAAGCGAGGGACTTCAGAGCTGTCAGCAGTGAGGGAAATACCGCTTTGGGGGATCGAAAACATTCATAAAAAAATCCTGGCTCCCAGCCTAGTCAGGGCCGCTGCCGGCCGTACTTGTAGCTGCATATTTCTTCTTCGGGGACGAAGTCCCGATGAGGATTTCTTTTCCCCTTGCTGCGACATACGGCCGAAAAGGCACATCTTAACCCGGACCAGAGAGCACCACGCCTCCAGCTGACCGAAACCCGCCTGGCACCGGGGCGTTGTTGCTTCTGGTTCTCATCTCAGGGATCAGGACGGCATCTGCAGCACGAGCCCAACGAGCTCTTTGCATGCAAGCCGTGCTGTCGACATCGGGTTTTAGGTTGTGGGCGTCCAACGCCGCCTCTTGCAGACCGTGAGAGTCGAATTCCCCAACCTCGGAGGAGCTCCGGCCAGGAAACATGGGGTTAAGATGACACTTCCCATATGGCCCCGCTCCATAACCTTAACTCTGCCCCTCTGGGAACAGCCATAGGAGCTGGAACAAGACCTCATCCCTCCTTGGCTATATTCGATGCATTCCCTCTACATAAACTCAAGATCTCAACGTAAAGCCAAGGGATTTGGGAGGTTTCATCCGCGCTGTTAAATGAACGAGGGCCGTGGGCTTATCCTTGGCTGCAAAGGCAGATGGTGGTGATGGATGGGGAAACAACATTTTTTGGGGTTCTGCCCAGAGTGAGCTGAGCATCGTTGGTGAGAACAATGCCCAGAGGCATCCAGATGGGACCCCCGAAGGATGTTTGCCAAGTGCCCAGCATGGACCCACCATCAGTGTGTGACCCGGGCATGCAAGATTCCCTTTCTTCTCTAGTAAAAAAAAAAAAAAAAGAGAAGAAAAAAAAACATTAAAAATAAAATATAAAAAAGCAATCTCAGCAGTCCCCTTCTGCAGCAGCAGGATTTATCTTCCCAGCCCGCGCAATCCCCTCCCGGGCCCGCGAGGCCATCCATCTCTCACCTGCTATTAGGGAGTTCATCTCCCAGCCCTAATGGAGTACGTGAGCCATGGATTCACTCCCGCTGCTGCTCTCGGGCTTCGGGTCGCTGCGGGAAGCGGGCTGGGAATTCATTTTGAAAATCGATGCAGCTGTCGATAGAGCGGCTTCCCCTGGGGAAGCAGAGGTGCTTTCACTGGGCTCTGCTTTCTTGCTCCTCTTCATCCCCCGCTTCGTTTTACACTGTCAGGCTGATGGAGATAACCACCAAGTAATTAATTTTTCTTTCAGTGGCTGCCGTGCTCTCTGGTTTCCCCAAACTGAGCTTAATTTTGGAATATTTCCCTTGGCGGTGCAGGATTCTTGGGGCTCCTCCACGCGTTGCGATTTAGGTTTGCTGTGCCCCAGGGGAATGCCAGGCACTGTCTGCTCTGTGCAACCCCAGTTCTCCCCTTAGGATGTGTTGGCACAAAGAAATCAGTGCATTTTCCTACTCCTGGGCATATTTTGGCTTGCTGAGGCTATCCCATGCCATGGGAAGAGCAGAGCCTGCAGAGGACTGCTCAGGGAAGAAGGGCCCCAACCTGGCACTGCTCTTGGTTGTCCCTAGCTGGGGACATGGCACCTTCCTCAGAAGAGTCTTGGCCAAAACCCAATGTCATGGGCAATTCTTGACCATGATTCAGGAGGCAGCAGGACCGTGGGGCTGTTCCCAAGAGTCATTGTGGGTGCAGACACCCTATTTTGGAGAGCAACAGGTCTGTGGGCTCCACCATACTTGTGGATCTCTAAGTACTTGATTTAGGGCTAAGACCTGGGACTCCCGGAGCTCTCAGGGCTCCTTTACCAACAGGGATGTGTCTTCACTGCTACGGGATAAATATTTAATAAGAATAAGGGTCAAGGCAATGTTTTGTCCAAGGACACTGAGATGGCCATTTACGCCCATGAAAAGCACCGAGGGATCTTTAATGCCCATGCAAAGAAGACAGAAATTGAGGTTTTAAGCTCTCATCCCCCACCATTAATGTCAATGTTATGTATCGATCCTCCTCGTGTTTAGCACAAACCGAACAATAGAGCCGAGCCACGCTCTTTGGCTTTTATTAATGTACTTTTTCTGTGTCGGGTGAAGTTTGCAGCATCACTGGAAAAAAAATGCAGCGGCGGTGAGCGAGCAGCAGACGGATCGATTTGATATCTTGACACAAGTCAGGAGTCAGTGAAAAATCACCCTGTGCACAGTGGCTCCTCATCTGAGTCGCGACGGCCTCTTCGTAGGGAGAAGATCAGGGATTTGAGAGAAGGAATGGAAAAAAAGTGTTTGGAAACCTGGAAAATCCCCCTCATCCTTGTGTTGGTTCCCTTACGGGTTTCTGAAGTTGAATTCGAGGAGCAGCTGGAGATCGTGGTAGGGAAAAACTGGGAGTGGTTCTTAGATCACCGATTGCCAAAAATAATAGATTAATCCAGGGAAAGATGGTCTTTTTTTCAGATTTGGGATTATTTATTTTGCATTTTGTATCGGCACAAAATAAATGTAAATCGGACATATAGGAAGGGTGACCTCAGTGCCACACGAGTGTTTTGCACACCAAGAGTGCATGCATGACCCCACTGCCTCTCTTGCAGCCGGAGATGGATCAACTTTCCCAAAATATTCCACAGCCTGGGGACTTGGAGGGTTTCATGTTTAATGGGGTTTACAGCTTGGCTTTAAAAAGCATTCCTGGTTCAAATTCTGGGAGTTTACCAGGGGGCTGGAGTAGCTGGGCAACTATTCCTGACCTCTGGGGTATTCTCGATTGAAACATATTTAATATTTTCAAACGTATTTCTCCGTAATCAAGGCGAGAGGGCACTGGGAGTTGGGTCTGCATCCTTTTTTACTGGCAGAAAATGTCAGAAATTCTTTCAAAGTCACAGAATGAATAGGGAATTTGGGGAACAAGGAAATATTTTCCAACTCTGCTCTCGCTGGGTCCATCCAAATTCCTGCCCCGTGCCTCAGTTTACCGGATTGTAGAAGGATGGCAGTGATGTCCTTACACAGAAGGATGGAGATGACTTGAATCACATCTCTAAAGCCTCTCACAGGAAGTCTCTAAGGAAAAACAGCAGCAGAAACCGTGGCACAAAATCTCTTTTCTTCCTTTTCCTTTTTAACCAGGTTTTAACAACCCACTGTTGCTGGCCTGGCATCCCCCAGACATCCCTGCAAGCCGTTAAGGATATGATAAAACATGATTAAAAAGATGAAATTTAACAAAATCTAATAAAATATTGATCTACCACCTATAGTTGCTTTTGCTCCAAGTGGAGGATCCTGCTGCTGCATCCCTCAGAGACATAAAAAAAAAAAAACATCGACCTCCACAAACACTGGAGCATTTGAGCAGGAAACCCACCAGAACTCCATTTGTGGGGTCGCTTACGCCGATGTGTTTCTTTTTTCCCTGCAGATACCCTGAGGAGCATCGCCTCCATAAACCACGCGCCGCGGTCCTCGCCGGCGGAGCTCAGCGGCGCCAACCACCACCTGCTGCGCGAGCGCAAGTCCTCGGCGCCTTCCCACTCCAGCCAGCCCACCCTCTTCACCTTCGACTCGCCCGCCGGCCACCTCCAGAGCACCCTGTCCGCCAGTGCCCCCCAGGACTACCTGTTCCTCCACCAGTGCATGAGCAGAAAGTCGGAAAACGCGAGGTATTGCAGGGAGCAAAACACACGGGGAGCCAAGGTTGGGGTTGGCCAACTCAACCCAACTTGGAGGCGGGCGCCTTGCTCTGGGTGGCCCTGCTTGAGCAGGGGGTGGACCAGATGGCCTCCAGAGGTCCCTTCCGACCTCAACCCATGTCATTCCGTGAGTTTTTTGGCGTGAGGACTTTTGGCTGATGGGAGCAGTGAGGAGGGATGGAGGAGAAGCGGCCGGAGCCCAGCTGGCGGGGTGTGAGCGCAGAGCCTGGCCTGCTGCCTCTGCTGGGCTTTCCTGCCGCAGCTGCCTCTCCCTACCGAAAAAAAAACCAACCAACAACAACAACAAAAAAGAAAGGGTCAGATAATTAACTTCAGATGGCGTTAATGGAGCATTGTTTAAAAAAAGCCCTCTGATGCTCCAGCTGCGATGATACCTAAAAGCCACCCTCTGAGAGCCCGAGCGTGGTGGGGATGAGGATGAAGAGGAAGAAGAAGAAGAGCAGGAGCAGGAGGAGGAGGAAGGAGAAGGAGAAGGAGAAGGAGGAGGAGGAGGAGGAGGAGGAGGAGGAGGAAGGAGAAGTTTCTGATGCTTTGGTGGGCAGAGGGAAACTGGCCAGCAGCAGCTTCTGCAACTGGGCCAGAAATAATCATCCCGATCGATGCCCGATCGAGATAATCACCCCCGTGCATGGGGCCAGGCTGCAGGACTGCTGGGAATCCCTCCCCAGCCAGCTCCGCAGCTTACTTTACTCATCCATAAAATGGGGGTAATAGTAGCTAATTGGCGGGCGATGCTGAATTATTAACCCGTGAGGGACTGCAGATCCTCTGCCGAACGGGCTGAATGTCTCACAGGCAAACCCAGCTCCAAAAGCGGCGGGGATTCATCGGCGTTATCACAGCATGGCATTTTTTTCCCAAATAAGCCCTATTTCTGAGCGCCACCTCGTGCTGGCTCCATGAAACAGAGCCATCAGCCCTGCCCAGCATCAGCCCCGCCGGAGCGGTGTAAACCAGCATCTCCTGGTTTTTCCCATAGCGCTGATTCTTCCCCAGGGATCTGCAGCTGGAAACCCCCCTGTAACCACTGATTTTTTTTTTCCAAGCTCGGTGATAGATCCGTGGCAGGACTCACAACATGGGGGGGGGTGTTCATATGGGGCTGGTTGAGCTCTTTTTTGGCTGCACGGTCCCCAAAAAGCCTGACCCAGCCCAAGGGCCACTCCCGACTGGTGCGGCTGCATTTGCTCTTCGTTGCAGAAGTCACAGTGGCCAATTTGACCCAAAAACCATCTCATCCGCTGGGGGTTTGGGTGCAGAAAGCCAAGCCAGGGGGAAACGTGGTCTGCAAAAAGTCACGCTGGAGGAAGGCGACAGCAGCAGGAGGATGAAACAGGAGGCTGAGGATGAAACGCGCTTTGCCAGAGGGCTCAGAGGGGCTCGGCAGCAGAGCAGCAGCTAATGAGCACTCAGCCTCCATCCCTGGGCATGACCACAATGCAAATCAAAATATTGTTAGCCAGGCGGGGAGGTAATGGCCATGCTGCCCGGCTCCCCACTGAGGAACCGAGTGTAAGTCTGAATTCAGCCCTGAGATTTATTCCTCTCTGCTTGCAATCGGGGCTGCAAACCCCAATTCCCAGCTGGAAGCTGCTGGGAGTGTAATTGGCCTCTATGGGGCTTGCAGCACCCCATGTGGGGCTCCAGGATGGGGCTCCAGCATCCCCATCCTGCTATCCACGCGTCCCCATAGCCGCGTGACCGATTAAATAGAGCCACAATGAAAGGAAGAGAAAAACAAAACACATCCCTGCCCATCGCTGGCTTCCTACAGCTCTGAGCGCCGACGGAAGGAAATTGTCTCAGCTTTGGTAACAAACAGCCCCCAGCCCCAGCCCCGAAATAGGAGGTGCACCTCGGGCAGTGTGACGGGTTCCTGTGGATGCCTTGATCCTATAAAGCTGCTTTTAGGGGCTCCCCCCAGCAGGAGCACAGCAAAGGGACCCAGTCAGAGCACTTTTCCCTCCAGCTCTCCCATAAGAGGCTTTCTCCATCCTTCCAAGCAGAGGCTTTATGGCCCTGCAAGAGAGCAAGGTCACGGTGTGGCCTGGCTACTCTGAAAAAATCCCCATGAAGAATTTTTTCAGCATATGTCGAATGAATTTGCACGGTCCTGAAGGTGCGAGTCCTCCCTCCTACATGGCAGATGGGCAGCACGGTGGTGATGGGGTATCTCTTCACAGCCTTGTCTCAGGTTGTTGATGCAAAAATCTCCTCTTTGGAGCAATTTCTGCCTGAATAAGAGGCTCATTCCTGCCCGTAGCCCTGCACACACCTCCCACCTGTGGCTTGGGCTTTGTTGGGAAGAGGTTGACTTTATATGAGCATCTTGAAGGTGTCTCAGGACAAAACGGGCTGTTGGGCACATTGGGAGGAGTCGGAGATGTTCTCATCATGTTGGGGTTGGGCAGTGTGGCTTGGGAGGGTGGCAAGGACGGAGAGCAGAGCTCGGTGCACCCCGGGAGCATCTCTCCCCGCCATCTCAGCTCCTTTCTCCCCTTCCTCCCCAGGAGCGCCAGCTTTTCCCAGGCCACAAGGTCCTCCTTCTTCATGCGCAGCGACACAGCCGTCCAGAAGCTCTCGCAGGGCAATGGGCACTGCGTGAACGGGGTGGGCGCGCAGCTCCACGGCTTCTACAGCCTGCCGAAACCCAGCCGGCACAACTCGGAGTTCAGGGACAGCGCGTACGACCTCCCGCGGGCTTTCGGCTCCTACTCCCACCCCAAGTCGAGCCTCACCAGCTCCGAAACGGATAACGAGGACGTCTACACCTACAAGACCCCCAACAACGCCCTGTGCAAGGAGTTCGGGGAGCTCTCCACGGACTCCTACGACGTCCCTGCCACCCCGCTCTCCGTTTACCAGATCCCCAGGACATTTACACTGGACAAGAACCACAACGCTCTGGCCGTGGCCGCCAGCGACTCACCTGCTGCGCCACCCCCACGGCCCCCAAAACCTGGGCAGACAGAGCCACGGTGGGGCAGCCCACCCCAGCGGCCCCAGCCTGGGGAAAGCTTAGGGCTGGCCCCCATGGCAGCCACCATTCCCCGGAGAAACACGCTGCCAGCCGTAGAGAACAGCAGGCTGCACCGAGGTGAATCTGGGACTTGGGAGCAGCGGGGGGCTTTGTCCTACCTAGCAGCCTTGGGCAGGGAGGTCCAACTGGGTTTTGGCAGAGGCAGGGGAGATGTTGGCAAAAGTCAACATGGGATTGAACACAAGGAAGCTCTTTCCAAGGATCTGGCCCTGCTTTTATTATGCAACGGGCTCATGGCATGGAGAGGCATCCCCAGGGCTCTGCACACCCAAGGGGCTCAGCTGGCTCTTGGCTGTGTTGTGCCTCGACACAAAACCCCAAACGTGCCCTCCAATGCTGTCCTTCACCAGGGCTTGCCATTTTTACCTTGCTTTTGGTTCAGTTCATAACTAGGGCTGTCAGAACTCACTTCAGCCTGGAGCTGACTCTTCGTTTTGCTCACCAGACTGGGAAGTAATTTTGCACATCTCCAAATCCCAACATCCCCAGTAAGGCAGAGACACTTCTCGTTGACCATAGATGAGTTTGCCCTTTCCAAACATTGTTCCTAGTCCTGCAGAGATCAGAGGGCTCTTGGAAAGAGCCATTTCTCCCCACATCACCTAATCTAACCCAGTTCATACAATTCTTGTTGTTTTCCCAAGCAGAAGAGGTAGTTCTAATTTAACTTAGAAGGGGCAGTTGGAGAGAAAACAATATAAATGATACACACAACTCCCTGCAATGACTTTTCCATCTCCTCCTACCTAAATACCAACATTTAGGTTGGAGCTCAGCTACAGACCAACCTAAAAGCTTAGCATCCTGTCTTCACCCCCTCCTCCCCAGACTGGAGGTTGCCAGCCCTTTATCTGCCAAGCGGGCCGTAACGAAGCTCTCCCTTAACCCAGTTTTGTCACCATGATCTACCTTACCTGACGTCTTCACCCTGGCATTCTGCAGCACTTTGACAGAACCAGGTTAGGTCCGGGCTGTACATGCAGTCGCACTGATGCTTTGGAGAGGTATTAACGGGGAGGGAGCATTGTAGGGTGTCAGAGGAGCTGTGATGGGCTTCAAGCCACATCATCCTACCAGCATCATGATCAGTGGGAATAAAAACTGCCTTCCCAGCACCTACATTTTGCTTGTGGGGGCCCCGTTTGTTAGTGGATGCTCTGGGACACGTGCTTTTGTGGTTGTGTTGCAGCTTCTTCTTGTGAGACATACGACTACCCCCAGCACGGGGGCGGCAGCGCCGTGCAGTCGGTGGAGTCCATGCACGACGGGTACAACTCCTACCTGGTGAGTTGGCCTTACAGGTTCAGAGATGAGTTGGTTCCAGGCAGGACCTCAGGGTCCTGTCCAGCAGAGCCAACTCCAGAAGGGTTGTATCACTGATTTCCTGCAGGACAGAGCTGGAGGGACAAGCACCCAACCCAGCACAACTTTGCTTTGGGTGCTTCCACAGAGTTTCTTGGAGGTTTAACCCCCCAAAAAAAGGCCCAGGAGACTTCTTCCTAAAAGCTATCGAGCTGCATTTTGACATGTTGCCAGAACAGCCTCTCTTGTGCACTTTCTAAGACTTCCTGAAGTGGAAATGACTTTACAGTGGCCTTTCATATTGCGTTTTAGTGCAATGGCCAAAGCCCAGAGAAAATTGACTTTCCAGGGTAAGTGTGCTTCTGCAGATCACTCTGATCATGAGAAGAGACGCCCATCTGAGTGACTAAAACCTTTCCCTGAACTCAGGGTCTTGAAAACATGGTATGTAGACCCTCTCGGTGCCAACTGATGGCCGAGCAGGGGACAGACTGGCCCTTCCATCTGTGCTGAGATGTTAAGGCTGGTTTGGTGACGATGATGAGATGCAGGGGGGCTTATTCATAGAATCATAGAATGGCCTGGGTTGAAAAGGACCTTAAAGATCATCTAGTTTCAACCCCCCCTGCTCTGGGCAGGGTTGTCAACCACTAGAGCAGGCTGCCCAGAGCCACATCCAGCCTGGCGTTGAATGCCTTCAGGGATGGGGCATCCACAACCTCTCTGGGCAACCTGTTCCAGTGCCTCACCACCCTCTGAGTGAAAAACTTTCTTCTAATATCTAACCTAAATCTCCCCTGTCTTAGTATAAAACCATTCCCCCTTGTCCTATCACTATCAACACATATAAACAGGCATTCCCCCTCCTGTTTATATGCTCCTTTCGAGTACTGGAAGGTCGCAATGAGGTCTCCCCAGAGCCTTCTCTTCTCCAAGCTAAACAAGCCCAGTTCCCTCAACCTTTCTTCATAGGAGAGGTGCTCCAGCCCTCTGATCGTCTTAGTGGCCCTCCTCTGGACCTCTTATTGGAGGCTGGGGCTGAGCAGTGTCTTGACGCTCTCAATGTCCTCCCGCTTGTCCCCCAGCAGGCCAAGGCCGTGGTGGCCCGCTCCCACAGCGCCGACTCCGAGGACAACTACGTCCCCATGAACCCCGGTTCCTCACCCCTGATCCACACTGAGAAAGCCAACGACAACGCCCAAAATCTCTACATCCCCATGAGCCCGGGGCCGCATCACTTCGACCTGGTGGGGTTGTCCTCGGCCACCCTCCCCTTGCACAAAGGAGGAGCCATGGCGCAGTGCCACAGGAGGTTGAGTGAAATCCAGCCCCCACCGGTCAACCGCAACCTCAAACCCGACCGGAAAGGTAAGAACGGGTGTCTGTGGGCAAAGCTTCCCAGGAACCCTTCTATCCTTGTGATATTTTGGACTACGTCTGTCTTCTTGTGCCACCAGCAGCGCGGTCAGCCCCTCAAATCTTCCTCTTCCCCGTACCCTTCCTCTTTCGGGAGGACTGTGGTGATCCCATCATTAGTATGTCAGCATCTAACCCGATCAGTGCACCAGATGAGGGCTGGGGCTGCAGCACAGCTTTCTTCTCTTCCACCTAATGAACTACCCTGGATGAGAAGAGCTTTCATGTTACCCTACAAATTTCCTTTTCAAACCCCTCTGGGCAAATGCTCTGGCCAGAGGATGTTCAGTGCTGCCAAAGCCTTGGTCAGCTCTGCTTGGCTGTGGGCTTTTCCCCATCCAGCGAAGCATCAGGGCTCCCTAATGAGGCACGTTCCCCTTTTGGGGCCATCCATCTAAATTTGGGGCTGTGGGTCAGAAAAAAAAAAAATCACTTTTTTCCCCAGTCCCAGTGAAAATGATTGCAGGGGGTTGGGCTGGGGGTATTTGTCATCAGCAAGGAGGGCTGTAGGGCTAGTGGGAGAAATGGGAAGCAACAAATAATTTGTAGCAGACTGTCCCCTCTCATGCCTGTTGTGATCCGAATAAATAATTCCCTTCCACAGCAAAGCCATCACCACTGGACCTGAGGAACAACACCGTCATCGATGAGCTTCCCTTCAAATCGCCAGTCACAAAATCCTGGTCCAGGCCAAGGTGAGTAATGGCATGAAGCATAACAAATTTCCCTAAAAGCTGGGTGACCCCTTCCGCCCTGTTTTTTTGTTGTTGTTGTTTTGTTTTGTTTTTCCTTTGTTGATGTGAGAAGCAGGAGCTGCAGAGCTGGGTCATGTCTTGAAAATATACAAACATAGGAGCAGCTCTGTTGAGCTAAAAGTCCGCCTTGCCCTACGTCCTCATCCGTCGGGGCGCAGAAGGAGCTACCTGGGAAGAGGATGAGAACTGGGCATTTATGGAGTGATTCTTTCTTAAAATATCCTGCCACACCATGGTGGTTTGGGACTCGGGGATTTCATTGGACACATCATGGCCAGACTTTGGGGTCAGACGCTGTTGAAGAGGAGCTTGATGGAGCTTGCGAGCTCCATCAAGCGTTATGAGAGCCAGAGTCATGTTCCCCACATCACAGCCAGCGGCAGGAAGATAAATTGGTTTAGGTTAGGCTTTCACATGAAAGCCCAGCATGTGGCCGAGCAGCTAATTAAGATCCCTCGGAGACGTTTCCTATTTCTGGGATCTGACACCGCCCACGAAGCTGTGGCTCCGACGCAGGACCTGTGGTCCGCCGCAACTCGTGACACGGCTGAGTGACCCCAAACCAAGCCACACTTGGGGCACGGTACCGATTTCACATCCAGTTTATCCCCAAAAACCCTGCTTCAGCCTACAAACACAGGGTTTGACCGAGTTGTGTTTGGATTGCCTTGAAAGCAAAGCCTAGCCTGGAGGAAGCCTGCAAAACGAAACCAAAGCACTTCACAGTGAAGTCTGCCGGCCAAAAATAACAGGATTCACACAGTTCCAGTCCTGCTGCTAATTCGCGGGCTGATGTTGTCCAATGAAAGGGAGAAGCCAGGCTTGGCTGTTATGACTCTTCTCATAAATTGGATTGTGTGGAGACTGACTGCAGGGCATGGGCGCTGCGTGCTGAAAACACTGCACCAGGAAACAGCGAGCGGGCTTGGATTGACAAGATGTCCGAGCCCGGAGAAGCTAATGGGTTTTTTTCCCCTTATCAGCTAATCAGATGACCCTGCCTTTACTGCAAGGCAACAAATAGCTTTTTAAGACATGGGCTTTAATGCCAGACGCTGATTGCATTAGGTTATTCTCCGTAATTAGATCTGGCCAATTGAAAACAAGGCGACGCCTCGGAGATTTTGGTTTCCAGCAAAAAAAAAATCCAGATAGGGCCCTGCACGGTAAGCAAAGCCTCAAGCTGCGGCGGGGCCGGAGGTGAGAAGCCTGCTGTGGACCTCCACGGAGGTTGGCTCTGCGTCCTCCTCAGTGAAATACTTCCTGTGAGATAAAAGTGTTTATGGGGCCAGATTTATGTAGCTGATAGCAGGAGAGTTACGGGTTTCGAGCAAGCAAGGTGTTATTAAAAAAGTCCTAGAAAGAAAAAAAAACAAAACAAAGAGACCAACTGAGTGATTTGTTGACCCATGGGAAGGTCAACCTCAATGCCATCACCCACCATGAGTGTGGTGATGTTTGGGGCATCAGGTGCTGCCCTCTCCCATCCCTTCCCATCCACGGATGACGAGCCCCTGCAGCCGTCCCTAAATCCTTGCCCCTTGTCCTTACAGCCAGACCTTCAACGCCGGCTCGCTGCAGTACTGTCGCCCTGTCTCCTCCCAGAGCATCACCAGCACTGACTCAGGAGACAGCGAGGAGAACTACGTGGCGATGGTAAGGGCTAAGATATAGGTCTGAGATGGTGAGAAGCTAAGATACATGGTCCTGACGGGATGTATACATCCCCCAGTGCTGCAAACACATTCCTAACTCGTGACATGGGAGCACCAGGGATTCTGGTAGCACCAGGAGGGATGTAGTGTGCATCCCTTTGTCCAGCTATGCTCAAAACAGTGGCTTTTGTTCCTAAAATTGTACATCCTGTTGGGGTTTTAACTCGATATGTGAGCAGAAACATATATTACCCTCTTTGCAGTGAATTAAGAGGGGATAAATATGCCCATGGGCTGTCAGGATAAATTTTCCTAATTTAAGTTGATTTTTTTCATTTTTTTTTAATCCTCCTAATAGCTGCTGACATCATGTTTGTGTGGACGGCAGGGGCTATCGGAGCAGCAGCAGGGAATGGCCCTGCTCGCAGGGAGGGGATTTTGTCTCTCTTTGCAAAGCTGCTGACTTGAAGCATATTTTGAAGGCTGTGTAACAGAGGGGGCCAAGCAGATCTGTAGCGTGGCTGTGATTAGCAAAGATCCCAGCACCGGCCTGGCCTCACGGAGGTGTGGCTCCCAGGAAATGCTGGCGCTTACGTCCGATGTCAGGCATGTGAATAAAATGAGCACAAAGGCAGCAGAAATGCTGTGATACATTAAATCACAAGTATGCGTTTATATTTATTAGTCCAACACACAACGCAGCAGTGCTGCACACCCTGGTCCCTGCGAGAAAGGTGAGAGCATCTCCAGGCTGGGACCTCTTTTGAAAGTGCCACTGAAGCTTTTCTTTGACAGATTTGTGTTAATTCCTTTTTTTTTTTTTCCTTCTTCCCATGTTAATGCTCATTATCTCTCCTGTCTCTTCCCTGCATTAGCAAAACCCCATTTCTGCTTCTCCTGTTCCTAGTGGCACCAACAGCCCAGCGCCTAAAAAGAGTTCTGGGAGTGTGGATTATCTGGCCCTGGACTTCCAGCCGAGCT
This sequence comes from Anser cygnoides, assembly GCF_040182565.1. NCBI lineage: Eukaryota > Metazoa > Chordata > Aves > Anseriformes > Anatidae > Anser > Anser cygnoides. The sequence goes on from NC_089873.1 coordinate 208,470,982, forward strand.
CACCAGGGCCACACAGAAAGGTACTGGAGATTTTCTAAACTTCTGATCAAGAGCAAGTCATTTTTTAAGGGTTTTTGTGCAGGGCAGGGTTAGTAACCTCAGAAGCGTGATGTTTTTCCTGCAGATCTGCTGTTGTATTTATTCTAGGTCAGGTTTGGTCTCTGTTGGATCTGCAGCTTTGCTGGAGGTGTCACCAGAAGTATGGGTGTTGAGGGGTTCGGGGATACTGATGAGACCAGAAATTCTGCTAGAGCTTGTAGATTTGGTGCCATAGTCAGAAGCTGTCAGGAGGTCTCCCAAGAAGCAGCAGCAGAACTTTTTGCTCCTTCAGAGCAACAGGCCCTCCAAAACCAGACATCATCCACATGAGATGCCTTCAGGAGCTCACGCAGAAAGTGCTGGGTATCTGTCTCCTGCTGACATTTGGATACTTCTACCGAATGTCAAGTGGAAATGTGGAAGGGGAAGCTTCCAAAGACCCAGACGTTGGTGACTTTTCTCTAGGTTCAACCATGGGACAAACAGGCTTAAAGTGAATCACAGGAAAATAGAGCAAGGGAGAGCCTCAGGAGAATCTTTGTGGGAGCCACCTCTGCATTGGCCTCAGCTTTCTCAAACACCACCTCATTTCTAGGGAAAGCATCCCACTGCTTAGCTCTTCGTATTATTTAAAAGTTGTCCCTTGATGGCTTCTTTCTGCCCAGCAGTATTTCTGCAGCTAGTACCAATTTAAATAATAAACCACACGGGTTTGGGACCATCCAAACCATCAACTAGCTCCAGCTGCAGCAGCTCAAATACCCGTAGAGGCAAAAGAGCTTCCAGAGCCCAAGAAACTATAGAAAAAGCCGTCTTCTTTTAACCCAACAGGTCTTCCCTGTTGTTTAGGGGATTAAAATAATCTAGAGCCATAAGGGTGTAGAGTAAGAGGGGTGGAGCTGGGATTTTTTTGTGCATCTATAATTATTCTTGAGTTCTTTACAAGAAAATGGTGCAATGCTGAATTTGCAATATCAGCAGGTAGGTAACACAATTCCAGCCAAACATTCAGGAGGTTAGAAGGAGGGTGGTGAGCTATGGATTACAGAGGAAGGCCAGGGAGGATCTGGTGGCCTCTGGAGCTGACGGGTGGCCACGGGTGGCCGTGTTTCTCCTCCCCGCAGCCCTCCACCTCGTCGGTCGCCTCGGATGAGAAGGTTGACTACGTGCAAGTGGACAAGGAGAAGACGCAGGCGCTGCAGAGCACCATGCAGGAGTGGACTGACGTGCGGCAGTCCTCGGAGCCCACCAAGAGCACCAAGCAGTAGCATCCGGGGCGGGCAGCTCAGCAGGCGAATATCCCCATGGTTTTCCCAGGCCGGGGCTCCCAGCTCCACTTGGGCTGGATTCCTGAGACTGTTGTCTGCCGAGGGGAGGGGGTCTTCATGACTTTTTTCTTTTAAGACAAAAAGAAACTTAATTTCAGGGGAAGACTTGGCGGATACTGTTTGCCAATGATAAAGAGCAACCATGTTTGGTGGCTAGGTTTGTGCTTTAGCTGCTGGATGCGCCATCCAGGAACTTCAACGTAGCAATACCAGGTTTCACCCTACACGTCTGTTGCTTACAGCTATTAAAGCCACCTTGTACATGCTAACATCATCTCTCCCCGTCTTCTTCCATGCCATACCCCCAAACCATGCCATACACGTCTGACAGCATCTCTCACAGGACCTCATTCCCCAGCTCCAGTTCCCCATCTCCTCATGGTCACCCTCTTCTCTGCCTCCTCCCAAATCCCAAAACTGAGTAAGGACCGTTCCTGTCTGACTTTACTTTCATCATCCCATCTCTTGTAAATAATGATGTGTTCAAATCCTCTGACAGTTGTTCCCCTGGTGGGACAGCCCCTGTGTTTTCTGGTTGTGGCTGTTAACCAGACTGCCCCGTTGAGCCCAGAACTTGCCCCACCGTACACGTATATATGCCAGCATGTGCTCACACATGCATGCATGCATGAAACAGCCAGGTTAGTTGGGGTGTCTTCTGCTGTTGATTCTCTCCTGCATCTCTCAAAGCCAGTGGTTTGGAGAGAGAGGCTTTGGGTGGCAGAATTTAAGCCTATCTGAAGTCAATTGACTGTGAATCTGGCCCTAAGAACCCAAATCTGCCTTTTGTGGCACTAAAAGAAGTCCATAGAAGAAGGGTCCTACATCCCTGGCCATCGTGAGAAGCTCTGTGGCTGAGTACGAGGAGCGTAGAGAGGCTCTGGAGACCCTGGGTGTCCGGCCCAGCACGAGGACGAGTGGGAAGGAGGGAGCAGGAGGCTGTTGTGGGGACCAGGAGAAGGAAGGTGCTGTACCTTAGAGGTTGGATTGGGGTGAAGAGGGTCTGGCGAGATGCGTCTCAGAGACAAAAGGAGTGGAGTAACTGAAATGTTGGTCGGTGGTGAGGCCTTGGGCTTTGGGAAGAGGTTGGTGAGAAGAGGACAGGGTGTCTCAATGGGTGTTAGCTTTAATGTAGCGTAAAAGTCAGTTCCTCCTGGGCACAAAGGGCTGGACTTAGTATTTTTCCCCATCTTCAGTGATGTTTATTCAACACAAATAAGACTTTTTGACGATTGTGGATGGGAATCTGCTGTGGCCCCCGCCTGCATCCTTGACACATCCAGGCTTTGGGATTGCTCCACGAGCAGCTGGAGTGAAGGAAGAAGAAGGAAGAGGCAGCTCGCTGCAGAGATAAGAATTCGGGATCTCACGAAAGCAGGAAGGCCTAATGATCGCCGTGGAGCTGCCTGGCTGCCAAACAGTGAGCGCTGACACAGGCCAACTGCGAGCTGGGAGCTAAACAAAGGAGACTTTAGATCAGGTAGCGATGTTTGTTAAAGAGCTTGAGTTACCCTTCCTTCAAGCTGAACCCTGCCCCACACCAGGGGCTCTGCCTCCCACCACCACCACCACAAAAAACAAACGTTTGTGTTGATTCTTGATGCTCAAGTGTTAGCACGTTTGCTTAATCTTGGCCTGAGTTTGGAAGGGGCCAGAGATGGCCCACACAGGTATGGGATCTGGTCCCTTAAGGACTGGGTGCTGCCTTGTAAAATAAGTCTCCAATTTCCATCCCCAGTTTTGGTTTTCTTCTCTTTTGCCGTGAAAAGGGAGGATATTAATGGAAAAAGCTCTGATGACCCCTGTAAGACATTGCAGCGTTGGCCTTTTACAGGAATAATGGAGCAAATATCCTAATGCTTTTGGTAAAAATAATCATCATCTAGGGGGGAAAAAAAAGACCCAAAGGGGAAGATTTAGCACAGCCAGATGCTCTATGAAGGCCGGGGAGTGTTACAGCCTGCAAAGGCCTTTGCCTCTCATTGAGGGCTTGCACAGTGAGATAATGAAATGAAGAGCAGAGAGCAGGGCTTTGGCTTTCTGTAGCCCCTTTCATCACCATATCTCAGGGGAGATGGAACATTGTCCTGGTCCAGAGCCCACTGAAGTCACTGCAAAGATTCCCGTGAAGCACAGTGAGGTCATCAAGAGGACGTGGACGGATCCTGTGGTCTTGGCATCCCGTGAGGGAAAAGCCAAACCCAGGGACCTGCTGGGTGTTGGCCTGGCTGGGAGCGAGCTCTGCACCGTCCCCGCTGAAAAGCAAACGCAAATCAAGCAGGAACTTGCTTTTCCTATTTCATCCTCTAACCTGCTGTACACAGAAGAAGATCAGGGGTCAAGAAGACGAGGGTCCCGAAAGCACCCTGAAAGCAGGGAGGCGAGTGGGAGGCAGCAGCAACCCTCATTTCTGAGAGCGCAGTGGCTTGAAAGCCAAAACGGGTGGGTTTTGTGTTTCCAATTTCCCAGAAACAAATATATTCCTCGTTTTTTTTTTTGTTTGTTTGTTTGTTTTCCCCTGCTGAGCATCAAGCAAACGGCCCTCCATACCAAGCAGCAACTCGCCGACTCCACCCCTGCCTTGCCATGCAGACGTGACTGTATCAGCCCCTCCTGAAAGAAATCGATGGCTGCAGTGGAAATAGTCATTCCTGCCAGTTGCCGAGCTGATTAGAGCAGTCCCCAATGATTAATGTTTGTGCAGTATTTAGTCTTAAACTGTATTGAAAAGCAGCTGGTTTAATTACACGGCCTGCCAAGAACTTTGTCCTGAAGGCATTGAGTTTATCACATCCACTTTATACTTGGATGCTCAAGTATGACTGGCTCTTTTGTTAGGAATAGGTATTTTAGGAAGCCGAGAGCATTGCTAATGATTAATTTTAATTGCAAGCAAAAGACCTGGCTCGAATCCTTAAGTCAGATCCTGTGCTTCAGCCTTACAGTCCCATTTAAGAGAAGGGCTGTGCTTTTGTGTGTGTGTGCTCATGGAGAAGGGTCGACTGCGGGACGAGCACTACGACCTCAGTAGTTCATTTTAGGAAGCATCAGGGCCATGTCAGAAAGCTCTCCCCGAGCTTTAGAACTGCTAGGTTGGTGGGTTTAGAGGCAGAAACTTGCAAAAATACGTATCCCTTGTTGTGAGTCTGCACCTGCTGCTCGCAGCGACTCGTGAAACGTGTGAGTTGCCTTGGAACTGATTTGCTCTGAATTGGCATTCGAGTGTTCAGGGGGAAATAAATTGCTGGCTCCAAAAGGATACAGGGATGAGGTTTAGTCTCGAATAGGAGAAAGAAAATACGTGTGTGTGCAGATTGTGCTGGGGCAGACTGGCAGATGGGGCTGGCACCTAAAGGTGGCCATGGCTTGGGTTGGCTGGAGGATAACTGGGGTGGGTTTGGAGCCACCCAGGTTGTATATGGGTTGGGAGGAGAGAAGGCAGGCATGTTGGCCAGTGAGAATTGAGTCTTGGTCTTCCAAACCTCCTTTGGCATGTCTCAAGGCAGATCTGCAGAGCGGGTTTGTGGAGGGAAGGGTTTTGCTCAGTGAGGGCCTCGTGCTGGTGGGAGGGCAGCACCCACTGCTCTCAGGACTTACCCAGAGCACTTCACCCCTTGAGGGGTTCATCCTGCCCAGTGTGCAGGAGAAACCATACCAGGGAGGTGGTGGAGACCCGGCCGTGATGGGGAACACATTGTTTTGGGGCTCTCTTGGGCTGGTCATTGGGAAGTGGTGCTGTGGCTTCACAGGGTGTCCTGTGAGGCTCTGCTATCTCTGTCCTTGGAGGTATTTAAGACCTGACTGGATCAAGGCCTGAGCAAGCAGATCATCCCCTACTGCTGACCCTGCTTAGGGCAGGGAGTGGGACTAGAAACATCCTTTCCCCTTGAATTCCCCTGAGACCCTGCTGCTGGGGCTGAGTGGGGCCTCCTCCGTGTGAGGGAAGAGGCAAAAGGCAGTGCCTGGATACCTGTAGTGTCCTAAAATCTTCTCTGGCCGTGAAGTGACAAGGCACAGCTCAACACCTGATGTCATACACCCCGATGAGGAGGCCTAATCCCCACTGGGGCCACCCCTTGCACCCGGCAGAGGGCTGGCTGGACCAGGCCAAGTCATCCAGGAAATGGACACGCAGTCTGAGCCACTGGGGTACAGCCTGAACCTGTAAATTTATTAGGCTAGACATTGACCCAGGGCTCTCCGGAGCCCCACCTGAGCCCTGACACCCCAGGGTCCCACTCCCGGGAGTGTACCAGGAGGATTCGGTTCCTTTTGGCCACCCATTGAGCATGGCTCATGGGCTGGGATCGCGTTAATTTTCTTTGTAGTAGCTTTTTATGGTGCTATGTTCCGGGTTTGTGATGAGAACAGTGTTGATAACACACCAGTATTGTAGCTGTTGCTGAGCAGTGCTCGCACAGAGCCAAGGCCTTTCAGCTCCCGGTGCTGCCCCACCGGCGAGGTACCTGGGGGTGCACCAGGAGCTGAGACACAGCCTGGAGCTGACCCAGGCTGAGCCAAAGGGATGGCCCATGCCATACAGCACCATGCTCAGCGATAAAACTCGTGGGGAAATTTGCCAGGGCTGCCATTGCTCAGGGACTGGCCGGGCCTTGGTCAGCTGGTGGTGAGCAAATGCATTGTGCATCGCCTGCTTTTCTTGGTTTTCTTTTTTTTTTTCCAACTTATTAAACTGTCTTTATCTCACCCCACAAGTTTCTAACTTCTGCCCTTTCAGTTCTCTTCCCCCTTCCCACTGCAGGGGGAGAGCGAGTGAGTGGCGGTGTGGTGCTAGCTGGCTAAACCACCCCGTGAGCTTTGGTAGGAAAAACGTTTAAATAAACTGAGCCCTGGCACAGGCTGCCCAGAGAGGGGCTGGGGGCTCCTCCTTGGGGATCTCCAGCAGCCGCCTGGACGTGGGGCTGGGCCCCCTGCTCGGGGTGGCCCTGCTGGAGCAGGGCTGGCACCACAGGGACCCGTCACCACCGGGCACTTGGTGAGAGCCTTGGTGCCATGATTTCTCCATGGCCTGAAGCAGTCCATCCCCCCATCTGCTTGTCCTTTGTGTCTCATCCTTGTAGTTGTGATTTTAATCTCCTTCATTTCGCAGCTCCGAGAGATGTGCTATTAACCAGGTTCCTGCCTCAGTGCTTGCTCTGAGAAGAGCTGATGTGTAGCAAGGTGTCACCCAACCAGCCCACAACCTACGTGGGAGAGGTTATCCCCAAAACCATAATAATAAGTAAATAAATAAATAAATAAAGCATCATTTTTAGTGTTGTCCTTTGGGTGACACCACACTTCAGACGGGGCAAGGGAGTGTACCTGAACTCTCTGTATCCTGCTTTCTCTCCAGCCTGTAAAATGAAGATTTTTAGTGCTCATTTCCCCACCTCACAGTGAGGTTTAAGTAGCTGACAACTACATTGTCACGTTGTCCCTGAAAATACCACGTTTTATCTGAGAGCCCTTTGGACACGTGGAGCATCGTGGAGAGGGAAGGGAGCAGGACCCTGCAGAGCCCCCCGACGAATCCCATAGGGTTAGGACCAAACCTTTAGCGTAGCCACGTCCTGCTCAACGCAGCCCTTGGCAAAGACCCCATTGACTTTGGGCATCGTTGTGTGGGAAGGGACCCAGCCAAATTAGGGTAGTTTTCACCATCCCTTTCTTAACTTGCTGCGAGGAAGGGTCGGAGCCCCGGCTTCGAAGCCGTCGCATCGGCAGCCGATTCGCAGGGATATTTTGTGTGTTTCGAAGCCTATGACTGTTCTTAAAGAGGAGTATTATTATTTTTTTTTTCCATTTGTAGAAGGAAGGACAAGAGTAATCTGTGGCAAACTGTACAGTACGTGTCTTCTTGTGGTGTCACTGTTTGAATGGTTATTAAGTTTTCAAATCACTGTGGACAGCTAATCACTTAAGTTATTAATTTATTCTTTGGGGTTTTGTTGTTTGGTTTTTTTTTTAAAGTAATTTGAAACAATTATTTATCCTGTAAATCGGTCTTGAGTGAAACCTAGGTAATACTTTTTTTGCTGTTAATAAACATGGTACATGCCTGATGTGAAGGTGATCTCATTTTTAAGTACTGTATATGCAGCGGAAAAGCAACGGGAAAATAAAAGAATGAAAACAAAAATGGATCTCTCACTGCTGACTCCCTGCACGGATTCGGAGCTGGGAGGGAGGAAGGGGGAATTAATGGTTGGGTCAAGTTGAATTAAGCAGCACTTGGAAGCTTTCAGAGCATTCTTCAGGTCACGTCACCAAGTTTCTCCTACAGCTTCAGGTGTCCCCTCTCTGCAGCAATGGCCTCAAGGATGCACCTAGGGCTCTTGTTGATGACAGAAACCAAACCAGATGTTTTGGGGCTGATAAAGTGAATTTAATACTATGTCTATATCTGTTCTTGGGACACACTTGGGTACATGCAAGGCAACGGCAATCACTACCTTCCTCACCCGTCAGCAGCACAGACCCAGCTCAGGGCACCAAATCCCCCACAAAACCTAAGCAGAAGAACAAATCTTTCTTGCCCAGAGTTAAACGTAAGCCACCTCCCTACAGCACTGCCCCCCAAAACCCCCCTTTTGTAGACAAAAGCAGCATCACAGCACATCTCCGGCACATCTGAGATCCCAAACGTGGAGCTGAGAACCAGGCTGGAGGCTTTTACTGGGCAGAGGTGGATGCGAAACTACAGCCCATACAATATCAATATGATATATACAAATATTCCTGCTATTAATAACACTAATAGTAGCATAGTAGATACTATAATTGGTATAGCATACATGGCAACAGGCTGTACTACTGTCAGTAGTGCATTGTTAATAGTCATAGTGTAGCATATATATAGTATTCTACTATAAGTACACTACATAAGTGTATAAGTATATTATATAATTATATTATAATAATATATGGTATTATAATAATGTAACATATTAATAGTAATCATGGTATTAATAATTGATGGCCCAGGCTGCCATCCATGCTGAGCACTGTGTGCTCTTTGCCCCTGCTCATCTCAGCAAATTGTAGGGTAAAAAAAAAAAAAAATAAAGATATATTCAGGGAAGAGCATAGCTATGGAACAACCTCTCCAGCTTCCCGCGTTGCGTTCATTATTTAAATTAGGGTCTCATCAAGGCAGAGACTCTCTCCTGCTAAGTACCATCCAGCAGGTAGCCCAGAGCTCAGGAAATGTCTCCAGGTGACACTCCAACACAGAGCAGGGAGCCGGCGTGGCAGCAAGAGGAAGGTTTTGGAATGCTCCTCTCCCATCATCTTTTTGACCCCATCCACCCCATGAGTACTGCTGTAAGACACGAAGTTTCTGTGTTGAATTAATTCATTTCCTTTATTTATATGTAGGAAAGACAATAAAAGAATATATATGATAGTATATGCCAGAGATTCGATCCCGTGCCAGAAAATGTCCTCTCTAGCAGACTTTCTGCTTGCATCACCCATAGCAATGTCTGTGCTTTGTCTTGTCCTCCACAGCAAAAAAAAAAAAATGCTTCCCCCAAAACCCCCCCGTCAGGATTAGGCCCCGCACCCAGGACCTAAGGCACAAGTCTGCCACTGGAGCTAGAGGAAATCTACTACAGGCGCAAGTAAGGAGCAGGTTGGGACGATGGGTGGGGAGCAGCCGGGGAGGGAGCCACAATCCTATAGATGCACTGCCCAGGGCTTGGGCTGGCTCCTGCCACCAAAATCAGTCCCTGTCCCATTATTGATTCATATAAAGCATTGGTTTACATACTAGGTATTTATGCTGGGTGCATATAGCGTATTTGGTTGGGTGGCTCTCCTTGTAAATCAGGACTTTGAAGAAATAGCTAGTGGTTGCAGGGGTCTCTGTCTTTCGGTTCAAGGTTCAAAGGAAAGCCCAGTTTTCAAGCCATGAAATGCCAGGTTCACCGAGCCTAAAGACACATCTGGACAAGCAGCTGCGTGCCTTGGGCTGCCATGTACGCTAACAGCATCCAGAGGTCACCAGTAATGCAAGAGGGGCTTGACAGAGCCCCAGAAAACAACCACACACCACGGTCAGTCTCTCTTGGCCGGAGGAGTTCGTGCTCCTCAGCATCTTTTGGGTGCTTTGCAGTGCTGCACCAAACCCTTCTGGTGAACCTGCTGATGCTCACTGCCCCCAGGGAAGCTTGCAGGCTCCCCCCCCCGGCATAGCAGCATCGCAGTGTTGGCTGCGAGGCCTCTTTGGGGCCTTTTTTCAGCCTTTTTCCACCTCTAGAGGTTTGTTCAGGTGCTCTTTCACAACCACATTAAAAAAAAACAACTGTGAAGAGGTCCCCCAAAACTCAGTGCTGCGTGAAGGGCTGCAGGTGGGATGTGCACGAGCAGCCTTCATCCCCAGACCATCGCTGGGTCCTTCCCCAACCCCATCCCCACCCCGTGTCCTCCCCAGGCTGGTGGCAGCAGGCAAGACACGACCGCGCTGAAGCACAAGGGCACTTCTCCGAGCTGTCTGCAGGCGCTGAGCTGCAAGGGTTAGTTTAAGGCGTTTAAGACTGAGTGCATAGGAAGCAGGACGACCCTCCAGGTGCCAACAACGCAGCCTCCAAACCAGCCTGAGTCCTTTTCCATCGTGACGTTCCCCAAATCCTCCTCTTGAGATGCTCGCTGTCAGCGGGGCGAGGAAGAGGAGCCTCTGGCTTTCGGTTGGCCCCGTGGATGTTTGATGTTCTGGTTTAACCCAGCTGCTAGAAGACAAGTCCGTGAAAGGAGCCGGATCCACCTCCGCCCGCCGCAGGGCTGCATCCCCCCGAGGAGCTGTCATCGTCCTTGTCCCTGTCAAAGTCCCTCCACCACAGCGGGGATTTCGGCAAGGCGGAAATGTAGGCGGCTCGGTTCCTCGCCTCTTTTTCCTGCTCCTGGGAGAAGGAGGAGAAATAACACGAGGATATCGCCATTATCTACAGCTAAAGGGCTCCCACCTTCCCTGAGGAGTTAGTTGGCAGTGGTTTGGGTGCTCCTGGGAGCCTCCTCCGAATTAAGCTGGGGTTACCAGGCCACGTCCTCATCTCTAGAACTTGGCAGGGGAGATGCATCAAGGTGTCGTGTCCCTCCAGCCATATGGGTGAGCAGAAAACGTCCCTTCAACGGGCACCTCACGAGGGGAGAGAGCCCTCAAATTTCCCTGGGACTCCCAAATTTCACCTCAAATTCCTACAGGACACCGCTGTTTGCAAAGCTCTGAACTCTGCTGATGAATAAAATCTGCTCTGGGGATAAATCTGGTGCAGATTTATCCTTAGGACTTGACCCTGCCGCTGCCCAGAGGCTGGAAATTTGCCCCACGAGCTGGACAGCCACGGGATCAGACCCTGCAGCAAACGGCAAAGGAACTCACCTGCAGGTAGAGGATGTTATCTTTGGAGATGGCTTCCATCAAGTCCTTATTGAGCGAGGGTTCACCATGCAGGTGGCCAGCCTCTGCCGCAGCCTCGTGCAGCGGGCAGCTCTGCCTGCCCGGCCGCTGCCTGTAGAAGAGCACGTAGGCAGTGTCCTTGGGGAAGAAAGAGGTCACGTTGCTGACCGATTCGAAGGAGGAGAAGGAAACCCTGGTGTCGTTGAAGAGGTACCACTGGATTTCAATGTCCAACTGCTTGTCAGAAGCCGGTTTCGGCACCCCATCCCGCGGCTGCCCGTGGGGAACGGTGTCAGTGCACTCTCTGGAGTAGCAGTAGTAGTGTCCGCTCTCGGAGGAGATGCCCGAGTGCACCACCACGCTGCAGAGGTCGTACACGACAGACACAAAACTGCTGCCCGGGCCAGCTCTGCTCTTCCTGGGTCGCCAAACATCCTCGTTTTCCTCCGAGGAGACAAGGACAGGTAGCTTGAGCACCACAGGGATAGAGACGTTGTCCAGGATCTTCTTCCTCTTCATGGTCCGTGGGTCGAAGGAGAACCTCAGCAGCGTGAGAATGAGGTAGTGCGGCCCCTCTGTCAGCTCCGCCACCTTCTCGGCGTCCTGCAAGGAAGCACATTTCTCACAGTGATATTTGTTCTCCGCTGTCAGTCTCTCCGGGGACAGGAAATAGTTGATTAAATCCGGGACGGATCTGGAGTCCTTGGGAGCAGACGCCTGCTCCCCAAAAGCCGATGTTGGGTCTTTGGTTGATTCTGCTCCAACAGCATCGCTGCTTAAGGGATTTGATGGTACTCCAGCCTCCTGAAAACCCAGCGTTTCCACTGGCACCGGCTGAGCTGGGAGGTCTCCAGACACGGGGGGCTTCCTTCGGACCCAAGGAGACCCCGTTACCTGGTTTGGGTTTTCAGGAGGCTCAATAAACTGTGGGCCAATTTCTTCCACGGGTAGAACAGAGGCACTCCCTGGCCTGTGTATGTGCCTGTCCGGCGGGGGGAAAGCCAACGACAGGTCTGTGAAGGCTTCTTCTCGGGAGGAGACATTCAGACACTTCAAGCAGCGGATCTTTGTCATCATTTTACCCCCAAACATCTTCTCAATCAATGTCTTGTTTAAGTAATGATGCTCCACGGCCTGAGACATCAAGCTGGACTCCTTGAGTTTCTGGTAGATCCTTTTCCCAGTTTTTTCTTCTTCGTGTAATCTTTGGCAGGGGAAAAAAAAAGTCTGCATTATACACCAGTACAACGCCAAGAACTAGTTTCTAAAGTATGGTTTCTGTTCTTCAGTCGTAGGGGTTAATCTGGGTTAGCCTGCCTGTGCACAGGGGTCTGCTGCAGGAGGAGGGTGGGGATGGTCAATGGGCCATTGACCCCACTTCTAGGGGCATCACCAGGACACCAGGATTTGGGCATCACCAGAACACCAGGATTTGGGATTTCTAGGTGAGAGAAAGGCAAAAATCAACATTTTAAAGAGGAGGCTTGTCAGGCAAACAGCTTTCCTCTCAACGGGGTGCAATTCCCGAAATTTTCAAGCTGAACTCATTGCTGACCTCACCGCCAGGATGGCACAAGCAAGACACCCCAGACTGGTCTCACCATCCTTCACCCCAAGCCTTTACTCTTTGAGTTCCTCCAGCTCTCAGCCACTCGCCCTGCATCCCCGTGGGTCAGCATTAAATATCACGCCGGGTCTAGGGGAGCCTGTTGCTGGGCTCCGAAATCAGGGCGCTTGCCACGTACCGATCCAGCAGGTACTTGAGATACTCCGAGCAGTCCTGCTGAGCACCGGGGGTAAACCAGGGTGGCCAGGAGGCAGAGAGGAAGCTCTCAGGTGAGATGGCAGGTCGCTGGCACCAAGAGGGAAAAACATATTTAAGGCATGGGGTTTGGATTCCCACTTCACAGAGGGGAAGACTTGCATGGTTTGCTGCAAGCCAGGACTAGAAGGATTCATTTCAGCCCTGCTGAACCTCCTTTTGCTCCTCTGTTATGAGAACAGGAGCTTCTATATGCTTGCTTTTACCAGTATATATTTTATATATATTTCTATGAAATATCCACACATTTACTTCTCCATTCAATTTTAAAATGGTTTGTTTTCCTGACGCAGAGACTTCTACTTAATTCAGCCTGAATTTAATTTGATGATCAACTTAATTTGATCACGATCCCTCTCACCGAATCCCTTCCTTAAAAAGGGAAAAATCCACTAAACTGCCACCCATCATTCTGATCACTGCAGGCAGGTAATCTGCATAATCAGTGATAATGTAATTGCCACCGCTAGGAAGCTGCTGCCTAATTAACATGGGGAAAGACTCATCACTGGCAAAGAAGTGACTTTAAGTACTGCCCAAAAAAGAAAAATAACTAGAATGATGATAGGAAATTACTAGGAAACTATTATCTACAAGCAGATATGTTACTGTATTTACACATCACAGGCACCCTAACCTGCCCTGAAAAAAACAGGCCCTTCTTTGGCCAAATATTCGATTTAACAGGTTCTCTATATTTTTCCCCCAAAGTGATCTGTAATGGCATAATACCACAGTACAACAAGCCAACTCAAGGCTTGGAAAATGAAGAGTCCCAAATGAATGGGTTCACAGCAAGGGAAAAATTAAAAACTGTGTCTTTTTAGGGATAGGAAGATGTATTTTCAAGAGAGGACCTAGATGAAACCTATCTGGAGTCACCCATGTTAAATTCCAGATTTGTCGAGAAAGCATTCATAATTAGTTTGTTTATGGGTTATAACTTTTTAATTTCCCTCAAATACAGAAGATTCAAAACATCTGGAATCCACAGGTTCGTTGTTGTTGCTGGTACTGTGATTTTTTTTTCTGACCAAACTGTTTTTAAGGCAATGTCTATTGATTGACTGCACTTTGCTGTGAAGCAAGGGGACAAGCAAACTGCTCCAGTCTTCTTTGCTGCACAGCAAGAAACAGAAACTGCTGCTTTATACCAACAGGCTTTTCAGCTGGCCACATATGTAAGCTATTACCAAAAGGATTTCTTTGTCAAAACTACTAGTGATTGCATCAGTCAAACCCAGAAAGGCCAGAGGCTGAAGAAAGGCAGCCTAGTGTGAACACAGCTCACTTTCATGGGTGATAGGAGCTCGAGACTCGCTTGCCTCCTCCACCCCCAAAATTAGCCTCGTTCACGTAAACAAAATTCGTCCCGATATAAAAATCCACCAAGATCCACAATTCCTTATCAGCACAGTGGAGTCGGCAGGAAGCAACTTGGAGACGAGCCTTTCCGCAGCCGACAGTCCAAACAAATAACTAGAACATGAAATAATTACCTGACTGTGCTCCAAAAACGCAAAGAGCCACTGGAGTTTTGTCATCAGGGGCTGGGAGTTGCCCTCGGTTAAATTCAACACCGAATGCCGAAAGCTGCATAAGAAAACCAGAGAAGCAAAACAAGATGGAAAATTAGTGTAGAAAGCATAACGCCTGTGTGATGAGCAACCCCGGAGCAGTCTTGAATGGGAGCAAGAGAGCAAAAACTCACTCTGAAGCCATGAAAAGAGACTGTATGATGCTATTCATGTAGCAGGTGTTTCCCAAGTTAATTAAGCCAATCTTTCCTGTCTCTGATTTGGATGCCAGGCGTGGGTAGAAGCAGGCTAGCTCATTCTTCTGGGAGGTCCAAGCGTTTTGTCCCAAGAGATGTTTAATCCGGTCTTCATTTGGAATTGGAAGAGCCTTGGAAAGAGAGAAGGGTGCCATGAATACTTGTCTTTCTACACGACAAATTACTAGAGGGCAACTGCAAAACTCCTCTGCTGGAGGTGTCCATGGCACAACTCATTTCCCTGCTCTTCACATGAACACGCATCCATGCAAGGAACTGTTTAGCTGCTAGTATTAGTACTTTAGAGGCACTCAAGTCTAAACCTATAACTAAAACCCACAGTCATGGCAAGAACTTCTGCAGATCCACCATAAGAGAAGTCTCTACTCCCAAAACACAGCCAGCTTGCCTATATAGTGTTCAAACTCAGAATTTTAAGCCGTTTCATCTGCCACAACTGGAGGTGTTGAGGTTTGGGCATCCCTACCAGTAGGACAGTCCCTCAGCACTACACTGCAAACTGAGATGTCAAGTCCGTATGCAATACAGAAAAAAATGGCCACGAAGTACATATCTTACTTTAATTGCTTCCAAGACTGGTTCGTACAGGTCTGGAAATCCTGAGAAGCGGAAGAACATGCAGTGGATGAGCTCGGCCAGCTGCTCCAGGGAGCTGGTGGCAGAGTTGGAGTCCTCCTTCTTCAGAGAGGCCACCAGCCTGGGGATGTGAGGGAGCAGCTGGAAAAGAAAAGAAAAAAAAAAGAAAAAAAAAGAAAAGTTTGCCATGCTGTATTTTCCATTCTTAGTGCAGATCAGCACCTTCTAAAACACGCACCCACAGTGGAAAGGAATGCTATATGTTAAGCACCAAGTGCAGGGATTCAAACCTATAAAATAGGTGAATTAACCTACAAGAGGTGTTACCCCATGTGCTATATTTTATTTCACACTGTTTAAACTAAATTGGAATTAGTATGGTCGGATGGGTAGCGACAGGCACGTAAAGAGTACGTTCGTTATTTTGCTTTAATCTAGAAAATTTTACAGTGAGCACGCAGACCCAAACACAAAGATACGTTGCTCACGGGCACCCTCTGCTGACCCCACAGCTGCACAGAGCCTTGCTAACCTGTTCCCAGCCCTGCAGATGTGCTAGTCAGGCAACATTTTCCATATTTCCATTTTACGTGATTTTAACCAGAACAATCCTGGTTTAACAGCTCAAAATCTGCAGTTCGTCCTTTACTTGGTCATCCCTTCCTCACTCTTCTTCCTCTCTTTCTTTCTTTCTCCTCAAAATGTTGGGGATTTCAACTACTTCCTTTCAACTGGAAAGCTTTGGTGGGGGAAACGAATCCCAGAACCATCTTATGCACCGATACTTTGCCAAGCTGTGATCGGAACAATTCTCAAAACTCTTCCAAAGTGCCAGGGCAAACAGAAAGACATAAGAAGCATGACTGGTTTATGCCTCGTTGTTTTGTTGGGTTTGGTGTTTTGCTTTTTGTTTTGTTTTTAAATAGGGGAGGAAATTTGTGCTCGCTGGGCTGCAGATGGAAACTTCAGGCCAAGAGCAACTGATGGCTTTTGGAGTCTTTCAAATTTTGGACGCCCAATCGAAGACAACCCGTTGGAACGTCTATTTTTAGAAACCGAGGAGTTTCTCAAGAAATCAGGCTCATTTAAAGCGGCTGCAGCTGAGGAACGAAAAAAAACATCAGTTGAAAATGTTGGCTGGCTTTGCTTTTTTCCAACCTTATCTGTTTATTCTGTGAACTTTAGGTGAAAAGCCAAAAGTAAAGGCTTTAATGCAAAAGTATGAAATCAAGCATTAATAGCAGTAAATTTCCATTAGCTCTTTTATCAGTTCAATCACTGCAAGCATGCCTTTGCTCTCAGACCTACTTTTTAACTACAGCATTCTGGAGGCAACGCTGGTGGGAAGCAGAGCTGTGCCTTAGTGTCAACAGTGAAAAAGCATCACCCTGGAAATGAAAAGAGGGTGCTAAAAGTGGTTGCTGGGGTTTCTTTTTTCCTTTAAATGAGGAGAATTCATGATTGGAAGTGTTCTGACCCAGTCTTCAAGTCTTGCTGCGCTGATGTTGTGTGACACTTGGGAAGATGCCCCCATGGCCTCATGAAATAAGGGGTAGCACATACTGGTGTCACTTTGACATCACATGTGTGACGGGGTCCACAGGGCTCAAGAGCTAGTCAGATGCTTTCTTAAGAAACAGCAAGGGCTGTTTGGGATTATATTTGCTGCTACTTGAGCTTTCCAAGATTCTGTCAATCCAAAGTCTTCTCCTAATGACTTTGGGATGCAGAGTGGCAACATCTGCAGCACCTCAGTTGAAAGGATGGGTTCAGATATGGGGCCCTATCTTCTAAACCTGCCCATGAATCCCCATCCTGGGTCAGCACAGCCCTGCCCACCTTCCTCCCCAGGCCACCCCTCCATGCCCCCTTTCCTTCTCCAATGTAATAGTGCAGTTTGGGTGGTGATCCAGACCCAGACCAAGCCGGGCAATACTGACCATCAGGACTTTATTATATATATTACTATATTACTTGTTCACCAGAGGGTGAGCAACCTCCAGCAGGGCCAGGCTGCAAGTTGACAGGGGCTGGGTTTACATTCACAAGGCAAAAGCTAGCAGACGAGGGGAATATTCAGCCCCTTGGGCTCCCTCCCAGCTGTGGTGATGCACTCATCCAAGGGCCGGACACATCCTTACCAAGTGAAACGCTTCGTGGGAGTGCTGGAAGCTCAGCAGCATGTACTGCAGGACGGACAAAGCTCCCTCTCTCACGATGGGGTACAGCAACTTGGAGAAGACCTGGTGGGGAAAAAAAAGTGAATGAGAAGCTAGGCTGGCATCACAACACGAGTGAGAAGGGCCCAGCAGGAAAGGGAGGCACTGGGCACCTACCACACCTCCAGAGTCATCTCCTGTCCACTGTGTGTCCTCAGAGCACCCTAAAAATGCCATCTGGGTTATCATCACTCTTTCAGGCCTGTGCAGTGCCTGGCACACCGAGGTGCAGAGCTCTGGGTGATCCTGATAGCCGTAACATACCTCCAGACCTCCTGATAGATGAGGCCACCTGAGCACAGCGGGATGCTAGATTTTCTAAAACGTGCCTCTCCTGTTTTATGGTTGTATTTGGAACCTTATCACCTACCTTTCAGGCAAAGAGATAGAAAGCAGAGGCCTTTCAGCACTTTCAAAGGCTAAGCAATGATATTTGTCTTATTCTACAGAAAATGGCAATGGTCTCTACCCCTTTCAGACCATACTTCTGAGAGTTTTCCAAGAATCACACAGTGTTTTAAGGGCAGTGTCCTTTTTCTATGCATTAACAGTGAAAAAAAAAAAAGATAAAGAAACGTTGGAGATACCCAGCTACCTTGCCACTGCTTGATGCACATGGGGGATCACAGGGACAAATGCAGTTACTAATAATGCTCTGATGTAGATAATTATGGTATTGGTAACGTCAGTGGTGACTTCCACTGGAGACATAGCCAGTTGTTATCTCCATCTTACAAAGGAGGACATAGTGGGACCACAGCATGGAAAGTGTTGGAAGATGGCAATGGGAGTAGGGCTGTACCTGTGCTGGTAAATCAAATAAGGCCAGGACACAGGTTTAAAGCTGACCTGTGACTATGTGGCCTGCTAACCTACTCACTGGTGCGATGGGCCAGCACTGATCCAAGCACAGCTGAAGGACAGCATTTCATGTTCCCAAGGACAAGCTGTAGAAGAGCTTCACGTTTTGGGAAGTTAAGTGTTTGGTTGGCTTTAAAGTCCTCGGTTTGTTATATTTCATAACCTTTAAGGTATCAGTACCTCTGCAAACCAGGCCCTAAAGAACTTCAGGTTGGGCTTGCAGTTGCCACCACACCCAAAATCCTTTGGCAAGGCACTCAGGCAAGAAACACGCTGAATCCCAGTGCCCACCTCCCTGTAGCAAGGAGCTAGGCACACAAAGCTAAAATAGGTATTTCTGGAGAACGTTACTCCTAGCTGCCCACCACCCCATGCACAGTAATGCAGCATCTGCAGAACATGCGGTGGGCTCTGTGCTCCCTCCAAACCCCTTGGTACAGCATAATCTTTTCTATACATCTTAAGTCATATCTCATTTTTATCCAGTCAAAAGGCAAGATCTCCCAGATGCAAGGAAATGTTTTTCAAAATGCCCACTGACCTTTTCAATTTTTGAAAGAGTAACCTCTATCAAGATGCTGAACTTCTTCACCGCAGCCAAACCCTTCAGCAGAGCAATAATCCACTTGTCTATGTTCTTTCCCAGGGGCCAGGACACCCAGTCGATCATCCTGAAATGAAATCCAAACTCTTAAAGTAAACAACAGATATATTGTGAAAGCCCAGCTCCACTCTGGGTTAAATCTCTTCCAAGTTCCCGTCCATTCAATGGGTTGGACGAGTAAGAGAGAGGTTCCACATAAGACATTCAGAATCACGTAATAGTTTGAGTAGGAAGGGATCTTACAGACCACCCAGTTCCAAACCCCTGCCACAGAGGACTCATCAGGGCATCCATAACATTATTCAAAGCACAACAGAGCCTGAAGCGGAATTACAGCAATGGCATCAGCATCCTGTGGCTCATCAGAGGACCTGACCCAAGCCCATAGAAGAAAGTGGGGATTTCTACCATTGACTTAAATCAACCCGAGTTCAAGTTTCTAACACCAGTCTGGTGCCCTATAGACCACAGCGTTGTTTTGTGGATTCTCAAATAAATCCTTCAGAGGAGGCCCTAGAAGGACAGCCTCTGTTTTTAAAGTGGTGGGTATCTGTGGGAGGTCTTCATTGAGGTCTTTGCGTTGCTGCTGTCAGAGAACTAACAATACTTGTATAATATCTGCATTGCTACTGGTAAGGAAAAATACCCAGATTTGGATCTTTATCTTCTCTGAATGGTAAACGTTCATTCCCCAAATCACAATAAAGAAAGAAAATTCTGGTAACCTTAATTGAAGCCAGGTATTCCTGAAGGTCATAGCTAGCAAATTCCTTCTATAGCCACTCCGCCAACACGACGCCATGTTTCTGCAACTAACACTTCACAGGAGAGTCACTCATAAGAAAATAACCTCAGACTGAGTGATGACAGGTTGTTTAAATAATTACTTAAATTAAGCCTTTCTAAAAAAAACATGTTTAAATTAAATGTTAAACAGAACTGCAAAGTAGCCAAGGCTTAGGATCTCCAAAGGTCAAACTTTGCTAATCACTTCAGGACCGTTGATTTGAAGATATCCCAGGGCTTCACAATCTCCCACCTCAGTCCAGCTTTCTTACCCAATCAGCCCCTTTTGTTTATAAGCCTACGTCTTGTGCAAGATATATAAAAGCAACTGTGGATAAATAAACACATAAGGCAAAGAGCAACTCCACGAGGAACTGGGAGGAAAAAAAGAAAAAAAAAAAGAACAGCTTGAAGAGCAGAATATGTTGGGATGTTGAGAAATAACAAAAATCAAGCCAAGTTGGATAATAAAACAAATACCAGAAAAGCTTCAGCAGACATTTGCATCAGAGCAGAATAAGGAAAGACACGCAATCGCTGTATACGGAGGATGTGATGGTGATTAAAGATATGATACAGCCTCCAGATTTGACTTCCAAACTAAACACATCCTCTGCCTCTGTTTTGACCGAGAGGAAGGAATTGATCAGGGTGACAAAGAGGAGGCAGATAAAAGATATGAGGATGGAAACAGGAGCAATGACAGCTGGTATGAAAGAGAAACAAAGAGCTCATACACTCCAAGGGGAGGCAGTGATGTTCATCAAGTAAAATTGAACTCTGGTGAGTTTTAATGACCCTATTAACACTGGCATGGTGCTTTCTGTGGGAAGATTGGGAGGAGAGTTCCTATAATGAAGACAGGCAATAAGGGGGTGACTAAAAAGAAGGGGTAGCAAGCCACGGTGGTTTATCACAGATGACAAAGTAAGATTTGTCATGATATCTGATTTTCTAGTCAAAGGACACTAGTAGATCATATCTGTCTGGGTATCTGAGCGGATACAGGACCTAACGGTGTTGGCACAAACATCCTGAACACAGCTGCGAAACTTGTGATGATGCAAAGCTGGGAGGCATCATCAAAACAAAAGGAGGATCGAGGTATCCTCAGGAAGATCCTGATGATTAGAGATGCAGAACCAGGATGAAATATCTTCATTCAAAACACATGCAAAGCACGTGGGAAGCAGATAACAAGAAACGGCTACTACATGATGAGAATTGATATGCTTGAAGAAGAGCAGCAAGGCATCAGGTGACTGTGAGTTCCCAATGTAACAGCAGCCATGGAAAAGGCCAGCATCGTGCTGCAGTGCAGGAGAAAAATACATTTTCCAAAGCAAAACCATCACCTCCTAAGCCATCGTTTAAGGCCATGATGAATCTCATTGGGAACACAGCACACAAACCTCTCCATCCATGTCCAAGATTGATGAACTGAAGTGGAAGCAGGTGCTGAAAAAGCCTGTTAAAATGGTCATGAAAATGAAGAACCTTTCCTGCAAGAAAAACTTGAAATAACCTGGCTTGTTCAGTATAGCCACTGGAAAGCAAAGAGGGGATGGGGCTGCTGTCTGTGCATACATCGGCGGAATAAACACCAGGGAGGGAAAAGAGGGATTACAGCTATTTATGCTGGCATAAAATCAAAAGGACTATAAGAAAGCAGGAAATAAATATAGGCTGGCTATTAGTAGAGAGCTCTGAACCATTAAAGCAATCAAATGGTGGGGCAGCTATGAAAGAAAGCAGTGGGAGCAAAAGCCCTCCCTGCTTTGAAGACTGTGGCTGGACGTTCATGAAAGGGATCTGTAGCATCAATGCCTATAAAGCAGGGAGATAGATCCAGGGATCCAAAGGCCTCCCTTCACCTATCTTCTTTTACACTGGAACAAAACAACCTTGTCTGCAATAAGCTTTTTTTTTTTTTTTACCAACATCAATGGCCAAGTTATAATCCTGCCCCACCTGCTGCCTGTATTGCTGCAGTAGGAACAAATTCCATTTTAAATTCACGCTGCAGTTTCCACATTGCAAGATGTACAAACATTTTGCAAGCGGGGCCCCTGATTTGCCAAAGCAGCCATTGATGTGGCATGCCCAGCTTTGAAAAGCTCAAATCCTGATTTCCAGAGATAACAAGTGCTTGCATCTCTGTGTGACAGCAGGCGCTCTCTCCGCAGCCGGAGCTGGGCTCTTTGAAACAGATACACCCTAAGAAAAAAAAAAATAAAAAGAAAGTAAAAATCAGTACTTCTGAAGTTGTGGGTGCATATCAATAGAGTTTATCTGAAAAGAGACAAACTCTGAAAGAGAAACTTAGAGATTGTGGTGTACACTTGTACCAGCAGGTGCCAGGCTTGCTGTTTTTACTGCTCTTTTCTCTTTAAATGCTTGATCAAAAGCTCTACTGCACATACAGTTTATTCCCCTGCCATGAACACCCAAACCCAAGCTTTGGAGGAAGACCACTTTGCGAGGGATCCCAAGCTGAAAGGCCCTTTTGACTTGTACATTTTTCTTCGATTTTCTAAGCACACAGCACGCTCATCAAAAGGCCAACAGTCACGCAGTTTTCTGGGGCATCCGTCTGCTATAAACACACCGCCAAAACTTCTGCATTTCTCCTAAGTGAGCTTAATTACATTTTGCAGGCCCTGCTTAATGTTTGGCTCAATCTGAGTAATCATTTACTCACCCTTCTGCGTGACACAGAATTTTTTAAGGAATGATGCAATTGATTTTGCAACTGCTATATTTAGGCACTGGCGTTCGTGGAGGATTTATCGCCTGGAGCTCACAGCAGCATCTGGGAATAGGATCCCAGAAGGAGAAGAAGATGGAGAAGAGGGTTAAGAACTGAACTGGTAATTTATTTATTTTTTTGTCTTGGGTTTTTCTGGCCCCTGGGAATAGCATGACCCTCCCCAGCAAGTCAAAGTGAAGGGATCTCTTTCTTCAGGCATAAAGTTCTCATCAGGAATAATGTGGGTTTCTGTTGTGTAACTTACCTGGGGGAGGGGGGAGAAATCCTTTAAGGGAGAGGGGAAAAAAAGAGATTTTTCCAGTGCGATCAAGTCACCCCAGCTCCCTTGGGCTAAGTGTGTGTGCTCCTGCCTGTGAACATCACCCACTTAAATGAAGACCTCTGAGGAAGGCATGAGTTAGAGAGGGTCCTAGGCAAGGCAGGAGCAGGGTATGGGGGCATAGAGGAGCTGTAGGACTTGGACACGGCTGTGCAAGGAAGACCTGGTGATGCCAGGGAGGATCCTGGCTCTGCAAGGACCAAGTCTGGCACGCCAGGCAGTATTTCACCCGCTACTGCTTCATCATGCCTTGATGTCTCTCCGTGGGCTCTGCCTGCACTGACGTCAGGGATAAACATGGCACAGCACCAAGATCCAGACCAGCAGCACTGCAGTCGTCTGGTGAAGGTCGAGGTGGGCTTGTTGAAACAGCTGGACATTAAAAAACACCTGCGAGGCTTTTAGCTGTGGCTGGTGATTTAGGGTGATGTCCTTCTGAAGGGATACAGGGATAAACATGAAATTCTTTTAAGGAGATTTTTGGGAAGAAATGGCCCTTTACATCTTCTGGAAAAAAAAAAAAATCAATTCTTTTCAAGATACCTTATGCTGGATATCCCAGAACACCGCTTATTTCTGAGAAAAAATAAATCAAATCAAACCAGACAAATACAATAATTATAATAATCAGTCTTTATAATAATATAATAATAAAAAACAGTCTTTATTCTAGTTCTTTAGACCCTCGGAGCTGGAAGGAAGGATTGAGAAATTCCCCTTTTCCCCACACCTCACGAGACACCAGCCAAAATGGCCTTTGCTACAGTCCTGGGATAAACCCCCACACAGAAACCGAGTGCAGCTTTGGGACAGTTTTGTTCCTCCAGACCGAGAACAACATTCACTAATGCATTCGCTAATTCTCCTACCTGCCAATGGCCATCATCATTTGCACGTCGCTGATGCTGTCGTCGTTGGTGAGGTTCCTTATGACCCCATCCATCAGCTCCAGAGGCACAAACTGGACCACGCTGGCCAAGGCGTTGGACGGCGCTTCCTGCTCCTCTGCAAGACACGGACGAGCACCAGCAGGGAAGATGTTAGTCCCCGGGGAAACCAGGCACATGAGGCCAGTTCTCAGCTCTAAAAGCCAGATAATTCCTGCCTACGTCAATGCAGCTGGCATAAACAGGCCATGAGGAGCCCACGCGTAGCTGTGCTAGGAGGGCAATCGCCCAAACCCCAAAATATCGAGGTTGGGTCGCAGCAGACGGGCTGTCGCATGCAGTCATACACAGCCCAGAGGGATCACAGACACTAGAACATTATTGCCTGGGTCCCAAATTCCCTCTGTGTGCTCTCTTTATGTTAATTACTGCAAATAACCGCACTGGGATATGACTGCAGGTTTGCCAGCCTGGAGCACGTTCCAAAAGATGAGGTTTTCATATAGGGGAAAACTGAAATGTCCATCTCCTTATGGGCTCAGGAACAGCTGGGACAGGAGCTCACCTGCCTACACACAGTCCGACCTTTCATGGCACTGGGATCTCCAAAAATCTGCTGAGCCTCTCTGTGATAATCTAAAGGCCCCAGAAGATGGATCAATATCTTCTGTCCTACCTTAAGACACAAGCACCGTCCAGAGAGACATCAGGGCTTCCTACCTCTAGGTTGGTGAGGAGCAAGTCCTTAGCTTTGCTCTTACTTTCTGCTAAGGAGCAGGCTGAGGGCTTCCATTGATTCATCGACTGAGAGTGACATTTCTGAGAGCTTTCAGGTCCAGCTCTGACCTGCCGCAGGTAAGATGCTTTCCATCAAGCCCAGCTGATGCTGAAAAGTACTGAACGCACAAACCTGTGCTGCATATATTTCAGCCCAGTCAACAATTCCTGTGTACAGACTCCGTGTGGTTTCAGGGGATATTATTTTCTCAGCCTAAGGTCCTAGGTAACAGTTAGGGACACTTGCTTATTATATTTCAGTTGTGGTTGCATTTCTGGAGTGGATGAGAACCAAGAAAACCATCAAGCGCTTTTGTTCCTCGCCAAAGCCAATCCCTACATTTGCACCCCCTTTTTTTTTTTTTTTTTATCATTACCTGTTGAAGAAATGATAGTGAACAGCTCCTTCAACGAGGGCAGGATGGCTGAGGTCTGAGTCCTCCAGATCCTCTGCAGTAGACCGCTCACCTTGTTCACGTGCTCCAAAAACTCCATGATGTCCTCTTCCCCCTCGGAGACGCACTGGAACTGCCCGATGCACCGGATCAGCTGCTGACAAAACAAGACCTGGTGCTTGCCCGTGGGAATGCACTGAGGATGTTGGGTTAAGAGTTTGCTGATCTTGGCGCACTGCTTGGGGCCGGGCCTCTCGCAGACTTTCCGGAGCACCTCAATCCTCAACAAGCTGAAAATGCTGTTTGCTGATGGGCTTTCCAAGACGAACTGCAGCCCTAACTGGATATAATCGAGGACATAATGGCTTCTCTTCCCCAGAGGCCCGTAGCCTTCCTGGAGGAGACTCAGTAGGAAGCGGACATTGAAGAACTCCTCAAATTCCTCCGGGTGGTAGTGGCCATAGACCTCCAAAACCTCCTTCCCGATCTCTCTTTTATACTTGGTGTCCCCCACGAGGTAAAGCTTGGTACACAGCTCCAGCATGGACCAGCACTGCTCACTGTCCATGGGCTGCTTCGACGCCTCGATGACGCGCCTCACAAGGCCTTGCTTCACGTTGTTGGGGTAGGAGGACATCACCACAGCTTCCAGTATCTTATCCATCCCTGCTCCCAGCTGCTGGAAGAAGGAACAGAGCATCAGGTTAGTTCAGGGAAGATTCACTGAGCTTTCAGGACCAGAAACAGAGCTTGGAAGCCATCTGGGACGCTATAAAGATGATAATCCTTGTGACTTTTTCATGGTGGTATTCTGAGGGATGCAGAAAAGCTTCCACTCTGGTGATGCTTGATTGAAAGTGAAGTCCCAAAACTGGAATAAATACACAAACCCACAGAACTTCTTCAGACTAGTCACATACTTGAGCGTTTTTGTCTTGTAAATAACCAACTACGACCTTACACTTGACCCTAGGAAAGGATGAGCTCCCCCTCCTCGAGGGGTGCAGCAGCTCAGGGTGGTGCCCCACGTTTCCCCAAATCCACTCGGCTCTGAGTAGAGGGAGTGGTGCAGCCCTGGCTGCCCCCCAGGACCTGCCGCATTTGTTTGCTGGACCAAACTGAGAGGGGAGAGAAACTGCAGAGTCAGGCAAAGCTTCCCATTCGTCACAGCCCAAATTCACCGGCCATAAAACATTAGAGTGCTGAAAAAGCCCCCAGGGGTTTCCCTGGAAGAGCTCAGAGCATTTCCAGCCAGGTGCTGGATGCACTGCTGCGCAAGAAACCCCATCAGACAGCAAGGGTTTCTTGAAACCTATTGCAGGGACCCAAAGCAGGTTCCCCCTGGTGCTACGTGCTCAAATCCACAGTGGGAGATTGTTGCTGCCTATAGCCTGAAATAATCCATGGGAGAGGTAAAAAGAAGGCGTGTATCACCTTTGTTACCTAAACGGGATCAGGACAGTGCCATCCACGCTCATGTGTGTATGACCGTAAGAAAAACCACTTTTCTGTTTCCTCGGTTGTCTGAGCCTTCACTTGCAAAGTGTTTGAAGGTCCTCAGGTGGGTGGTGGTCCACTAATGAGAAAATACGCACGCAGATGGCATACGCCCCAGCTCCCCTGGTATACAGCTCCTTGCTGCTGGGGAAACAAACACACCAGGTACAACCTCAAGCTCTGGCTTCAACCTCAAGCCTTCCCACATCATCCTCTCCCCATCGCTGGTGCTCTTCCAGGATGAAAAAACCATGACGCATGCATATCCCTCTCCAGCAATGATGGTGTGAGGCTCTCTAGGCACCATCCTGGCCTTTCTGTCCCCTGTTCACAAGCTGACCTTGTGGTGGAGGATCCATCACCAGCAAAGGATTTCACTATCCAGGGTTGGGCTTCAGGTGCCACAACCAACCTACACCTCTCTAACCACCCTGGTGTCAGCAGGGGGGGGGACAAACAACCCCACATTTCCGTCGTGTACCAGGTTACACCAAGCTGCTCCCGGAGCATGAGCCAGAAAAAGCCAGGATGGAGATGCCAGCCAGGCAGCCCTTAAAAAGGAGATATTTACCATGCACATTGCAATATTAAAACTGCATTAAAGCTACCTTCCAGATGCATTGTACTATATAATAACAAACACTACAGTCTTCAAACTACACTAAGACAGCATTCAAGTGGCAAAGTTTAGGAGTTAGGATGGCTAATTCAGCCCCAGCACAGCTCCAGATGCTTTCAGAGATATTATTTAAAGGATCTCGTATTAACTTTATTTTTTTTCCAGGGCCTTCTTGGAGAATGAATCAGGGTTCGCAGTGAAGGAGACTGCTGCCTGTAAGAGCACTGCCTCATTTGTTGCAGAAATTGGAAACGTGTCATAAACAACCCAGGGAACTGCAGGAGAGGGAGGGAGAGCTTCATCGCTGGGCAGCCGAATGCTGCCCTGGAGATCTGGTACCTGGACTTCTTCTGTTAAATACTAAAAAAAAAAAAAAAAAAAGAGAACAAATATTCAAAGAATCAGGAATCTATCATAAGAAGCAGGAGAACTTTAACATTTCAGCACTTTGTCTTCCTCGCAGGCAATAATAACTCACAGTATAAAGTTCGGAGGATTGGCTCATTCCTGCTTGTATAAGAGAACTGAGTTCCTGGAGCACATGAAGATGCTGGAGAAGGTCAAAGTGTTAATTATTAATCTGAAGAGCTGCTCTGAGGTTCCATCTGTTGTGTAGCTCACATAAAACAGAAAGTACACAGCTTTGCAGTGAAAAAGAAAAAATTCCCATGAAACGGTGAAATTGTTCTGCTCCCCTTGTAAACAACTGGCAGGAGAAACGTGGGTAAAATCAAAGGATCGGGAGGGAGGTTTGTGGTCCAACCACCGCGCAAAGCTGAGATTAAACCAAGTTGCTCAGGGCTTTCTCCATCCAGGTCTTGAAAACATCCTGGGATGGAGATCACACAACCACCCTGAGCAACTCGCCCCAGTATTTAACTAGCTCTTAGTGGGGAGTTTTTCCTTATTTCCAGTTGGAACCTCTTGTTTTGATTTATGCTTGCTTTTTTTTCTCATTCTCCTGCCATGCACTGCTGCAAAGAGCCCGGCTCCATCTCCCAGATGACCTCCTGGTAGGCACCGGGCAGCTGCTGTCAGCCAGTCCCCAGCCTTCACCAGGGGGTTGGTACAGCACAGCTGAGTCCATGCTGGATGAGTCCATCCAGAGACGAGTCCGTACCAAGCGCAGAACTTTGCATTGGTCGTTGCTGAATTCCACGAGGTTCTTGTGAGCCCTGGCCTGCCCTGGTCCCCCTGTATGGCAGCCCTGCCATCAAGCAAACCTTCTTCATCTGCCAGGCACAGCCTTCAAAAGGATGTGCCCAATGATTTTCCCAAAGGCAGGCTGACAAAGCTAGTTTCTGAGATCTTCCTTCCTGATTTTTGAAGATGTGCTAGAAAGGGAGCCGTGCTTTGGAAGAGGGAGGAATGTCCTCCCCTCTCATCTTTGTCATGCAGATGTTCAGACCTAGGAAACTGTCCTGAAGACGCTCTCCTTTCTGCCTGGCAGATCAATGAACATGGATGGTATTTGGTAGCACACACTGCATTCATAAATACGTGTCAGTGCTTTCTTCCCATACCTCCTCAAAATAAAAAAAAAATGAAAATAAATAATTAAAAAACAAAAATTAAAAAAAAAAAGGATGCTGTAAAGGACTACAGCCCTGGCTCCAGACTTAAATTCCACCTAAAGCCACAAAGAAAATGAAGTATTTCAATGTTTGCAACAGGCTTTGTTTGCTGCAAGGTGTGTCCCTGCAAGGACAGCTAGCCAACCATGCTTTAGAAAGCAGAGAGTGAAATGGACTATAAGCAAAGAGCATCATCGACCAGCTTAGTTTCACTCTCTCAACTGAGTAAACTGCAAATAAAAATAACAAAAAACCTGAGCTCAGGATGAAAAGTCACCTTGGGCTTTACTTGGGTCTAATCTTCATATTCTGTAATGCTCAGAGGTGTCCTTTTAATATATTTCTCTCCTGACTGTGTTTTTTTTTCTTTAATTAGGACTCATTTCACTTGAAGTCTATCCAATTACTTCTAAATCAATTCATTCCCCTATCTCTGCCAGCAGCAGATTTCCAGTAATGGCTCCTCAGTACTTTTTGCAGAATGCACTATTAGTTCCTGCACCCACACCATAAAAAGCTGCAAAAAGATAGATCTGAGATTTACCTTACCTTCAGGAAATCTTGGTAATAAATTCAGCACATTTCCTACAGTGGCATCCGGATTGTTTCGTGCTATATAGATTAATAAATACTACTAGAGGAGGGGTAAAATCCCACCGTCCAAATGTAGGCTGATAAATAATGTGACTTACTTCTTACTTAAAAAGAAGACAAAAATCATGATCTACTTCCCTAAATGCTCTGGAGGTCTGGAAGTACAGAAACAAGAGTCACCTTTTATTGTCCTTAACTCCTGCTCAAGTGGTTCCTTTTATGTCAGCCAAGACATTACTGTTATTCTTCCTTCATCCTCCAGGCAGCCAGGCAATTAGGGCTCACTCCTGCAGGATGCTGAGCTGCTGCAGGATGGAGGTGAGTGCACACAGCACAACATACTGCACAACAGTATTCTCTGAAATTTCTGTAGAATTTGCTGTGACTTATAGTGCAAACTTGTCCAAAGAAGCAGCCCTTGTTGCCACACACCTCTCTAGGTCTGTTTTCCAGGAACATCAAAGGAATTTGCAGTCCTAATATTTTTATTTATTTATTTATTTATTTTTAGGGAACAAATTTGTCCTTTATTCATAAGCAATGGGGATATTTTTGGTCCAAAGTACCTGTCCATCCACCCTGCTGAGGAGGGCAAACAGCCTGCAACACATCAGTACCACATCCATTAGATGCAGCCTCACCAGCAGGTATCGGGCAAGCACAAGCAGTCATTATCACTTCCCTATGACTTTTTTTTTTTTTTCCTAAAACGCTAAAAAAACTTCGTAAATAACCATAAAGAAATTGCAATTGACCTACAGAGTTGTAAATCATCAAATAAAGGCCGTCATCACTGCTGCCACATCCCCTACTCTTTTCTCCCTGTGATCTATTATGGTTTACACAATCAGTTACACTCTTAATTTAGCTGGGATCTAGCTATTTTGGCTAAATCACCTGAATTAATTGAAGCGACGTGATGCCAGCTCTGTGATCTTCCGTGCATGCCTCGAGCACTCACAATGACTTAATGCTGCGGTTTCTTTCTCAAGCCCTCTCAGTGGCACAACTGCTGCTTCCCTCTTTATTTCTTTCTTAATTATTTGACATCCTGCTGCTCATTAATATCTAAAGCCTCCAATTGCCTTATTTATTATTTGCACTGTAATAATGTCTGGAAGCTTCAACTGAAGTACTGCCCGCTGTTCTACAAACTGTGCGTATCTATAGGAATATGCGCAGAGGAACACACATGAGACAAGGCAGATAGCACTGACGCTGTTGCAGCAATACAACAGAAACTCAGAGCTAATAACTTCCCCCAAAAATGCAGCTAAATAGCCCTTCAGAAACCAAAGTGAGACTCTACCCATCTGCGGTCGTAGCAGGGAAATATTGCCAGCGCGGAAGCCTGGCCAAAATTTTCACGTGTAATTACAATCTGCCTTTTCTAATCCACCTTCTCTTTTCAAGGAGATAACATATTCCTCACTTCCTGTCCCAAACTGCTTTCCAGTGACAGATTGCACTTGGGTTGCGTGTCTCCTACTCACTACAGCTAATTAATTTGGGCTCGTAAGGCTCTTCCACGCTTTCCTGCCCTCTGACGTACTCCATCAGAAGCACCCTGAGTGCTTGCGGGGCTCCTCATCCCGCTGCTGGTGGAGCCATGGGCAGGTCTGGACCAGGAGGTTGTCCCCATGCTCTGCAGGACCTCCTGCCCTGCCCAGACCCTTCCTGTCCTCTCCAGAAACTAAAGGTTCATCCGAGTATCATCGCCCAGCTGGACCAGCAGCATTTTGTGGGGCTTTGCTGTACAGCAGGAGCTCCGCCTTGGGATCAGCAGGCTTCTTGTGGCCACACATTTCTCTGAGGGGTCCCAAAAAAGTAACCAGCCAAAGTGCATGTGTGCAGTCAGCCTAAATTTACCAGACAGTAGTCCATATCTTTACTAAATTCTGTTAACGTTTCGAAAATCTGTTGGTTTTTTCACCTATGAAGCCAGAGCTGGGGGTGGTGGGCCTGGGGAAGAGAAGGCCCCGGGGAGAGCTGCCAGCGGCCTGCCAGGGCCTGCAGGGGGGGCAGGGAAGCTGGGGAGGGACTCTTTGTCAGGGCTGGGGGGACAGGACGAGGGGCACCGGCTGGAGCCTGGCAGGGGGGAGGCTTCGGGGAGGCGTTGGGAAGAAATTCTTCCCTCTGAGGGCGCTGAGGCCCTGGCCCAGGCTGCCCAGAGGAGCTGAAGGCAGCTGCCTCAGCTACGCTGCTCTCTGGTCTCCAGTGCTGCTCCTTCCATCCCTTTGGTGCACACAAACCCCAAAGCCTCTTCTCTTGCTTTATGTTTCTCTCTGTTAGGTACTCAGTCATCAGACAAAAAAAAAAAAAAAAAAAAGGCTTTGGCTAGATGTCAAAGCGATGAGTGCAGTAATGCCAAATAAAGCCTAAGGCCCTGACATTTTATCCTCTCTCTGTCTCCAGACTCCTCCCAGCTCCATTCCTTCCCTCCAGACAACAGATACACGCGCAGCCCTAATACATGTCAGCATCCTTTTCTAATAAAGCATCTCAAAAGCATTGCTAGCATGTTGTCAGCCATCATCTCCAGCTGTGGCTGCAGAAACTGAGGCACAAGGAATTACATTTCCCTATCCCATTGCCCCCGAATTCAGTAGCAAAGGCACAGGAACCGGGACTTGGACCACCCCTGACAAACCGCTGGCTTTATGGCTAAACCCAGCACCAACCACACACAAAATTTCCTCCTCCCAAAGCCTTCTGCTTTCCTCACTAGCCAGAGCTCCCAGCTAGGGCTGCGTTTCTCTGCTGCCCCTGTGTGATACCGGGAGTGCCCAGCTCCTGCCCTGACCTTCAGACCAGCGTCCTTTCTCTTATCATCCCCGGGGACTGTAAATACATCTACTCCGGAAGGCTTTTTTTGAGGTATTTATAGAGTAAACATCACTCTCCTTCCTTCACATTTCTGTCTGCTTTTATCTGTGTATAGAAATAAAAGCCCTGGAGATTGCCCAAGCGAAAACCACGTCCCCTTCACTGAGCGCTGGCTGGGATTCATCAGACCCTGCCTAACTGCTTGGAGATACAGCGACCTCCAGCTTTCAGGAAATATGGGATATGTCCCTCATTTTAATCCTCGGTTTCCCTGCAACCCCCAAATATTCGGCTGTGCCTCAGCCAATCCAGAAACCAGGAAGGCCAACTGAGATCGTGGCAAACTGAGACCATGGCAAACTTTACTGACCCTGTCACAAAATGTGCTCCGAATTTTTAGGGCCTTTTGGCTCCCTATGGGATGGGAACATCCCTGGATGTTCCTCTCCCCAGGTCAGGTTCCCTGGGTGAAAACCTGAACACAATCCTGAGCAGCTCCTCGGGGCGAGCTGCTGCCTTGCAAAGGAAGGTTTGCAGAGCTCTGCAGGCACCAGGGGAATGCGCACACACCCACTCACCCAGCATCGCTCTGGGGTTCCCCACCTGCATCCTGAGCATCCCCCTTCGCATCCCAACCTTTAGTCCAGCCATCTCTTCTGTATACCTGCCTCCAAGCCTTCTCCTGTATCCCGATCCCCAAGCATTTTCCTTCCCTGTAATGCACCCCTCCTGCATCACAATCCCCCTTCTGTGCCCATTCCCCCAAACATCCCTCCCTTGAGCATCCCAGCTCCTGAGCACTCCTCCTGCATCCAGACCCCCCCCCCCCAAGCACCCCAAGCTCCCTCCTGCATCCTGAGCCCTGAACACTCCTCCTGCACCCTGAACCCCAAGCCCCCATTAATCCCAGTTCCCTCCCCCATCCCAGTCCCTGAGCATCCCATTCTCTGAGCATCCTGGCCTCCAAACATCCCTCTGAGAATCCTTGCTTTATCCTGAAGCCCCAAGCAACCCTCCCTCTAAGCATCCTGACCCTTGAACATCCCTACTTCAAGTATCTTTCCCGGACCCTGAAGCCCCGAGCATCCCAACCCCTGAGCATCCTTCCCTCTGAGCATCCCAAGCCCTGAACATCCCTCTCTGTGAGCACCCCCAGCCCCAAACACCTCTTCTGCGTCCCTCCCTCTGAGCATCCCTCCTGCATCCCTTCCCCGGAACATCCTGAGCATCTCGCCAACTCCCAAATAACACTCTTGCATCCCGACCCCCGACACCCCTCCTTTGAGAATCCATCCTACATCCTGAAGCCCCGAGCACCCCAACCCCCGAGCACCCTCTGAGCAGCCCGATCCCCCAATACCGTTCCTGCACCCCGACCCCTGAGCATCCCTCCTGCATCCTGACCCCCAGCATCCCTCTCTCGAGCATCCCTCCTGTATCCTGAAGCCCCAAACATCCCAAACCCCGAGCATCCCTCCTTCTGAGCATCCCTCCAGCATCCCTTCCCCGGAGCATCCCAAAAACCCCTCTCTGAGCATCCCCCCCCTCGGAGCATCTCTTCCCAGGAGCATCCCTCCTGCGTCCCTCACCCAGAGCATCCTTCCTTCCTCCCTCCACCCTTTTACACCCCAAAACCACCCCCCAGCGCCCCGACCCCTATCTTCCCCCCCCCTCCTCCTGCCCCCCGTTACCTCCCCCCCGGAGCCGTGCCGAGCCGTGCCAGGCTGCTTCGCTCCTCGCTACGGCAGAAGAGCCGCAGCCCTGCGGGCAGCTCCGGGGGCAGGGCGAAGGGAAGGAGACGAACTACAAATCCCAGCCCTGGCCGCACCGGGAGAGCCGGGCTCGCCGCCCCCTTGCTTCCTCCTCCTCCTCCTCCTCCTCCTCCTCCTCCTCCTCCTGCGGCGCCCGGGCGGGGACGGGGTTCGGCGGGGCCGCAGGTGGGTGCGGGGCCAGCGGGCGCTTGGGGGGAGCCACCCCATTAGGGGGGAGTGGGATGGGTTGGGGTCACCCCCTTCCCAATCCCACCCCGAGCTGGGGAAACTGAGGCACGGGTGGGATTTTTTTTTTTTTTTTTTGGGGGGGGGGGGGGGGAGCTGCCTGCTGGGCCAGAGAGGCCAGAGGGAGAAGGGCTTTGGGATGCGGGGAGGGTTTATTGGATTTATTCCCATTATTCCTACTACCACTACCGTTGTTATAATTACTATTAGGATGATTTTAGGATTTCATTCTGCTTTAGGGAATTCCCGGCTGTGCAGGGAGGAGCCATCCCCACGGTGCCTCTCAGCATGGCGCAGCAGCGCCCGGCAAACTTTGCTCTCCCCCCCCCCCCCTTTCCCCAATCCGATTTTTCTGCATTTCACGGATTTTCAGCACTTTGGGGAACGCAGAGCGAGCCCTGCGCGCCCCACAGCCGGCTCTGCGGGCGGCCGGGTGGGATCCTGGCTGGCCCCTACTTCGTTCGTGCGGTTTCTGAGCACTTTTTGGGGCGCGGGTTGGCGATCGCTCAGCGGGACGCAGGTGGTTGCCTTCCACGTCTGCAGGATCAGCAAAGAAATGAGTATCTGGAAGGTACTCCAGCGGTGCAGACGCTTGGCCGTGAAAAACCAGGGCAAATCTTTACCGGGGCTAGCATTACGGTGGCACAGGCTCCCTCCCTGCCCTCCTGGCGATCTGCTTTGCCAGCATGGCCTGCAGATTTCGGAGGTCACAGCCAGGAGGGTGCTGAGAGCCCTCACACCCTGGCTTTTATTCCCTGAGCATCCCCGCAGCCGCATCTCTCTGGCTCTGCGCTCCCCGTCCCCCTCCATCTTGTCTTCTATGTTCCCCTTCAGTAGCTGTCACCTTCATTTCTTTTCCCTTCTCCCCACCGCGTGCTGACGCTCTCATTCCTCGTCTCTCAGTGTGAACCTGACCTTTGTTTTATATTTTCTTCCCCTCACTGTGCACCGGCCATATTTTCCTTCCCCCACCTCCCACCCCCCTTCTCTTTGCCCAGAGCTCCACGTTGCTTAAATTCAGCATCTGCAGGTGCAGCCTTTCGCGGTCGCCTCCATCCCTCAGCAAGCAGCAGCAGCCTGGACCTCCTGCCAGGAGATGCTCCGGACCCCAGGGAAGGGGGGTCCTGGCCCTGGAAGGGATGGAGGAGCAGCATCGGCCCCGCCAGCGAGCCCGGGGATGTTAGGAAACTTGTGTTCATGCTTCCCTATCATCTCATCAGCAAAAGGGGTATTCCCGTGTTTAATGCAGCGTGATTAGAAAACAAAATTTGAGTCACTGGTGGGCTTTTCCCCAGTATTGCAGCAGGCAGCAGACGGCCAGGGATGTTTCCTCGAGGCTATAGGGGAAGGGTGAGGTGGCGTTTCCTGCACGGTGCCTGCCGGGAGCTGGAGTCCCCTCCCGCAGCTCTCCGCGTATTGCAGAGGCTGGCAGAGCTCCTCGTGCTCGGCCCGGCGGCCAGACCGAGGCGGGATTGATTTCCATGCTGCAGCGACGGGAAAACGTGGGATTTCCTCTGTAGGATTACTGTAAATAAGCACGTAGTGTGTAGAAGGCGTGTTGCAAATGTTTAACCTGCCGGAGCTGAGCATCAGCTGAGGTCAGTAAGTGCATCAGTGGTACCCCAGGGGAGGATTAAGCCCCTCCTTATAACACATTTTATCCCAAATCCTTCCTTAAACCCAGCTCTCACGTGATGCCAGCTGGCTGCTGGGGGCTGCCTCTCACTAAGGAAGCCGTGAGCCGAGTTTTATTTTTCTCTTCTAAATCCTTCTTATTTTATTTCCACTTTCCCTTTGTCATTCTTCATTATGACTTTTCTCCAAGCTATCACTGTAGGATGACTCCTGGACGTCAAAGTGCTTTTTCTGAAGTCCCCGTAACACAAATTCCTAGCTGAGGGTCTTGCTTTCCCCTACAAAATCACCCACTAGAAAAGGGACGAGGCGACCACAGGGCCGGTGCCTCCACCTGAACCCAGATTTCGCAGCCTAACGAATGTTTTTCCGCAGGACTCGGATGTTTCGTAGAAAGCAGGATTTTCACCCCAAACTGACGTGCTCTGTTGTAGCCAGACACGCTGGTGCAAAGCGTGGGGAATTGGGAACAGAGCCCAAACCCGATCAGCCTTTGGCTGATTATTTATTTGACATTAATGCACTCTAACAAAGCAGACTGGAGCCCGGTGCTGGGAAAACCATCTCCTCCCGCCGAACCGTGTCTGAAGTCTCCGGCTGCTTGGATATTTTTTTTTTTCATCCCTCCTTTTTACCCCAAATCAGTCTGACCCCTCCCGGCACAGAGCTGCTTCCTGCAGCGCATTACCTGGCCGGCCTCGCGCGGCGTTTCTGCAGCCGCCGCGGCTCTCACCGGCTCTCTTGGGCACTACTCAAAAGCCAGGGAGGTTTTTTTTAGTCTGGCTCTTCTTCCTGGTGCTTAGCAGAAACGGTCCCCGTCTTGCTTTCGTTTTATTGCCACTT
The DNA here is from genome assembly GCF_040182565.1 of Anser cygnoides. Lineage (NCBI taxonomy): Eukaryota > Metazoa > Chordata > Aves > Anseriformes > Anatidae > Anser > Anser cygnoides. The sequence goes on from NC_089873.1 coordinate 208,507,145, forward strand.
AGGCTTTCGTCGTTGCGCCCACCTAAATAATTCATCTCTTATTTTTGCTGCGTGTGTGCTTCGCCGCTTGTTGTTACTCCGCAGCTCTTTCTTAACTAAGCTGCGTGTTTCACTGCCTTAAACACAGGTTTCCAAAGTTTCAGCTGTGGGGGGATGTTTTATGGGTTGGGAATCGAAGGGTACGCTGTAAAATTAATCAGCGGGGCAGTGGCATCTATATAAAATTAAAATTAAAATGCACTCCTTCCACATCACAGACCTCGCCCTTTGCTGCTCTGCGTTTAATTCATTTCACTAACGAGATCCTCTGGACGATGCTCTGAGCAGCCTGTTAACCCCGTCTTACGTGCTGCCTCCCCAAAATCCCCCAAAATGGATTCGTTTTCTTTCCCTGCCACTTGTAAAGGGAAACCTGGGTCTGTAACCAATTGCTGCTGCTTTCGTTTTCTCACTCCCAACAAATGCTTGGGTTTACTTATTAGGGAAACCAAGGCATTGCTACACCTTTTCCCAAATAAAAACTTCATTTTGTTTTCTCATCTGCTTAGTATCTTTTGTATCTTTTCTCTGCTCTGCCTGTATTTCCACCTTTGGCCAAGCTAGTATTATCTTTATTTTGTTAATGCAGAGACAGTTTTCTCCAAATATTTAATGAGATTATGAAACAGAACCAGACATTCGATCCCTCGTGTTTCATCAACTCGCTGTTTCGGGGTAGATTATTTTTAACTGGAATGATCAATTTTTATCCGAATAAGCAACCAGAAAACTCATTAAAAAATGGCTTTTCCTGTGCTTTATAGATATATGCAAATGTATATATTCCTTAAGGAAAGGTCCCTGTTGTTTTTCGGTTTTTGAAAATGTTATAAACATAACTTTAAAGTTTACAGCAACCTGCATTTTCTGGCTAAAAAGGGTAAACTGCAGCTTTGCTCATTTTTCAGAGAGGTTAAATACTTAGCAATAGTTGTGCCATTTGCACCATTTTTACTTAAGGAGAAACATCATGAATGATGCATTTTTGGATGACTACTTGTACACGTGTGGTTTTTTTTTTTCCAAGTTGGGTGAAACCTGTACTCCATTAAATTATAATGCAGAATTTTATTTCTTATCTAATTAAAGCACTCTTAAATGTGATGAATAAATAAGAGAGGAAGTAAGCTTGTCCAAAGCTGTTTTGCATTTAAAATTATTAAACAAAGGAAGCATTGCAGATAATGAAGGAACTGAGCTGGTGGTTATAAATATGTGAAGATGTCAGTAAGTGAAAATGGGTAGATTTTGTCATTTCCCACACTGTTTCCTGGCTTCCTGCTGTGTCAACCCCATGACTCTCTCAGGTTCAGGCCAATTATTTGCTGAGCTCAACTTCTGGAGTAGAAGGTCCTTATAGAAATGGTTGCTTTGCATCTGCTGAGGATGCTCCTGCCAGTAAAAACCAACTTAAAATTTACAAACCCTGGTCTGCTGAAATGCTCAGATGCTCAAGCAGCAGCTTTGACTCAGAAGTTGGACTTCTCAATAAAAAAATCACCGTGAAGCAACGCTAGTTTCTCTCAATTTACATGATCTGAAAAGATTATGTCTTTAAATAATTGTAGGTTTTTATTTTTTTTATTTCCATAACACTAAATTACATCTATTTTTTTGAAAGAAAAATGTATTTAAACACAGATCACTCTAAAAGCACATAATAATACTGTGCTCTTTGGTGAAATCCACATCGTCAGCTCTCAAATTAGATCTCTAGGTGATCTAATGTGACTGAATTTTAAGTACTGCTTTGGGAGCAGCTACACAAAAGGCTTTACTGTAATTCTCCGCTTCCAAGAACTATAACCCAATTCGTACTTGTCCTTGGGGACTGCAGGTTATAGCCACCCACGTCCAAGTCAGATGCTCTCCTGGAAGCTCATCTTCGTGCAAATGCCACCAAGCAGCAGTGAACTCTGTGCTGCATTCGTGGAGAGCCTTTATGCTAGGTTAGCAAAGCAGCCAGGTCTGATAAACCAGGGCGCTGCCATGCTGGTTGGGCGAGCAAAGAGAGAGCTCACAACCTGTTTCATCTGCTTTACTTCATATTTAGGAGTTTGTAAGGGAAAAGCAGCAGAGACTGATCTTTGACCACACCACCTGCAGTGCTGGGCCCAGCGCTGGGCCCCCCAGCGCCAGCCAGAGCTGGGCACCCTGGGGAGAGCCCAGCGCAGGGCCCCCGAGGTGCCGAAGGGCCTGGAGCACCTCTGCCGTGAGGAGAGGCTGCGAGAGCTGGGGCTGCTGGGCCTGGAGCAGAGCAGGCTCCGGGGGCTGCCAGCCATGGCCACCAGCACTGCCGGGAGGTGCCGAGAGGCCGGAGCCAGGCCCTTTTTTTTTTAATGTTATCCATTCAGATCAGACTGAGATGCCTGCCTCTCATTAATATGGCTATAACCAGCCAGGTTTGGGATCAGAATAAACTTAGGGTGGATATTGGGTTTGAAATGGACTCTGTATTATCTTCTCCCTGAAGATTTGGGCCATCTGGTGGTCTTTAGGTTCTTGATGAGGGAATGTGCCAAGAGAAGGCTGTGACAGACCCACGGAGGGGGACATCTTGCTGCAGCTGCCACAGGCTGGCAGACAGCATGAGAAAACTCCTCCCGTGGTACAAATAAGCAGGCGTGGGCTCAAAAAGCTGCAAACATGACCTATAAAGAAAGAACAGAAAAATTTGGGTTGTTTAGTCTAAAACAGCCCAAGTGCTGGCAGAGGAGGGAAGCAGTGAACGGGCCTGTGGGGCCGCTGTCAGTCCTGCCTCTGCAGTCTGCGTTATTTGCAGGGAGATGTTGGGAACACTTCTGTTCTTGGATGAAACTTGAAAAAAAATATATGCATTTGGGGCTGGTTTTGTGAATGTCAGATTGTGTTTGTAGCAACACTTTTACAGGCATATTGCAAGCCCTTAGGGGAAAAAATACACGGCAGCCACTCGTTCAACAGAATTAGACCAGTTGGAGCCTATATATGATGGGTTTAAACAGCTCTTGACTCTAATTTGGGTTGAAGCCTTCAAGAGTGGGAAGTATGCTGAGACTACAGTGCTGAGGGGAGGTTAACACTGAAACAAATAGCTTTTTTTTCAGGGTGTTCTTGGCTGAAGTTAGTAACAAGGACGGTCTTTGGTCATGGGGGCGGAGTGGGTGTTGTGTTGCTTTACACATACATCTTTATTTTCCAGTTTTACTGGGTGCTAAGAGTTACACAAGCAAAGCCCTCAGTGGATTTACAGATCTGATTATTTCCCCTAATTATTGTGCAGTGACATATACGCTGTGTGCTGAGGGCCAACATGGGCTAAAGGGCTAAGGGAATGTTATACTTGAAGTGAAATGCAGATTCTCCTTCGATCTGTTCATTCGCTACTTTAGTGTGGGTGAGTTTTTCACAGGAAAATATGCTTGCTGCCTAGAGGTGTAGTCGTTTTAGGGTGCTATTACCAACATTATTCGGGTTTGAGCAGCCATAAAATCGATATTACAGCACACGATGAAGTTCTTCCAACCTGTATTTTGCTGTGACTGCAGAGCTGATAACAATGTTTTCCTGTCTATGATTATTCCATGATGATTTAGGCTTAATAAACTTAATTTTAAGGCAGCTGTTTGGCTGCTTTCTGTTGGATGACCATAGCTACTACAGCAAGAGCTACCTCATATCTCTGCAGCAAATACTGATGGGTTCCCTGCTGTTTTTTAAATAGTCAAAATAAAGCTGGGAATTAACTTGTTGATGGATTTGGATCCAGCAAACAAGGAAAAACAGATGTGCAATGAAGCAGCCAGATTTGCAGATCCTCGTCTGGTTCCAACGTGTAGCAGAAACATACCCTGAATAGAAAATGATAAGCTTGCTCTCTAAATAGGTTTAGCGTGGGGTCAGAAAAAGTGCTAGAGCTGGTGTAAGGAGTATGAAAGTATGGTAGCTGGTGAAGGGAGGTATGTTCCCTCCAGAGGCAATGATGCTTAACTGCATCATAAAATCACATCCTGTTTGTCTCAGCTGATTGCAGAGGAGCTGCACAGGAGCTACGTCAACTGAGGATATGGCCGTAATTAATTAGGAAATGTTTTCTAAGGCAAAGTATGTTGGAATGTGAAAGTCTGATTTTTTTTTTTTTTTAAATTTATTTTTTTTTCTGAATGGAAGCGCTTATGGCAGCACAGCTCGCTGGCTCCCTGGTAGGATGACTGCACACAAATGTGTACTATGGGGATTCTGCCACCACAGCTTTGTAGCTTTAATTACATCTTGATATGCAATGGAAGATATTGGGAATGTGTCCGGTTCTTGTCCTGCCTTTCTGTTTCCTCTAAATCCTGTGGTGATGAGGGAGATGAGATCAGGTGAGCCTAGGATATAACTCTTGAAGTCGGCAGTCGTTCTGCTGTAGGCACCTGTGGGAGAGATTTCACATTTAACGTGACTGTAAAGCTTTGGAAGACCCATGATTTCTGGCACTAAATTAAATTAAACAAAGCCCTATTAAAGACTCTTAGGAGAAAAAACATCCTTAAGTTTCTTCTCAAGATACATCCTCCAACAGTATTTCCCAAGTTCCGATTCCTATGATGAATTATTGCCATGTAGTTACCCAGATATATTTAGTACTCTTTTTCTCCCTGTTCCTTTTGAGCAGGTTAATGCAGCTGAATGCGTGGTGTTGGATTTTTTTTTTTATTTGCTTTATTTTTTAGAATTAGTCCCAGCACCGTGACTTTTCCATCATGTCAGAACCCATCACGCTCAATGTTGGAGGAAAACTCTATACCACCTCTCTGTCCACCCTGACTAGCTTTCCAGACTCCATGCTGGGGGCCATGTTTAGTGGGAAGATGCCAACCAAGAAGGATAGCCAAGGCAACTGCTTTATCGACAGAGATGGCAAAATCTTCCGCTATATCCTCAACTTCTTAAGAACTTCTCACTTGGACCTCCCTGAAGACTTTCAGGAAATGGGCTTGCTTCGGCGGGAGGTAGATTTTTATCAAATCCAGCCTCTGATTGAGGCCTTGCAGGAGAAGGAGGTGGAGCTTTCCAAAGCGGAGAAAAACGCCATGCTCAACATCACCCTCGATCAGAAGACCCAGACCGTTCACTTCACCGTTCGAGAAGCGCCCCAGATCTACAGCCTGTCCTCCTCCAACATGGAAGTGTTCAGCGCTAATATCTTCTCCACATCGTGTCTGTTCCTGAAGCTTCTCGGTTCCAAACTTTACTACTGCTTCAACGGAAACCTCTCTTCCATATCCAGCTACCTGCAGGACCCCAACCATTTGACCTTAGATTGGGTTGCAAGCGTGGAAGGCCTTCCCGAAGAGGAGTACACGCGGCAGAACTTAAAGAGACTCTGGGTGGTGCCTGATAATAAGCAAATCAATAGCTTCCAGGTGTTTGTGGAAGAAGTGCTCAAAATAGCCCTGAGTGATGGCTTCTGCATAGATTCTTCTCATCCACACACTTCGGATTTCATGAATAATAAGATTATTCGCCTAATTCGATACAAGTAGGAAGGGCTCTTTATGGTGGTGCCAGCGTGGAGATAACACAGGTTAAGTGTTTCCCTTTAAAACACACTTACGGCCTAATTCAGAATCGTGCTTACCTGGATTAAGAGTCACTAACAGGGAGATGATTTTCCTTTAATGTATTTACCGACGCGATCTTCCAGAATATGTCCATATTCTAAACAGAAGGAATATTGTCTAGCGCCTGAATTAAGGATTGGTTCTGTCTCTGCCTCCACCTCTAACCTGCTGTACAACTGTGGGGAAAATCACGTAACTTCTGCCCTTACTACATTTTCCGGTTGGAAAATGGGATGGTCCTTAACCTATCCTGCAAGGGCGATGAGAATGTTCAGTAATCAAGATCTGGAAAGCAGCTGGAGATCTGATGCGGTGAAAGAAGCCATGGGGCTACAACCCAGTGGCCAGCCCAGGGGGGCACATTTTCCTTGTCTTACCGTGTCACCTGCATGGAGCACGCAAGAAACTTGTTGGTTCCGCAGAGAAGAAGCCTCGCCACATGGACACATCCTATATAGCTGTAAAGGACGGTGGAAACTGCAAACGAGTAGGGGATCCTGTCCTGTCGCCATCTGAAGGTGACTCGTTTGTTTTTTTTTTCCTGAACCCTGGGAGGAAGCCCCTGCTCTGTTCTGCTTTCAGGGAAGCCGTGTTTGAATGATGTGACTGATGCTGGGAACGACCAAGAAAGCCATAACAGAGAGAATGATGTTCTTACAAATTGAGAAGATTGTGTCTGTTGGGGAACTTTGCTTTGGATGCTCTTAGACCTTTACATTCCAAAGTCATCCAAGACCACTGGTTCTTTTCTTTCCCTTACAACGCTATTATTTGTCCTGAGGATGCTCCCGAATACTCTCAGAGGTGAAGACGTCAAGAGGGCAGATGCCCCCAAATAGATTTTGAATGGTTGAACCTCTTCTGCCTGGACACGGCCTTCTTTTGTCTCCCTTGAGCAGTGCCAGGAGCGTATGGGATGGTCTCGAGGTAGGATGGATTCCATCTGAAAGGACTATTTTTCCGTCAGTACCCCTAGTATTTTTAATTATAAAACCAGGGGCTCAGTTTTCCTACCCCTGCACATTGAGCCATTTCTTACGTCCTTGTGAAACGGTCAGACTGCTAAGGCAGCATTTTGCCTTCTTGCTTGGATTTACTGTCCAGTTGTCAGGGAGGCAAGGCAGGAGGAAAACGGAGGTGATGACAATGATCAAGCCCTTTCCTAAAAGCTTGGCCTGTGCTATGATGATCAAAATGATGATTAGCTCTAGGCATCATCTGTGCCACGTTCAAGGTGGTTCATTCTCAGCTAATTATGTTTGAAAGTATCCTCGGTGTCCCTAACCAGATTGCTCCCAGTGTGCATGAGAGACCCTCCAGAACATTTCCCATAACCTCTAACGAGATAGAAGGGAAAATGCAATAACCAATTTTTGCATTTGCAATTTTATTGCTTCCAGAAGTTCTTGGTAGGGGGCTGCAAAGCTCAGTATCGCTCATGTCCTTGTTTCCCAAAGCAGCTAGTCTGTTGCTGTGTTAAGCTGATCCATAAGCAGCATAAAGAAGTGTTTTGTACTGTTGTAAAAAACAGCGAGAGAAATATATTTCTACTGTCCCAAGCTGTGATTGCATGAACAACACAAATCAGCATGCTGATGGTAAAAATGCACGTTCTGTAGTTATTAACAACCTACTATAAACTTCTTGCCCTGTCTGCCTCGGTGCAAGACCCACCAGCATGATGATGGAAGTGGGACCATGTTGTTAGGAAGCGCTGACTGGCATCGAAAACCTCGGAACCATTAAACCTGGCCACTTTTGCGAGCCTTGAGGATTGTAACCAGTATGTTGTGGCCAAATTCCAGCTTGTGGCACCATTCTTCTGGGTTTAGCTGCATTAGGAAGAACTTTCTTTTCCCCACTCCTGCCCTGAACTGTGAAGCAGGAGTCGTCTGTTCCAGGAGTTGCCGCATGCCACTGACAAAGCAAAGCAAGGCCAATGTGAATCTTATTTCTGCCACGAGTTTGCCAGTCAATTGGACATTCACAGCGATGATCTATGCATGTGATATTATTGTGAGCTGTAAAATACCATACCCGAACCCTCTTTCATCAAATCTATGCCTTCAAATAGGTATGCCCTTGCTGAATTTATGATAACAGTTTTTGGGGGATGTCAACCGTGTATTTTTTAAACTCAAGCCCTTGAGAGTAGATTTTAAATGATTTGTAACGGGAATTCTTGTATGTCAGGACTAAGAGTACTAATCTGTAATTGGTTTCCTTTCAGCTTGAGTTCATCAAGGGGCAAGAGCAGTGTGCTTAAATCTCATTTGAAAGGGGTGGGGAAGGTCTGACCTACGCCCCTTAGAGCTCTGGATTGGTACTACCCCATTCTGTTTCAGAAAAAAAAAAAAAAGAGAGAGAGAGATTTGTATCATTCATTTTCTGGTGAAAAGCATGTTAAGAGTCACCAAAAGCACTATGCATAACTTTATAGAGAGCTTTAATCCTCCATTTTGCCCCCCACCCCTTTTTCTTTTCTTCAGACAGTAGCAGAACCCACACTAAAAGCAGTCACATAGTTCCTTAAAAATCTGGGCAAGAAATGAAGAGTGCCCCAACGTGGCCCTAGTAACTGGGGCAATCTGCTGAGATGGAAATACGGGTTTGAATCTCCACAGACCAAGGAGAGAACTGATCCAGGTCTTCATCTGGAGTGCCTGAACCCATCAGGCTGTTATGCAAAAGGTGGACCACTTGAATCGACATTTTTCTGTGCTCAGGTAACTAAATCAGGCGAAGGTAGGGTTGACCACAAATCTCTGTTATTTATTAATATGCAGAGAGATGCAAAATTTCCAACCAGTGTAAAGACAGGAATGAAAACAGGCTTTGCGAGGAACACGAAAGCTTGAAATACCTCTAAATTGTTAAACGGAATAAAACACCTTTGAGAATGAGGTATTATTTATAGTACCACAGCAGTTCTGCGTGCTACCAAGTATGTGAAAGAAGTGCTAAGCGAATCAGCTGGGATTGCAATCAAACGTATGTTATACAAACGTAGTTGCTATTTCAGCGTACATGCTAAGCTAAATTTATAGCTGCTCCCTAATTTTGCACTCTGCGAGTTATGTTGTAATGACTGTTTGTAGGCACATTCTCTCTCTGAAGCATTTGTTCCCTTGTTATCTTGATGGCTGGCTTTTGCTTACCTTCTGTTTCTGAGCCCTAGGGGTGTAACTTGCTTTTCTTTCACCAGTCAGTAGCACTGGTGATTCTTGTTCTCTGCAGTTCTCCTGAGTTAAAGAAAAGGGAATATGCACAAAGCCATATCAAGTGCTCAGGATACAGCACAACCTCATCTCTAGTCATGGAAAGCACTTGACATTTATTAGCAGTAATATCTAAAAATTATTTCACTGTTGGAGTGGAATATTTCCTCTGAGAACAAACTTCTTTTTTTCCTTAAAACAAGGAAAGAATCTTTCTTTCCCTTAAAGTTTGAAGGATGGTTTCTTCCACACCTCAGAGCTTATCTCCTGTTCTGATTCTGCCGTCAGCCTGTCCCCTTCACCACCTCCATCTATAAAATGAGGCTGACATGCACTTTATTTTTTTTTTAATGGCCTAAATGCTGAGAGAGTCGCTGGGTAGAGAGATCAATAGTTTTAGAGCAGAAAAGCATCAGTTAGGGCAGATGATAAATAAGTTATTAGCTGTACCATAATGGCATTTTCAGACATGTGCATGTCCATGGCACAGTGGGATTTCTTATAAGACAGAAAGATTATTATAAAGCATCTTAGTGGAGTCCAGAAAGAATCAGTCATGGATTTATCTTATGTGTTTTTTGGCTTGATATCTCTTAATTGTCTAATAATGTCCAGTTATGATAAAAGGACTGAAACCATACCTAAATACTAAGATGTCTTTGGGTCATGCTGCTGTTGTTCAGAGTCATTAGGAGACAGTGAGAGGAGTGTTTGTTTCTGCACGTGGTGGTAGGGAAATAAAAGGTGTAAAATGTTAGACCTGGAAGAATTCTTAAATTAATAAGATTGTGAAGGGAGAGAATAAAGAATCTAGGCGTGTTCAGGAAAAGAAAACAGCAAGGTAAACAATGGAGACAAAGATTTTGTTGTGGAAAAAGGCTGTGATTAAAATGACTCACTGGTCCTCTCCAGTTTTAATCTCCTATTAAGCAACTTAATTATTGTCCATGCCAACAGTTATGCTAGTACCCTGTCAGATGCAGACAGCTTTGCTTATATTTGCACGTGCTTTAAATCGCCAAACATATGCACTGCTGTAGTTACCCATATTTTAACTTGGATGCCGAATATAAATTGCTACTTGAGTTTACTGGCAGTAAGTATCTGCAATCAATCAGATTTATTCCCACTCTGGAGAAGGCTGGTGGGGTCTGTACATAAAGTTCAAAGGGTTGATAAACACTGCCTTCATCCCATGCCATGGGCTGTGTAAAATAAATCTATGATCTTCTGATACTTCACAGATAAATGGAGAAGTTATGAAGAAGACTTCTTTTGGAAGCTTCGTTTTCACCCCATCCCTTTTAACTTGGTGTCACTGCTCAGAATTTCCATGTCTTTGGGAATATGAAACTGTCCTTGTGGTATGAGCAAAATTCTTTAATATCTCCTTTACCCACACATTGCTGGTCACAAACGTGCAGGGTACAAGCAGTGCTAATTAATATGTGATGCTCCCAGTAAAAGTCTCGTACGTGAATTAGTACAGTCAGACATGTAGGTATTCTATGTGAGAAGGGCTGGATCAGACATAAGTATGCAGATCATGCTGTCAGATTCACTCAGGAATAATAGGAGCAATGGTTTTCCTATGGATTCAGAAAATTTAAAAAAAAAAAAAAAAAAAAGGAGCTACAGGGGAGGGCTCCGTGGAGTAAATAATTTATTTTCTCTTCCTCCTCTTTCCATTCCCCTCCCTCTTATTTTCTTGTTCCTAACCCCAATTTGGGATTTTTCAGGATTTTTCTGTTGATCAGAACTTGGTCCCTGATTCACTAAGAGCTATACTTTTGAATGAATGCTTTTTGGAAAGTGTCAAAAGATGGTTTTACTTTCTTACCACTTTTATAGAGATCCTGTAGGGTATCACACTTGAAAATCTGGTTGCATTTATCTGCCTGTAAGTCTCCTGTGAACTGTTACTAATATGTATTTTAGAAGACAGTAAATAAAATGTGAATGAAGCAGTAGATGCTCTGCCTGACATACATTTCCATGCAGTGATCTCTGCTGAATCTATAGCTTTTCCTCTTAGGATTCTACACAGCGTGTCGTTGCAATGCTTCCCAAGAAGTCTCCACAACTGAGAATTATAGGGAGCTCACAAAAAAATAGTGTCATTGTAGAAAATACGCTTTTCTAAATAATCCAAGCCATTTTAAATGTTGTAGCTCATTCACGTTTCAAACGTGTAATACAGAGTATTCATTTTTGATCAAACCTTAATGTATTGCTGATGTACAGGAAAAAATAAGTTTAACGTATTATTAACATGATTTCCAGCTGCCCCTATGAGTACTATTCCTAGAAGGACAAAGGTTTGCTGTAAGCAACCAAAAAAAGCATCTTCTTTGCACATATCTGCCCTCTAGGCCGGCAGAACTATCAAATGGAGTGTGTTCCTCTAGAAGAGCACGTTGTACCTGGAAGGTGACACCACCCCCAGTGACATTGTTTGGAGATGGCACCTGCCTGGAAGAGGGCTAAGCTGGTACATTTTGAAGTGGCTTCTGCGCGATTCAAGGGAACTGTTGGCATGAGGGCTGCTACACACTTTCTTCCTACCTTAATGCACCCACAAACACCGTGCTTCTGGACCTGGAGGGGAACCTTTCACAAATCAGATCAATAGGGTTAAACCTGTGCTGATGCGTAGATTGGCATGGGGCACTACCCAGCACACTGCCCGTTGCCGCAGAGGAGATGCAAAGGAATGACAAGAGAGACCCTAAAAGATCACCCAGATCCAGTGTGAGCCAGATCCCCACGTCTCTTTGACCATATCCCAGGGTTGTCCTGGAAGAAGCAGCAGTTGACGTTGAGCCCTGTAGCAACAGCATTTCTCAGCTCTAGTAAAAACAGAGAAGGAGCATGAAGGAAGGGAGATGGGGCTGCGCTTGGGCAATGCCAACCCTTCACAAGACTACTACTGACAGACATGTAACCAGCACCACAGGCTGTCTCCGCATGGAGGTGCTGGTCACCAGGAGCAGCTGAAGCCCAGGTAGCTGCAAGTACGGCCTCAGAGTGGCTCCACACCACCCAACCCCACATCCCCCAGGTCCAACACAACCCAACTCCATATGCAGTCCCGCAGCCACCCAACCTCACTGCTGGTCCCACACCCCCCAACAACCCCACATCACCCAAGCCTACCACCACCCAATACCACTGGTGGTCCCACAAGAGCCAACCCTGCTCCTGGTCCCACAGCACTCAACCCCATGCTTTCTCCCACGCCATACCTGACCCCGTAACACCCCAGCACCAATCCTGACACCCAATGTCACTCCCAGACTCAAGGGGAAGATGTACGGGGGGTGGCTGAGGACATTTGGTGTGTTCAGCCCAGAGATGAGGAGACTGAGGGAAGGCCTCATGGTGGCTTGCAGCTCCCTCCCGAGAGGAGCGGAGGGGCAGGCGCTGAGCTCTGCTCTCTGGGGACAGCGACAGGACCTGAGGGAACAGCACGGAGCCACGACAGGAAGGGTCAGGCTGAGTGTTAGGGCGAAGTTAGGGTGGTTGTGCACTGGGACAGCCTCCCCAGGGCAGTGCTCACAGCACCGAGCCTGAAGGACTTCAAGGAGCATTTGGACACCGCTCTCAGGCACAGAATTTTATTTTTATGTGGTGCAGTGTGGAGCCAGGAGCTGCACTGCCAACCCCTCCCTGTCCCCCCGAGCACCGCCATTACCTCCCCCGCGCCTCCCCTCACGCCCCGCTCCGGCGCATGCGCGGCGGGGCGGGGCGGGCGCGTAATGGCGGCGGGTCCGTAATGGCGGCGAGCGGGAGGAGCTGGTTCGGCGCCCTGGCGCTCGGCGTCTCCTTCCTCAAGTGCCTCCTCATCCCCACGTAGTAAGGAGGGGACAGGGATGGGGGCTGCTGGCTCTGCCCCTTCTTGGTGCAGGGGACGGGGCATTCGGTGTGGGGACGGCCCCGAGGGGGTTTGTTTCCCTCAGGTATTGCTGTCCCTGGGGTGTCGCCACCTCATCCTCTGGGCGGTGTAAAAGGGGATTAAGTTTGGGCTTGAAGGTGCTTACAGCCAACCTGGCTGTTGTTCGGGGGCTTTAATATGTTGAAACAGGCACGCTTTTTAATTAATAGGGAAAAAAATGCAGCTTTTCCCTCAGAAACTTTAAATTGCTATTTAAAAGTCAGTAACTCCAAGAATTTTTGCATTAATTGTGAGAAAAAGCTGAGCTATAAGTCGTTCTTGACTCATAATATAAATACATTATACCTATAACATACCTTGCCCTATATCCATCTGTGGCCTGGGTACAAAGTTTGTGCAGCATCTCTGTTACTGCCCGAATTATTTGATCACAGTCTGGGAGCTGGGCGATGTAGGCCCCCTATTTATCTGCCTCTGGTCTTGTACTCAGTTATGTTTCTCCTTCAAGTGCATACGTGTGACTCAACGTAAACCTTTTGTAGTCATTCCACAGATTTTGAAGTGCACAGGAATTGGCTCGCCATCACACACAACTTACCTCTCTCTCAGTGGTACTATGAAGTAAGTTTCTTTATGGGGTAAGGGTTTAATGTTCTTTTATTAGTTGTGTATAAGTTATAGATGTATTGGTTATGCCAGCCTCTCTGAATGCTAGAGGAAAAAGAACTTCATTTGCAGGACATACGTGCCAGGGATACTGATGGCTGGCAGCTGGATAGCAGTGCTACAGAAGCATATCGATCCCAATTCAGTGGCCTTACGTAACGCTTAAAAAAAATAATTGTTTGGGACAGCTGCTAGAATTTATGAAGGCAAACTGGGAAAGACAATTAATGCACGTGGTTTATTAAAAAGGCTGCCTAACTGCTGCAAGCTGTGTGGTAGTCTTGCATTGTTGCTGTCTTTGCTGTTGTCATTAATAATTCATAGTTATTGCAATAAAAAATGAATCTCGTAAACAGGTCTGTGTATTATGAAGTTAATTAGTATATTAAAGTTATGGTCCTCTGCTGGCGTCCTACTAGCATGCATTGATTTTAACCTAGATGGATCACCTTCAACTTGGTAATAGATTAAAACCCAGTTGTGTAGGCCACTAGCTCAAAATATTTCCTGGCATTCTGGGATAAAGATCAGTCTCTAGGACTCCGTGTAAGCATTTGGGAACTGTGTATTCAGGGATAAATGATGTGTGTGTGTCAGAACTTTCCGACAGGCTGATCTAATAGTGTAAAAAAGTTAATCATCGGTTAGGGCATAACAACCGTCCTTTTAAGAAAAGATTAAATAATACTGTTGAATCCAAATAATTCCAGATAAATAATACTATTGAATCCAAATCCAAAAATTTTGGTGAAAAAGGGGTTATTAAAAGTAACATGTAAAAAGTAATTTTGAGACCAAGAAGATTGATTGTGCTGGTGAATTCTTTCATGCAGACAAAACATAAGATTGAGATAAAATGTCGACTGATGTGATGTCATGAACTGGATATGAAGGACTGTAAACAGCACGGGTTGTGTTAAATTATTTATTCTCATTTTATCTTTAGGCAACTTCAGAATGGACCCTGGATTATCCACCTTTTTTTGCTTGGTTTGAGTATGCACTCTCACATATTGCCAAGTACTTCGACCCCGAGATGTTGGTCATTGAAAATCTAAATTACAGCAGTCGTGCAACCATCTTCTTCCAAAGATTTTCAGTCATCTTTACGGATATCCTTTTCATCTATGCAGTTCGTGAGTAAGTCTTAATGTTCTGATTGTAGGGACAGTGGGTTCAGTATTCTAACTTCTAGAGTAACAACAAAAATATTTGTACAAACAAGCTTGTAAACGCATGGAATCATCGAAGTTGCTTTAACCTACTCAGGGTACAACTACGGAGCATGCTGCTAAATGCAAGATAACGTTTTGTTTCTCTTGGAGATGCTATTGCTGTAGATGTGATCAAATTTCCACGCATTCAGGCATCAGCTGCCATTTCACACACTCTGGATATTTGGGTTCTGTGATGGGTCTGCTTTGTAGGAGCTGTGGGTCAGCTTGGGTGAGCCCGACTGTTTTTTCCTGTTTTCTTATCACTCTGTTCTTTTAAAATAGAAGTGTATAAGAAACCTGTGATGAAATGTCAGTATGATCTCAGATACGCGAAGTCACTCCAGTGTTTTTGATGTTCTTGATGATAAACTGATTATTCCAAGTCTAACTTAGAAGCATTAAGATTCTGTGCTTTTAGGGTGCCCTGTCTTTGTGAGGGAGAAGAATGATGCTACTGATAGCAGTAAAACACATCACCCACAAATTTTTACTCTGATCTTCAACATGTGAACCAAATGGCTTCATACTGAAGTTAGAAGGTGTTCTTAGCCAGTAAGCATGTAGCCCACAGTACCAGGGGAAAGCCAGGTTAATGTCCTGACTGGGGACTTTAAATACAACCCAGTACATTGTCTCCAGATACAGCAATACTCTCTTTGATAAGAAGCTGACAGCAAACGGGCAGTAAAAACTGTAGTGTTATAATTGAAGATGAGGTGTGACCGAGACCAAGTTACTTAACAAACCTTAGCATGTGGAAAATGTTACAGCTACTGGTATTTTAAATCCTTTTTTCCTAGTAAACTTTATCAATTACGTTCTATTCTCTTGATGAGTTTAGCAAGAACTCTCTCATTGCCTTCCAGCCATATGATATCCTCAGGTTAAGTGCATGTCTCAACTTCTAAAAGCAACGTGGTTTCGTTAATTGTTTCAATTAAGACTTAATATTCTGCTGTTGTTCAGATGCTGCCGATATGTAAATGGGAAGCGAGCCGCAAAGGATATTTTGGAAAAACCAACGTTTATTCTTGCCGTTCTGCTCTTGTGGAACTTCGGGCTGTTAATTGTGGATCGTATCCTTTCAAACCAGGTTGTTTGTGGGGTTAACCTTTTGCAGCATGTGGTACAAACCCATGGATATTTTTACTGTCGCAGCAAGTAGTACTACTGTTCATGTTCTAGAAATAGTTGAATAACTTCATGTTTTCTTTGCAATTATTATCTGTCAAAATGGAAAATGTTCAGGTTTTGGTCTGATTTGCCAGAGCTGCTGAAGGACCAGTCCGGCAGCAACGTGCCTGTTCCGGCTGGCTGCTCCCCCTCCGCCTTCCTACAGAAGTCTTAGCAGAGAGCTTCTTTTTCCTGGGTGCAGTTCTAGGTTTGTCCCATGTAAAGGAAAACCTTACAAGTGCTTTATGTCTGGGATGTGTTTAAATGGCAATGCTGTATGATAAATAGCAAGTTTTCTTTAAAGAGGATATAAAAATAATGCTGGGAGGTCCAATTGTCGTCAGTCAGTTTTGACATAATGTGCGTTGATGTTGCTGAAGAGGGAACAGAGGGGAAAACAGCAGTCCTTAACAGGAAGGACTCATTCTGTGCTTCCCTGTTCTTGTCCAAAGTTGCATGCTGATGGGTGATAAGTGAGGGCTGCTGTCTCCATCGATAAACCAATGTTAGGCAGAAACTGGTATATAAAAATTCAAAAAGTGGATGATTAACCTTTTATTATTTTGTCATGTAGCTTCTTGATAGATATGTAGTCAGATTGCTAAGCTTCATTTCATTGCGATAATACTCTGGGGTTAGTAGCCTGTGTGTCTGTCTGTACTTAGTGTACTTACAGGTAAGATTAATGACTTTGAGTCAAGTGAATGTAAGGTTAATTTCTTGACTTAAGTTCTATTTTAATTTGATTATGTCTTTAAGCCTCCATAACTCTAATAGTAGTAGAGAATGCTTACTTTATTCCTTTCTTGACTCAAATTCAGACATTCACTTTCAGTACAACGGCTTTCTGTTTGGCCTGATGCTTCTTTCTGTTGCTCGACTATGCCAGGTAAATTTAAGTGGCTCTTTTCTCTTTATTTGCATATACATTTTAGGTACATCAATTCACTTCCTTGGGCTGCTACTGTTGAAGCTAATGGGAGTGGCTCCAAGTTGGTGTGTCCTAAACCTGGGTGTCGAGTTATTTGTTGAGTCTGGGGGGAAGAAGAGAACCTGAATGTAATCACAGTTGCTTGTTGATGCTGCAGCATTTCAGTTCCCTGTGAGAAAGCTAAATCCTGTGTTACACCTGAGCAAAGTGTCATGGTTTGCTGCCATCTTACCTCCTTCTAAGTCACCAGTCCTTAAAAAATGTACTTCAGAAGCTGCAGGCAGGGGGGGTCCTTTCCCAGTTTTCAAAGCAACATCTGACGATGCAGCTTCCTTCTCTATTTATTCATGACTATATTGTTTGTAATTTGAAGTAAACACTTAATTTGTTTTTATGCTTATGATAATTGTCCTGTCACCTTAGGATCAGACCAGAGGGCTTTTTTAAATTGTATACAAAGGAAGAACAAGTAGAAAATCTTGGATTTTTTTGGACTTTATCCTTTTTTTTTTTTAATTTTAGAAAAGGTATTTGGAGGGTGCTCTTCTTTTTGCTATTCTTCTGCATTTCAAACACATCTACGTGTATGTGGCCCCAGCGTACGGCATTTATTTGCTGCGATCCTATTGTTTTACTGCAAATAACGCAGGTAAGATGGAGTTTTCCTCACTTGATTTTGAGGAATTGTGTTTAATGGCACGTGGGGAAGACGCAAGACACGCAGGTACCATTGGATCAGAATGGCTGTTGGTCAGGTGAGAATTCATCTTGGGGAGCAGAGTTGGAAAGATCTTCAGAGATATTTTAAATATATTTGAGTGTCAAAAATTCCTGTTTCTAGGTAGTTCTCTATTAAGAAAATGCAATGTGAACAAACTGCGGATGGCAGTTTGAAGCTATAAGAATTATTCTGAGTAAGAAATAATTAGATGGCTATTCCAACATCCATCTTTCAGGCTTCTGTCCACTTTTTAGTGCGGAAAAATGTGTTTCTCACATGAGCAAAGAAATTATTTCTCTTTAAAGGAGAAAAATCAGAAGATTGTATAATGCAGGAGCTGCCATGTAGAAAAAGTAAATGGGCATCGGCAAATGAAGAGCACAAACTTTACTTAACTCAAAAGAAGTGGGGCAAACTCAAGTTGTACTTTCCCTCAGTAATTAAATTCAGAATAAAATAAATACCCATAGACTTCCTCTTCTCTTGCCTGTGTGTATATGTAGCGTACATACTACACTAATATGAAATTTGTTTCATTTCTGTCTGGGTCAGCCTTACTTCTTCAGTTTTGCCATGATGGGCAGGAGTATTTAGATGTTTAATGGGCAAAATTGTCTTTGTTTACCTTAAGTTATCTAAAAACTTCGTGCTAAAGGAAGTAATTGAATATATTGATACGAAGGACTATGTGCTTCTTCTAGATAAGCGCTAACATTCCACACTACCAATGGATTGCTTTGCCTCTCCGCTTGCCACAGTAACTGCATTGATAATCTGTTTTCTTCTTACAGATGGATCCCTGAAGTGGAGGAGTTTCAGCTTTCTTCATGTAACTCTTCTGGCATTGATTGTTTGTCTTGTTTCAGCTCTTTCCTTGGGCCCCTTCATAGTGTTGGTAATAACCCCCTTTTCACTTGTTGTTCACCTGAACAGTTAGAAAGCTTTATTGTGAAACTATAAACCGTATCTCATCTAAAGAGACCTTTTTTTCATTCTTTTTCTTTCCTGTAGGGCCAGCTGCCTCAAGTCATTTCACGGCTCTTCCCTTTCAAGCGCGGCCTCTGCCATGCTTACTGGGCCCCAAACTTCTGGGCTTTGTACAATGCCGTGGATAAAGCGCTCACGGTTGTTGGTACAGTATGCACATCTTGCGGTTTGGTGCTTACTTGCAGATAGAGCTCTCTGGATTTTAGGCTTCCTTCCCCATTTAAAATGCAGGTAGCAAATTACACTTTCAGATTGCCTTAAATCGATCAATTATCTACATAATTCAGTGTGTGACAAGCTTCCAGTGGTAGGTCAGAAATCAATCTTGCCTGTTGTATTTTAAAACAGAAAAATCTCAACCATATACTTAGTTCAGTTCTGTTCTACAGAACAGTTTGACAGCTAGTGTATTTTCTTTATTAGTATTTAACAGTTTGTACTTTTTTTATCTTATTTTTTTCAGGCTTAAAGTATAACTTGCTTGATCCCACAAAAATTCCTAAAGCCTCAATGACAGGAGGGCTGGTTCAAGAATTTCAGCACACTGTCCTTCCTTCTGTGACTCCGCTGGCAACGTTGATCTGTACTTTCATATCTATCTTGGTAAGAACAAATCATGGTTTGGGAAACCTTTGTTTTGTCCCCAGCAGCTTTTAATCTGATTAGCATGTCCTTCGTACAAATTTTAATTCCGGGTCAAAAGATAACTTTCCTTTAAAAATGAATTATTACAATAAATACGGGGTTAATCTTCTTGGATACAGTTATGTATCCAAAAATATTTATTTTATTTTTATTTAATATATATTTGGAGCACAGTTGTTTAACATTGAAAAGCTCTTTGGACAGTGGCTTGCATTCAGGATTGCAAAACCTGACTGAAGTCCTGTTTTTGCCTGTTGTTTCTAGCCCTCTGTTTTCTGTCTTTGGTTTAAACCTCAAGGGCCCAGAGGCTTCCTTCGGTGCCTTGTTCTTTGTGCATTGAGCTCCTTCATGTTTGGTTGGCACGTGCATGAAAAAGCAATACTCCTCGCTATTCTGCCTTTAAGGTAAGTGAATCCCGCGTGTGGGAGTTGGCCAAACCGAACCTGCAGCTGCTTGTTGAAGTATCCTCAAAAGAGGATCGCTTGGTTTTCAGTATATTTCATAAAATAAACACGCTTGTAGAACGCCCTAAGCTGTAAAGTTTTAATGTGTTTCAAGTGCATCAATTTCAGACACAATAAAATGTGTCTTCCAGTGCTGAGTGCTATCACGATGTGTAGTGTAACAGGAGGTCTGAGTGTTTGGATTCAGACACGTGATTTTTGTTAAGATAATGGAAAAAAAAAAGCGCTCATAAAGGGTTCAGACTTCAGGCTGTGGGTACCCCAGAGCTCTTAAAAGAATTCATTTAGCCTCCCCTTAAAACCTCCTTTCTGTACTGACAACTTGAGAGCCAGCTTGATAAAATCATAGAATCAGAATGCTTTGGGCTGGAAGGGACCTTAAAAATCATGTAATTCAACCCCTGCCCTGGTCAGGGCCCCCTGCCACCAACCCAGGCTGCCCCCAGTGCTCAAGTTTGGCAAACCAGGTCTGAATTTAGTGACTAAAATCCTAACCCAGGACTTGTTCTCATGATACGTGAACGTGGGTACAATTGGAAAATAACACTGGTCATGCGCTGCATCACTTGTGATTGTACACAATCGCTTTGTGGTACTGGTGATAGAGAAGAATGGATGCTCGGACACGTGGCAAGGAAGCATAAATGATACTCGTGAATATGATTCGGAGCGAGATTACCAACGCTTAGCTTATTGTCACAGTTTCAGATAGCTCCTGCATGTGAACTAGTGAATAGGGCTGCTGCAACCACTGACGTAAAACCCCAGACTGGGGTGGCAGTCGGGGGAGGGGACTAACACTGGAAGAACAAAAGGAAGGAGAAGGAAGCAGGGGTGACAGTGTTGCCAGGCAGATGGCAAAGGAAAAAGACCGTTTGTAGGGGAAAGAAGTACTTTTTAGCAAACTTCAGGACTTTTTGATACTTGTGTCCAGTGAGTGTGCGGTTTCCTGGGAGAGGGTTTCTTGGCTGATTCTTCTCCTGCGCTTTTAAGAAGTCAGGTGGCTTGGTAGCAGGAGATTCCATCACAGGTCCAGGATTTGGAAGGACTGGGGTCCTATGTAACTCCGTATGACCTGTTTTTCATCTCCTTTGTGACTTGCATAGTGTTTTTGCTGAAACGAAGTTTCTTTGCTAAAAGAAAACTGGTTAACTTAAGTTCGTGTCGTTTTTAGCTTGTTGTCTGTTCAGAGAGCAAAGGATGCTGGCATCTACTTGATCCTGACAACCACAGGGCATTTCTCCCTTTTCCCGTTGCTGTTCACAGCACCAGGTAAAGTGTCGTCTTTCTGTGCTCTCATGTCTTTACTTGTTAGTGTAAGTGGATAATGGCTTTGGATTGTTTCATGTAATTAGTTGGAAGCTGTGGGATGCTGTATGTGAGCCTGTTTTTGTAAATATGAGCTTCCAACTAGTGAATAGAAATCTTGGTTTAAAAACACAGTGGAGGAATCATAGAATTCAAATTGAAATAGAGATGGGGAATTGTGATAGTCAATATTTGTTACCCCTCACTCTGCCACGGTTCTAGAAACTTTCCTCTGCCTAACACTACCGTGTGAAGGAAGAGGATAAAGTCAACTTGAGACTACAGATCTGTCAGGCTGTTTTCCAGACAACGTTTCCAGCTGACTACTGTTTAGTGCTATCAAATAAATTAAAATTCTTGCAGTAGCATCAATTATGTGTAGGGATAGATTTTTTTGTGTGTATGTGAATGAATGCTGTTTCTTCCTCCTGCCTCTGATTAATCAAAGGTCTGATGCGTTAAGGTTTAAATGAAATAAACAGATAACCACTTGTGTAATGATTGGCGTGCTTCTGGTAGAATTCAAATCCAGATGCTCTCCTTCGGGTCAAATAACGCCATTTATTTGCAATAGAGGAGCTGCTGCCTTTAGACTCTAGAGACTTCCTTTACATTCTCTGTTAACTACCTCTTGTATAGTTTGTAGCTTTGAACTAGATTTCCCTGTCGTTCATAATGTTTTGAGTTTCCTAGTAATTTCTAATCACTTTTGAATAGGAAAAGCTTAATTGCAGTTCTGTCATATATTGTAATTATCATTGTGTTCACTATATATCTGGTGTGTGTTGGAATGCTTGGCATTTTGTTTAGTAAATATATATATGCTAATTCTTTTGTGCCCAAAATACGTCTTTTGTGTCCTAAATATATATTCTATGCATAAATGCAAGTCCTATAAATAATTTTGTTTGGAGAAAATAATTAAATTAGACAACACAAGCTTGAATACTAGCACTTAAGGTTGCTGTAACTTAAATGGTAAATGCGTGTTGTAGCTGATTTTAAATGTATTTTGCGTTCCTTACATTTCAGAACTTCCAATCAAAATACTGCTTATGCTGCTGTTTACAGTTTATAGCTTCTCTTCGCTGAAATCTCTGTTCAGGTAATGAAACAAATTTGTTCCTGAAGTCAAGAATGAAACCACCTCTGTCACTGGGAACTGTGTTGTCATAAGAGACAAACAGCACTTCAGTTTCATGTTTTAGCGTCAGTTTTCTGTGTTAAGGTGATGATGTCTCTGTTCTCTTCTCAGGAGGCAGGGCTTAAGACAGGATTTTTATAGGACATCCTTGTTCTGTTTGAACTGTGACAACTGTCCAGTTAGTCTCAGAAGGGTGTAAGCCCAGTGTATTTTTAAGGCCATGGATCCCCTACCCGCTCAACCAAAGACAATGCTTATTATAAATCCTGTAGTCTCCACTGTCCTATTTCCCAAGCTTCTTATGGCAAAGCCAAGTTGTAATGAAGGATCTCTTGGAAATGCTATGAACCTGTATTTGTTACATCAGTCACCTGCTTTTTGTAGGTCATCCTCTTTCAACCAGACTGCTTTGTCCCCCTTAGTGTTCTGGACTCAGGTCATTCCTTCTCAAGTGCCCTAACTCCTCTGTAGATGCTTCGCTTGTGTAGAGCTCAAGCTTTTGCAAATTTCTTGTTCATAACTCTGCTAAAATCAGAATATGAATGTAGCCCGTTGACTGCTTGCAGTCCAAACCCTACTAGCAGTGCCCATTCCGAGAGATGAGCTTAGATTTCCTACAGAAAGCTTGTGGGGAGGGGACGGTGGTTAGGCTAAACCTGACATTTCTAGTCCTCGGGTGCAGAAGAACTTGCACGGAACAAACCCATGTATGAAGTACAGGAGATGTCTGTTTAATTGTTCTTCGGTATGATGTGAAAAGAACCAAAGCAGCTGCTGAGATTTCCACCTAGATTCATTTCTACTCAGCAAAGGCCCGTTGGAACTCGGTGTAAAAACCACACGATTAAGGGAATTAGCTGTACTGTGTGTTATCGTGTGTTTTCCTACTGAAAACTCTGAAGGTCTAATTGTTATTTAAAGCCTTGCTGTGAACTAGTGGGTGATACTGGTGACACACAGAGAGTGCAGAGAGTAGTAGCTGAAAAAATAGTTATTTTTAGTAACAACATGTATTTTAACATCTTTTTCTTGAATTTTCTCTGACAGGAGAGAGAGGCCTCTCCTTAACTGGCTTGAAATAATCTACCTCGTCCAACTGGTGCCTTTGGAAATCTTCTGTGAAATTGTATTTCCTCTGACCTCCTGGAAGCTGCAGTTTCCTTTCGTCCCTCTGTTGTTGACCTCTGTTTACTGTGCTCTGGGTGTCACGTACGCTTGGCTGAAACTGTACGTCTGCGTCTTGACTGAGCACGTTTCTGTTAGGCAGAAGGCTGAGTAAAGCTGTGTTGGTGGGACCCGTTCCAGGTTATCCAGCACGGTGAGGCGTTGTTGTAAGGACATACGCTGCCTTACAGCCAGCTGTATGTGTACCGTCTCCGTGAGGAGAGTTTTTCTTCTCGCTTCTGTACTGTCCAACTACTATACCTCTGATCAGAAACACTCATCACAATAACGTGGTCCGCTGAGACGACACTTTGCCACGAATAAACTGTGAAGCTTAACGAAAAAGGATTTTGTATTCATATTGACTATGTAAGAGGTTCAGACTTCTGTCCTGAGGAAAACCTGCCTGGCTTTCCCGTTACCGTCTGTATTTTAATAAAAAGGGAACCAGAAATTACAAGAGGTTATTGCTGAGTAGAGAGAGCATTGTAACTGCATACTGTGGAATATGAAAATAAAAGGAACTTTGGTCTTTTTGTTTTCAGCCTTTCTTGCCATTTTTTCAGCACCTGTCCAAGCCCTACTGTCCGTGGGGAAACTCTCCTGGGGTGCTCTGTTGAGCTTCTGAACATCTGAAGCTGCAGCTTTGCATTTTTGCTTAATATGGCAATGTCCGTTTGATCTTTCACGGAGTCTTCTCAAGGAGGTTTTAATGTATTCTAATCATACTTATTTTTGAAGACAAGGTTTTTGAAAACCTACGTAACTGTCCCTCAGAGATTTTGCTTTAGGAATAGGATTGTTTTGGGGCCCAGCGATGTCACCCACAACTGGGGGGGAGTGCAGAGGGGATGAATCTTTTGAGCAGTTTTTGGACTTCATCCCTGTCCAAGAATGCGGTCCCCTTTAGAGGGGATGCTTAATTAAGTAGTTATACTCTCTTCTTTGAATATTTTGAATGTTAGAGTAGTGTGTGGCTCTGGTAGGAAAGTAGGTAGCAGTTGGAGTGGTTGCTGTGGCAATAGGGATGCTCTGAGTAGGATTTTAGACTATCTGTGTAAACACAAGGTACTGATAAAACTTCTCACAGATAATAAGCTCATTTTCAGATTTCTTCACTCCAGTTGTCATTACTTTCTCATAATTTCTACTATTTCGTGAAGTGCTTTGCCATACCCCTAGGAGGGGAGAAGATGGGGGCTACTTCCATTTGTATTCTGTGCTGTTTTAGCCTCAAAACTGTGCAGTGGGAGGCACTCATAACGCTTCCATCTGTAAATCCCAGGGAGGGGAGCTGTTCCCCCCTGGATGCTGCCTCCTGGCTTCACCAGCAGAGCCCCCCAGGAGGTCTTGGTGTGAGCGTGAAATCCCCGTTCTTCACCTCGATGGTAACATCTGAAGCTGGCGGTGATTCAGAGAACATTAAGGTTGGAAAAGCCCTCCAAGACCACCTGGTCCAACCACCCCCCTACCACCAATGTCACCCACCAAACCATGTCCCCAGTCACCACGTCCAACCTTGCCTTGAACACCCCCAGGGACGGGGACTCCACCACCTCCCTGGGCAACCCGTCCCAATGCCTGACCGCTCTTGCTGAGAAGAAATGTCTCCTCATTTCCAACCCGAACCTCCCCTGGCACAACTTGAGGCCATTCCCTCTGGTCCTGTCACTGGTTACCTGTGAGCGGAGGCCGACCCCCAGCTCCCTGCTTTGAGGGAGCTCCTGTGTCACCTCCAGCACCGTGCTATGGGACACCAATACCCAAACATCCTCCTTGCAGAGAGAGGCTAAGTAATAAATAGGGTTAGATGGGGAAGCGATTTAGGAGTTGTGATGTGTTTGGCTATTTTTTTACGGTTTTGTTGTTGTATGGTTATTGCTCTCACAAGTGGCTTAAGGTAATTTCAGGTTCATCAAAAATCAATCTGGGTCACTCTGTTGTATTAGTCTTTAATCGTTTCGCAGGAATATTAGGAAGAGCTTCTTTACCGAAAGGGTTGTTAGGCATTGGGATGGGCTGCCCAGGGAAGTGGTTGAGTCACCACCCCTGGAGGTCTTTAAAAGAGGTTTAGATGTAGAGCTGAGTGACATGGTTTGGTGGAGGACTTGGTAGTGTGAGGTCAGAGGTTGGACTCGGTGATCTTGGAGGTCTCTTCCAACCCAGACGATTCTGTGAAAACGAAGTGGTTTTGATTCAGTTTAACCAAAACGAAGCCCCCCGAAAGCTGACACCGGAGCAAAACCCTCACAACCCGCCGCCACCCCTGCTCGACCACCACGCGAGGCCTCACCCCCCATTAACGCCGCCCGCTCTGGGGTGGGGGCGAGGGGTATTTTTGGGGGGGGGGGGGGGCGTTGCGTTAAAAATAAACAACAAAACCGAGGAAGGAAGGCGGCGGAACCCCCGTGAGGCGGCCGGGGCGCGCGGCGGAGGGCGGGCAGCGCCGCACGGCGGCGGGCGGTCACCTTGGGCGGGCCGGCCGCCATGGCGTTCCTCCCCGAGGAGGCGCGGGCGCTGCCGCCGCCGCCGCTGGTGAACAAGGTGTCGGCGTGGCTGGGGGCGGCCGGCTGGGCGGCGGCACTGCTGGGCAACGGCTTCAGCCAGCGGCCCGTCCTCACCGCCGGTGGGTGCGGGGGGGTGGGGGCTGGGGGGGGGGGTGAGGGGCTGGGGGGGGCGGTGAGGGGGTCGGGGAGCTGAGGAAATGGCGGGGGGGGAGGCTTGGGTTGAGGGGTTGGGGGGGGGTCGGGGGGGGCTCTGAGGGGTAATGGGGAGGATCTAGGGGATTTTAAGGTGTTGGGGAGAGATTT
This sequence comes from Anser cygnoides, assembly GCF_040182565.1. Classification (NCBI taxonomy): domain Eukaryota; kingdom Metazoa; phylum Chordata; class Aves; order Anseriformes; family Anatidae; genus Anser; species Anser cygnoides. The sequence continues at coordinate 208,533,115 of NC_089873.1, forward strand.
GGGGGGTGTGAGGGTAATGGGGAGGATCTAGGGGGGACTGAGGGGTTGGGGAGGGATTTGGGGGTGTGAGGGGTGATGGGGAGGATCTGGGGGGGCTCTGAGGGGTTGGGGAGGGATTTGGGGGGATTCCCTGGGGGTAGGGAGGGATTTGGGAGGACTGAGGGGTAATGGGGAGGATCTAGGGGGGACTTTGAGGGGTTTGGGGGGACTCTGAGGGGTAATGGGGAGGGATTTGGGGAGTCTAAGCGGATGTGGTGAAGAGTTTAGGAGGACTGAGGGGTAATGGGGAGGATCTAGGGGGGGCTCTGAGGGGTTGGGGAGGGATTTGGGGGGTCTGAGGGGTAATGGGGAGGATCTAGGGGGGCTTTTAAGGTGTTGGGGAGAGATTTGGGGGGTCTGAGGGTAATGGGGAGGGATTTGAGGGGGAGTCTGAGGGGTAATGGGGAGGGATTTGGGGGGTGTGAGGGGTGATGGGGAGGATCTAGGGGGGGCTCTGAGGGGTTGGGGAGGGATTTGGGGGGTCTGAGGGGTAATGGGGAGGGATTTGGGGGGTCTGAGGGGTGATGGGGAGGATCTAGGGGGGCTCTGATGGGGAGGGACTGAGGGGTAATGGGAAGGACCTAGGGGGGACTCTGAGGGGTTGGGGAGGGATTTGGGGGATTCTGAGGGGTAATGGGGAGGATCTAAGGGGGACATTCAGGGGTTGGGGAGGGATTTGGGGGGATTCCCTGGGGTAATAGGGAAGGGATTTGGGGGAGTGAGGGGTAATGGGGAGGATCTAGGGGGGACTTTGAGGGGTCGGGAGGGGTTTGGGGGGACTCTGAGGGGTAATGGGGAGGGATTTGGGGGTCTAAGGGGATGTGGTGAGGAGTTCAGGAGGACTGAGAGGTGATGGGGAGGATTTGAGGGGGGTCTGAGGGATAACGGGGAAGGATTTGGGGGGATTCTGAGGGGTAATCTCTGGGGGTTCTGAGGGTTTGGGGTGGAATGTGGGGGGACTATGAGGGGCGATGGGGAGGGATTTGGGGTATTCTGGTGGTTTGGCTGGGATTCGGAAGGGTGCTGGGGAGGGATTTGGGATTCTGAGGGGTAGGGCAGGATTTGGGGAGACTGAGGGGATGTGGAGAGGGATTTAGGAGGACCCTGAGGTATAATGGGCAAGATTTGAGGGGACTCTGAGGGATATGGGGAGAGATTTGGGGAGATTCTGAGGGGAAATGGGGAGGATCCGAGGGGATTCTGAGGGATGTTGGGGGGGAGCCCTGGGGTGGGTGACTGGAGAGGGATGGACTCTGAGGGGATGTGGGGAGGGGTGTAGAAGGACTCTGAGGGGTAATGGGGAGGATTTGGGGGGGTTCTGAGAGATTTGGGGGAACTGTAAGAGCTGGGGGGGGAAGCTTTGAAGTGAGGGGCTGGATAGGGTTGTTAGGGGACTTCGAGGGATATGGGGGTTGAGGGGATTTAGGGGCGTGGGAAGGGGAATCCCTGAGGTGGGGGATGTTGAGGGGGATTCGGCATATTCTGAGGTGTAAGGGGTTTGGGGGAATTCGGGGATATGGGGGGAACCCTGAGGTGACAGGCTGGGGGAGGATTTGGGGTGACTCTAAGGGATTTTGGAGGGGGATCTGGGGAGAACCTGAGGGATATTGTGGGGGGATTTGTGGGGACTCCGAGGGATATGGGGCAGGAGGGGATGGAAGGGGTTTGCTTGGTTTTGCTTGGAAGTTTGCAGGGCAGCTGGGGAAGGCAGGGAGGAGGATTCGGGGGGCCCGCGCGAGGGAGAAAATGGAGGGAGCCCTGAGGTGAGGGGTCTGGGGGGGGCAGCACGCCTCGCAAGGGGCTCGGGGTGTGAAGTGTTGGTGCACGAGGGGAACAGGGCGGCCGTCCTGCTCCTGTCAGCCCTGCAAGGCGAAGGCTGCCTCAGGCACCGCTGGCACAGGTCAGGGGGCGGCCTCCTGTCACTGCCGCCACCACCAGCGCATGGCGTCGTGAGCTGGGTAAACGTTAAGCAAGAATGACTAGGTTAGATAACCCAAAAGGGCGCTTTCCGCTCTGTTGGGATGGCCTTTGTGCCACGGGGGGTGGGAATCGGTGTGCTTCGTGCTGCCGGATGCAAAAAAAAATCGCGCAGCCGAAGAGTCACTGAGCTGAATTCGGAGCAGGTTTAAAAAGGAGAGGGAGCGTCCCCAAGGATTCACCCGGGAGGTTTCTGATGTCGTTAAGGGGTTCGGGGCCTTTTTTAGGGGCTATTTGTGCCTTGCTCAGTGTCATATCGTCGCTTTGGTGTTTCTTTTCACCTCACAGGTGTTCACCGCCAGGTTCTGTTCGCTACCGTGGGCTGGGTCGTTGGCTACTTCCTTGCTAAACGCACCGAGTACATTCACGCTAAGCAGGACCGAGAAATGTTTGAGTATATCAGGCACCATCCGGAAGACTTTAAGACAGCAGGTTGGTATTTTAAGAAGGACCTCAGCCTGCCATAGCGTGCGGGTTAATAAGCAGCAACATATATATAAAGATGTTGATATCCTGCTTGCAGCATCTGTTCTTTTTTGACAAGTTGTACTGAGTCTTTGATGCTTTTTCACGATATAAATTGTAACAGTAGTCAGGAGTTAGCGTCTGAAAGCGGATATTCTTACCAAGCTGATCAGCTTGGTGACCAACTCTTCCTCTTCATGACTTATTTCAATATAAAAATGGCAGAGCCAAACCTAAACTAAACGAATCGACCAAAATTGTGCCAGTAAGTGAAAATCCCGGAAAGCAATGAAAACCAGAAATCACAATCTTTGTTGCTTTTATTGTAAAATTGAGATGCCCTGCTGGAGGTGAGGATGATTTTGTTGGCGTTCCCGGTGCTGTACAACTTAGGGCCAGAAGAGGTCCTTGTCCGTGCGGGTTTTCCTTTAGCAGTGACAGGTCACGCGTGGGAGCGTTGCTCCCTGTTCCGTGCTGGCTGAGCGCCGTCCCTGAGCAGTGCCCCGAGCTGCCCGAGGTTGCGGCGCGTTTCGATTCTAAAACGCTGTGATGAGCCTTCAGAAAATAAGCAGAGCTGGGGGAGGAAAAGGAATAAATAGAAACGTCAGCCCGAAATGCGGTTGGCTGCCTGACGGGTGTTATTTAAAAAAGCCTCAGTAAGTAAATGTTTCGCTAAAGGTACTCGGCTGAACCCAGCCATGCAACGGCACGGCTCAGGGCGGAATTGTTTGTTTTGTAATAAAACGCAGCCAGGTGGCTGCCTGTTGGATAACAGTTGCATCATGCTGTGTCAGCGGGCGTCTGCAGACGTAAGGAAGCGTTGCAGCAGCGAGGTCCCTTTTCAGGGATCTGCAGTTCTGCCCCATGGAAGAGAAATCGCGCGCTTGGTTTGCGCAGCAAGCTGGCTGGTAGCGAGGGACAGGCTCTCTGTAGCTCGTTAACCTTTCGAACAGAAAAATGGTGACGGTTTGAGCATTTCAATCTTTAAAAATTGATCTCAAATGTTGAGTACGGGTTTTCCTAAACCGACTCGATTGCCCCTTGCAGGAAAGAAAAGAATAGGAGAGCTTCTGGAGGACTTCATTCCGAATCGCTGAGGGTTTCTCCGGCAGCTGCGAGCCCATGTCTCACAAAGCATCCGCTGAACGAAATCCATCCTGAGAACTGCAGGCTGCCTGCAGCTGGTCATGGCTTGGGAAAAGAACTATCATTCATTTTCACCGAATAAAAGTTAGGATTAAATACAGAGTATTCAGCTTTTTATTCTGCTGTTACATTATATCAATATGTTTTGCGTTCTTGCCTTGCTTTTTCTTCGCTGGCGACCAGGATTCACTCTTTCTGCCCCCGTTTGTGGATCCTCAGTCAGCACACTGACCCCGAATGTTTTCCAGACATGCTGAGAATCCGCAGCTCTCCCGAATTTCACTGCAGGCTGCTCAGCACGCCTGGAGGCAGAAGTACTTCCAGTTGTATTTAAACGTTCAGGTCTGGAAACACAAAAAGGTGAGAGAAAATATTGCAGGTGTGGCCTGGGCAAGGTCACCGATGGTTTGAGGGCCTCAGGGAAATGTCCAAAACTGGTGTTTAAACCCCAGCGTGGTGTGCAGCCAGCCTTAGGCGTGACTTTTTGCTACCCCGCACCTGTAATTCTCGCCTCTTTTCTCGGGGAAGCTCCGGCTGAGCTCTGTGTGCCTCCAGCTTGTCCCAGCGGGTGAGCTTCCAGGCGTTGCACACGGCAGGGTTTCTTTCCTTCTCCCATAACCAGGGCCCGAGTGCTCCCAGCGATGTTTCAGCACAGCTTCCCGGCTCTTTGGAGCTCTGAATTCCCTCAGCATCCCTTGGGAGCAGCCGGGGTGCTGCGGGGAGCTGGGGAGAGCTTTGATGCACGGCAGCGACAGCCTGGGGCGCGTGCGGAGGAGGCCGTGCCCAGGGTGGGTTTTGGAGCAGAGCAGAGCCCGGCGTACCCTGCTGTGGTGGAGGGGGCCTGATCCGCCACGGGGTGCTGCCGGGGACCTTTGGAGCTCGTGGCAGGTCACAGACCCCTTCTGGAACATCTCGGGGCTCTTATCAGCCACGTTCATCAGCGCTGGGCTGTTCCCCCACAGGTGCAGGGCTTTGTGCTTCTCCTCACTGAACGCCAGGAGACGTTTCTCAGCCCACCTCGCCAGCCTGTCCAGGTCCCTCTGCATGGCAGCACGGCCCCCTGCTGGATCCCCCACTCCCCGTGGGACTTTCCTCCAAAACTTTAAAATTTGCTGCGTTCCCTCTCCCTCCCACCTCCTCCTTGGTTTCCAGCTTCCCCGTGGGGTCAGCCCTCCTCATGGGGTCACCTCCTCATGACAAACCCGTCTTTGCCCCGCTTGGAGGGGTGGCTCCTGCCTCTCCCCAGCACACGCTGAGCCTCACGCAGGTCCCACGGCCCCACAACCCAAACCGTCCCTCTCCCAGCTCCCCGTGTCCCCTCTCCTGGGCCACCTGTCCCAGCTGCAGGTGGCAGCGCACCCCCGGTGCCCCCCTCCCGCCCCGTGCCGGGGGTGCAGACAGAACCTGGGGTGGGGTTGGGGCCCTGTTTGTCCCCGTGTAGGGGCGCTGGGTGCTGGGCCCTTCCCGTGTCCCACAACGACAGAACCACACGGCCGCTTCAGAGGGGTCCTTTTATTAGCAAAGAGAGGGGAAAAGCCCCGCGCGTGTCCAGGTACCAGCTGGAAACGGCTCCGGCGTTCACCGGGGCTCCGCAGAGCTCAGTGCAAGAGTGCGAGGCCGCCTTCCGCCGCCGCCGCTGCTGCTGCTGCTGCTCTTTTGAAAATAAAGAGGAGGGCACGAGGCGGGCAGCTCCGCTGGTGGCCCCAGGAGGGAACCGACGGCTCTTCCTATGAGGATACGGCCCCATCGCGTTCCCCGCGGGTCCCAAGAGCGGCCGGCGGGCAGTCCCGGCGCTGGAGGTCAGCTGCCGCGGTGCGAGGAGGCCGAGCGGGGCTGGGGGAAGAGGCAGAGACGCTGCGTGATGAGCGGCACCTCTCCTGCGTGCCCAGCGCCTGGCCCCGGGCTCCGGGGGCACCTCCGCGGGGCCCCCCCGGGCTCTGTCCCCCAGCGCTCGCTCACCTGGAGGCCGCGGCAGGTTCACCAGCTGGGCTGCCCGTCGCCGGGGCTGATCTGCTCCAGGATCTGGCTGTACCTGCGCGTGAGGGCGTTGGTGTCCCTGGTGAGGTGGGTGAGGACCTGCTGCAAGCCGGCCAGGTGGTGGGACAGGCGCTCCTCCAGGCGAGCGTCCACGGCGGCGGCATCTGCGTCGGCGTCGCCGTCGGCGTCCCCGCCGGGGCTCGGGTCGGTGACGGAGGCCAGGCCTCGCTCCACCACGGGCTTGATGGCCTTGAGGAGCTGGTAGCGCTCGTACAGGTCCGCGGGGCCGCCCTCGTGCGGGGCCGCCCCGTCCTGGTCCTGCTGCGGGAAGACCCCTCGCAGCAGGCTGGGGAACATCACCTCCTGCTCCATCTTCTGGGTGGCCGAGAAGTACTGCTCCATGGCCCTGAGCGCCTCTGCCACTGCTCCCCGGGTGTCCTGCCGCTGCCCGGCCCCGCAGAGGCTTTTTATGGGGCCGGGCACGGCCCCGCTCTGCTCTCCTCTCCTCCCCTCTGCTTCCTCCTACCCTGGCCGGGCTGGGCACCACGGGGCCGGGCTTGGCTCCAGCTCCGTGTCCCTGGCTCTGCCCGCGCGTGGCCTTGGCCCCAGCTGGCCCCCGGTGCCGCCGAGTCCCCGGGGGTGCAGGGAGCCAGACAGAGAGGAGGGGAGGTGCTGTGCGGCCTCTGTCTGAAGATTTCCTGTCCCTCAAGCTGTGCCCGCTCCCTCCCGTCCCGTCCCTGGGTCCCCCTGGGAAGAGCCGGGCTCCATCCGCCCACCTCTCCCCCGCCAGCTCTTTGGTGCCTCCACGGGCGCCCCTGAGCCTCCTCTCGTCCGGGCTGAGCAGAGGCCTCCCCCTCAGCCTCACCGTGCCTGGAGGCCGCTCCGGTCCCTTCACCTCCTCCGGGGCCCTGGGCTGGACTCACGGCCACGTTCGTCCTGCCCTGGGGAGCCCTGGGCGGGGGCCGGCCGCAGGATGTGTCCCACCAGGAGCAGGGATCCCCTCCCTCGCCCTGCTGGTGCGGCTCCTCCGAAGGCAGCCCGGGCGGCCGGCGGCTGTCTGCTGGTGGGGTGGCTTTGGCTGGGACTTGGTGGCCGCGCCGTGTCCCTGGCTCTGCTCCCCCAGCCCCAACGGCGGTGCTGCCCGGGGGGACGTCACCTCTGTCCCCGTGCCTGTCCCCCGCCGCCCCGTCGGTGCTGCGGGTGTTGAGCAAGGCCCTGACGCAGCCACCGGCACAGAGGTGACGGCAGACGCCAGAGGCCTCGGCGTCGCACGCAAAATCCCCCCGGGGGTCCCAGGGACGTGGTGCCAGCCGGCAGCCAGGCACCGGGGGAGCCCAGAAATGTCCTCTCGCACGGGGCTGTCTCACAGCGAGCTGGGACGGGGACGGGGACCTGGCCTCCTGGCCGCTGGCCTCTCCCAAATGCGGGCTGGGTTTGGGCATGGAGGGGACGTTGCTGGTTGTTCCCAGCCTGCCCGAGGGACCCAGCGCGTCCCTGAGGTGAATGGGGTGCTGCCACCCCATGCACGGGCCTCTGGGCCACCACGGAGCCGCTGGGACAGGCAGGGCATCGCCGGGCTCCCGGGGCAGAGGGACGCACAGCAGGACGCTGCCTCCTGCTCCCCACTTCTGGGCTGAGCGTCGTCCTCCTGGGCTGCTGCGGGGCTGGGGGCAGCGGATGGGGGCAGCGGGGGCTCAGCAGCCCAAGGCTGGTCCCCAGCACCACATCGGGTCCCCACGTGGTGGTGGTGCTGCTCGCGGGGCGCACCGAGGGGGCACAGACAACTCAGAGCTCAAAGCAGGGCTGAAGTTCTGCTGAAATCCCACCGGGAGCACGACCGGCGGCGTTGCCCGGCGCTTGCAAAAGGGCCAAAGGCCAGGCTGCCAGGGAGTGTGGCAACCGGCTCCTATTTTGGGATCGGCCGCGGGGTCCTTTGGCCCTTTTGCAACCCTCGCTTGGTGGCAGCTCTCCCCCGCATGCACACCGCGGGACACTCAGCCCCACGGACAGCACACGCCGGGGACCCATGGCTGCCCCCACCTCTTCCCGTCGTGCCCGTAGGAGTTGCATTTGTCCACTTCCCACCCTGCTGCTCCATGAGCCTCTCCAGCTGCCAAGTGCACAGCTCGAGCCAGAAGCAAGGTGAGCGCAGCCTTCCTCGCTCTGCCTGCCAGCTCCTCCCCCTCCTACAGCTCCCGTTCTCCTGCTCCTGCCAGGGAAATGCCCGCAGGGACGTCCCCCTGCAGCACCCGGGTGGCTGCTGGGGTCGGGCAGCTGCGGGTCCCCGTGGCGCTGGGGGGCCCAGCGCTGGGCCCAGCACTGCAGGGGCGGCCTCAGCAGCGCTGAGCAGAGGGGAAGGATCACCTCCCTCGGCCTGCTGGCCCTGCTCTGCCCCAGGCAGCCCAGGAGACCACGAGGCCTTTGAGCGCCAAGGGCACGTGGCTGCCTTCCGCTCCACCCGGTGCCCACCAGGACCCCCAGGGCCGTTCCTGCCCAGCTGGGGTCCCCAGCACGTCCTGGTGCCTGGGGCTGTTCCCCCCCAGGTGCAGGGCTTTGTGCTTCTCCTCACTGAACTCCAGGAGACGTTTCTCAGCCCACCTCACCAGCCTGTCCAAGTCCTTCTGGATGGCTCTATGGCCCTCTGTCCGATCTGCCACTCCTCCCATTTTCGTGTCATCTCCAAACTTGCTGAGGATGCAATCTGCTGAATCACCCAGATCATTAATGAAATTGTCAAACAAGGCTGGATCCTGCACTGACCACCAGCTGCTCCACGTGTGTCTAAGCCTCCGGCTAGACTTTGCACCACTGACCCCTCTCTCTGGATCGAGCCATTCAGCCAGTTTTCGAAACACCTCGCTGTCCTCTCACCCTTCCCATACCTCAGCGGCTTCTCCATGAGGATGTTATGGGGGACAGTGTCAAAGCCTTACCGAAATCCAAGAAGACAAAATCCACTGCTCCCCCCTCACCCATCAAGCTGGTGTTTTCCATTTTGTAGCTTCTCAGGTAGGTCAGGCATGACTTCCCCTTGGTGAATCCACGCTGGCTGCTCCTAAGCATTTTCTTCTCCTTCGTGTGCCTGGAAATGGTTTCCAGGATGAGCTGTTCCATCACCTTCCAGCGACTGAGGTGAAGATGGGCAGCCTCTAACTCCCCAGATCCTCCTTCTTGGCCTTCTTGAAGCTAGGAGTGACATTTGCGTTCCTCCAGTCTTCGGTCACTGCTCCTACTCTCCATGACTGATCAAAAATGATCGAGAGTGGCCTCACAGCAACACCTGCCAGCTCCATCAGCACTCGTGGGTGCATCCTATGAGGGCCCATGGACTCGTTTGTGTCCAGTCTGCTCAAATATTTCGTGACTCGGTCCATTTCCACCAAGGGTACCTCTTCCTTGCTCCGTTTTTTCCCCTTGGTTTCTGAGAGCTGGGATTCCTTAAGGTCAGGCTTTCCTGACTGAGGCGAAGAAGGCGTTCGGGACCTCGGCCTTCTCACTGCCGTGTGTAACCAGATCCCCCTTTTTGTTCAACAGTGGGCACAAATTTTCCCCAGTCATCCTTTTGTCACCAGTGTACTTATAGAAGCCCTTCTTGTCTTGACATCCCTGGCCAGATTCAATTCCATTTGGGCTTTAGCTCTCCTAAACGCATCCCTGGATGCTTCGACAATGTCTTTGCGTCCCTCCCAGGCTACCCATCCTTGCTTCCACCCTCTGTAGGCCTCCTTTTTGGGTTTGAGTTTGTCCAGGAACTCCTTGTTCATCAACGCAGACGTTCCGACCTTTTGGCCTAATTTCCTCTGTGTTGGGGTGAACCACTCCTGAGCTGGGAGAAGGTGATCCTTGAATATTAACCAGCTTTCTTGGCCCCCTCTTCCCTCCGGGGCCTTACGCTACGGGAGTCCACCAAGCAGATCCTTGAGGACGTCAAAGCCAGCCCTCCTGCAGTCCAGGAGGTGAGCTTGCCGGGCACCCTGCTCACTGCCCTAAGGATCCTGAACTTCACCACCTCATGGGCGCCGCAGCCAAGGCTGCCTTTGACCTTCCCATTCCCAACAAATCCCTCGTCGCTGGTGAGAAGGAAGTCCCGCAGAGCATTTCTCCTCATTATCTCCTCTGTCACTTGGAAGTTATCACCGCCACGTTCCAGGAACCTTCTGGACTGCTTATGCCCTGCGACATTGCCCCTGCAATGTTGTTCTCCACAGGGACCAGGCCCTGGGAACACGAGGCTGCTCCAACCTGTCCGTAGAGAGCCTCACCTCTCTGTTCTACCCGGTCAAGCAGCCCACAGCAAAACCTCACCGTAAAGCCACCTAACCCTGTCCTCCATGCACTCCTGCTGGTCACGGACAGAGGGTGACACCTCCTTGTCTCCCCAGCCTACCCTTCCCAAAGAGCCTATTTTAGGACACGGGCAGTGCTCCAGTCACGGGAGCCATCCTGCCATGCATTTGTCGTACAAATAAGAGCATAGCACTACAGCTGAAAACACAATTTCTAACTCATTTTGTGCATTCCCCACCCTGTCTGTGTCAGCGTACAGGCACCAGCACGCCGGGTACCACAGGGTAGCAGCCAGCGGTGAAAGTCTGGTGTGGGGATCTCCAGCAGCCGCCTGGACGTGGGGCTGGGCCCCCTGCTCGGGGTGGCCCTGCTGGAGCAGGGCTGGCACCACAGGGACCCGCAGCTGCCCGACACCACCAGCCCCTCGGGGATCCTGTGCCTTGGAGTACCAGCCCCTGGTCGTTTAGGGACACGACGGGAAGAGGTGGGGGCAGCCATGGGTCCCCGGCGTGTGCTGTCCGTGGGGCTGAGTGTCCCGCGGTGTGCATGCGGGGGAGAGCTGCCACCAGCGAGGGTTGCAAAAGGGCCAAAGGACCCGCGGCCGATCCCAAAATAGGAGCCGGTTGCCACACTCCCTGGCAGCCTGGCCTTTGGCCCTTTTGCAAGCGCCGGGCAACGCCGCCGGTCGTGCTCCCGGTGGGATTTCAGCAGAACTTCAGCCCTGGTTTGAGCTCTGAGTTGTCTGTGCCCCCTCGGTGCGCCCCGCGAGCAGCACCACCACCACGTGGGGACCCGATGTGGTGCTGGGGACCAGCCTTGGGCTGCTGAGCCCCCGCTGCCCCCATCCGCTGCCCCCAGCCCCGCAGCAGCCCAGGAGGACGACGCTCAGCCCAGGAGTGGGGAGCAGGAGGCAGCGTCCTGCTGTGTGTCCCTCTGCCCCGGGAGCCCGGCGATGCCCTGCCTGTCCCAGCGGCTCCGTGGTGGCCCAGAGGCCCGTGCATGGGGTGGCAGCACCCCATTCACCTCAGGGACGCGCTGGGTCCCTCGGGCAGGCTGGGAACAACCAGCAACGTCCCCTCCATGCCCAAACCCAGCCCACATTTGGGAGAGGCCAGCGGCCAGGAGGCCAGGTCCCCGTCCCCGTCCCAGCTCGCTGTGGGACAGCCCCGTGCGAGAGGACATTTCTGGGCTCCCCCGGTGCCTGGCTGCCGGCTGGCACCACGTCCCTGGGACCCCCCGGGGGGATTTTGCGTGCGACGCCGAGGCCTCTGGCGTCTGCCGTCACCTCTGTGCCGGTGGCTGCGTCAGGGCCTTGCTCAACACCCGCAGCACCGACGGGGCGGCGGGGGACAGGCACGGGGACAGAGGTGACGTCCCCCCGGGCAGCACCGCCGTTGGGGCTGGGGGAGCAGAGCCAGGGACACGGCACGGCCACCAAGTCCCAGCCAAAGCCACCCCACCAACAGACAGCCTCCGGCCGCCCGGGCTGCCTTCGGAGGAGCCGCACCAGCAGGGCGAGGGAGGGGATCCCTGCTCCTGGTGGACACATCCTGCGGCCGGCCCCCGCCCAGGGCTCCCCAGGGCAGGACGAACGTGGCCGTGAGTCCAGCCCAGGGCCCCGGAGGAGGTGAAGGGACCAGAGCGGCCTCCAGGCACGGTGAGGCTGAGGGGGAGGCCTCTGCTCAGCCCGGACGAGAGGAGGCTCAGGGGCGCCCGTGGAGGCACCAAAGAGCTGGCGGGGGAGAGGTGGGCGGATGGAGCCCGGCTCTTCCCAGGGGGACCCAGGGACGGGACGGGAGGGAGTGGGCACAGCTTGAGGGGCAGGAAATCTTCAGACAGAGGCCGCACAGCACCTCCCCTCCTCTCTGTCTGGCTCCCTGCACCCCCGGGGACTCGGCGGCACTGGGGGCCAGCTGGGGCCAAGGCCACGCGCGGGCAGAGCCAGGGACACGGAGCTGGAGCCAAGCCCGGCCCCGTGGTGCCCAGCCCGGCCAGGGTAGGAGGAAGCAGAGGGGAGGAGAGGAGAGCAGAGCAGGGCCGTGCCCGGCCCCATAAAAAGCCTCTGCGGGGCCGGGCAGCGGCAGGACACCCGGGGAGCAGTGGCAGAGGCGCTCAGGGCCATGGAGCAGTACTTCTCGGCCACCCAGAAGATGGAGCAGGAGGTGATGTTCCCCAGCCTGCTGCGAGGGGTCTTCCCGCAGCAGGACCAGGACGGGGCGGCCCCGCACGAGGGCGGCCCCGCGGACCTGTACGAGCGCTACCAGCTCCTCAAGGCCATCAAGCCCGTGGTGGAGCGAGGCCTGGCCTCCGTCACCGACCCGAGCCCCGGCGGGGACGCCGACGGCGACGCCGACGCAGATGCCGCCGCCGTGGACGCTCGCCTGGAGGAGCGCCTGTCCCACCACCTGGCCGGCTTGCAGCAGGTCCTCACCCACCTCACCAGGGACACCAACGCCCTCACGCGCAGGTACAGCCAGATCCTGGAGCAGATCAGCCCCGGCGACGGGCAGCCCAGCTGGTGAACCTGCCGCGGCCTCCAGGTGAGCGAGCGCTGGGGGACAGAGCCCGGGGGGGCCCCGCGGAGGTGCCCCCGGAGCCCGGGGCCGGGCGCTGGGCACGCAGGAGAGGTGCCGCTCATCACGCAGCGTCTCTGCCTCTTCCCCCAGCCCCGCTCGGCCTCCTCGCACCGCGGCAGCTGACCTCCAGCGCCAGGACTGCCCGCCGGCCGCTACTTGGGACCTGCGGGGAACGCGATGGGGCCGTATCCTCATAGGAAGAGCCGTCGGTTCCCTCCTGGGGCCACCAGCGGAGCTGCCCGCCTCGTGCCCTCCTCTTTATTTTCAAAGAGCAGCAGCAGCAGCAGCAGCGGCGGCGGCGGCGGCGGAAGGCGGCCTCGCACTCTTGCACTGAGCTCTGCGGAGCCCCGGTGAACGCCGGAGCCGTTTCCAGCTGGTACCTGGACACGCGCGGGGCTTTTCCCCTCTCTTTGCTAATAAAAGGACCCCTCTGAAGCGGCCGTGTGGTTCTGTCGTTGTGGGACACGGGAAGGGCCCAGCACCCAGCGCCCCTACACGGGGACAAACAGGGCCCCAACCCCACCCCAGGTTCTGTCTGCACCCCCGGCACGGGGCGGGAGGGGGGCACCGGGGGTGCGCTGCCACCTCCAGCTGGGGCAGGTGGCCCAGGAGAGGGGACACGGGGAGCTGGGAGAGGGACGGTTTGGGTTGTGGGGCCGTGGGACCTGCGTGAGGCTCAGCGTGTGCTGGGGAGAGGCAGGAGCCACCCCTCCAAGCGGGGCAAAGACGGGTTTGTCATGAGGAGGTGACCCCATGAGGAGGGCTGACCCCACAGGGATGGCTGACCCCAAAAGGAGGATGGAAACCCGGCAGGAGCTGGGAGGGAGAGGGCAGGCAGCAGCCTTGTACATGAGCCACGCACGGGGCTGTGAACAAGGGGGGTGTGGTGATGGGGCAGGGAGGAGGTCACAAAAGCAGCTGAATGGGGATTAAGCGGGGTCACCTCCGGTCCTTGCAGGTAAGCAAGGAGGGGTCTGCGTGGCACCGCCGTGGAGCAATGCCCCAGACTCAGGATAGATCCATGTCCCGTGGGTCTCCTTGTTCCCGGCACAGTTGTGGTCTTCTGTCTGATCCCCAACCGTCGGAGCATCGATGGTGATGCCGGGAGGCACTGAGGCTGTCCTGTTGCAATGCGACCTGCAGCTGGGGAGAAATTTCATATTTTTGGAGAAAAGTCCCATGGGGAGTGGGGGATACACCGGGGGGCCGTGCTGCCATGCGGAGGGACCCGGACAGGCTGGCGAGGTGGGCTGAGAAACGTCTCCTGGAGTTCAGTGAGGAGAAGCACAAAGCCCTGCACCAGGACGTGCTGGGGGCCCCGAGCTGGGCAGGAACGGCCCTGGGGGTCCTGGTGGGCACCGGGTGGAACGGGAGGCAGCCACGTGCCCTTGGCACTCAGAGGCCTCGTGGTCTCCTGGGCTGCCCAGGGCAGAGCAGGGCCAGCAGGCCGAGGGAGGTGATCCTTCCCCTCTGCTCAGCGCTGCTGAGGCCGCCCCTGCAGTGCTGGGCCCAGCGCTGGGCCCCCCAGCGCCACGGGGACCCCCAGCTGCCCGACCCCAGCAGCCACCCGGGTGCTGCAGGGGGACGTCCCTGCGGGCATTTCCCCGGCAGGAGCAGGAGGACGGGAGTTGTAGGAGGGGGAGGAGCTGGCAGGCACAGCGAGGAAGGCTGCGCTCACCTCAGGCGTTGCTTCTGGCTCAGGATCTTTGCTTGGCAACTGGAGAGGCTCACGGTGCCCTGGGAAGTGTCCTGTCAGGACATCCGGGGAAGTGCTCAGCACCGCTGATGAACGTGGCTGATAAGAGCCCCAGGATGTTCCAGAAAGGGGTCTGTGACCTGCCACGAGCTCCAAAGGTCCCTGGCAGCACCCCGTGGCGGATCAGGCCCTCTCCACCACGGCATGGGACGCCGGGCTCTGCTGCGCTCCAAAACCCACCCTGGGCACGGCCTCCTCCACACACACCCCAGGCTGTCGCCGCCTGGGAATGGAGAACCCAAACCAGTCACGGTCACGGATGGTCCTTGTCCTCACAGAGCCAGCACAGGCTGGAGGAGAAGGGTCTGGTCTCAGGCCTCTGTGCACACAGAGAGGCAATGCAGGGCTCGGTGCGGCTCTGCAAGGGCTCGGGGCACAGTCGCTGTTGCCAGCTGCCACGAGGAAAACCTCTGCCACCACTCACAGAGTTTTACCTTGGCTCTCTGCTTGGGGTTCTCTGCTTCACAACAGGAACTGATCCCAAAATCAGTGAGCCGAGCATACAGCCAGTAGCAGGAACACAGGGATAAACCACGGTGCTGCACCGAAGGTGTCCGGCACCCCCAAACTGCCCAGTGCCCTCCCACCACCAGTGCCACCAAGTCCCAACCAAACCCACCCCACCATGAAGCTGCCCGTGAGCCTCCTCGCCTTCCTGCTCCCCGGGCACCCAGGGACACGGCGGCACCGGGGGCCAGCTGGGACCAAGGCCACACGTGGGCAGAGCCAGGGACACGGCGTGGCTGAGCCCCAGCAGGGTTGGAGCTGGAGCCAAGCCCGGCCCCGTGGTGCCCAGCCCAGCCAGGGTAGGAGGAAGCAGAGGGGAGGAGAGGAGAGCAGAGCGGGGCCGTGCCCGGCCCCATAAAAAGCCTCTGCGGGGCCGGGCAGCGGCAGGACACCCGGGGAGCAGTGGCAGGGGCGCTCAGGGCCATGGAGCAGTACTTCTCGGCCACCCAGAAGATGGAGCAGGAGGTGATGTTCCCCAGCCTGCTGCGAGGGGTCTTCCCGCAGCAGGACCAGGACGGGGCGGCCCCGCACGAGGGCGGCCCCGCGGACCTGTACGAGCGCTACCAGCTCCTCAAGGCCATCAAGCCCGTGGTGGAGCGAGGCCTGGCCTCCGTCACCGACCCGAGCCCCGGCGGGGACGCCGACGGCGACGCCGACGCGGCCCCAGATGACGGAGCGGACGCCAGTCTGGAGGAGCGCCTGTCCCACCACGTGAACGGCTTGCAGCAGGTTCTGACCGACCTCACCAAAAACACCAAAGCCCTGACCCGGAGGTACAGCCAGATCCTGGAGCAGATCAACCTCAGTGACGATCAGTCCAGCTCATGAGCCTGCACCCCCAGCCTCCGAGGTAAGAGTTTGGGGAGATGCAGAGCCGAGGAGGAGCTGGTCAAGGGGTAACACGTGTTATCTTCTTGCCCCACCAGCTGGGCGTCTTTCCAGTGTTTGCATCACTCCCCAAAACCCCAGGAGTTTTGAGCCCTGGTCCTCTGCACTTCATTGCTCAACAGATCCTACAGTGTTTGTTCTTCTCAGTTGCCAAGTGGCACCGGCTGTGCCGCTGAACAAAGGTCACTCAGTGAGCTCCAGGTTGTCCCCAAGGGTCCCCAGCTTGCAGCACAGGCAATGTCTGGCTCCTGCTGGGCGGACTCAAAATATCCCAAAGCATCTTCAGGGAGGAAAGGGCCGGGTGCTCGGGAGACCCTGAGTTTTGGGAGACCCTGAGTTTTGAACTGCAGAAGCTGCCAGAAACCCGTGCTCCAGCTGCTTCTCTTTCCTCTCTGAGGAAAACCACAGAATTAATTTTTCAGGGTGTAAATGGGCCCTATTTGGTCTCCAAATGTCTAAATGAGATGTGCCATCTGCCAACAGCTCAGCTACCTCAATCCTCCCCTAGCCTGGAAAACAAACCCAGGCTCTGGGCTGTTGGGACTTCAATCCCTCAGTCCCCTTGGGCCCTGTACCCAACGCCAGCCACGGGCTCAGGATCAAACAGAGCTCTGACAGTGAAACAGAGTATAGTAAGGACGCCCTACACAGCGATGTCAACCCTAATTTTGGACGAAACACAACCAAGGACGAGGACTTTCCAGCCAAACCGCGTCCCTTCTCCCCGCAGGGTGATCTGTCGTCCACAGCCCGGTGGCAGCTTTTCTCCTGCGCCAAGTCCCACCGAGGAACGTCCTTCATGACCAGCACAGAGCTTGGCCGCCTGCCCGCCGGGCGCTGCCTGTACCGTCCAAGTTGCCCCGCGGCCGATCCCGCCGGCTTCGTCTCACCTCCGTCCCCTGGAAGTGAAATTTCCCTGCAGCAGGGCCGAAGCAAGTGTTCCGTGTTATTGCTTTGTAGAAGGTATCCATAACTTCGAAGCAATGCTTTTTTTTTTTTTTTCTGCGTGTGTCTAAACCACCTCCCACCGGTCTCTGATGATGTAACTGCTTCCCAAGGGTGGTCTGAAATAAAACGCAAAGCCTCGAGCAAATGTGCATGTGTGTTTTCTACAAGCTGGCGTGTCTATATAGCTGCTGTCCCCAAGCCCATGGTGACAAGGATGTTGTGGTCACCGAGGTCAAGCTCCAGTGCAGGGAGGTTTCTCCCTTGGGGAGTGGGAGTTGGGTTTGTGTGCCAGGTGCTGGGAGCCTGATCTGTCCCCCCGCATCCTTCCCTTCCCTTCCCTTCCCTTCCCTTCCCTTCCCTTCCCTTCCCTTCCCTTCCCCCTTCCCTTCCCTTCCCTTCCCTTCCCTTCCCTTCCCTTCCCTTCCCTTCCCTTCCCTTCCCTTCCCTTCCCTTCCCTTCCCTTCCCTTCCCTTCCCTTCCCTTCCCTTCCCTTCCCTTCCCTTCCCTTCCCTTCCCTTCCCTTCCCTTCCCTTCCCTTCTTCCCTTCCCTTCCCTTCCCTTCCCCCTTCCCTTCCCTTCCCTTCCCTTCCCTTCCCTTCCCTTCCCTTCCCTCTGAACTGGGCACTAGAGGGAGGTGTCCCCTTGCCTCTTCAGGCCTCTAAAACAAACACAACTGCTGAAACACCAATACTTTGGATGAACAAACCCCGGCGCTCCACCAGGCTTCAGTTTTAATTAAAGAAACCAGAGATCTCAGAGCATCTGCGCCTCTTCCCAATATGGTAAAGGCTATCCTGAAATCAGCCCCACTGAAATCTCTGCACAGCCTCAAAAAACACCGTGGAAAGACCGATGTCCTCCCGTCCTTGCTCAGGAGGAACCCAGCAGCCGATAGCTGATGTCCCGCATCGCTCCTCAGGGGAATAAATTATTTTTGCTCACCCCGTATCCAGGCAGAGCTTTGCCAGCTATTAAAACGAGACGTGACCTCTTTTATTCTGCTCTCGTAGATTAAAACAGGTGAGGAACCGGGCTGCATTAATTGAAACCAGGCAATTAATCGTGTGCTGCCGCGTGCGCCACAAGACCGTGCCGTGTATGTGTGCCACAAGACCGTGCCGTGTACGCCGATGCCATTCATCCACCGCGGGTCAACGGAGGTGCTTCGCTGCCTTGGCTTTTGAGGGAGCCCTGGGGACTTTGCAAAGCCAGCTCAGACACCTCCTGAGCCGCCAGCCACACATTCCCCAGGCACGCAAAGGTGGGTGGAGGAGCTAAAGGGCTGGAAGTGCTGTCGGTGTTTGCGCAGCGCATGGCTGTTTGACTTAGGAGTGGCTCCTGGAGCACGGAGCCACCTGCCCAGTGGCACCGGTGCAATTTCTCAGCAGACCCGGAGCCAACTGCTGCTGTTTTTGCTTTTCGGCCATGCCATGCCTCGTCCCGCTAGGCTGGAGGTGTCCCCACTCCTGTGTCCCCATGTGCGGGACTAGGAGCAAATCCCCGGGATGCGGCCGCGCGGCGATGTCCCCGAGAGCTGGTGTGGATCAGCTCGTGGATCCCAAGGGAGATGTGGTGGGATAATAGCAAGTAAAGTCCAAATAAGAGTCCAGAATAGCTGTGCGAGGTGTGTTGCCTCTCCTCGTGGCCAGCCCGTCCACTGCTGTTTGCGATTACCTGGCTCTTTCCCAGCTTTCCGTGGGAATCTCCTTCCCCGAGATGCCCTGGAGCAGGTGGGTCCTGGGAACCGGGCTCTTCAGGTGCCCTTTGCACCGGTTGATCCTCCCTGCCAGCAGTGCTAACACCCGTTATAGGCAATACGACTGCAATATGGCTCTAAAATGACATGAAGGGTGGAGATCAGCTACGGAGCACCTCCTACACGCTCCAGGCAAACGGAGCAAAGTGGCTTTAGCTCCTCAAGTAACTTCTACACTAGGCAAAAGGGGATAAAAGGCAAACAGGAGCCGTTCAGTGCTGCTTCCAAGCTGCCTCCCCGCATCCAAGCTTCTCACTTCCCTTTCTGCTTTCACAGCTGCTTTCTGTAATCGTCCAATTATTTTTTCCCCTCGGATTTAGTGTATTTACTTGTAGAGGGGTATAAAACCCAGATATGAATGTCGTTGACCTAATTCTCTTTAACAGAAGTTGCCAACTGAATGCGTTAAGGAAATAAATCTGTTATAAATACTTGTATGGGCAACACTGTTTTCCAGTCTGATGTACATACGAGCATAGAGTCGTTCCAGTCCATTGTTACGTACATATTTATACAATTTTCAGAAACACATATTTATTCCCCACAAAGCCATTGTCAAGTTATCCATTCCTCAGCAGACACTGAGTTATTTATTGTGATTGTTTTTGTGACTCACATTGTGGTTGCTCGTATACTGCCCAGGCACAGGGTAATCCTTTCAGGCAATGAAAGGACGGTCCCTTAGAGTCTTGGAGAGGTTCTTCCCCCATTTGAAAGCTGGGGACAGTGGGAGATCTACTTCTGAAGTGTCTACAGAAGGGAGAAATGTCAGGGCAATCAGCCACCCCAAGAATGGCCAAGAGGCCCAAAGCATCGCTGTGCATGAAGAGCCAGAAAAGGAGTGGAGAACATCTAACTGGCTCTTGTCGGGTGTCCTCCTCGTGGCTCCATGACCCTTTTTGGCATCTGGTCTCTCTGATAGGTGTCGGCAACCTTCCCTTTGAGAACAGGAGGGGATCTATGACACTCCGAGCTTCTCACTAACCTCTCCTCAGTGGCAGGGTGCCCCCAAATCCATCAAACCCCCAGGTTTGCTCTTTCCAGCTCAGTGCAACCATCGGAAAAGCAGCAGAAGCAAAGCCACCTGTGCCCTACAAGAAAGGGTGGCCATGCCCGAATGGCTCGTAAACCCCGGAGGAAGCTCAGCAGCACGGGGTGTTCAGCACGAGCTGGAACCAACATGGTCAACAGGGCAAACGGTGTCACAAAGGGAACCAGCAAGGACGCTGATGAAGGCACAGAGAAGGTTGTGTTTTTCCAGAAGAAAGGCAACGGCAGCTCTAGCAAACAAGCACTGGGACCTTTCCCCAGCACCCCATCTCATTTCCACCCTGGCCATCCCCCAAGCACCCTCAGAGCTCTCCTTTTCCGCCCAGCAGCAAGCAGGTGGGTCCCCAAAAGACCATCAGATGCAGATTTAAGAGGCTAAAAGGGTGCAGGATTTTGGGGATGCAGGCCAAGCGGTAACAAACATAGAGCCCAGCAGAGATCTTGGGTAGAAATTTCAGCTTAATCCAAAGCGAATTTCATCCCTCAAAGGAAGAAACCCAGCTAACCCCACTAAAACAGCACGGTGGTGGCCAAAGCCTCCCGGGGGCGTGGAGCAGCAGCTACAATGGGGCTGCTGGTTGTGGGAATCCCAAGACGTGGTCGCCCAAGGCTACGGAGACATTCACGCTCTTGGCTTTTTACTTCTTTCCCAAGGGAAGAATGAAATTCAAACCAGCCTGGGCTGGCTGTTACCAGCAGCGTGGAGTGCTGAGAGCTCCGAAACCCTGATCCCATTTCTGCCTTTCAGTGGTTGCTCCCCACCCACCGCTTTCCCCGGCATTGCTGTGACCGTGGGGTAAAAGCAGGGACACGAGCGCCTGTTTCCACTTAGTGCAGGCTCAGAGGGCTTTGATGCAGTCAGATGCTGCCCTGCAAAACCTTCCTCGACTGGGACAGCAAACAGATCTTATGTGCGGTCCCAGTAATCCACGATGGATTTGGTGTGACCACCAGAAAAAGGCACCAAATCCCCGTGGGTAAGTAGCGATATGCCAACAGTTTGGGCTGCGAGAAAGTTTTTCCTTAAGGAGCCTTTTTAGATCGGATGACTTTGGCAGTTTAAAGCGAATCCTCACCAAAAAGGAGAAAAAAAGAAATCCAACTGGGAGTAATTTGCATAGCAGGACTGAAAAATGCCATCTTCAAGCAAGTCATGCGGCTGGTGGGATTAAAAAGTCCCAGAAGAAGCACGAATAAAAACAATCAGATTTTCCGCATACATGGTGACCTCCAGCCAAATATCTCAAAATGCTGATTCTTTGTCCCATAACGTGCCAACGAAAGTGTCCAGGATGTTAAAAAAGGAGTGAGAGAGTGGAGAAACCAGACCAGGACGTTCTTCAGGCCGAAGGACCAGCTGTGGTGGCCCTCGTAGCAGAAAAGCACTGTGTATGTCAACTAATTCCTGTTGCTGAATTGGCAACGATCAGCGTTGCGGCACTGAAAGTTTGTTCTCTCTTGTTGCCTCTCATCAGCCACCCTCGATTCTGGCACGAGGAAGTTTTCTAGGCAAGGTGTTGCACGAAGCAGCCCCTTCTACTGCTCTTCACCCCTCCATTGAGTGAGCAGAGAGGCGACGGCCCACCCATCTATTCCGTTCTGCAGCCGCAGAAGGCAAGGTTATCACCTCGAGCATCGAAGACGTGCTGTGTCGAGGGAGTACGGACTCCACCTCTGTCAGGATATTTTCTGACGAGCCAGCCCATAGAACAAAAAAAAAATAGAAATTAGAAATTTGCGGGAATCAAAGACTCAGAACGTTCAGATCTCCAGCTCTCCCTCCTTTCCAATAAGCACTGATTTTTAAAAATTAATTACAGGTCACAATTAGACTTCGTTTTTAACCGTATCCAGGACTATTAATTCTCCAAGTCTGGCAAGGGGGAAATGCCAGCCCTTCTATTCAAGTCAGGAGGGATAACTCAGACATTATTATTTCTGAGGATCCCTCAGTATGCTTCAGAGCAGCAGAAGCAAAATATATGTTGGGTTCGGTGAGAGGTTCACCCACACGCACAAAGCATTCAAAAGAATCTGGGTCCAGCTTGGATGGAGCCGTGAGTGAGGATTGGATTTGTTTTAAAGGTGAGTGGATCAGTGCAAATTTTAACGCTTTTTTTGCCCCATGCCTCGAGCTTCTGTTCAGACCTGTGCTATTTTCCGGGTGGATATAAATCCAGCAAAATCCTGGGAGGGCGCAAAACCAGCAAAGCTGGTTGCGACAAGCACAATGCCGACTTTGTGCATACGGTTTCCTTACATACCACGCTGTCATTTTTCATCATTAAAATCTCACCCAGGGAGATTTTTAGGAAGCGCTGTATTTGTCTGAGATTCTCTTTTTGGTTGCTGGAATCAGAAAGGAGCTTGAAATGAAAGACAGCGAGGCAAGGTGGGTAGAGAAGATAAAGCCTTTTATTAGACTTATGGACAAAGCCGGAAAAAAAAAGAGGCAAGCTGAAACAGAAGCTGACAGACCTGAGGAAGCCTCGTGTGCCCCAAAGCCTGCATGCTTTTATCCACCTCCAGCAGCTGATCTAATAAAAGACGTTGCCTCTCTTTACAAAGTTTGCTTTGGACAACCATGTCCAGTTTGGCCAGTACAATGAAATGAAGACACGGAAGCGATGAGTGGCCTTAAGACAAATCTGTAAGCAACAGGGCACTCAGGAACACTCTGCATTAAAAAAAAAAAAAAAAAAGAAGAAAAGGAATGAACACAGATTTCCTTGTGGGTGTTTCAGTGCTGCGAGAAACGGCCCCGCTGCCACGCAGTCTGTGGTGTTTCCCACTTCTGATCTTTGCTGAACACGGGATATCTGAAACCAACGTGTCACGCAAAAAGATACTAACCAAATATTTCCGGCCGATTGAAAAGAATGGTTCGGGCTCCAGCAGAGATTCAGGTTTGGTTCTGTTTACCCTGCACAAATTACTCAGCACCCAGGGATTGTATTGGCAACGAGGAAAATAACACCGCCTTGGCCAGATGGTAGGCACCCTGAGCCGACGGCGTCAGACACGAGAGGGGGATCGGTGAGATGGTTTGGGGCAATCGTATCGTTAAAAAAGCAGCACGCAGGGGCCAAAAAGTGGTGAAAATATTTATTTGGTTTCAATCCAGCCCAGGCACGGGTTGTGGGGCTCCCCAGAGGTGCCCTGGGTGCGGGGCCTTCCTTGGAAAGGATCGTTTTGCTCTTAGTCACCGCGCAGGTAGTGTTACAGGAGGTGTGCGCTGGCTGCCGGCCCGAGTCCACCCCGCTCCTCGCTGATTGCCAGAAAACTAACGAGCAAATACTTCCGCTTTCACGCTGTTCCCTCCCCTCCGGCTGGACCTGCAACCTGTCCCAAGGCTGTGTTAGGGCCAAATTGGAGTTTCCGGGGAAGCAGCTCGGGTAAAAAGAGTGACCCGGCGAAGTAAAACCGAGCGAAGGAGGGCTGGAGAGGCCATCCTGCGTGCGGGGCAGGAGCTGGGCAGAAAGTATCGGGTTTTGTCGTGTGGACGAGCCACTGCCTGCCTTCTTCCCACCGTGGGTCTCGGGGAGATGAGCATTTCGTCGGAGCACAAGCCCCTCGGGAAGCAGGTCACTGGCAGCCTGCACACGGTGAGTAAGGTACGGGCTCGGGGGCACAGCTCCCTGCTTTGGGATCACAGCATCCCCCCTGGGCTTCATTATAGGCTTTCTTCTCCCCCATCTGCTACTTTGAAGACACCAGGGCTTGCCAGATGTGTGGTCATGAAGAGGATTCTGCTTTGGTTACAGAAGGGCCACGTCCCTCGCAGGCATACAAGGCAGCAGCAAACAACCTAGGTGGTTATTTTTCTCTTTTGGCAAGCGGTGGAATTAATTTGAAATTTGATGTTAACTTCTATTTGCTGGATCCCTAACGTAAAAGCATGCTGTGGGGGTTCTTAGGCTACTATATTAACAAATAATACGTTTTCCATTAGTATTAGTGATAAACATTATGAAACTCTCAACCTGCCATCTGAAAAAGGAGCAACGGCTCGAAAGCATGAGCCCCTCCTGATAAATGATCCCTGCTGGGGAAAGCTGTTGTTATCGCTTGGAGCAATGGCAAATTTCCTACCTAAGAGGCTTTACTGTAGAAGCAGCTTTGGGGCATGCTCTTTAGTGGGTAGAAATCACTAGACACTCTCAGAGAATCATTTTCTCTTCTCTTGGCCCTGTCGCAGATGCTTGCCCTTGAGATGAAGCCACCTACTCTGGGGCAAAGCAATATTCCAGCTGGGTCTTTGGCCGGCATCTCTTGTCGTCTCCCTGGCTTGCCTAAGCTGTGAGCTCATTTCTGCTGGACCTCGTGGCTTGCTGCTGTTTAAAAGATGAGGTCTCCCTGTGCTAAGAGTTGTCTGTTCCTATCCCCTCTTTTTGCCAGCTCTGGTGCTTGTTAAATCGTCTGTGAGCCGCTTCAGCTCACTAAAAGGAAGGAGAAGCAGAGCTGGCAGCAGAGCTGGCACAAGGTGAGAGGTGTGTAGATAGGTACAGGGATGGAGAGGGGAAAAGGGCCCCCCTCTTTTCTTGGTGTGAGCACTGAGATCAGCTCACGTCACCTATCTCGTGGGTATGCACCCGTCCAGGCTGGATCCAGCTAAGCACTAACGTACACACTTCACTTCCAGCATGTGACTAGAAGCACTGGAGCAGATCCTTGCATGATCGGATCCAAGAAAGAGCAGGTGAGCTCCTGAAAAAGAGGGCTGGTGGTTACTGACTCACTCCTTCCCAACGGCAGGCGTGGTCCTGGGCATGTGATTTGTCACAGGAGTGACGGTGTGAGGGGAAGTAAGTGCCTCATATCTTCCTCTTCTTGCTCTCCTGAGCACTAAAAAACCCAAAGGGAGGCTGCTAAAATTCTTCAGCAAGGTCAGAAGTGACGCCAGGTCCAGCTCTCTGGGTAGGCCTCACCCGACGTTTCAGATAGCAGTGGCATTAACGCACAGTGAACTAAAATAAATACAAATAAAAATCCAAACTTTGCGTTCTTCCTTCTTCAATCCACATCAGCTGCACAAATTATTTTCTTTACTTCCTATCTAATGCTATCTTACGTAGATACTGAGGTAAAAAGATTCTGTGCTCCACCTCAGACATGCTGGATTTTAGTGTCTTAGTTCAGGGTTTATAACCTATCCCCCATGACAGCTGAAAGCCAATCCCACCACATCTAATGTTTCAAAGAGCTTTAATTTTGCTTTTGAAGAGAAATCATTAACTCAGGTGAGAGGAACGGAGCTGCACAGCTTTGAGCTCTGTCCTTGTCCCTCTGCACTGCAGTGACAGGAGGGTGAAGGCCCTGATTGCTCTGTCTGAAAGCAGGGATAACGCTTGTGTGGGACTTAGGAGATCGACATCAAACCCCAAAACCACTGACAGCTTCCCCAGGACTCTTCTTGTCTGTCTTTCCTCCTGGTAAAATGACTCTGCTATGTCCCAGAGATGTGGTGAGGACTAATCCATTTAGCAACGTCCAAGTCTCTGCTGCTCTGGTTGTGAGGACCAAGTGTAAATACCCTACATCTGCTTTTAGAAATAAATGATGAGGACATTCCCGTCTTGGAACAAGGGTTCATCCTGCTCTTTATACTGCCGTTCCAATTTCCAGCCGCAATTGTATTTTTTTCCCCTTTTCCCTGACAATTCTGTGCTGAGCGCCACCGATGGGTAATGCGTGTGGGTTTTTGTTCCCTTGTGCTACTTGCAGCTGTCACCAATCGTGGAGCTGAACGTCGGTGGGGAGATGTACACGACGACACTGAGCACCTTAAAGAAACACCCTGGCTCCAAGCTGGCAGAGATGTTCACCGGCCAGCCCAAACTCAGGAGAGACTCAGAAGGCAGGTTCTTCATCGACAGGCCGGGGACCTATTTCAAATACATCTTGGAGTACCTGCGCAGCAACCAAGTGCCCACCCAGTGCATCCAGGACGTCTACAAGGAGGCCTTGTTCTACGACATCGAGCCTCTAATCAAGCAGCTGGAGGACTCCCCGCAGATCTTCGGGGAACTCGTGGCGAGGAAGCAGTTCCTGGCCCGCGTGCCCAACTACAGTGAGAACATCGAACTGATGATCCGCATCGCGAGGGCAGAGGCGGTCGCGTCCCGCTGCTCCGGCGTCATCGTGTGCGTTGTCAGAACGGAGGAGGACGCAGCCAGGTGTCAGGATGCCTTGAACAGTTTGGACACGGACAAAAAATCCGTGGTGAAATTCGGCCCCTGGAAAGCAGCACCCAGCATTTCTGATTTGCTGGACTGCATTCAAATGGATGTTGAAGCCAAAGGGTACAAAATATCCTTTCAGCCCCACGTTGCTGAGAAAGGTTTTCGCTTCAAATCGCACGACTTCTTCTACAAGTTCCTGTTCACCTGGTGGTAGCAAAGTGCCACCACTGATGGAGAGCAAAAGAAAGCTACTATTTAAACAAATTAACTTAGGCTGTGGAGACTGTGGGCCCACGAAAGACTCTCTGGTTGTTTGCCAAATTAAAGAGCATGTAAGAGCCACTGTTTTGTTGGGCTTTAGGGGATAACTGTACAATTTAAAAGGTGTGTGTGTCTTGAAATGCAGTATGATATTTTCCAAAATGTTTATTCCTTTTGTGTTCAGTAGTACTGACTATATTGAGAAGTAAAGGCACTGCAGAGCCAGCCGAGGTACCAGGAAAAGGAAGAAATTTAATCTTTGTTGCCAACAATTAGATTAATTGAGGGAGCCAGATTTTAGGGTTGAGCCAATCTCACTCAACCTAATAATCCCAAATATCTCTCGTGGACATGCATCATTAGTCTCTTAGTACAAACAGGAACACGTTGCTGCCTTAGGGTCCAAACTTGTTACTAGGGTTAAGAGCAGCACGTGGACTTGTCCCCTGTACTCAGCTTTATTTTGATTCATAAATACCAAGATCTAGAGTCTCTTCACATGAACCTGCTGACCTCAGAGCCTTCTCCTTGCTTTGAACACCCATATGTTAGGATCTGCTGTACCAGAAGCTGCACAGAGTGTAGCAGCCACAATTTTATTACTAACAAACACAGCCAGTATTGACTATAAAGGACACAGACCAACCTCTAAATACTAGCTCACATTTGCAGTGTTGAAAGAAAATCAATTTTGTAAAGCAAGAGATCAAATTTGGAAGCAGTTTTGAGAGAGAAGACAGGAGTACATAAAATCTTTCCTCTAATTAATACTTCACTGTTT
The DNA here is from genome assembly GCF_040182565.1 of Anser cygnoides. Taxonomy (NCBI): domain Eukaryota; kingdom Metazoa; phylum Chordata; class Aves; order Anseriformes; family Anatidae; genus Anser; species Anser cygnoides. Next base: position 208,559,711 of record NC_089873.1, read on the forward strand.
CTCATGAATAATAATCATAATTATAATCAGACATAATCTGAACTATGAAAAAAAAAACACATACACGTGCAATTCCAAGTGGAATCACTGAAAGCTGCGTAAATACTTACTCAACTTGAATTTGGATCTTTAATGAGAAAGCTAAAGCTCTGTCTCTCACTGTTTTCCATACCAGAACCTATGTTAAAAAGAATTTCAGTGTCCCATTCTCTCCTCCTGTTCCTTTCTAGCCTGCTCTCCAGACAATGTATTTATTACTGCTATTTATTATTTATTTGGAAGGAAAGATAGCTTTCCTTTCAGCTATGGTCCAGGATCAACAAAAAATAAAAACACCATCACTGGTCTGAGGACACGCACTCCTCTCTCCTGTCACACTACTTCAATCTTTTTATTGTGGCATTCATTATTATTACAGCACTGTTTCTAATTTTATAAGCTTCTGGAAGAATAGGAAACCCCCCTGTGATTTGACTGGAAGGAAGTGCCACTGAAGCTAAAGCCCGGGGCCTTAGTGGTTATTCTGCTTTACAGCACATGTGTTGGGTCCTAAATCAGGTTTAAAAAACATCTCAATATTCCAAATGTTTTCTGTTGTTTTGTTTTTGTTGGTGTTGGTGTTGGTTTTTTTTTAATTATTATCATATTTTTTTTTTGGTTTTGTTTTTACTGGAGATGGCTTTTAGGTTGGTTTTAATAATTGGGGATATCTGAAAATCATGATAGCTATTTTGATTATGGCTATATTTCTTTTACTTCTAAGAACTCTAAGAACTCCTCCCTGTTAAGGGCAATAGTCTCTGGGGTGATAAACAAATATATTTTGACAGTTCTTTGAATGACACAGAAGTGCTATATTTACCGACATCCTCCAAGAAAAATCCCTGAATTCAAAAGTTTTATCTTCATGCTAATGGATTTGAACCATTTCTAATTGCTTGATTTCAGATGTGCTCGTCCTGACACAAATATTCCAGCAGTAAAAGTTGGGAGCCACACCACTGACCTCCATGCAGTTCAGCCATAGGTGTGAGGGGACGCGTTGAGACTTCTCACATTTATAACCTTGTTAAGAACTGGCAGAATCAAGGTCTGAAAAGTCAAAAAGACTTAGGAAATAGGATCTGCGATCATAACCAAGTGGTTGGTGGCACTTAGCCTGGAAGATAGATGGACAAGGCCTTCACATAGAAAAACGCCTGCTATAAGGAGAGGGAGATCAGTTATTTTTGATATATACTAAGGGTGGAAGAAGGGGTAACTGGCCTAAGACACAACAAAGATTAGCTAGGAAACTTCAAGCCGCATTTGTATTTCAGTTTTTACAAGATCTAGCATCGCATACATCAAATATCTCCTCAAATACTTAAAACAGTCAGAGATAACCAGATTAAAACAGAATGAGGTGACACCTAGCCTTGAAAGAGACTCAAGGTGTGCACTTTTTGAATAAACCAGTTTTAGTATTTTAGTATTTTCCAACATTTTTCAACCAACTGGCTGCAGTGAGAGCAACGTGGGCCATTTACATCAGTTCCGTGGGCCAAAACTCACTGAAGAGCCTGAGAGTTTCTCCAGTTGGCACAAAACTAGGCAGCCCTTTCTTGTGTTTCAGTATTTTCAGAATAAACCTGTCGAGAGAGGTTGATGAGGACATGATGCAGTTTTATCACGACTGAGAGGAGGAATGGCTCTTCTTTCTGCATCTACACGTGAGAAACACTCTGTAGCCAATAACATAGGCTCAGGCAAGGACCTCAGTGAAGTAGCATTTTTATTCACGATTGCAATAGCAGGCATCCCACAAGCAGGAGCACACCTAGTAGGCACATAGTACAGTTTATATATTTAATTTCTCCACGACTGGGACCCTCCCCTGTTTCCCCATTGACTGGGTAGTCCAGGTTCACAACCTATCCGATGCTTCACAGACAATACATGGCTTTCAGTTGCCAGCCTGTTATTATTCAGATTTCTTTTGACTTTCTTACTCTTTGAGGTGGTAATGTTTCTTCACTTATCTGACTTGACTTGATACTGTGAATTTCACCTAATTTGCACTAAGGGGTCTGATTGTCTGCATTTTACAAGGTTGTCTGTCAAGCTTTCTTATCACTGTAAGCATATCTCAATACCACATTCCTTCTCTCTAAACAATGTAACTGTGTGCAAAAACAACATTTTTGTTCCCACGTACATGGGTTTGCAGCATCTTTCACCACACTCAGGGAAAAACCTGAGGGAAGCTGAGGGAACCACCGCTTCTCACAATAATAATAATAAATAATAAAACCACAGTGGAGCAAACCCACTGGGGCAAGGGTGGTGGGCATCAGTCTTTGGAAATGCTGCCACTTGGCTCCATGTGGAGGGTATTTCTGAGGAAAAACAAGCCCCTGTGGGGTGCAAAGTTGCTCCTGGGGAGGGTCAGGTTGGAAATTTGGAGACATTTCTTCTCAGCAAGAGCGGTCAGGCATTGGGACGGGTTGCCCAGGGAGGTGGTGGAGTCCCCGTCCCTGGGGGTGTTCAAGGCAAGGTTGGACGTGGTGCTTAGGGACATGGTTTAGTGGGTGACATTGGTGGTAGGAACTCTTTTCCAACATTCACCCCGTGATTCTATGCGCCCCCCCACCCATAGGCGGCGCAGGCCGCGCGGCCGCCATCTTGTGGCGGCTCTCCCCCTCCCCGCCGTTCCCATGGCAACAGGAGGCCGCCCCTCCCTCCCCGGACCGCCCGACCATAGAGGCGGACCTCCAGCTGGGATAGAGAGGCCGGGACTCTATGGTGCGGCGGCGGAGGGAGGGGCCAGTACGGTGGCGGCGACGACAAGATGGCGGCGCACCTGAAGAAGCGGGTGTACGAGGAGTTCACCAAGGTGGTCCAGGTAAAGAGGGCCGGGGGCGTTTGGGGGGGCTTGGGGGGAGTCCAGGAGTCTCCCGTGAGGGGTAGGGGGGGGAGAGGGTTCGGGGGGAGGCGGCTGCCGCCTCTGGGGAAGGGGATGGGGGGGGCTGCTTGGGGTTTTCGGGGGGGGGGGGGTCTGTGAGGGGTTGTTTAGCGGTGTGGAGGGGTCTGGGGGTGTTTATTTTGGGGTTGGAAGGCTGGAGGGTCACTGCTGCTGGGGGAGGGGGGAATTGTGGTGATCCCAGCCCGGGGAGGCGGAGGGCAAGGGTTTTTCTGAGGGCTGGAGGAGCTGCTCTGGAGGGGGAGGCGAGGGAGGAGCGGCTGTTTGGGGTTGGAAGGGGCAGGGTTTGTCACAGATAATGTTTATCTGCGGGTGGAAGCTGCCCCAGAGGGCCGGGGGGTGTTCCAGGGTAAAGAGAACCGCCAGTGACTGCTGTAGGAGCTTCCTCAGGGAAATATTCACCCAGTGTTTCTGCCCCGTGCCCCGCAGCAGCAGCATGAGGACCTGTCAGCTAAGAAGCTGCGCCTGACCAAGCCCAGCAAGTCCGCAGCGCTCCACGTCGACCTGTGCAAAGCCACCTCGCCTGCGGATGCCTTGCAGTACCTGCTGCAGTTTGCCAGGAAGCCCGTGGAAGTGGAGAGCGTGGAAGGCGTTGTCAGGATCCTGCTGGAGCATTATTATAAGGTAGTGAAGCGGGGAGCCAAGCACACTTTCAGAATCCTCCTTCTGACCTTGTTATCTTGGGATGGGGTTGGATGTGGAATAGAAATTCTCTGGCTCCTGTGTTGCTGTCTCAGATGCTTTGCATGAGGAGAGTGAGTCTTTTACATCCATGGTTGCAGCTCATGCCACCTGGTCCCTTTGCTGAGGGTTTCAGGAGTTAGTGGCAAAGATGTGAGTTATGTTATCTCTGCAGATGGTCTGCACGTTTAATTTTAAATTAACCTTACAAGCATCAGAAGACATGGCGAGAAGTTTTCCAAGGAACCAGGTTGTCCAAAGCTGGCTCAACTTTGTTTAAATATTTCCTAGTTTTTCTAGGAGTGGAGAAACATTTTAACTGATCCTTACGTTACGGACGGACCACCTTTAAGATGTCATTTATGAAAAACTCTTAAAGGAAAAACTTTTCAACAAAAAATTCCTAGCAGCAAGACAACAAATAAATAACGCTTCACGCTATCTGGTTATTGATCCTTAATTTGATAAATCAAACGTTATTGTAGCTAACAAAGCTGCACTGTAAGCTGAAACATTTCTCATAAATGTCCTTGTTCTGTTTGTTCTTTGCTTTGTAATTGAGTCTGCTCTGCTTTGAATTCACACTAAAGCTCTAACCTGTGTTTTATCAGGTTCTGTACTTAATTTGCTTTTGGCTTGTGTGTTGAAACTGTTTTACCTTTATGTTAAAGGAATTTACTTTCATTTTTGGACTATTCCACGCTCAAAAGAGCTAACAACTTAAGGAACCTAACTTAGTAGTTTTCCATGAAGAAAATCATGGTTCTTGATTTAAAAATGCGATTTCAATTTGTGTTGCAGTCTGTATTAGAAAAGAGACTCTTACAGCTAGAGATGAGGTCAGATTTTCAAGTGCCCAGCCAGTTACAGAAAGCAGCCTTTGAAAAGCATTGCAGTCCTGCAGCCGACCTTATGGTACTTAAGGCCAACGTTTTCTGAAGAACCGGTTTCTGAATATCTCCAGGAAGCCTGCGACTGAACTGGCCTTTCAGAAACTTAACCCTGAAAGTGGGAACTGCGGTGGAGGCGGTTGTGTGATGATGTATTTTGTTTGTAGTGTCATTGTTTTATTTAAGGTCGTGCTGCAGCCTCTTGCTCCTTTATAATGCAGTAGGCCAACAGGACTTCTGTGGATTGTTCCCTGAAATGGGTCAGAAAAACAACCTGCCTTTTTTTTTCCCCTCCATTTCCACCTCACGGTTCCTGTGGCCGTGCTGACGGTTGAATCAACGTAGCTGAGCAGGTGGCGTGCTGTGATGGTGGGGCACAGAATGAGCTGGCCTTGCTGTCAGTGGTGGCATGCCGTTAAATAGTGCCCGAGGAGATCCCAGAAGTCTCTTCCTGACTCTTGAGCGTGGCTGGGATGAGGGGTTAGAGGCACAGTAACTTACTGGTGTTCTGCTCGTTAAGATGGTGATCGGACCTTTAATATAAAGGAAAAGTTTCTCGTTCCCTGCTCGCAAACCATTAGAAAGAAGGAGAAAAGACCTGCTTATAGCCTGGTGGTGATAACATTGCAGAGATGCACGAGGCATTTAAGAGTGCCTTTGTAAGGTCCTTTTGAAATTGTTGATTTCAGCTGTATTTGCAGAGGGGATTGTCCTTTTATTAGAGGTGGGTGTAAATGTCAGATGTTACCCTGCAGAAATCTGTGCATCCTAACACTAACGGACTTAGTCCAGCGAGAGGAACTGCTGTCCAAGCCCAAGTTTCCAGTTCTAAAGAGAGAAAATGCTTCTGGGCTCAGTTTAGAAAGAGGTTGCTCCCACAGGCGTAGCATTTGTCAAGGGAGTATGGCACGTAAGTAAGGAGTAAGTCTCTCCTAAACGCTGCTGAAAGATGTAATAGTAATTGTAATATTACTCCACCTGTCGGAAGATATAATAGTCCTGCCTGTAGCGTTGCTGCACCTCTGTGTTCAGCATTGTACACTTGCTTGGTTTAAAATCCAAACTTGTTTTTGTCTTTGTATTCTACGTTGGTTCACATTGACAGTGTGAATTTCCTTCCTCTTAGGACTAGAAGTGTTGGGTGCACAAGTCTGTAGAACGCTCAGATTAATAACTCTTAGAAATACGTGAACTTTTAAAAAGAATTTTAATACTTGGTGAAGCTTATGTAATCATCACCTGTGACAGCTTTTGTTGTTGCTTAAACGAACAAATGTATGCAGCTAACGTGATGCTTTTATATTATTATTTTACCTTGCTGTGTTTTCTTTTTCTTAATTGTCAGATTGGCATGATTCCTCCCCACCGTTAAGAGAAACGCTACTTTCCACAAGCCCACAGACCGTGATGCTTAGCAGAGGTCAAGAGACCACCAGGATCAGTTCATCTTCTAAAATTCTCATGTTTATTTATTAAAAACTTAAAAGATATGAACATTATCGACAATGAATTTTCCAGGATCTTGAAAACCTAATTATTTAAACTTTAAATTTTCAAACAGTCGTTAAGGCAATTTTGAGGAATTATAAATAAAAGGATTATTTCGAAATGTCCTGGAAGCTGCCACAGAAACATTCCTGTGTGGTTAATTTCCTGTGAAGGGTGCTGTAAAAGCAAACAGGAGGAAGTAGGCTGACATTAAAATTCAGTCCTGTGTGCTGAATTGTAAATGGGTCCTGCCTCTGTGTAATGTTTTTTGCTCTCCAAACTGAAAAAAATGATATCTGTTGTTCCTTCCAGGAGAACGATGCCTCCGTGAGACTGAAGATTGCATCCTTGCTGGGTTTGCTATCGAAGACTGCAGGATTCTCCCCGGACTGCATCGTGGATGATGCCATTAACACACTTCAAAATGAGAGTAAGTCACACTTTGCAGATGGCGCTTGAGATCAGCAGAATCGTGTGGCATTTAAGCGTTTAGGCCAGTGCCAAGTCCCTTGCATACACACGTGCGTCTGAAATCTATGATTAGTAATTATTGCTCAGAGTATTTATTTTCTGAAGTGGCAGACAGCTCACTAGTCTGAGGGGAAGAAAACGTTTCCTCACAAGTGTCTGCCCTATTTTTATTTTTATTTTTATATTCGCTGTTTATATGCACGTTACGTTACTCGATGCAGTTTAATTTAATTGTAATGTCATTTAGTGGCAGTCCGGGTGCACAGTAGGCTCAGCTGTTGAGTGAGCAGTGAAGGTTCACAGGATGTAGCCAGGAGGTCGAGGGAAGAGATTATTACCCTTTACTCAGCACTAGTTGGATTTTACCTGAAATACTCCAACTTTTGGGCTCCTGGTGCCAGATAAATGCTGGTAAGTTTGGTTGAGTTCAGCAGAGGGTGACCAGGGTGACTGGAGGCTGTTTTACACGGTGTGCGAGGAGAAGCCAAGGCACCGGGGCTTATTTTTGGCCCTAAAAGGAGAAGGCTTTGGGAGGACCTTCAGACCTGAGTGATTCTGTGGTTCTGGGGCTGGCGAGGAGCTCAGCAGAGAGGCAGGTAACTTTTCACTCTTTTCTTTTGCAGAGTCTCATCAGGTCCTTGCTCAGCTGCTGGACACCCTGCTGGTGATCGGCACAAAGCTCACAGAGAACCCATCTGTCAGGATGAGGCTGGTAGAGGTAGCCTGTAAGGTAAGGTAGCTGCCCTGAGGACGCAGCTCCGTAGCAAAGCTCTGCTCTTGCGTATTCATTTTGGGATTCAATCTGTTTTGGGAGAGAGCTTGAAAGTATTTCAATTTAAATCAGTGACTTGAAGCTGAACGTGGTGTGAGCACACCACTGACTCCAGGTAGCAAGTCTGTAAATGGCACTGGTGTTTGTGAGGCATCTTTGCAGGTTTTTAAGATATTTTTCTCTTATGTTTTATAAGCAAGTCGGTGTTTTGTAGATGATATTTAGAAACTCAGCTAAGAATATTGCCTGATAAATAGCTTAATTTATTAATAGAAAGGATTAAAAAGCATAAAATATTTAAGCAAATGCGTTTATAATCTTTTTAAATTTTCATCACTGCCAGGGGAAAAAATATGTCCTCACTGCTTAACTTATTTTAATTTTTTCATCAAACTGCTAAAATTTCTTCACTGCTAGAAATCCTACTGTGAGTAGTTCTTTTGAAGGGATAAAGGAAGGATACAAATCCAATTATATCTATTCTCTTGTATTTCGTAGCATCTGACAGATTCTTCCCATGGTGTAAGAAATAAGTGTCTTCAGTTAATTGGCTGTCTTGGACCGGTGGAGAAAGGTGTTGCAAAAGAAGCTGAAAGCCAGGCTGCCAAAGATGTCCAGAAGATAATAGGAGATCATTTTAACGACCAGGACCCTCGCGTTAGGACGGCAGCTATAAAAGCCATGGTATGTATTGCTAATACAGTGGAAGAAATCGTTTGGGGTTCCATACGGGAGATCTTTCAGAAATTTTTAGCAGCAGAAATACAAGCAATGACCGTGCAACGGAGAATTTTGGTTGATGTGAGTTGCTTGCGAGTACATGGGTATAGAGAACTTTCTCTGTTACCCTTAAAGTTTATAACAATATCCCATCTAACCTGATGGTGAACAAGGGCATTTGAATTATTGTTATTAAACTCTGAAGAAAGAAGCAAGGTGCATTATTTGAGGGGTCACACTTCACTTGCATCTGTCCAGGATCTCCCTCTGCTGGAGGTTGCGCTCGTCCTTCATTTTCATTCAATTTTGACTTTTTTCATATGACTTTTTAAACCTGTTTAGTGACTTCTCTAATGACATTTGAACCAAATCCGTAGTAAAATGTGTAACCTTAAATTTAAAAATTACAGCACAAAGTCAGCTGTTTTGCTTTAGTTTGAAGATCCTGAATGGATTCAGGGTCACCCTACCTCTTGTAGGGTTTTTGATCACGGTTTTCGTTGCTACTGTGTTTTTTATCATTTTATTTCTGTATTTTACACTGTGTCACCAACATGTTGTATTTTGAAGTGAATACAGAAAAGCAACTGTTTCCTTTGTTGTTGACTGTTTTCAATACTGCTGTTCTTGTTTGTCAGATTTATTGTATTACTTTGTTCCAAATGGAGACAAACAAGGTTTAGTATGATAGTTTTTTGTTGTTCGTCTGGTTGGGTAGTTGAAGATTTATAGGGCATGAAAATTCACTGGCAATGCTACTTTTGGGTCCATGTTTCAGGTAGTGGATGAAACTGAATAACACTAAGCAATTGTTTGAAGTTTGGGAGACTGAACAGACAGTATATTTATATAAACGGTATTTTCCTAAGCAGTCAAAGTATAAGTGGTTGTGACATTTAAAAGTTTATACTGAAGTCAAGATTTGTATTTAAAATACTTGTCGGGACCAAGAGCATGAAATATCTTAATTATAGCAGCAACCAACAAATACAAGCAACTAATTTTACTCAAAGTAGGAAGAGTGATGAGAAATGACACTTAAAACTATAGTTATTTCTCTTTCTTTTTCTTCCCCTGCAGCTTCAGCTTCACGAAAGAGGATTAAAATTACAGCAGGCTATTTACGGTCAGGTAAAACCTCGTATTCATTTGCATTTATTTTATAGTTGTTTGTCCATCTTGCTTTTTTAGATTCTATGACGGTGTGCTTTGAGAGGTGAAAGTCAATGAACAGAGGTGGGGTATTTCACATGCAGATTGCCTGTATTCTTTGTTGCCCTATGGCAGTGGAAATAAACTGTTTTGCATCTTTTTGATCTCAAATGCACTAAATTATGTGCGTTGATTGGAATATACTGTTTACTGGGGGGAGATAACCATAGGAAGAGCAAGGTATTGCATAATTACTGCTGTCATCTTGCCATCTCGAAGTGTTAAACCCTTGCATATTGGAGAATACATGTAATACCTGGGCTTGTTACAGAATCACAGAGTGGTTTGGGGTGGAAGGGACCTTAAAGCCCACCCAGTTCCACTCCCCCTGCCATGGGCAGGGACACCTCCCACCAGACCAGGTTGCTCAAAGCCCCATCCAGCCTGACCTGGAACGCCTCCAGGGATGGGGCACCCGCAGCTTCTCTGGGCAGCCTGTGCCAGTGCCTCACCACCCTCTGAGGGAATAGTTTCTCCCTTACATCTAATCTAAACTGATGCTCTTTTAGTTTAAAGCCCTTACTCCTTGTCCTGTCCCTACACACCCTTGTAAAATGTCTCTCCCCATTTTTTTTATAAGCCCCTTTAAACGATGGAAGGCTGCAATAAGCACCCCCCAGAGCCTTCTCTTCTCCAGGCTAAACAACCCCGGCTCTTTCAGCCTTTCTTTGCTCCAGCTCTCTGATCATCTTCGTGGCCTCCTGTGGGCCTGCTCGTGTTATTTCAGTAGGGTTGCAGAGCTCAGTCCTAGGAAAGATTCATGCTGTGTGCTTCCCACACAGTGCAGGCATATCTGGAGCACACTGCGTGTGCCTAACAGACTTTATTAGGACTTACCTACCTGAGAAAACTTGGAAATATGGGGGATGAGAAGAGAAGACTGATTTTATCCTCATTTATAATCTGTCTGGACTGATTTATGGTGAGGGTCATAAATCTGTGGGAAACGGTATATTGGGTTGCAAATCTTCTTTCAGGCCTGCAAGCTGTTGGCAGACGATTATGAGCAAGTGCGCAGTGCTGCAGTTCAGCTAATTTGGGTCCTCAGTCAACTTTATCCTGAAAGGTACGTGCTGTGTACAAAGTGACTCAAAATGGAGGCACGGTAATATCCTAATCTTGGCAGTTTTGTGCCAGGAAGTGTCAGGAGCAGCTGTTAAAAATTGATGCGTTCAAAATGCTGACACCTGATGAGAAGGCACTGATCCAGATGACGTTTTGCTTCCTGATATTTATTGTACGTCCACGGGAATTCAGTTCAGTTGTTTTTTGTTTTATGTCACGCTGCGTGACATCGGATCAGCAAGCTGAGTTACGTTTCTCTATTCTAGCATTGTCCCAATTCCTTCGTCTAACGAAGAAATTCGCTTGGTTGATGATGCATTTGGAAAAATCTGTCATATGGTTAGCGATGGCTCCTGGGTTGTTAGAGTGCAAGCTGCGAAATTACTGGTACGGTGCATTCTTTTCTTCTCTATGCGAAAGTAGTTCTTGTTATCTTACTTTTCTTTTTCCATCTACTTGAAAAGAAATGGGAAGAAATTCAATAACTGCTTAGATAAATTCATACCAAAATTCTGAGAAGGAAAAAAGAGAGGCTGAGTGCTTGGTGTTGAGTTTGTTTTTTCTCAGCTGAGCTCTGCAATGATTCTTTCCTTGAGGTTAGACAGCTGGGTATCCAATAAAAAAGCAAGTACTTGGAATAATTTCCCCTTCTACTTCCCCAGCACATGCAAACAACTGAACTCAAGAAAGACCAGATTAAATTCAGTGGGAAAATAAGCTGTTCTGCTCGTGTTAAGCAAACTCTTCTGGACTCTGACATGCAGCAGTGTCAAGCACTGGATAAAACTGTTAGAAAGAAAAGAAACAATTCGACCCTGTGTTGGGATGTATCAGGAAATTGTATGGTGAAATTGAGAAGAATTACTTCCTTTTGATATATTTTTTTTACTTACTCCCTTTCTTACTCCCTTTTGATATATTTTTTTTTTCCTGTCCTTTAGGGTTCCATGCAACAAGTCAGCTCTCATTTCTTGGAGCAGACCCTTGACAAGAAGCTCATGTCGGATTTGAGGGTATGTAAATGCTTGTGTGTGTGGTTTTTTTTCACTGTGCACTAAAATCGCACAACACCTGTTAACGTTGAGCGTGTTTGTTTTGCGTGTCCTTGCCTCAGGGCCGCTGAGAGTTAATTGATGACGGCAGGTTTTCTTTTAGATTGAAGTCAGCAAAGCAATTGCCAGTTTTAGATTTCATTAGCTGAGCCGCGTAATAAACAGCTCTAGGCTATTCAGGTTTCGCAGATGAGAGGTAAACACTTGTGTTCTTCTGACAGCTGTTTGGCTAAAAGCTCCGTTTTGTACAGAAAGATTGCATCCTGATTTTGCGAGCAGGCTTACGGCAGCATCCTGCAAGATCTGACTGGTAGTCAGAGACGTTTCAAGAGCGATGAGCATCTGGAGACTGGAACCTTTGAGCCCTATGAGCAAAAAAAACCACTTTTCAGTAAAATTTCTTCCTTAAGTAACTTGCTCAAGGTATTATGTTCCATTTCTCTTGCCTACAAGACAATAATGAATCCAGAGCTGTGGTATCATCTGTTTTTGTAGGTTGGATATTGGATACTTGACTAGACGGGCCTTTGCTCTAACACAGTTTGGTGAAGATAAGTATTTAAGAATGTGTTAATTAGAATATATTAATTATTATCCTTTCCCAGCATCAGAAGTACAAAGAATTACTGGCAATTAGAAATATTTGTAGAGGAGAAGGTATTAGTAGCTTTTCTCAGCATTTGCATGACTATGTCAGTGTCTAAACCCCAAGATACATCTGTTTTTGAATTAAAAAATAATATTTTGTTGAGTCATCTTTAAAGTTTACCGTGGTTGTAACTGAAAAACCTGTTTGGACAGAGGAAGCGCACTGCGCATGAACGAGCCAAGGAACTTTACAGCTCTGGGGAGTTTTCAAGTGGCAGAAAATGGGGAGATGATGCTCCCAAAGAGGAAATCGATACAGGTGCTGTAAACTTGATCGAATCAGGAGCTTGTGGAGCCTTTGTTCATGGCCTGGAAGATGAGATGTATGGTAAGTGTCAACTTACGCAGGGACCGAGTTGCATAGGACATACAGGCTAATAATTCTAATGTATTAATTTATGAACAAAAAGATCACCTGGCTGGCATGTGTCTCCGTGCGTGAGGTTTTTTGTTTATTTTTTTTAACTAATTGCAGACTTCAAGGTATTGGATTTTTATTCCATTGGGATCCAGCAGTTGTTTCAAAGATACTAGTGGTGCACAGTATTTGGGGTAGAAATATTGAACTGAGTAGCCAAAAACAAACAGTTCCCTATAAACAGTAAAGTTTTAGTAAAGTATCTGGGAAGAAGTGGTTGCTTATGCTATTCAGAAACCCACTTTTTTTTTTTGTGACTTAAATTTAACAGTTGAATGTGTTCTAAACTGGCAACATAAGTTTACGTTGTTTGAAAATGGTGTTTTTCTCTGGAAGAAGGAAAATCAGATTTGCTGAGAGGCTTATAGAACTTGGTATTTAAATCAAGGCACTGCAAGAAACCTCGTCCAGGGAGTCCAGTAAGAACTCCTTGTCAACATTGCAGCTTCCATCCTCGCAAAGGTCAGAACTAGCGGAGACAAGCCCTCATATTCCTCAAAATATTTCAGAATCCTGCAGTTTCGATGAACAGAAGTTCTAATTTCTAACTGAAGTTTGTCCATGGCCAATTTATACTTCGTTCTTAGGCAGTGGTAGGTTTTGGATTAAATTGTTGCTGCTTCTCTCAGGGACTGACTTTCCTAATGAATTAATCGACAAATTTAATTTTGCAAGGGGCTAAGTCAGGCTAAGTTCCTTTTGGTCAACACTGGTGTTAAAAAAAAATATATAAATAAATAAAACTTTCCCCTTGGCCAGTTAGAATGAATACTCTTGAAAGTCGATGACTGGTTCTGGATGTTTTTGGGTGCGAGGATTTCAGGTGAGGTCTTGCTTATATCTTTAGCAATGTTATTTATAATTCTTTAACGGAAATACCTACGTTTTAAGATCATATTGATGTGTTCTAACATACCAGGGTCTCCCAGCCTTGCTGTGATGAACTGGAGGCCTTCATCTGGTCTGTTCTTTTAAAAAAGGATAAATTATGAGTATCAGATTGAAACATGGGCATTCTTGAGCTTTTAAACTTGGCTGTAGCATTGACTGTGCTGATGGCCTCAGGAAAGTCTGTGTGTTTTAGCCTTTCTAGCCCAGCTTTCCTGGGGATAAAGTGGAGATTTATATTTCAAAAGGCTGTTGAGAACGGCTGGTATTTGTACAAAACCATGAAAATGCTCAGCTCTGAACGTTATTCTGATTTTGATTCTAACACTGCTGCAAGGATGAAACTAAATTAGAAAGCAGAAAAGCTCTAACAAAAATATCTCTAGTTTATTAATCCACGACTCCTGCAAATAAAAGTGTGCTTCCCTAATAGCTAAACTCTCCCTGAAGCTCAAAAATGCAACTTTTTTTCCGACTAACGATGAAAATTTTCCACTGTCTCAATCCATTGGTCTGTGAAACTCGTTCTCCAGTTTGCTGAGTATTGGGATTGCTGGTAAAATGGAGAGATGTGGACTATGCACAGGGCTCTGAGTAGTGTGTGTGTCTTCTTCCACTGCAGCATTTTTAAATCCTGCTGAGCTATCTTCTTCCTGGCCCCCAGCACTGCTTAATTTCTTGAGTTCCATCTTTAACTTGAATCTAAATCAATGTGTCAGTTTATGAATGCAGTGTTGGCAAATGCGTGGTGGTGGTGGTTTTCCTTCCAACACCGTGGCCTTAATGACCACGGAGACTCGTAGCCGTGACAAAGGCTTTGTCACAGAAGAAGCAGAGGTCTTGCTGCGTTTGCGTTTTTCTGCTCAATCAGAATAATCAGGAATCAAGAATGTGCTTTAAGAACAATAGGCCTGAAAGCTACACGCAAGTTTAAGTAAATGCTTTCAAGACGAACTAATTTGAATGAAAAATAGAAGTGTGCTTAAAACAATAATGTTTGCAAGACATCAGATTAATCTTCATTTTTATGATGCCAGCACATAAATGTTATGGAAGTTAGCAAGAATGGCTGTAGGGAAGAGAAGCTCGTCTCCGCATAAGCTTGTTATATTTGGTTACCCTTAAAATTTTCTGTTCTACAGCATAAATATATTCTGAATACTTGTGGTTTTTTTTTCTTCTGCTTAAATTGAGTCATTTTAATAATTAGGTGGCTTTTTCTTTTTTTCCTTTCTTTTGAGGAAGTCGTGAAGCAGAGGAATTTCGTTCTGTTTACTGTTGAAACGCTGATCCTCTTGAGCTTTTCAGCAATTCGCAGCGTGCTACATGGCAAGCTAAAAACACAGTGAATGCTCTGAGCAATTAAAACGTCTGGAAGAATAAAGCAGGCGGAGTTTAATTATTGAAATTAGCTTGCTTAAGATACCAGGGTTATAGCTACACTTGCAAAACGTGCCATGAAATATTAATAGCTGGGCAGGAGACCTTCTTTCACCTGCAAGTCCCTTTGCAGGCACTTAAAGCAGCAGCACGAGCCGTAGTGGAGGTGAGGCTTTTGATTTGAAGGCTTTCCTGTGAAAAGGTCCCCAGTGTCATGGGTCCCTGCTCAGTCTCTGTCATCCTCAGTGTTTCCTTAGCAACTCCTGTCCTTAGCCCAGTCCTTGAACAATCCGAGGCCTGGCTGTTGCTCGCTGTATCCTTTTAAACAGCGCTAATGATTGAATCCTTCCCTTTCTTTCAACAGAGGTTCGCATTGCTGCGGTCGAGGCCCTCTGTATGCTGGCTCAGTCCTCGCCTTCGTTTGCGGAGAAATGTCTCGATTTTTTGGTTGACATGTTTAACGACGAGATCGAGGAGGTGAGGTTGCAGTCGATACACACGATGAGAAAAATCTCCAACAACATCACGCTCCGGGAAGACCAGCTGGATACTGTGTTAGCTGTTTTGGAGGTAAGAAGAACTTCTTAAGGAGGGGAAAAAACTGCTTTCCAGCTTTCTTTCAGGAGTTACAATAATTACATAATGCTGATCAACCCCTTCTGAGCTGAAACTGTGCACCTTTTTTGTTTCCCCGCATCGTCTTTAAACACTCCAAAGACTCCTACTGTCCAGTAAAGACTCCTAGTAGCCTGTGATCTCCAGTACAACAGAATATATATTTTTTAATAGGCGATACTCAGATAAAAGCTCTCTGCCATTGATAACTGTGCTGCTGCATCATGTGGGTTCCCTTCTGCCTCGTTTTCTGGACCAGCACTTCACAACGCTTTGTAGACAACAGCTTAATCTTTGCATTTCTTTTGTTCAGCCACTTTCCCTACACCTTCGCTCACCAAACAGAGCCAGGGCACCCACCTGAGATCTTTCTCTACTCTGGCAGCTGACTGTTAGCATGCTTTTGGATTAGTTTTGGCCTTTCCCAACCAGTGCTGTCCCAGTCAGCGCCCAGCTGCACGTGGTAGGGAGGTTTCTGCTTCTTTGGGGCAGTCTCCCAGCCTTGGGTGAGGATGAAAAGCCTTCATCTCTGTCTCTTTACCTGCTCTTCACATGACCCTGTGCAGCAGTGGCTGCCTTCAGTACTTTATCTTCAGTATCCTCCTGGATAAAGTACCAAAATAAAGGTTTTGGAAAAAAACAGCATTAACTTTGTTGCCTGAGTTATAGGGGCAGGGGTAACTTCCATTTTCCTTCAGCTGCTTTTACTTGATCTGAGTAACTCTCAGCTGCTCCTTGCTTTTCTCATCAGACTTCACATTCTGATTTTCATGGTGTTCTTGGTCTGATTTTCAGAGCTGTGTTCCTCTCTGTCCCTCTGTAGTCTTCTGCCTTGCTCGTCTCCATCCTGCTCTCCAAGTGGTCCGTGCAGCTCACCTGGTGTGTTTTATTTCCATGGTTATTTCATTACAGCCTTTAGAGTACATCATCTCTTCTAGTCATATCCTGCACCAAAATAAGGACCAGCTGAGCGCCCCCCGAGCTTTCCTCCTCTGGTCATTTGTGTGTGTTAGCTGTCACTTAAGAGCCTTTACAGGAGGACTGCTCTTCCTTCTTTTGTGTAAGACAGTGATGAATGTGCTGTTGATATTTAGCAAATTATAATTTAAGAAAAAAGGGAAAAAAAGAATCCACCACTGAAATGCAGCCAGTTCTTGTATCCTGTCAAATTTGTGCATTCTGTCCACCAATGCCACACAAATGCTGACAGCAAGGAAGTAGAATGTATTATGGAGCTGCAAGGTGTTTTTTGGCAGAAGGCGTGCAATTAATTATGCTGGAGTCCAGCCACGCTATTTCTAAAAATACTGCTTGAGGATTGCATGAGCTCCTCTCTACGATATCGCCTGAAACCCTCTGAAGGCTGGTGACTGGGGTAAAGGCTTGTGGAATCGGCCTTCAGCTGTTGCTAGGCTTCTCTGAAGAAGGTAAAACAATTTCCTGAGATAGGTGCCCAACAAAAATCTTTGAGTTCCCCAGCACGGTGAGTTTCTGTTAGTGACGTAGCGCCCTTAAGCACAGACACTTAAACCAAACGGTGGTTTCTGTTCTGTTTTTGAGGTCAGTGGTGAAAAAGATTAAATTCGTTCCATTAAATGAAACACGAGCGTAGATGAGACCAGCAGCAGACTGCAGCAGTCGCCTGGTCTGTCAGTTCGTCTCTGTTTTAGCTATATTAATTAAACACATGCTGTTTTGCAGATGCCCCTAGTGCTAAGGAACAGTTCCAAGGAACACGAACTGCTAAATTTAAACTAAGTATATGCACAGGTATGCCCCTCCCTGAGCACTCAAAGGTGGTGATGTTTGTTGTTGTTGTGTTTTAGGATTTTTGTTTAGGATTTGTTTAGGAGGTTGTTTTAGGATTCTTGCTTCTTGTCTTAGGATTCGTCAAGGGACATCCGGGAAGCTCTGCATGAGCTGTTGTGTTGCACCAATGTCTCGACTAAAGAAGGCATCCATCTTGCGCTGGTGGAACTTCTGAAAAACCTGACGAAGTATCCCACAGACAGAGAATCCATATGGAAGTGAGTGTGTTCAGCGTCCTCGCGTGTCTCCTTAGTTTCCTACTTTCTTAAAAATTGAGACGTTAGGCAAACGTTGAACTAGCCAAGAAGGTAACAGGTCTAAAATCCTGTTACTGGGTGAATCCTTGGAATGGCGGCTGTGCATACGTTGTATGTATTCACGACTGACATAGAGACTCCACATTTTTCTTGCTTTTCAATACTTCTGGTGGGAATCCAGAAGTGACGACCATGCTGGGGAAAAAAAAACCTTTATTACAAGCAGTCCCAGCATTCCCAGGGTTTCCAGAAAAGGTGTTTTCACCCTCCAGATTAAAAGTTACCTCCTCTGTGCAATTAATGCTTTGTGCTACGTTGAATAGCAATATTCTCCAGCAGCTGACTAGATCAGCTGTGACAAGTGGATTGGCTGCATGGCATTGTGCTGGTGGAGGGATTTCTTTCTGTCTGAGGAAAAATAATGAACACGTGTGGGTCTTTTTGGTTGCTTAATGGAAGTGACAAAGGAAGCGATGCTTCAGCACACATGGCTCGAGATGGGATTCTTGGTTATTATTGGAAAAACTGTTTTTTGTCTGCTTTTTCTTCTAGTGTACTCGTATATTGCTTTTGGAGTTTAGTGCGGTTTGGTTTTTTTGGTTGGTTGTTTTTTGTTTTGTTTGCTTAGTCTTTTACTTCCTCACTCTCCTAGCTTTTTTGAAGAAAAAACAATTAATATTTATTATTTTGTTATCGTTTAATGTGAAAGTTTCTCTTAGGTTGTATAGCTCCAGCTGTTAACTATCTCTTGGACAGTTTACTTATACTATTTTTATTTCTGCTTGTTTTTCCAAGCTGTCTTCTCAGTTTTCTTGGATTCTCTCAAGCTCTAATGCAAATCCTTAGCCTTGAAGAGACAAGGGTGCCGTGAGTTTGCACGTAGCCTTGAACAGGAGGATTTTTCTGGCTGCCTGACACCTCAAAGTGCCCCTACAATATAATAATGTTTTAAAATGCTGCGCTTTGCAATGTACATGTTTCCTAAGAAATATTTTAATCTGTTCACAGATGCTTGAAGTTCTTGGGCAGCCGGCATCCCACTTTGGTGCTTCCATTAGTCCCCGAGCTGCTGAGCACACATCCATTCTTTGACACTCCAGAACCGGACATGGATGACCCAGCCTGTATCTTTTTAACGAAACCAGATGATTTGTTTCACTGTAAAAGACTTCTTTGTGTTTTCCTGATGCTTGCATGTATTAAACCATTTCAGACTAGCGGACAATCCCGTGGCTATTTCTGAATCCCTTTGTCACTTTTATTACTGAGTTTTAATACTCAGCAAGTCATGGAATAACTTATCTGTAACCATCTTCATAAACACCAGTGTGGCATAGTTAGCCTATTTTAATGCTGTGATGAATGATCTGGTTATCAAACAATTTGTCAAGGTTTAGACTTTGTAGATGAGTCCTTTGATGTGAAAATACATGTTTAGCTTGCATTAGTTTGGAAAATGCTTTAGCCGAGTGGTTTTCCATGCGATGCAAGTTGCTCCAGCCTGTGAAGCTAGTCCTTATTTTTCTCACAATTCAGAGGCCGTTAGCTAGCAGATTAAATATCTTGTGAGGATTGAAAAAGGGCAGGGATCGGGTAGAGAAAAAGTTAAATCCTTAATCAGACAGTTAAGTAATAACTTGAGTCAATTTGTCGTAGGAGTTGAGGTTCCAAGGAACTCTGAGGGGTGAAAAGCCCTTACTTACCTCCGTGCACCTTCCTGCTCTGAACCAAGGACTGTTATTTGAGAGAATGTTCCGGATGTAAACTGCCACCGAATTTTATGGAGAAATGTTCTGTGAAGAAAGACTTGGGAGCCAGAAACAACAAGGTAGACCTGGATGGGACTCGTCCAGTGAGTAAACTGTTAGTTAAAAACAAAGGGTGTTTTCATTCGAAGTGCTTAGCAGATTTGAACGAAGGTGGCTGAATAGCTTCAGCTGAAAACTTGGAAAGGATTTGGGGCAAAGAGGAGGAACTGGTTCGTCAGGTTGAAGCCTTTATGCTTGGCAGCTCACGGATACAGAAGGTTTTCAGGAGTTGAGAAACGGGTTCAGGTCCCTTTTGTGAACTCCCCCTTACTGAGCCTGTTCTGCATTTCTGATCCCTGGCTGCTATCCTTCGAGCTGCCTCGGAGCCATCCCTCGCTGGCAGTAATATCCTTTCTCCGATGTGCCCCGTCCCGTAGTGTTTGCTCTTTGTACTTCATTTCTCTCTGCTCTGACAGCTGCCTCTCCGGGTTTTGCTCGGCATTCTTTGCCTGTAAAGAACTTCCTAAACAGTCTTCAGCAAAGAAAGGGCTGTTGAGTTGTTTTTAACTTGCCGTCCCCAAAGAGCTCTTCTGGTTGTTGTTGTTTATTTTTCTTTAACAATCCATTTCAATAGACATTGCTGTTCTGGTTCTGATTTTCAACGCTGCTAAGAGTTGCCCAACAATGCCAGCGCTGTTTTCGGATCACACATTCAGACACTATGCCTATCTTCGGGACAGTCTCTCTCATCTGGTCCCTCCGTTAAGAGTAAGTTGAATCACCAAGGTTTGTACTTCATTTTGTTTTGAATATTGTTGCTCTCTTCCGTGTCTGCCAGCCTGTAATACTTTGATTCTGAAATACTTTTTTTCCCCACAACACCAAGCAAGTGAATATTGAAATATATGTTAAGAGAGCCAAATATTAAATTGCTGCAATATGGATTTTGTAATATTTTGGGGGAGAATAAAGTTATTGCTCTCAAGTGAGGACAGCACATGCTCTGCTGGTTAGAAAAGAATGCTAGGAGGCAGGATCCCAAGAGCTTTCTGTAAAGCCTCCCCTATGGGGAAGGGAAGCTCAGCCTTTGTAGGTCTTGCAACATTTGGCTTATATCCTACCTAAACAGTTTGTTCAGGGATGTGTTCCTTGCTACTTTGAAGCAAGCTTTTCCTGCATGGAAGTACAGGTGGGATTGAAGCTGGTCCTAAATCTTGTTACAGTTCATAAACTGGATTGCAGGTTGTGTGGTCTTGGACTTTCCCTGACTTCACTGCCTCATAGTTAACAGCGGAGGAAGACGTTTCCCTCAAAGGCATGTTGATGTTTAATCTGAAGATCTCGAGCTACAAACGGATTATAAAACAGAGAGCGTTAACTAACAATTTACAGACTCGAAAGCCTTGGTATAAATTTTGAATCAGAGAAATAAATTGGAGCTCGCAGTTGGTAGCTGTTAAATTATGCAGCAGCATTTCGCAGTGCCGTTACTTGTGTTGGACTTCTCTTTACACGCACGTGTTTCTTTGTGCTTAGCTGCCGGGTAGAAAGCTGGTGTCCTCCCCTGTCTCTCCCAGCATTACACCACACGAAGATCCTTCCCAGCAGTTCTTGCACCAGAGCCTGGAGAGGGTTTACAACCTCCAGCACCTCGACCCGCAGGGCATACAGGAGCTGCTGGAATTTACCATTCGGTAAGGCTGCAAGCTGTCCTGCTTATCAGAAGATGAGTTAGAATCAGCAGCTTCTCTGAAGTAGCTGCTTTGTTTCTGAATGTCAACGTTTTACTTTGCCCTTTGGCATTTAGCCTGAGCCTCCTTCTCGAGAGCACTTTGGCCAAACAGAATTCGTGGGATGTTTAAAATAAAACCGATGATCTTGGCTCTGCTGCACTGAAAAATCAGTGAGAGTTTTAGGTGGACATCTTTTCAGGGTATGGTAAGAGTTGGATAAGGGTACTACATCTTGCACCGTTCATTTATGATAATTTTATTTTTTTATTTTTATTTTATACTTTGTTTTTATGGATGACAGCATAGTGTGTCATTCTTAGCTCTCTGTCCCTGTATGTGTGCCTCACTTTAATGAGATTATTTGTGATGTATGTGCACAGCGTGTTTTTTTAGTTTGTTTGTGGGGTTTTTCCCTTCGGTCTTCCAATTTCCAGTTCTATGGGAGAGGACCTGCTTCTGTTGCTCTGTTGGGATCTTATCACCAGTCCCCCTTATAAAGGACTTTGTCATTCTTCATCAGTTTGAAATTCAGAGCGATTTTTTTTCTGGAAGAGACAATGTTATTGCATGCTGCTCTCTGTCTGTATAGATAAGGTTACAGTGTGGCTTCTGAACGTGGGTTTTATGCTGCCTTTCCCATTTCATCTCGGGACTGATTTGCACAAACAAAGCACTTGAAAAGGATCCTTTCAGTGTGATTTGGCTGCTTGGAAAGAGGACAAGAGTCTTATTTTTGAGAGTTAGAAAAACAGTCTAACGTGCTCTGCTTGGATTACGGAATTCCAAAAAGCTTTTTTTCCCCCAAAAAATATCTGCCTTTTCTGTATGTGTAGCTATAAATTGCTTTCACACCCACCTGCAGTGGAGAATAAACAGCGTGCTCCTCGCTGAAAACCTGACTGTGAAAGCTACGTGGCTTCTCCTTAGCTGTTTTGAAGCTGCAACGCGCAGCCTAAAACGCGGTCTCGGAGCATTTAGTGCAGTAAATGCTTTGAGCAGGTTATCTCTTGGCAAGGCATCCGAAATCTCAGCGGCACAATGAAACGCTGGGAGCCTCAGAGGCTGTGAATGGTTTCCATTTTGAGTCTAACAGTCGGGTCTGAGATGGCTGCACGCGTAGCTGATGTGCAGCAAAGGACGGTAATGTTTGGGAGCTGGTGGAAATCATTTGCTTGGCTTTTTTTCTACAGGGATATCACCACCCAGGAGCTGCGCTAAACCGACTAGTTGTTTTTTTTCCCCACCCTTAAGAGAAGGGAGGATTTAGGACGAAAACAAAAAGGTGCTGAAGGTTATTTTGCAGAGGGGAAGATTTTTTTGCTGCACTGACGATTTTGTTGCTGGGAAGAGGGGGATAGGAGAAACAGACAGCAGTGATCCTGTGGTGGAACGCGGCTCCCTCCTTATTGTCATCGGGGGAAGTAATGCAGACCTCATGGAGCTGGTGGCTGCTGGTGACTTGCATTTCTAACCACGCTCAAGCCTGACGCTCTACCCCCAGGCTTTGCAGCTGAGACTGCGCAGGCTTGTTAGTAATTTGGTCTTTGTGGTTTAGTTTCTCCATCTGTACAACAGGATTTTTTTTTTTGTCTCATAGGGACGTTGAAATCTGTTTAAGATTTCTAAGAAAATAGAATTAGTGGTGGTGGGAACCACACAGGACTGGAAAACGGAGTCTCTGAGTAGCTTGTAGCTGAAGGATGCCATCCTGCTCCATGTTAGTTCTCTCTTACCCCCTGGAAAAGGTGGAATCGAGTCACTGTGTGGGGCTGTCCCTGCGTTTAGGGAAGGCACAACCCCTCTGCTTGGGAAAGGTTTTCTTTTGGTGGCAGATCCAGAGAATCTCATGGATGTGGGGATGTGGTGGGGATGTGGTGCCAGCTGACACGCTTCAGGGTGTAGCAGAGCTGAAATTTCAGAATTGCATCGCACGTACAAAGATAAATATTCACCGAAAGAAAAGGGTTACATGAAGGGGGAAAAAACAACACATTTTTTGGTAATATAGTAAAAAATACGAAAGCAGAGTGACAATTTTAGCACACCTTTGGATCAAAGCAAAATGCAGAGAACAAAGATGTTAAATCCACGTTATCCAACTTATTTTTGGTTCTGTAACAAAAAATTAGTTTTGTTTTCTTAATGCATGTTTCAAAACATCCCTAAGAGCGGAGAACAGAAGCCTTTTCATGTTCCATTAACCATCGATTTTTTTTTCCGTCAGGATAAAAGTTACTTATAGAGCTGTTTGGTTTACAAGAAATAATTGTACCAGACCGCACGCAACAGCCAGTTGGGCAAATATCAGTACATCAGATTTGAGTTTGTTTTAAAAAGGCAGCTATATTTCAGAGCTGCCTGGTTACACGAGCCCAACGTGTTCCAAACAACCTTTCCCAGCCAACAGGAGTAGTTAGATTTCCCAGCGGCGTAACGCAAATGGGTCATTAGCTGCTGTAGAAAGCTGGAGCGTTTGAAGTTAAATCTGGAACTGCGCTGCCGGATGGTTCCCATCGGGCCGCGGAGTAATGCGGGCTGACAGACTTACTGCTGCCACTGTCAGCCTCCTGGAAAAACGGAGATGCCAAGTCCCAAGGTGCAAACTGGTTTGTAGTGCGTGTTTTCCTACTGCTTCTGCTGCCCGTTCTCAGGGTAAGAGAAAACAAGATGCAGGAATAGCTGGCTGCTGCATTCCGTGTGCATTTACATTAGCCTCCTGCTGTCTCAACGCTTTTATTTTCTTCTTTTTCTCTTGCTTCAGTGATCTTCAGAGGCTTGGGGAGCTGCAGTCCGAACTGGCAGGGATGGCAGACTTCACCGCGACTTACCTTCAGTGTCAGCTGCTCCTCATCAAGGTTTGACTTCAGCTGGCTTTCCTGGGCTGCTCTTCAAAATGCCCCCAATTTACGGCAGTGGTGAACTTCATGAATTTCGATTTTAGTGCTGAAAACTGATCTATGATGAAAACTCGTACTCGGTGGATTTCTGATATCCCTGCTTCCCTTCTGTGGCAAATAATTTAGGTGGTAACTTTGCAAATGACACGCCATTGCAGCTCTCTGCTGTTGCACGTACAACTTCTGTTGGTTCGTATGCATTTTGCCAGCGAAGAGCTTGTTTTCTAACAGAAATCACAGTGGGCACAACCACTCTGCAGCCTTTTACGTTAAGAGAGTTAGCTTTTCTCTGCTAGCGACCACTGGAATGCTTTTTGCTAAACTGCTGCTGAAAGTGGAGTTTTTCTAGACTCTTTTGTAGACAGCTTTTTTGGCACCAATGCCAAAGGAATTCTTGAGGCTTGAATGAGCAAAATATCAGTCGTGCTTGACCATGCTGAAATGATCTATCCATTTGGTATTAGCAGATGAAGTGGTTGTTTTGACACCACGGCAGCAACCCTTTTTGAAGTCAGCTTGCTATAAACAGGAACTCCGTTTCTGGCTTTGCTTCTCAAGCTTTAAGCTGACAGCAGTGTGTGTGAGTTCCTTTAAGCCTTCAAACATAACCTGTACATGTGGAAAGACCGCAAACAAGTTTCCAGAAGGGATGCAGTAAGAGCTTTTGTTACGTAAAACCAAGAAGGAATTTCAGTGTCTTCTCTAAATACGTAGCTGCTGCTTGGAATACAGCAGCCCTCAGCTCCTTGGAATACGTTTATAACCCAAAGAAGACGTTGCAGATGAGTGGTGTTACAATTCCCTTCATAGCTAATCAAGGCCAGGCCGGTTGGGGCTCTGGGCAGGCTGATCTCGTGGAACATGTCCCTGCCTGTGACAGGGGGTTGGAACTAGGTGATCTTTAAGGTCGCTTCCAACCCAAACCATTCTGTGTAATTCCGAGCTCCTCCCAAAGCAGAATGTGCAGAGGACCAGCATTTGGAAATGGCCTTGGTGCCTTTCTCCAGGGGTTAACTGGAGTGAGCCAACCTGCAGCACTTTGTCTGGAAGAAGCAGGTAAACACTGCCCAAGCCATTCACTCCTTGAGCTGCAGAAGAAACAGTCAGTGTCTCAGTGATGGAGAGGAATAAGCAATGTGGCTGAAATTAAAACTAACTTGTAATATCATACAATTAGGCATTTTGATATGTCAGAGAGAACCCTAATGTCAGAGCAGCCCTTTTCAGTAGATTTCTTTCCAATTGTGTCTTTCCCCACCAGAACAGAAACTGCTGGAGGGGGGAAAAAAGCATTTTCATTTCCCAGCCACTCAAATGCCCAAAACTCCCAGACTCTGAAAGGCTCTACGTGCTCTGCCCTTTGAGGGAATCCCATTTTTTTAAATGGGTTTCTGGGGCCAGCCTAGGTGAAAGATACAGTGTGTAGGTTCTTGAGCTTTGGCTACAGCCACTTTTATGTGTACTTGTATCTGAGGTCAGGCAGCTTTTAAAAAAAAAAAAAAAAAAGGCAGAGATATAAATCATCCACTAAAACCTTCTTAATTGTTTTTTAACATAAACCAAAAAGCAAATAGGGTTTCTATAGTGCCAATACCAGTAGCTGTGTTACGCTCAGTAACTCCGGGATCTTTTTGGGCAAATGGGAGGTGGAAACTGTCAACAGTAAGGCTCAGAAATATGACTGCGTGGGTGTGTTTCTGGGGACAGTTATTGTTTCCACTTTTTGCCTGCAATCTGAGAATGCCCAGCTCTTAGTTTCAAGGAGGTGATAATGCAGTGGGTTATTGTTTCTCTAATAAGCGGCTGCATTCTGCCTAAAGTTCTCCTTAAAAAGTACTGAGGAGTTTGCAGCTTAGCCAGCCTCTCATTCACAGCGTTGTTAATATTATTCTCAACTCCAGTTTCTTATTTTATAGCTCTGTAGGTGTCTGGGTGCGCTTACATAGAAGTACGTATTTTGGAGGCTTCAGTTCCCTGTATCGTGCTTAAAAGCAAAAAGAAACCTTTGCCCTGCTCTTTCAAACAACCTGTTGGTGTATAGCCAAGAAACAGGGCACGTTCCCTGTTCCCAAGCCCGTTTCATCTAGCACAGGGTTGTAATGCTTAGGCTAAACTGGATATTTATTTATGATCTATTTTCGTGGTTTCCTTCTGTAGGCCTTGCAGGAGAAGCTGTGGAACATGGCAGCCCCTCTGTACCTGAAACAGAATGCGTTAGCGTCTGCTGCAGCCAAACAGGTGAGGTTGAAGCAGCTGGGGCTGTCCTCAGATCCAGGGATCCAGGTCTGGAGGCAGGTCCTCAGATCCAGGCTTCCTTGGCCATGCAACGATAACGCGTTTCTGACCTTCTGCTGTAGTCTGTGCAAGTAAATCTTAGCTCCCCAAAGCGGAGCAGTTTCTGTCATCTTCAAAAGATCAAACCAGGTGGTGATTGAGGGAGATTTATGACCACTGGAAAAAGGCAAACATCACACACGTCTTCCTGAATAGTAAGAAAGACTGGAGAACCGTGGGCTGCTCGGTCTCCGGGGAAGGCTATGGTGCAGGTCCTCTTAGAAGCCATTTCTGAACAAATGAATGTAATTGGGAACAGCCAGAATGCATTTCCCAAGGGTGGACTATGCCTGACCAACTTTATTGCCCTCTCTATGATGAGGGCACTGGTGCTGTGGACGTGGGGAGAACAGTGGATGCTGTACAGCCTGACTTTGCCAAACCCTTTGACAGAGCCTCCCTCGTTTCCTTTTCCTCAAAACGGCAAAATTCTGGCTGATAAATGGGTGATGCTGTGGGTGGAAAATGGGCTGGACCGCCTGGCTCAAAGTGGAGAGGTGGGATGAGAGGGACTTCATCGTGTTCAGCACGGGAATCCTGGCGTGTAACAAGCTGAATTAAGGAAGGGCAATTGCGTCCTGAGCATGAGTGTAGCCAGCAGGTCTGGGAAGCGATCCTCCTCCGCTTGGTGTGGAGGGGTGTTGTGCTTCGGGCTCCCCACTGCAAGGAAGGTGCTGACGAGGTGGCGTGAGGGGAGCAGAGGGGCCGGAGCACGTTCCTTGCGAGGAGAGGCTGAGGGAATTGGGCTCGGTCAGCGGGAAGAACAAAAGGCTTCAGGATTGACTGACTGCTGACCACTGCCTCATCCAAGGGTATGGATCAGGCAGAGACAGGCTCTTCTGAGCTGTGCTGCTCCAGGACAAGAAATATTGGGCTGGAGTTGGCATATGAGAAGTTACAAGGTAGAAAACATTGCCATGAGTGTGGTTTAATATTACAACAGGTTTCCCAGAGAGATGAGGGGGAATCTCCGTCTCTGGAAGTGTTCGCAGAACACATGGCCCTGAGTAATTGGATCTAATTAGATGCGCTCTGAGCACGCGACTGGGCTCTGTGACCTCCAGGGGTCCCACCCAACCTAAATTATTAGTATTTTGTGTCGTTTGACGATCTGATCCTGGAAAAAAACAAAACAAAAAATAAAGCTAAGTTCTTCTATCTTAAGGGACAAAATAAGCTATTAAATAATCCGGAAACAAATCTAAGGTAAAAGCAAGTTCATGGATCTGCTGGGAAGTTAGGCTGACATTTTGAGTCTCCAGTTAATTAAAATGTATTAAGAGGCAGCTACTGCTGTGCATCAAAACCTCCTGCGCTGTTGACAGTTGTCCCCAGGGACAAGTAGAAACAAAAGCCGATCAGCTTCTTAAATCTTCTCTTAATTGAACTGTCGTTCTTGGGCGCCCTTCTTAGTAGCGTGTGGACCCCCAGGGAAGCTTTTCCTATTGTGATTGTGAATGTAGATCACTTCCCGTCAGTGCAAGGTGAGGGAATCTCATTAAATAACTTGTAAGTTGTTGCTTCTGTACAGTTTTACTGAGCTCAGTGGTATTCATTCCAGCACTTCTCTTGTCTACTTAAGCCCATCTATTCAGCAGATACAGTACTGTAATAAGTAAAACTCTGCGATGCGCTAAGCTTTTAACTGTCTAAAATAACCCAGAAGGACACTTATTTTGGATTCATATGTTGCTGAGCATGAGGGAGAAGTACCAGAATCTTGGGATCACGCCTGGGCAACAAAAATTTAACAGTCTGCTGCCTTGTTACCCCCCTGGTGTCCGTCTGACAGATCTTGGAAGAAACTTACAAGATGGAGTTCATGTACAGCGGTGTGGAAAGCAAGCAAGTGGTCATTATTCACCACATGAGACTGCAGGCGAAGGCGTTACAGCTCATAGTGACTGCGCGCACCGCTAGAGGGTAAGGACGGTGAAAAGACCTTCTCAGGGTTACCTGGAAGCTTTGTATCCTCAAACTTTGTCTCGCAGAGTGCCGAGGCTAAGTTATACGCACAGAACATCGTGGCTTACCAATAACCAGTTGCAGAATGAAGAACCTTGTGTCTTTGGTGTAGCCATGTAACAACACGGTGCTAAATCAGATGACAAAATTATTAGGAAGACGTGTTTTGGAAGATGAACTCTCTCAGTTACAAACATAAAGGAACATAAATAGGTTAAAAATCATTACGTAGGTTAAAAACATTGTCGAGAGTGTCTTAGAATTGAAACTTGGGGCATATTTAAATAAGGAAAAATCACATATTGAAGACTGCAAATAGCCACACTGCTTTGAGCTTAAATCATCATAAAAGAATTGTCTTTTTGACTGATTTACAGCCAACATTTGTGGGACAGACCAAATTCATAGCTTAGATAACAGAAGAGGCTCTATGCGGTTCATTTTGGCTGCCCACGTGAAAAAAGTTACATTTGGGTTTAAGTGGCTCTAGAATTAGAACTTCATCTGGTAGAATTAGAGGAAGATGGTTTAAATCCTTTTTTTCCTTATTTTGTTTTGAATCTGTTGCTATCAATTTACTGTGTTGCCATAGAGGTCCGTGATATATTTGCCTCTTAACCTCTTTTATAGGTGGAAAGTTAATATTTTCTAGCCATGGGCTTGGGAACTTAGTGTCTTACGCAAACACAAAGGATTTTTTGTGGAGGGGGCTGTGGATGTGGGCAGGAAAATGGCAGCTGATGTTTTTTTTCTTTCTCCTGTGGATAATATGTTTCTGGCCTCAGAATTGTCTTTAAAATCTTACAGTTTTAAGGGGCTTGAACTGGATTTCAAAACACCTAAATGCTTATGACCACAGAGCCAGTTTTCTTTATTCAAAAATAAAGTGAGGAATGTTATCTTCGTTACAGAGTGGAACCCCTTTTTGGGATGTGTGAGAAGTTCCTGCAGGAAGTAGATTCCTTTCAGAGGTGAGAAACTCCATCGCTTCTTCACTTTGTATTTTAAAACTGAAGTCGGTGCAAAATGTTCTTAAGGCTGGTGACAATTCTTCTATATGTAACTTGGTCTAGAATGTGCCAAACTTGTCTTTCGTAAGTACGTAAAACTAAAATAAAACTAAATAAATTCATAGGCATATAATGGGGAAATTCTGCCCTGAATATAGGATACTTGTTTTCCCTTTTGCTCACTGAAACTGCGTGTCAGGCTCTGAAAGAGGCTGTGTTACAAAATCTCCACCTCTTCAGCAGGATGCTAGGACTAGCAGTTCTGTACTGAAGGCCCTTTCAGATCTCATTGTTCGGAGTTTGTGTGGGATTTTTCTGTAGCTGGAGCAGTTTTCGCATCTTTGCAAAGCATTTGGAGGTGCTTTGTGATCCCCTCATTCACTTCACAGCTTGTGCATTTGCTTGATGATTGCCATCAAATTACCTGGAACCACGGAAGCTCATTATCATCGGGGAATATTCCGTCCATTTTTGATCTCTTCGCATCTCCCTTCCCCTGTTGCCCTCCTACATTAGGGCATGCTGTCATGAGGTAATGATAAAGCAAGAAGTAAACTCCATTCTAAACACCGAATCAGGAGTATGACAAAAGGGGAATTTCTCTTTTCCTCATGCCAAATTTCCAACTGCTAAGTTAGGAAGTGAACAATCTACGTGCTCAACATGGGGATCATCTTGCCCAGGTGCAGACATTTGCATTGTGGACCACTGCTTATTTGTTTTTTGCTCTGTTTTTGCACTGTAAAGATTGGTGCTTACTCATCTTACCCTCCTTTGGAGGTCTAAAATGGGTCAGATTAGTGATGCACGGGTTTTTCCTTGGAGTCAGAAGGGAATTAGCTAGACCAGAGACAGGTATCCAGAGTTGACCAAGCAGGATTCCATCTCTAGTTCTTAATTAAATTCCTGCTTACTCATTGTTTATGTTTGACAATTGTCTGACAGAAGGGAGTTGGACCTATTCCATCACGATTAGCTTATTTGGTAGCCAGTGTACACAACTCTTCGCTTCCTTCCTATCGTTTCCTCACGCTAGATCTTGGGATCAGCAAAACTGAATCACTTTTTCTTAGGAATGCAACTCCTACAGGCAGTGACGAATTCCACAAAAGGCAGTCTGAATAGTAACAGATCTTGTCAGTTAGCTGTAAGGTCACCTAGAAAATGCCTGTACTTGTAAAAAAAACCCCGTGTCTAGGTTGTGCAGCCTCAGCCTGCCAGATTTGAGCTGCATCACATGACAGAGTAGGTGAAATTTGCTGTCTGCGTAGTGGTAGTCATAGGAGAGAGCACATATTCCTGCTTAGCTCTCTTTGCATGTACAAAGGAGAGTGTGATTTTTTTTTTTTCTCCATCCTTGCCAAGCCATGAGCTGGTGATAGAGGCTTCCGTTTAGGGATTTTGAACTCCTGTCGAACATCATCAGGATCTTGAAGAAAATCTCACTTCCAGGGCTTTAGGGCCTGAAGCTGATTTTTGTACAAGTCCAGAATTCCTGCCCAGGCTTAGCTGTAGGTGAAAATACAGCACAGCGCAGGACTTCTCAAGCGGAGAGGAGAGCCCCTTGATCAAGAGGCTGTTCACCTACAGAAACAGTGCCTTTTATTTTATATTTTCACCAAATCGCACAAAGCGTTTACTAGGCTTACAAAATAATCCTGCTAAATGTGGCAGGAATGTTGCTGACAGTAACAAATAAGCCCCCAGGGAGTCAGTTTAACAAAGCCTTTTCTGCATGTGGGGATGTATGGTGGTAGACCAATTTTGCTTCTATACGAAGAACAAGAAATACCAAATTCTCTTCTTGTGAGCGGCTCTTGTCCCAAGTTATGGAATGAATTCTCTTCTTTGTTCTTGACCTCTAAACTAGCATATTTTTTTCCTACTGATCCTAGCTTACTATTAAAATTTTACTACACAAATATAACAATTAATACTCTTACTGGTAGACCAAAGCCGTTTTGGAAACTTTGCTGCAGCAGAAGGTCAGACAATTCATGTGTTGGGCGCGTGGTTATGTTAGATCCTCTAATGAGTCAGCTACTTAGTGAGCCACATGAAAGTGCACAACGTAATGAGGCACATGCACGTCTTCCCCAAGATGTACCAACCTCCAGAGTTTACAAAGCAACTGTAAGAGGAGTGGCACTTCCGTCCAACTGGGTTTCTTTCTCGAGACACTGAGATTGAACGCAGAATGCTGGAATTGCCTGTAATTTCTTTTAATTAGCACTCTTACTGTCAAAATAGCATTAGAGCGGCACGTGCAGTCTTGCGTGGACACATCCTTACAGCAGCTGGTTCTCATGACTGTGCTGTTGACGGGCGCTTCGACATTTCTAGCTCCTTCTGTGCAAATCTAGATTCAAATCCAGATTCCTTTGCCTGCTAGGCTCTGTACTGATGGAGGACTTAAGAAATGAGTCCTGTGTAAACATTGATGTCATCAACTTGAACACAAGGTATGGTCCCAACAGAAGTAGCCAAAATTATTTTATGTATGAGATGTGCATCAGAAGTAGAATCTCAGTTTCTCATTCTGTCATTGTAACTAAATATAAAGATTAACCAGCTTGTCTGAAGATAACAAGACCGTTAAATGTTGTCGTTTTTTTTCATCAATCTTAATACAGGTGTTTCATCTCTGAGCTCCCGCGTATGCAAGGCAGTTTTGTAGATAAATTGCTGGACTTGATGCCCAGACTTGTGACATCCAAGCCGTCAGAAGTGGTCAAGATTCTTCAAACAACGCTGCGACAAAGTACCTTCCTCCACCTTCCTCTTCCAGAGCGGGTCAGTTTAATGCAGGGAATTAAAATGCCAATAGCCTTGCAGGCTGTCTTTAGCTTCCAAATAGTTCCTAATAGCCCATGAAGCTTTTATCACAGAATCACAGTATATTCCAAGCTGGAAGGGAGCCACAAGAGCATTTAGTCCAACTCCTTTATTATTGGAGTGTTATTTCATATTATAGGTGTTATTTCGTCACTTTCTTCTCTTTACCTGGCATCTCTGAGACTATTGCTAAAAGTCGAGAAGATTTAATAATTCCTGGCAGTATCAAAAATGATCCCAAGTTCACGCACAATTTCTCTGTTAAGAACAGTAATGATGATCGCTTTCCTTTTTTTTCCCCCCCCTCCCTTATTTTTGGCAACCATTTTGCCTCTTACAGCTCTACAGAGCTAGCGCGAATATCATTGAGCCGACCGGTGAATCCGATAACCCTCTGCGGTTTACGTCAGGGTTGGTAGTGGCGCTGGACGTCGACGCAACTCTGGAGCACGTGCAGGATCCCCAAGGAACCGTTAAAGTTCAGGTAAGCAGTCGCTTCACACAACTGCAAACAAGATTGTGTCTTAGGGGTAGTTTGCATAAGGATGCCAATACATCTAAATTGCAAATAATTGTGTGTTTTATTAGTAACAGCGTTAGTAACTTCTGAATTTGAAAGCACCAAACTAATGCGTCTTGTACAAATCTAGTTGCCATTCAGTTTGGTTTTTTACCTCTTTTTTTTTTTCCTATAGGTATTGTATCCGGATGGACAAGCGCAGTTAATCCATCCTAAACCCGCTGACTTTCGAAATCCTGGTCCTGGAAGGCACAGACTGATAACTCAGGTTTACCTCTCGCATACAGCATGGACAGGTAACATTGCCAGAACAAGTTCACGTGGTTGCGTTGCTGCATGTTTCCGAGATGGGAGTGTCTCTTTCTTGCTCCTAGTCTCCTGCACATCCACAGTCTTGGTGCTTTGAGGATCGTGGAGCCTACAGGTGTCACTGACGCTACCCTTAGCATCGCTCAGGTTTCTGTTCTTACAGCCTCTGAGCAGCTGCATCTCCCTGGTTGACAGGGCGTTGATCTCTGGAGATAACTGGAGTCTGCGCATGCAGTCTGCCAGCACTGGGAGCCTTTAACTGGAGCTCGTGTTCAACGCAAGGTCACCCGTTTCTGTGCAGAGCAAGATTTAGTTGTAGGAGTCAGGCCTGCATCCTCATTTAAAGGTGGTAAACTGATTGACTGGGAGTCGTCGTTTTAGATCTGACAGGTATTTGAGCACGGCAGAGAACCTTTGGATCTGTGTGTACTTAACAATATAATTTCACTGCTAATTAAACTTTTACCCTTTTAATGCCCTAAAAAAAAAAACCTCACTCTACTCTGAAATATGCAACCCTGACGTTCATATTCAGTCATAGTTGGCATTCATGCTTCCCTGTGAAAGTGCTTCAGTAATTGGCTTGTGGGATTCAAGCAACAAAAGCAAAGAATATTTTTTGGCAGCTCCCTTTTTCCTGTTTCCTTTTAAACCCTTCACATTTATTCAAATGTGGGATTTTTTTTTCTGAGCAGTTTATTTTCTGTTAACAGGATTTGGTGATCTGTATTTTTTAATGAAGGGGTTTTTTTTCTTTTTAGTGTCCTCTTCCGCTTACTCCATTTTATATAGCACCTCCACGGTGTATTTGTTCATTCTGCTTATCTTCGTTTTGATTTGGAGAAGAAAAAATGGTATTGTTCCTGCAGCTGGAAGTATCTGGGTTTAAAGGTTGATCCTGTACCAGAAGGAGCTGAATTGGGTCCTTATTTCTGCTTTTGCAGTGTTCTCTGGAAGAGCATTTTATCCCCAAGGGATTCTGCTCTGGTGTCTCCCCTAGCCAGTATTTTAGTTAATATCATTGACATTGGCACTTAGGCATACAAAATGTGGAGTGGACATCCAGCTGGGACGGATTGAGAGAACAGGATCAGAATTCAAAGCAATTGACAAAATTACCTGAATTTATGAAAAATAAATTCATTAAGACCAGTAAAAAGTGTGTGCTCAGGAAGGAGGATGTCCAAATACAAAACGGGGTTTAAGTCTTGTATATTAGAAGCAACAGCAGTGGCTGTGAGCTACGAATTGAAGGGGAGCTGACAGTGTGACAAAAGGATGGATCTTAGGGTGGTGTTAGCTGAATTGTGGTATAACTGTGGAAAAAAGGTTATTTTTTGTGCTCCATCTGGTGCCGATGAGGTCTCAGCTAGAGTGCCACTGCAGCGCTGGGCCTCTCATCTCTAAATTACATAGTTGTCCGTAGGTTTCGGTAATGTGCTCGGTAAGAAAAACCTACGAGAATAATGTTTTTCAGCCTAGAAGGGAAAATTTTTGACGTTTAGCCCAGCATGCTATGCTGCTCGGTTGTACCGTGTAGGCTAAAAGCCTGCTTTCATTATGACCACTGGGAGAAGAACAAAGTGAGATCACCTTATGGGCAGCATCGGGAATATTTGTCTAACTGCTGAGCTGGAAAAACAGGGAAAAAGGCTGTCTTCCAGGGTCAGGACCTCCGGCTGAAGAGAATCTTCGAGTAATCTGTGCTGTGGGGCTTGTCAGACATCATCCGGATTTTACTCGATCCTGCCATGAATATAGAGAGGAAGGCCTGCGAGTTCTCTGCTTTTTAATGAATTTATCATTATTTGGTTGGAATAACTTTTAACAGTTATATTTGAAGTTTATTTTGAATTTAGTCATAGGATTGATTCTCTTTTTAAGCTCTGGCAAAGAGGCAGAAGGGAATAAAGCGGTGCTTAGTTCTGCTGTGCTGCCTGCAGTGACGAGGCTGTATTTTCAAACGCCAGGCTGGATTCTGATCGGTCATCTTAGAATTAGAATACATACGATAAAATTTCACTCAGCATTGCTTGTTCACTGTGAGGGACTCACGTTTGGCTTGTTCTGTTTTTTTTTTTTTCTCCTCAGAGCCGTGTCAGATTGAAGTGCGGCTGCTGCTGGCCTACAATTCCAACAGGAGCAAGGCGACTGCTAAGGTTCCCAAATCCACCTGGAACGAGAGCGTTGAGGCTCTCCCGCAGCCTGAAAACGGCATAGAGGGGACCATACCTTTCAGCAAACCCGTCAAAGTTTATATAATGCCCAAACCTGCCAGACGGTGAAGAATGTCGCTAAGAGAAATGTATTTAGGGGGTTGTTGGGTTAAAAACGAAACCCATGTGCTGCGTTCCAAGACACCAAACCAGAACAGTGTTACGCTTCTGCTTCGACAAAACGTGTCAGCCAGAAAAGTAAAGCTGCTGAAGAACATCGGTCACTGTTAAGAAGCAGATGGACCGATACAGGAGTTATTCAGACAGTTAAGGAGTTTCGAGGAAATGTTATTTCTGTATTGAATCAACAAAATCAAGACAATTCTCAATCAGCGTTCCAGAAATAATTGCGTTGGCCCAAAACTCCTCAAGGCCTCTAGGTTTTCTGCTGAAGCTATTTACTATGTAAATGCTCAGGCACATAAATCTCTGCTTTTTTATTTTAACAATACTCTGAAACGAAATCAAGGAGGGTTTTTTTGGTTTGGTTTTGTCTAAAATTTATATCTTCGCATCGGTATCTAAATTCTTAGCCAAAAAAAAATAATTCTGAAGCGCTATTGTCCTTGCGTAGGAGGGGCATCTTGAAGTGGGATTGCTGGAGGCTAAACCCTATTCTCCCTCCTGGCCAGCTGTGCTGAAGTTGGTGCGGTTCTGGGGAGGGCACAGGTTGGTGGGGGGGGG
This sequence comes from Anser cygnoides, assembly GCF_040182565.1. NCBI lineage: Eukaryota > Metazoa > Chordata > Aves > Anseriformes > Anatidae > Anser > Anser cygnoides. The sequence goes on from NC_089873.1 coordinate 208,595,290, forward strand.
TGAGGAGGAACCTGTTGGTGCAAGCAGCAGGACTTGGGTTAGGACATGGATTTTACGTGACAGCAACACAGCAGGGCGTTACCTCTCTCGTTTACGTGAAACGGAGTTGTATATTCATCTGTAGCTCTGAACTGTAATCCCACTCTCCTGTCGCACACTTATATGCCTTCAGAAACAATGCGATTGAATAGCAGGGGTTGAAAAACGATGTAATCCCATGCCACTAAGTCGTACTGAATCTGTTTCTGCGTCCTGGTCTTGGCCTGAACTGGTACTGCGATGGGAAAGCCTGTTTAGTTTTTCCGTTCAGCGGCACTTTTGGCAGTTAAAGCCTGTTTGAGGTGCTGCAGGAGCTGAACACGCTCCCAGTTAGGCAAGAGTTGGGCAGCTTGTCAGCGTTCCCTTAAGCAGCTGCGCTGAGTGCCAGGGAGCCCCTTACCAACGGGACTGGAATCGGAGCTTGTGGTCAGGGAGCCAAACGCGCGGTCCTGTAATCTGCAGCCCCGTTTTTTTGTGACCCTCTGTTCACAGAGGGCCTCGAACCTAAATTTGATATTCCAATTTTAGCAATTTGTAGCAACCTTTGGTGGGATTTTCTAGGAGCACTTAATGTGTGAAACTTTGTAGTGCAGCTGCCAAATGTTACCTGTGTTCATAAATTGTTGTTTTTTTAAAAAAAAGGGGGTGGTAGTGGTGGGGAAGGCTTAGTGCCTAAACGAAGCAGTGAAGAAATTTTTCACTTGTACAGAGATCAAAACCCCTCATGTGCTTTCCTACAATAAAATTGGAAAACCGATTCTAATTTGTTTCTCTTTATTATAAGAGTGAACCTGCGTGGTGTAGCCTAATAAGAGATTACTGGGAGGCTTTCACAATTTTTTTTTAATTATTATTTTGTTTAGGACTGATATGTTGCGGTCTGAAGACTCCTAACCGTAAAACTACTCGGCTGCTGTAGGAATTCTTAAGTTAAACGGGCTTTCTTCATGTTACTGCTCTTACAACCTGTTTTTTGTATCTCACCTTCAGGGCACTGGTTTGAAAACCTCCTGCACGTGTAAAACAGCTGAGTTGTTACTACCTGACTTCTCTTTGGCATCCCCAGCTCCGTTCCGGTGGGCTAGGGTTGATGTCGCTCTTATTACGAAGCTGTGTCCTGGGCAGATACTTGATGAGTCGAACTAGCTCATTACAGATGATTTTCTTCCTCACTTTTACACTTCACCAGTATTTGTGCCGTTTGTCATCCCAATAATTACGACTTCTAATTACGATCGCGTCCATACGCTCCGAGCCACGGCTGGTGCTTTGGGAGGCCGAGCAGGGAGCAGGAGCCGAGGGAACACCTGCTCAGCCCCGCACGCTGCTTCACGCACTGCGAAACTTTCGTGCTCCACCTGGGGCTGCAGATAAACCCTCGGTGTGCCGGTGTTCACCAGCTGTCCAGTAGGAACTCGGCCTCTCCTCCTGCTCCGTGGTTATCGGGGAGTTACGTTTATCATGTGCTCCCAGGCCGCAGGTGATCAGTCGGTTACTCTGTTCTGGACATTTTTTCATTGGCAATATCAAAATCTTGGCATCTTCCTCGTGAGCACTGGGACTGTTTCTGCTATCTTCCTCCCAGATGCTGTGCTTGAGCTCCTTTCATTTAACATAGGAGGCAGAGTTCACACTCATTCTGCATTGCCACTGAGAATCAAGCACTGAAAGGCTTTGGAAAAGCTCCACATCTGTAATTTCAGGTGACTGAAATCACTTGAAAATTTAAGACCACTCGAATGTTTCCAACCTCCTACTAAGAGCTTCCTGTAGCTGGCTTCTCTTCTCGATGCCATCCCAGAGTTCTCTTTCTCTGGCTTCTGCTTTGAATTGGGAGAAATCAGAGGTCCTCCTTTCCTCCGTAGGTTTCATCTCTTCAAGCAGATGACTGATTCATCATCATTTTAGCTGAACTGAAAATTGTTCCGATCATTATGATCTTAAAATTCAATGCCAAGTGCTGTCTTCTTAATGTTGTGATCCTTCCAGGATTCAAGTGTACCTTTGATTTCCCTGTAAGCAGCCTCATAAACGTCCCCTACATATACATGATATATGCAGCTCTGTCTTGTTCACTACAGACTAAGGTTTTACAGTGTATTATCACTCTTGCTGCTGCTTTCTACCTTTTCCCTTTCTATTGAAAATGTCCTTTGTCTTGACCTTGATCTTCCTTTTATTTTTTTAAGTTTACTAATGGCATTTTTCACACCTTATCCTAACATATAGGGAATGTGAAAGGAAATTTGGCTAAAAGGTAAGCATACCAAGGTTTCGTTGTAGATTAAATCTAGATGTTGCCTTTTTCCTCCTACCCCAAGGCTTGAGACGTTCAGGCTTTTCTGCTCTCAGAAATGTCGGACCTGTGCTTGCTGCGGAGCTCTAGGACTGTCATCTCCGAAGCACCTCTAGCACCGACGTTCACCAGCTGTCCTTTCATTTCGGACAGTGTTGGAGTTCTGCACTGCACTAGCCTCAAAGATAATCGGCCTTAGAATGAAAAGAAAAACGAAGGGCTGCGAAGGTAACGCGCATCACTTGTCTCTGTTGAAGAGGGAGCTCAGGGCTTCAGATCACGCGCCCGAGTAAGGAGATTCTGTTCTCTGAGGTGTTAGCAAGTGTCGGAGTGTGGTGTTGTTACACAGCTGTAGCAAGAGAGATTGAGAAATGGTGAAGAGGGGGCAAATAATTTACTGAAATCTAACGGTGTTCAAACCCCTCGCCTCCGCCCCGTGCGTTTTGCCTCGTAGTTAAACAAGGGAAGAGGGTCAAGAAGCTGGCAAAGGCTGACCAACCATGTAAGGGTGGTTTGAAAACACGCCGTCATGTTCACCTTTTCAGATTTAATTGCACGCTGTATTCAAGCCTAGTTTTGCGGGCTTTTAATGGGCAATTCATAACCGGGTCACTTAAGAGCCTTGAAATTAATCGGGCTAATTCTTAGGCCTTTGAAACTGAACACTGCAATTACCAAGTCAGGAACGCTTAAAACAATGCACAGATTTATTCAGAACAAAGTTGATGATTATGAGATGCTAACTCCAACCTGGCGTGGCTTTCATATCTTCGTTTGTATGTGCTTTTAAAAGTAAGCAGGCAGGTACAGTCGCTGCCAGAAGTGCAAAGAAAGACCTCTGAAAGAAGAAAGAACAGGGACTACGTTTAAATTGGGACCATACGATATCACCGTGGGTTCCAGCTCACGGACAGGGATTTCCTCTGCATTCCTGTGCTGCTTGCCCAAGTTCTCAGATCTTTTGACAAAGTCAGAGGTAGAAGCGCTGGTTTTATCTTACTTCACTCGCCTGTGCCAGTTTATTCTGAGGAAGGGGAGCCGTAAACGCTGCCTGCTGTCCCTTAAAAATGCTGCTCGTGGCGCGTTCGGTGCGTATCGGAGCTTTTTTTACGGCCTGCTCCTCCTCGCTGCCAGCTCGTGCGTGCTGCTCCCCGCAGATAAGGGCCGGGGAGCGAAGGGCTCTGCGGCCGGACAGCTGGGCTGGGAGCTGCTGGCCGCCCGCCAGCCGCGGCTCCGCTTTAAGCAGGGCAGGAGCCGGCTGCCTCCTGCGGGCTCCTTGTCCTGGTGGGAGGCAGAGACGCCGGGCACGAGACATCCATTTTGAGCTCCGCTTGGATTTCGATGAATCAGTCCCAGCTGTTTACACCACAGCAACTTCAGGCACCCAGAAGGAAATCGGGCTTTCGGTGGCTGGAGCAGCCCGAGCGGGGCAGAGTTTTGTGGGAACAGCCGCAGCCGACTCGGGCAGCTGAGACGGGAGCGGTGACAGGAGGCAGAGCTGCAAGAGACTCGCAGCAGATTATCTCCTTGTCGACACCGAATTTTTGTGCTGCTGGGAGCAAGACTTAGCAGTTCACCTTTAAAGACAGAAACCCGTTGCCCTGCCCGCCGCAGCACCCTGCTCGAGAAGTGGAATCTCCTGTATCCTGCCGGCTGCACAACGAAAGGAACAATTAGGAGGCCAAATGAAAGGAACAATTAAGAGGCCGTGGCACAAAGGCGGCAGGGCACACCTCTGTGTCACCTGGCACCGTGATGCTGCTCCTGCCTGCGGGAAGGACAAAACCAAACCGGGGTGCCCACCGTATTTATCTCAAATACAGGCTCCGGGTCAAGGAGTTCTGTCGAATGTGGCTTCATCCAAAAAATTACTTCAGTGCCATATGAAAATAAAAAAAAAGCCAACAAACAAGAGCAGTAGGTGAGAGAGAAGGCGTTTGCCTAACTTCTAGCAGCGTAACAGTATTTAATCAACTGGAATCGTCCCCTTTGTAAAAGCCTCTTCCTAATCAAGGCCTTTTTAAGGCCCACAGGATCATGAAATAACACAAATATATCGCTGCTCAAGAGGCAGCCCCTGCTATTAGTTAACATAACACAAATTACATCTTTTACTCCGTGCAGATCGGTAGGAAGTGGCTCCGCTGGCGTTCCCCTGGGATGACTGCAGCCTTCTGGGTCAGTCGTTCGTCTTCTGCTTCGCACAGCAAAAGTTATTCTGAAAAATGTCACAGCACTGCAGCGGCTGAAAAGGAGTTCTTGCTGGTTTAGGTAAGATTTTTACCTCAAATGTAGCTACATGAAAATATCGCTGTAATTAGGAGATCGCAAGATAAAACGTACAAGTACTCACTTTTCCTTCACTTTTACGCCACGTTGTATTTTATCAGATGAAAGGTTTTAAACGGTTAGGAGAGCAAATAAACAGAAAGAGACCACGGTATTTTGTGAAGGGCTATTCTTGGGTCTTGGGAAAGTCACCCAGTTCTCGTTACCAGACTGAGCTTCTCCGCTGCTCCTTGGAGAGCTCCAAGTCCCTCAGAGTTTTATTGTACTTCTGGCAATTTGGCAAACTTAATCTGCCCAGATGAAGACTAAGTGAGCCTAGTGGAAAAACGTAACCTACAGTGGGTAACGTGTAACTGGTAACGTTAATAGAAGCCCACCAAAGAAAAGAAACAGTGGAACAGCAACTAAAAGAGCTTTTAATCCTTTCACTGAAATAGTGCTTGTTGTCGTGATGTGCAAGTAGGAGACACGATGCTCAGTAAGAACCCTAACTTCCACCCCATGCTTGCTGGCAACACCTGCTGACAGCAATTTAGATGAATTCCTACAGACCCACTTTTTCTGCTGCAAGCTAGCTCTGAGACAGAGATTTTGGATCATTTTAAGCAAGTAGGGACTTCTTTAATGCTTGCAAGATAAATATTTCACAACTCAGTACGCACAATGCTGGTAATGGGAAAATTCTTCAAGGCACAGACTTTACGCTTATCCCCTGTAGACTACTTCTTTTACTAGGTTCTAAGTAAAATTTAAAAATACAGTTATACAGTCCTCATTCATCACAGCTCTGCACGACCAATACCCTGACTGAAGTCACCAGCAGGAGGCAGAATTGTACTGGGGTCACCTCTTTTATTTTTGTTTATTTTATCTTATTTATAAGTGATCCTTTATCACCACTTGATTGTACTCATCAGATGTTTTATGACTACGTTGCAGTAGCTAATCATGTAATCCCGGGCCATTTCCTAATAAGAGTACTCACAACTTAATATCTTAATTTAACCCAAAGGTGAAAAGTGACCAGAATACGGTCAGTCTTCAAAAGATCAGGTCAATCTTCAGAACGTATTCAAACGGTTCTGTAATTAAATGAATTCATTAACAACCCCCCTTTGTGAGCACTCGGTTTGTTTAAATCCTGAACTCACAAACTCTCCTTGCACTCCAGATTCCCAGCGTACATTAACGCTTTGGCATGTAAATCCCTGCTGCTGGCTGTAACCTGACGCAGCCGGGAGGCCTGCCCGCGACTTGGCTGAGGTCAGGGCAGGCTCTGAGCCCGCGGTGCTTCAGCATGTCGAATGGAAGACGCCCCCCACCTTGACACCCCGAGCAGCCAGGGCATTGTATTCTTCCACAGCCTTCTCCGTTTGCAAGACCACCACCTCAATCCCGTTTCTCTTGAGATAGTCCACAGTAGACGATGGAACCTCAGGAGGTGAAAGGAAAAAGCAAGGATTAGATACTTCCCTCTTCAAGGCTTGAAGAAAAACTGATGACATTTGCTAGCTGACGCGGTAAAGCATTACGGATAGTAGCCAAACTGATAACGTGCTCAGATATTTCTAAGCTTGAAACCATTTTTTCTCTTTGATAAAGTTACGTGTACGTACACACCTCCCCTCTCTCCTTACCACAGTTTAAAGTGCAGCGTCTTTTTACAAAAGGGAGTAGAAGCTGAGCTAAAGGTAATTAATGTAAGCAAGGTGTTGTTCAGCTCTCCAAAAAGAACTCCTTCTCACGAAGCTCGGCACTTCTGAGCTTTGTGTAGCTAGTTTACCTGCTGCAGTGACACCGCCAGCGCTGGTAACAAGAAGGCCTCATTATCCGAGTCTGTACAGCAGGCTCGTAGCCTAGTCTAAGAGCGGGGGACTAATGGCATCGTAAAAAATCCTCCTTGTTTAAATTGCTTCTGTAGCAGAACGTAAGCCCTTTTACTGTTTGACATTGACACTAACACAGGAGCTCAGATGATGCTTCTTTCGGGAAGAGGGCGACTCCCGGCAGGAGTTCAGTCGTGCTAAGTCAGCAGCCTGATTTTTTTCTCCCCTCTTGGTAAATCATTGTGGATTTTTTTCCCCTAATCAGAAGGGGAGAGAAAAACTCGTCTCGTTTCTGTTTAGCACGGAACAAAAACCTACCTGCAGAGCCTCGCTCATGCCACGGCCGATCACGACGGTTTGCACACCCTTCTTGACAACTTCTTCAAGGTCAGCCGGCTGCACTCCCGGAGAATGCTGAGCGTCAGAGGAAAAAAATAACAGCCTGAGTACTGACAGCATCAACCAGGAGGGCTTCAGCTACGGGTTCTGAACCTGCTCCTCGATTAGCGGCGTAAAGTACCCCACCCAAATGTAACACAACCCCTGCACGCACGCAGCAGATAACAGTGGTAATTTTAGAAGGTATTTTATATGCAGGTGAAGGATGATGGTTAATCAATCGATGGCAGTATTGGCAGTCTTCACTAACCAGTTAGAAATGAATGATGCTTTATACATCCCTAAAACATTTATGACTAACAGCATTTTGTAAATATTAAAAGTGAAATCGATAAATTGCAACATGTTGCTTCTTGTTTTCAAGCGGACAAAACCTTTTTCTAATAAAGATTGAAGCGAGCTCAAGTTTACTCGCTTTAATTATAAGAAAGCTCCTCGAATAATTAGAATGATTAAATCCTTTGCCAAAGAGGACTGAAACATATTGGTTAGTGCCATTTCAGTTCGTGGTTTCCATTTCTGCTCTGCTCTTAATTTTGAGAAAGGAATATTTGAAACCCAACTCCTTTTAAAGAAAAGAGAAGAGCAATAAGAGCACGTTGATTGTGTTTTTAAAGACGTACACTCGCTTACTGCTAGAACCCTGTAAACATACGGATTTGTGCCGTGTAATAGACGAAGATAAACCATTATTAATTACACTAATTCTCCCCCAGTTCCATGGCTCTCTCTATGGCTAAAAGTAAGACGTACGACTTGTGGCTGTACAACCTGTTGGCCACTCCTTGGCGTGCATTATTTTTTTTTAACCCATTAATACTTTTCTCCTCTCCCTGCTCCTTTTTTTGCAGAGGGTAGGATTCGTAAAGAGGACTGGGGCCAGCTTCTCGCATGAAGTAGGTAACGCCCTGTTGGGCTTCTGGAGAATGTTATTTTTCTGGAGATGCCCATAAATCTTTATCCCCTCTACTTCTTGCTCTTCCCCAAAAGCTTACGTTCTTTCAATGAATTAAGGTCAAAGAGCCAGCTTCTGTCATTTCGTTTGCGAGCTTTGTTCCATTAGGTTGCGAGCTTTTCTCTTTGACATCCTTGTGTCCTCTCCTGTTTTTTTTTTTTTTTTTTTTTCTCCTGCCCAGGTTGCCAGCGCTGGTCCTGTAGCCTCCCACAAGGTGTCAGAATTGTTGCCAGCCCTGCCCTGTTCATCATCAACTTGCTGAACGCGGCGAGAGCTTTCCAGTGGAAACCAACACTCCCGAAATTCCAGGTGAGGGAAACCTTCCGTATTAGGGTGCCAGTTCTAGGAGGTGGATTAAATTATCCCACCACGGAGTATTAGGGTTGGATGGGATCTGGGATTTCAGCAGCAGAGAGAGTTCACCTTTACGGTTGCATTCCCTTTAGGTACATTTACAGTTAAAATCCCCACCTCGAACACACAGGTCGCTTCGTTACGCGGAGCTTTCTCAGGCCAAACCGTTGCGAGTACGTGTTTATGATAAAATAGGTGATGCTTTTCCTCTGGGGGTTTTTAAGGTAGGCTCAAGGCTTGGACAAAAAGAACAGGTACGGTTTACTGCAATTACGTTAATTAGCTTGCTGGGGGAAGGTTTGCTGTCATATGATAAGTACTGCTGAGACATTAATGCCGCAGAACAAAAGGATTTGCTGTGGTTACACAAGACGCCCGGATCAGGGGGCTTCCACCTGCTTTGTAGGAAAACAGTATCATCAGAGGAAATATGTAACGTGGAGGAATAACTGTATCATCGCGGTTAATAACACGACAGCGGGAGGGGAGGAGGACGGGCAGCAGCAGTTCTTGCCCGTGTTGTTGCCTGGTCTTCTCCGCGGGACTCCTTTTTTCCCCACTAGCAGGTGGCACGGACATGCTGCCAGCCAGGGAGGCCGCCTTTTATCCCCCAGGGATAAGGTCAGGGGAAACAGTAGTGCTTAGTTCCAGGACCTTGCAGAGCCAGTTGTGCAATTTTTCCCCGACGAAAGAATGGCGTGCCAGGCATCGGTTTGAAAGCAGAAGAGGAAAGGAAGGGATTCGTTTCCAACTGGAGCGCGGGGCACGAGGGGCACTGCTTTATTCCTCAGCCTTAGGGAGCAGCTCCCCCTAGCCCCAGGTAAAACACGCTCAAAGCAAGCACGCTGCAGTCTACGACGAGGAAATGTGCAGAAAATGAGTGAATCCTATGGTTTCCAGTGCTAATTGAATAAACTCCTTTATAATTCTTCTAGAGTAGGAGATGCAGTCTATAAAAGGCTCATTTTAGTCCTGTATTTGTTACTTGCCATTCAGTTTTAAAGACCACCCAACTCCCCCGTGGCTGCCGTAGCAGTAGGAGGGATGGGACTGACCTCCAGGAAGAACTTTAAAAGGATCCTATATAGGAAAACCTAAATAGGTTATTTTTTTCTGCTTACTGATGACGTAGAAAGGATGCCAGAAAACCTGCCCCTCTGAATAATCCAACTCTTTTTTTCTCCCCTGATTTTCATTTAACAGACTCGCCTTTCTTGTTTCAACTGCGTGATTCCTCTGAGGACTTTTACGGACTTAAAGCTTTCGTCTGCCACCTGAAGACATCCCCTGGCTGAAGCTTTAAAAGGAAGGCACGTCCTCCTAAACGCTGTAACCCGAAACAAAGTTTTGAAATGGAAGAATGAAATCAAAATGTGATCTGGAAACTATTGGGGAACGTTTCATACTGCATGCGTTCTGCTCCTCCACTCGTGTGTGCACATAAACTGAGAAAGCGTTACTGTGAAAGCTTGGATTTCTCTTGACAAGCGAAAAAGCGACATCCCCTCCCACCCCGTGCCCTCCAAACGACAAAAAATTCACTTAATCAGGCCACAAATAAAATACTGTTAAAAGGGCTACACGCACAGCTACGCTTTCCTCTGCAAACCACAAAGGTCTTTGTACAGCAGCACCACCTCTTGCTTTGCGCTGTACGCTCTTTGCAGACTGAAATCCGACGGCTTAAGAAATTCTGCTCCCCAGAAGATGGTACAGGAAGCTCCAAACCCAAAGTTCTGCCTCTCGGCTGTGTCAAAACGAACACAGCAGCAACCCGGGAGGGCCCACACGGATACAGCGGGGTCTACGACCCAGTGTGTAGGTCTTTTTAGCTTTGTTTCTTGCTTAGAATATGTGGATTATTATTTTTTTTTTTAGTCAATACAGCTGTCTTAGTGCAAGCCCTATTATAGGACAAATTATCAAATTAGGTTCCCAATGTAATAGGTATAATGCTGCTTCTGAATTTGAAACACCAATACTGTTCCATGTACTTCTGTAGGATTCTGAGAGCAATTACAGGTAAAGTGTAAGGGATACAAAATCGTGCAGGGAATCATTTAGTACATGGCTACAAAGCCAGGTCACTGTGGTTGGCAGCCTGTGAGCTCTTTGTGGAGAAATTGCTGCAACTGATGCTGTATCCGCATACTTCTCCTCAGAAATAAGTCGGAGGAACCCCAGGGAAAGGGACATAAACTAACTGCCTGCATTGTCCTCTGCCAAACGTGTACGGTCAGTTGCTGAGGATTTCTTTTGACTTCCCATAGATTCTTTTCCACCCTACTCAAGACAACTTTTGTTTGCGTGGTCTGAAAAAAGGTTGCTACCAGCCTCTTAGGAAAACTGTATTCTTAACCAAGTCCTGTTCAAAATGCAGGATGGAAAGTCAGAGGCAAACTCACGTTCGTCCCCGTTTCTCGCCAGTCCCAGGTCCGACTTCCTCCCGGCCATACTTTGCAGTCCTTGTAGGTCGTGGAGCAGCCCTTCACCTTCATCTGACCCCAAGAAAGGGAAGCGATTTCAGGGGAAGACATCGCTACGCTGAACCGAAGTCTGGAAAAAAGGATATTTAATGCTTACCATCAGGCTAACATATGTGGCACATTAATAAAAAAACAAAACTGTGTCCTTGCCCCAAGGAGCTGGGAAGAAAACTCTGTTACAGGCAGATTCCGTGTGATTTTGTGACAACAGAATTGAACAAAGGACCAGCAGATTTGTTGAATTACCCGTCCTCTTGGGGCTCTTGTAGGATTCGGAGCAAATCATTTTATATGCTGCATCTGTTAAAGTATCAGGTACTCAACTTTTAAAACAATCACCAGGGGTCAGTTCCCTGAGTATCTTTCCAAATCTGTTTTTTTAATCTTTTCGCTAAATATATAATGAAGAAGATCAAATTTTCCTAAAATATTTGTGGGATGCACTGTTTCCTGGGCCCTCTAAACCACGCTGGGATGTTCACGTTTATTAGTTTGAGATAGTAAATGAGATAAAAACAAAAACAAACAAGCATTAACTTAGCTTTAAGGAAAGGAGAAGACAAATGTTGAACGCGGACTTTAAACTAATGGACTTTCAGAGACCTAAAGGGCTCGAGCCTTCTTCCCCGAGTCACTCCTCAGGGACACCAGATCTCCCAGTGTAATTTCTCAGGACTGTTAAGAACCCAAACAACATCGTTTTTAATGTCTAACCCCAATCTTTACTGCTTCAGTTTAATGATAAATAAATTTTAGTTCCCTTTGGCCTTCCCCTCGGTCATGCTCTCTAAATCTCCGCTTATTTTCTCATTTTTCCCCGACAGCCGGGCGTCAGCAGGCAGGGACGATGCCTTGGGAAGCACCGCTTTGAAAGTTTCCGCCATCGTCGCAGTCCTTCAAGTAACTGCAACCTGATCGCCGCTGTGATTCTGGCACTCGACGGCAAGAGACCAGTCCCGGGGCTGCCTTGGAAATGCTTTGGACTTGCTCGACAGCCAAGATACGCGACTCAGGAGTGACCTTTCTGCTTTCTGCCCTTCCAGTTCAGAGCGAAGAGGATGGTCTGAAGCCTGCACTGCAAAGACAGATGCGGGTTTCTGCAGCAAAAAGAACTCTGCTCCTGGCTGACCCAGAAAACCTCTGGCAAATCCTTCCAGATATCCAAATTATCATCCGTTTCCTTTTTTTAATAATCCAAATTCACCAGGAAAATCGATTGTAGGAACCCTGGTGGTGCTGATTAAGAAAGAAGCCCTCGCAAAACAGAAATCTTTGGATTACCAAGCTTCCAGCCCTCCTGGCAGCCTCCCTTCCCATCTTGCACATGACCAGACAGGACATGAATCTCAGTGCCCTGCTTCAAACGTCGTGTGAAGTAGAAACAGCCTTACTTTGGATTCAGCACAGGACTGAGGCTGCCAGAACTGCTGCTTCCACAGAAGAACAGGGCAATTATTTCTTTCCTGCTCCTTTGTGAAGCTGGTGGCACATGCACCCTGCCAAAGAGGATGCCAGGCAAGCAGCTACGGGGGAGTGAAATTTGCCTGGATTCACATGCTCTGGATTCTCTCCTCACATACCTACAAAGCAATGGATTGACACGCAAAGGGTCATCAGACTGTTATTCCAAAAGTCTGGTGAAGCAAGATTACGGCAGAAGAAATACCTATCGCTAGTCCCAGCAGAGTAAAATCAACCAAAGAGTAAAGGCAGAATCCACTACCCAGAATCTGGCTCTGAAGAATTCAAATAAATTTTCCCTGGGCTAGTTTTGAGTAGAGACTGCAGTGAAGTGAATGGCGGTGAGGTAAATGAACAACAATAAAATTAGGAATATCAGATCTCCCAATCAAAATGGTATTTGCAAGGCTGGGTTAACGCAATCAAACAAGCACAAACTGCAAATAGGATGGCGAATGCATGGCTTAGCTCCATAGCGTCCAGGTTCTGTCATATCTTCTTCCAACAGCACAAAAATAAGTGGCAGGAACTAAGGGACATAAACTCAAAAGCCATAAATGATGATTAGTAGTCTGAAAGCGTTTCCCATAATACTGCCAGAGAATACCAGAAACGTGAGGTTATTTGAATTAGTGAAGGTATCTTAAATTGAAGTGAATAAGAATGATTTTTTTTTTTTACCAGGGACTTTGGACATTCTTCACACAGGGCACGGTCCAATCACTAATCAGCACGGATTGGGAAAATATTTCCCCGACAAACGGGTTGCTTTTTAATTATTCACTATGATATCTGCTGAAACAGAGTGCAAAGTAAGATCAAATGAACTGTATACCACAAACTGTAAACTGGAGTCCAAACGTGCCAGGGAGGTCCAAGAGACAAGGAGCAGAGATGGCTGAGAAATCTGTAAGCAAAGTTACAAAAAACAGGAAATAAAGGAAGCAGAAAAGCTTAAGAGGCAAAATACCAACTTATGCAAGGAGATTGGGCTGAAACAAAAAAAAAAAATGAAGTAATGGCTAGGATGGTGGAGGAAAAAATAAGTGATTAACCTAAAGAAACTTGACATAGAAGTATAGCTGGGCAAGCAGGTGGATTTAGAAACTGGCAATGTTGCTGTCTTCTGTGAAGTTAAACATTTCTGCAAAGTAGCACCTGTCAGAAACAGCTGGAATAAAAAAGGGGACCGAGATAAACACTGTATTGAGAGCTTGCTAAAGGAAATGTTTCATAAAAGCGAAGACACGCCCTGAGGTCAAAGAGGGCAAAAGAGTAAATCAAGGTATCAAAATAAGTATCAAAGTATCGAAATAAGTAAGGTATCAAAAGGCGATGTAGTCTTCCAAAACTAACAGCGAGCAAGATAAGTAGGTAAAAAGTAAGAAACTCCCTTGCATCAAGGCAACTTCACGAGGGCTACAGCAGGTACAAAAGCAGGCGAAGACTTAAAAACCGACAGCAGAAGCGCAAGGGGGAGGGATATGCGAGGTTTAAGAAGTGGGTCAGTCAGGGACTGAGGTAAAGTTGAAAAAAAAAAAACCAGAAAAAAAAAAAACAAATATATTTTGCTGAGGAGCCGCAGGACGGCGCGCAAGGGGAGGTGAGGGCGGGCGGCCAGCTTGTGACAGGAGGGAAGGCAGGGTGCAAGGACACGAGAGAAGCAAGGCTCAAAGCTGCCGGGAGCCAGGCTGGCACCTGGAAATTTATTTCTATTTCTATTTCTCCACAGCCCCCGACCCCCCAACCCCACCTCAGCGCCTCCCTCCCGCCCGTTCCCGCCCCTTCCCCTCACGGCCGGGGCGGCCGTTAACGGCCGGCACGCGCCCGCAACTCACTCACCGCGCGCGACCCCCGCCCGGCCGGAGCAACGAACCCCTCCCTCCCATTGGCCAGCGCCCCCTGCCTGCGCCTCACCTCCACCCTTCCATTGGCCGACCCGCCCGTCCGTCCCCACCCCTGTCCCCGCCCCCTCTATAAATACCCCCGCCCCGCCTTGTTTTCATTCCCGTGCCGCACGCGGCGGCGAGGAGCCGCCCGGCGACGCTCTCTCCCCCTCCCGACCCCCCCCCCCCCCCGCCGCGGTGCACTGTGGGATCGTGGCGGCGCGCGGCTCGGCAGCGCCCCCTCCCTCCCCGCCCCCTCCCCTGCTCCTTCTCCATCCCCGGCCCCAAGATGGCGGCGGCGGCTCCTCCGCCTCCATCGCCGCCTCCCCCTCCCGCCGCCGGCCCGGGCTGCCCGGGTTCCTGGCCTAACTTCGCCGTCGTCTGCTCTTTCCTCGAACGCTACGGGGCTCTGCTGGACCTCCCCGAGCTGCCTTTCCCCGAGCTGGAGCGCGTCCTGCAGGAGCCCGGCGAGCAGGGTGAGCGCCCCCCCCCCCCCCCCCCCCGGCTCCCCTCAGCCTTCTCCCCCCCTCTCCGTTTTCCTTTCCCTCCCTCCGCCGGCTCTGAGGAGGGACGGGGGGGCCGATGGGGGGGGGAGGTTTGTGAGGGGTTTTGAAGTGGGGGGGAACCGGGGCTGGTCCCCCCCCGCCTCCTCCCAGCCCCGGGGGTGGAGCGCGCTGAGGGAGAGGAGGGGCCTGGGATTCCCGGCGTGAAGCCCCGGGGGGGCAGCCAGCCTCCTGCTGTGGCCTTTCCCCTTTCCCCCCTCTCCTCAACGTGGCCTTTTCGGGGTGAGCACTTGGTTGGGGAGGGGGGAAGATTCCTCCCTTCCCCCCCCCCCCCAGTAGAAGGTGGGGGCTCCCCCTCCTCTCCCCCCCCCAATATCGGCTGTGACCCCCACCCCCTCCTTCAGCACCCCTGGGTTTGACTCGTGCAGGGAGATCAGCTTAAATAACTTATTTTTTTGGTCAGCTTAACGCTGGCAGCGGGTCTTCTCCTCCTGTCCCCAGCTGGGGGGCTGCTTCATTGCCCCCCCCCCCCTCAGTGTGTGTGTCCCTTTCTACTTCTCCCCTAAAAGAAGAATAGGTGGGGGGGACACCCAAGGCGATGCCCTCAGCCTCTTTATCTTCCCCCCTCCTTTCTCCCCTGCCTCTGTGGGGCGAGGAATGGGGAAGAAGGAGGGGGGGGGGCACCAGAAGAGCCCCGAGCCCTCCCCAGTGCTGCTATTGTAGGAAATCTCCTCCCCACACACACAGCCAGCCATTGTGCTTGCTCTCCATCCCTCTCCCCTCCTCCCTTCTCTCCCAGCTGGGCAGGGGGCTAAAAGCTTGGCCCTTCTCCTCCCCCCCCCCCCCTCCAGCCCCCCACCACCTGAGCTGGGCGAGGCTGAGGGTGGCTCGGCCACTCCGCCGTTCCCTTGCCAGCTGCTCCTCCTCTCCTCTCCTTTTCCTCTCCTCTCCCTTCAGCAGCAGCAGCAGCAGCAGCGAAGGTTTGCTTGCCAGACTCTCCAATTCCTGTGCGATGGCTGTGGGAGGGCCCCGGGCAGCGGAGCAGCCAGGGGGAGGGCTGCGAGGAGGCGGCAGCAGCAGCAGCAGCCAGGGATCCAGAGGGGAAGGTGCTTGTTGCTCTCGGTCTCTGTCTCGATTATTGCTTTGGTCGTTGCCTCTGCACTCTTGCCACATAGGGAGAGCGCCGGGCTCACGGCGCATGCTCGCCAGGCCCCATAGAAACTTCCTGCTGCTGGAGGAATCCCAGCCCAGGGCTGCTTTTGCTCCCCAAAACCCCTCCTTCCTCCCCTTTTTTCCCCCTCAAATCGACCCCCTCCTCATCGAACCCACCCCGCGGCGTAGGGATTTGGGGGTGAAATCGGCGTGGGGGTGCTTCCTCGCCTCAAGGAAGCCGTCCTTCGCGGGGCGCACGCGTCCTGCCTGACTTCTCGCCAGCTGAAATGTAAGGAGAAAAGCCTTGCGTGCCGCCTCCTCCAGCTCCTAATTCACGTGCAAAGGAAAAGCGAGCCCCGCTAACTCCTAAAAGCTGGGCTACCTGCCTGGAATATCTATCGGTTCCCCCCCCCACGTTCCTGTACCTGGGATGTTACGTAAAAGGATTCGTTTGCCAAAGTCCTGTTGTGTCCAAGTTGTGCAAAACTTCTGAATAAAAGCCGCCGCTGTGCTTAAGTTTGAATTTGTGATGAAAACGCTCCTTTTAAAGTAATGTCTGTAAAGAAAACTAACGCTTTTACCGTGTGACAAAATGTAAACGAGCGTGTAAGAGTGATTTTTTTTTTTTGTGTGGACTGCAGAATAAATTGAAATTCAAGGCTGAGCTAGCGCCCTGTGTTTTAAGTACACGCGTTTGATGAAAATCTGAATTTTCTGCTAACTTTAATTGCGGGGGGGTGGGGGGTGGATATCAATAGGGCGACAACTACGGCACAACTCGTCCCTAAAAAGCTTTTGCGTGACTTGTGCGTTGTGATGTTTGTGTTATGGGCTATTTAGTCACACTCTTCACGTTTCTCTCCCCGTTTGGGGGGCAGGACAGGTTGTTCTCACCGCTGTGCAGCGGCCCCCACAAACGGGGACGCTTTTACCTTCGGACAATGCTCGCTCTGACCTGCTTGATTTTTGCTTGTGTCTGGTGTAGAGAATATTTCCCTGCATTTGCTTATCTTTAAGAAAAGAACGAGAGCGGAAGCGTGGAAAACCAAATTTAGGTGGCTCGTGAAGCTTGGTGTGATGATTTGCTTGACGGGGATTTGTTTTATTGATCGAGCCAACTCGCCGAGCTCGCTTCGTGGTGCCAGTAGCTGTTAGTGTATTTATGCTTTTGGAAAAACAAATGCAGAGACTGGATTTCTTTTTTTTACATATAGTGGTTCCTGACATGGTGTCTGTAAGCGTATAAACCAGAAAGTTGCTAAGCAGTGTTTGAAAACTGCAGAGCAAGTCCTTTTATCTCCGAGCATCCCTTATTTACCAACTGTTGGTACCTTTTCCTTGGAGAGCGAGAAAGGTTTGGATTTAAGTTGTACGCAGTTTCACTTCTGATACCAGTGGACTTAGGCAGAAATGTACAAAACCACCCGAGTTGAAGGTGTTTTTTCTGAACCTCTTAGAATCTAGACCAAGTTTTAAACCTAAACTGCCGGGTAACAGCTCTGCAGAACTTCTCTCCGTGCTCGTTTTGCAATCGAGGAAGGAAATCGATAGCTTGGGGGTCGTGTCGATCAGCTTTAACCTGTTTTGATGGTCAGCTGCTTCACAAGCCAGTTTGTTTTTTAAGCACGGGCTCTCTTCTCTTGTCTGAAGAGTTAGTCGTGGAAGATGCCAGTAAAACTTAGTTTTCTTTGTACTAGGTGTCTCGGGAGCAGTGGGAGCTCGAGTTTGAATGTTGCTCACTTGTTGTATAACAGTCTTATTTTCTCCTGGTAATTATTCGAACAAAGAGCTCGTTCATTATTAAGTAATCAAAGTATAACCTGCTTGTGGAGGAAGGGGTGCTGCTACCTGGGAATTTCAAGAGATGGCAGGGACAGCAGCGCTCGAGTGCAGAGATTTCTTTCTCGTCCAACGCATTTAGGTATGGAATTAACCTGTTTTCGGTGGCACGTTAGGTATTTGAAATGCCTGTGCGGAGGTATGGTCTTGCCAAAATGCACAAACCAAGTTAAAAGATGAGCTTTGGGATCCGGCAGATAATTTAAACTGCGTGTGAGCAGTCAAATGGCAAAGCGGTGATCCTGCCGGTCGTTATTTGGTGGTCTGAGAGAGAGGAGTGGGGTAAGCGTGGAGCCGTGGGGGCACAGCTCATCCTGCTGGTGGCTCGCTCGAAAGCTGTAACGGGTCGAAGTCGTGAGACCTGGGGTCGTTTGGTGAACGCTTTGCTTTATGAAGAATGATTATTTTGAGTAATGAATAATTGAATAATCTTGAGCCTTGTTCCGTATCGTGACTTGGGTTGGATTGACGAAAGTCTTAAGCTTGTTCCGCTAAGAAGAGATCTGGGTGCTGATTTGGGTGGTGAGAGCCCTACCTTACAACCATGCCTAGTTGCCGTGCCTCAAAGGAAATTGCTTCTCTTAGGATTTATTAAAAAGTGGTGGAATAGATGGTTTTACCTGGGGCTTTTAATGAGGACTGGGAGACGTGGTTACCCTCCGTGTTACTGTACTCGGAGGTGGCAAACTAATACCCGTTGTGCTGCTGCACCTCCTTCCTTACAAAGGCAGAATGGTGCAAACCGAGCGAGTAATCCCAGGAAAACAATGCGTGTTCTCCTTGTTCTAACGCACCTACCTTGCCTGTTTTCCCAAGTTTCTCTTGTAACAGCGCAGCAGCGGAAAATTTAATATTTCAACACGTGATGGAGGGGAGCAAGAACTCTGCCTGCGCTGAGGGCTGTGTTTAAGGAACCATGGTATCACATCGCCTCCTTTGTGTTGGTAAATAGCTCGAGAATTGGTATAAATGTTAATTAAGCACTCGGTCTCTTGTGAATGGAAATATTAGTAGAACGTTCGCTTGCACAACAGAGATCTAATTTTACACATGACTACGCAAAACACTTGCTAGTTTGCCGGGTTCCCTGGTGCGTGAATGGGAGAACCTCTCGCCGAGGTGAATCGTGTTCTCGGAAGCGTTTGGCTCCGCTAGCTCATCCCTTCTTGAAGTCTTTTCGGAGCAGTATGGGGCTTGATTTGTTCCCAATTGAAATTTTAACAAGTAGGCGTGCTTTGCGTATTGCAGCCAAACAGCGATCTTGCATCGAAGCCCTCCTGGTGATGCTAAAGTTGGGTTTGAAAGCAGCAACTATGTTTTGGTGGGTACATCTCCGGGCTGAGGGAGTCTGCCGCCTTCTCCCCAGGAGCTTCGGGATCTCCTTTGCCTCTTGCTGACGGATTGAGCCAGCCTAGAAGTCCATCTCTTAATTACCACGTGGATGCGTTGGGTTTGGAGTTTGGCAGTAAAACTCTCTTTCCATGCTGGCTCGGGTTTAAGTGGTGTAAAGAAAGGTGATGTGAGGTGCAGGTGCCTGGGTATAGGTCCATTTTTGTTAGTCTTTTCTCCCCTTCCCCCTTTTTCTCTTTACAACAGGTTAGGGGCAGGTAGACTGTGGGGAAAACCTGTGGAAGTTACTTATGGTTCCTTTAGTATCAAGTACTCGTAAAAGTTACATTGTACAACTGAAAAAAAGTATATATTCTTTGGATCTACCAGGCTTCAGACCTTTTATAAGCTACTTTCTTTTTCTAAATCTTCTGGACACCTCACTTCTTTTTCCTTTCCGAAGGAGAGCCATTTGTTTCAGTGGGTTATGTCAGTTCCCTTACTGTCATTCCGATACCTTTGGAAAGCTTTACAGCATTAAGCTTAAGGGTTCTTACCATTCTCTGAAGAAATTAACAATTAACGCTGATTTAAAGTGCTGTTCAATACTTGGCTGCCGTCAGCGTACCTGGAGCTCTCTGGCTGTTTAATGCAGCAAACAAAAGCCGACGAGATCTGATGACAAGGGGCGAGACTTTCAAGCTCAAGATTAGGAACGCTCCTAATGAAGAGGGGAATAAAGTAGTTTGCTCCGTTGATGTGATTGATTTTCTGGTGTTTAACAAGATCCAGCCTGTTTGCGTACCGCTGGTCCGAAGTTACGGGGTTCGATGCGACGTTTAGGCGAAAGTCCGGATACGTTGCAGTAATTTGCGGTTTGGTCAGTGTTAGAATAGAAAATAAATGGGATATGGAAGCGGTCAAACTCTGTTAATTACTAAATTTTAACTGGAATGGTGTGCTTGTGATTTATCGTCTGATTTTGGTGTGGAAAGGGCAGTTTAATGTGCTGTCCTCACGTAAACGAACACTGCTGACATCCAGTATTAGGGGTGTGTTTTTTTGGCTGGGTGGGGATTATTCACACCAAGTGCTGCTGGATCTTCTTCATCAAACATTAAGTGTGGATATCTGAATGTTATAAGCTTCCTGCAGCTGTAAAGATCTATCAACTAGGCTAAAGTAACTCTTTTATAGTTTTGGGAGCCTCTGCTTGTATCTCATCACGCCCTTTCCTGTACGAGTAAGAAATGTAAATGCTGCTTTGAGTGAGGTAGTCATCCCCTCCATGTGATTCAGGCTCACCTGCATTTATAAACAGAGTACAGGTGGATCACTGCTGTACCTAGGGACTGAACCAAAATCATAAATACTTGTCAAAGCCATTAATCCACCTGGTAAGAAACCTGTTAGGGTAATGCAGTGTGCTTAGCTTTATAAAATATTAAGAAATAAAAGTGTTTATATTAAAGTTTCTCTGTGGACTTGCAAATAAGGGCGTACCTAGTAAACTTTTGAATATATTACTTCTGTTGTTATTGCTTCACTTTTGAGTATATCGGGGTGCTGCGCCTCTGGTTTGTTTAAAGTTCTGCAGCTCCCTGTTTCCAGTCATCGGGTGAACTGGTTTTGTGAAGGTGCACTCTGCTGCGTGTAGCTGGAACTGTCAGAGTTTAACGGGCTTAAACTTGGAGCAAGCAAGCAGCACGAGTAATTGGTCTTGTACTGACTTTGTGGCAAACGAGGTTAATGCAGACTACACTCCTCCGGTCTACATTGCAGTCCTTTTAGATTAAGACTAGGCCGACGTGCCTGTCCATGTGCACTTTTCTTCATTTAAGAAGTGAATTAAGTTTGTCTGGGAATTAATTACTTGGTAATAGAGTATGGATGCATCTCTCTGATCTAACTAACCCTGTCCTGTTAGTTTTTCCGTGGCAAGACTTGAGGTATTTATTGAAGACTGAGCTGGCACGTCATCCCGAGTGTGCCCTGGGATTTAGGCTGGGAACGCCATTCCGAGCCCTAGCGGGACTCCCCATCATCCAAACCTACGTGGGAGATGGGCAAACAATGCTGCTGGGTAAACGAGCAGTTCCAGTTTCGTGTCAGTAGCACCGCTCTTCTCAAAAAGATCACAAAATGCCGCACTGCATGAAGGAAAGGAACTCGGGGTGCAGATTTCTGGGTGCAAATGAGCTGTGGGGAACACTGGAGGCCCCCTGCTAAAACTCAACCCCGCTAGGGTTTGTGCAGGTTCTGTTGGACCCTGCAGCCCATTGAGGAAGGGTGTTATGTGCCTGGTCGGTGGCTTTGTTGAATTCACTTCGCATAGCACAGAACTGGAGAAAAACTTTTCTGGAAAGCTGATATTACTCCCAAGTAATTGTGGCTTATTTCTCGACAAGTGTAAGATTTGGGAATGCACGTGGAAGTTCTTCTGGCCAGCCCGAGATGTTTACCGAAAGAAGCCCCGTAACCCTATTGCGGTATATCTGCAGGAGGGACCTTCACAACTGTCAAAGTGAGCGGTGTGTGACACCATCGTGTGTAAGCTAGGAGCTATGTTTTGTCTAGTCCTTGTCGGGTTTTTTTTTGGTGTGTTCAAAATAGCATCCCCACTGGAAAACTTAAGCTTCAACGAGGTTCTTCCCTGCCCGAAGGACTAAACCCTCCAAGTTGTTAAAGCAGTCTAAGCTGCACTTCATCCTAATCTTCAGGATTCCAGAATTTGGGATGGCTAAAACGTGTGCCAGTACCCGATATAGTGCTGGAGAGGTGGGGGCTGCTTCTCCCAGCTGGCTGTGTCGGTGGGAATCCCGGAAAGGAGCTGCAGGACGTGCTTGGCTGGCCCCAGGAAGGCTGCTCCAGATCAAGGCAGCCATCCGTCGGCATCTTGTCCTCGGCACTGGTCAGCTGCAGGGGTCTACAGGAGCTGTGAGTTTCTTAGGATATTCTCCCTGCTTCCAGTAGTTCGTAGCCCAGGGGCTTCCTGGTCTGTTTTTTCTTTTTACATCTTTGAAGGGAGCTTTTTTCTCTTGTTCGAGATGACTTCAAGGTAATGCTGTCTAGTGTAAGAACAGCTAGCAAACGTGTGTGCAATTATTAGTGCCCCCACCTGGTACCCACACTTCTGAGCCCGTCCTGAAGCTGACGTTTAAGTTGGCTTCTTTGTGGCCTTTGCTGAACTGAGAAGCCCATGGGAGCTTCTGGAAAACTCAGAGCGTTGGCGATAGGAAGGTTAAAGCAGAATAACGATTTGTGGGGTTTCTGAGCTCTGCGGTAGCTGATGGATGGCATCCCTCAGGCAGAAATAACGTCTGCATACCTGGCAGGGTTTGGCATTAGTGACTTGGCAATAAGATCCCGCTGGCGGCAGAGGACAGGGACGGCAGAAATTCCTTTGTGTGGCGCGAAGGAGGGGACAGGAGCTACTGAAGGAGCTGGCGAGGAGGGACGGACGGCAGGACAAACATCCAGCTGAAGATTATCGTGGCTGCGCGCTCACCGGTGCCCTGCAGATCTCTGGAAGCCTCCATTTCCACTTCCAAACCTCCTTCTGGGCCACGCGACGCCTGCGAGCAGTACAGCTGCCTTCCTCCAGGTTTACAGCGGTGGGTTACCAGAGATATTCAACGCTCCACGTGTGACTGCCGTGGCTGGGCCAAGCTGCCGGTGCTGTTCGTGGTTCTCCTGGTGGGACAGAGCAACGCATCCGTGGCTTTGGAGTTTAATAAATGATCCGTTTGGCTCCGCGTGTTAAAATCGCACTGAGAAATAAATAATCAAGCTTGTACAAAGGTGTGTGTTTTTTCCTTCCTCCAAGCCTCGCAATAACAGCGTTGGTTTTTTTTTCCAGCTGTAGAATACAGCGAGGTCTGCGGCTGTTCATAACGCCAAGATGTTCTTTCCACCCTGCTTCATTCCTCTCCCTGCCTCTTCCCAAATCAATGAACTCTCCCTTGCTTCAGTTGTTCTACAAAGCCTGACAACCATTTTGGCCTTAACAAGTGTTTCGGTAGCCTCTAGCACTTGTCAGTCTCGCACGCGCTTTGCCGTCAGCCTGATGCAGCTATTTCTCTTCCCCAGGAGTGAAACAAAGCTCTTAAAGCTGGAGATTTCTCGGAACTCCAGGAGAAATCGTGGCCCTCGAACGGTCTGGGGAAAAACAAACAATTCCTCAAAGCGAGGCGAGGCGTGCTTCTGAAGGCGCCGGTGCTTCGGCAGCTGCGCTTTAGCATCAGGTTTCTCTTCCTCTGCGATCAGGTAGCTCTTGTAGTCCCCAGAGAAAAGTTCCGCTCACCCTTGGACTCGCGGGCTGGATTGATGGTTGGAGAAGGAACACCAAGCGAGTCATGCCTCAGCCTCTTTGTTGTTTCTTTCCAAGAAAATGGCGCTCATCGGATTGCGGCTTTCGGGTATCCACCACAAGGCTTCACCTCCATCGAGAAGGAGCAGCGGTGCTCGAAAGGGAGATGATTTAAGCTGTCCTGAAGTGGCAAGGGTGGATGCATTAAAACATAACCCTTAGAAGAGGTTTCCCTTAAAAGACGGCAGAGCAGAAGAACCAGCCCTAAGCCAAGGGGTAAAAATGCCGCGGCACTCTCGCCAAGCTAGTAGAGGGCTCTCGATGCGTTCGCCTGACAAATGATTGTAGGGTGGTGAAGATAAGCGTGAGGGCTGAGCGTCCAAGTTGTTCTGCCAAGCAGAAGTCGTGTGAAAGGTGGAAATCCAACCCTGGCGGAGCCCGGGAGAATGTGCTGGGAGCTGGCGGTGGAAAGAAGGGAGCTGCGGAGTCTGGGGTGGCTTTGGAGAGAGGAGAGTCCCACGTAAAAAGAAAAGAAAGCCTGGGAAATGGGTGTCTAAAATCATTAGCTACAATAATTAGCATAAGGACACTGCTGAGAACTTAAGTAACTCATTTGCATGAGTCGTTATTAGGCTAATTTGTGATATGCTCCTTGTTCTTGCCGCCTTTCTGGCGACGAAGGTGAAATATGATAAAAGTGACGTGTTAGGAAATGATGTCCTGGAACAGCCGAATAATACGAAAGCGCGCTGCGTTGCCAGGCTCGCACACTGCCCGGGCTTTCTGGAAGAGCTCGGGAATACAGCTGGTAAAAATATACAAACTGGAGCTGGGAGGACAGGAGTGGAAAACAGGGGGACTGGCACATTTTAAAGAGTCTAGCAAAGATGCAGGGAGTCGAACGCAAGTAGCTCTTACATCTGGTTTTGATAAACGGTAGGAAATTGTCGTTTCATACTTTTGATAGTTACGTTGTCCTCCAAAGTAAAAAATACTCTGCTCTTTTCTCTGGCTTCTTTTGAAGCACGGGTGCAGGGCTGGTGCTGGGCAGAATACTTCGGTACGCGTGCAGAAAGTCTTTTAAGGAGGTCGCGGGCTGAAACGGTTGACTTGTCTTCCGCAGCACCTTTCCTGGTAGGACCGAAATAGAAGCTATCGCACCCAGCCCTTTTCTTTGACGTGATCCTTTGTGGCAGGAGGAATCAGGTGAGGCGGGGAGCTCACAGCCCAACGTGTTTAACGCAAGCTGCTGGTGCCAGAGGTCTGTGTTTGTACTGCGGAGCGTGGATTCGGACGTGCTGAGGAGGGGATTTGCCTTCTCCACTCCACTGATTCGCGTCCTCTGTGGCGGAGGGCCGGAGGGACGTGGAGGAGTGCATCCCTCAACCTCTTGGGAGTTGACAGCCCAAGTGGTAATCGCTTCCGAGGGAAAGCGTCGTCCTAAACCTTAAACTGATTAACCGACGGGAAGCGGGTCGGAAGAAAGTGAATTCTCATCATCGTGGAATGAGTAAAGTGGAATTCCTTTGGTTTTTTTTTTTTTTTAACGCCATGGGCAGTTAATCTTACTTGCTAAGGAAACAGGAAGGAGATGAGTCCTTAAGAAAACAGATCGAATTGTAAAATGGCTGGTCCAGACCAAGGGGAAACAGCGCTGTGGATAAAACAGTGGCGTGAGCGGACAGCGAAACTGCAAGCGAAACAGTTGTAAGTTTGCATTAGAAGGGGAAATGCTTATGGTGAATACATCACAGAGTATTTAAAATGAGCTGCTGAGAAAAGATTCTAGGCACTGGTGCGATGGGTCAGAGGAAAGCACCTGTGTCAGCGTGGAGCTGGAGTTAAAAAAACCTAACAGAATACCAGACAGCATGAAGAGGAGGCTGCGAATCATACATTACATTTGGGGACATTTTATTCTGGATATGTGTATCTCCGTCCCATCTTGTCTGTTCTTGCTTGCCTTCAGCTTGATTTTAGTGCTCGGCGGTGGCTGCTTCACCTGGCAGGGTAGTGGGGACAGGTCGGTAGGGTAAGCAGAACAGTACAGAAGTTTCTACAAAAAAAAAAATAAAGTTTAAAAAAATGGATGCTGTTAACTTCAGAGATTCTTGAGCGTGTGCAAGACAAGGCTTCTGGAGGTTTGCGTTCCTTTCGTATTGTAGAAGCAGCAAAATGGCCTATTAAAATAATTTTAAAAATTAAAATTTAAATGCCTTTCACGTGTTGCGTAATTACAGCCGATCGCTGCAGGTTGTTGCTGAGGCCAGAGCTCAACAAGACGTAGATAGCAAATGCTGAGTTGCAGTAAAATACTTAAAAATAAAACTCAGAACGCGAAGTTTCTTGCTTCTAAGTTAAGCCAGGCTGTGACGACAAAGAGGATTTAAGCTAACGTGGGGGTGGGCAATTGCAGACGCGTGCTGTGGGGTTTCTGTGCCTGCGTTCTGACGCAGCAGATGGTGGTCACCGTCAAACCCGAGTCCTGGATTATTGGCGCCGTGGCTCTGATGTGTTTCGTCGTCTTCTGCTCTGAGTGCTTGGCGTGAACACGTTTTCTGCGTAGACGCAAACTGCTCCGTGGCTTCGGGGTGGTAGGCAGCGCTGACCCCACAACTGGCAGTCCCGGCTACCCGCGTGAAGCTGCAACAGCCCCAGAGTTATAACCGTTCCTTGCAATTAAAAGGATTACGTTAACGGGGGTAGACATTTTAATGTTGTTAGCAGGTCAAAACATGAGTTTGCTTGGAGGATTTTTACTTCGGAGCTACGTGTTTCAAGGAACGAAGCTTCTGTGAATCCCTGCGCTGTCTGCGATTCAATTACCAGCTCACGTAAGGACATACGCAGTTTGCTCGTCTCACGTCTGCATCATGTCTTTATTTGAGACCTAAGGTTAAGGAAATTGGTCAGAAACCACACCTGGTTTTTATTTGCTACTAACGCTTCGTCAGACAATTGTCTCGGGCAGTTTTACTTCTCAAATTTCTATTCTCGCTCGCTCCCTGGTTTTCCTAAAAATAACGCTGGGGAACTGTTTTTGAACAGCCTCCAATCCCGCGTTAATTGGATCAGACTTGTAAACTTTGTGCTTGTGAGTTCGTCTTAGAATTACTTCATCCAGCTGTGTGACAGAGGCATCCTCATCAGCCTCTGAAATGCGGCGCGTCTCTTTCTGAATCTCAGGTATTTCTTTAAAATATTTTCAATCTTCACTCGAACCGCTGTTAAGGTATGGTGATGAAGTGACATTACCTTGGAGCAGACCAAACGTGCAGGTCCTTGCTGAGAGGGAAGTGTGCTCCGTGCCGCAGAATGACTTGTGTTGGCTTCATCTTCAAAGTTTGCTCGTGCTGATCCTTAAATCTTGGGCTCACACAATGCTCCAATTTGTAAAGAACCAAATGCTTACTGAATAACACTCAAGTTTCCTACGGAAATTCATCAAAATCTTTTGCAAAACATCGAATGTACGTCTTTATGGCACGGTTATATTCCTGTATTTCTTTAGGGTCCAGTAAACTAAAAACATTTATTGTATTACAGGACCTAAGTTCGCAAGACTGAGTTTTCTAGAAGTGGTTATCTGCAATATTTGACAGTTACAGAGAAACCGCCAAGAAACAATTCACCTGTTAGCGTCGCTCCGTAAAGTTACTGTTAGATGAAATGGTGCAAGGTTTCTGGCTAACTGCTAGGCTTGACAGCAAATGCGATGCAAGAAAATGAAGCCTAAAGGTGTTTAAATGGGACTTGGGTGAAGTCTCCGCACAATGACTGGAGAAAAAACCATGCTCTCTGAAAAGTCGAACCCCAAAAAGGGCAGAAATATCTTCCTGGTAGAGTTCATCTGATATATGAAAAAAAAAATCAAAAAAAAAAAAAGATTAAAAACCCACAATACTTTGTTGTATATTTTTTCCATTGAAGGCTGAGGAATGATAACCCAACCTGGGTAATGAAACTTGTTGTAGAGAAGTGATTTTATTTATCCTGCTCTGACCATCTTAATATTGCCTTTTTATTCAAGTGAGAGATGTAGGAGAAAGTGGTTTTAGAGGGTCATCAACATCCTTCTTCTGTCAATGCTGAAGAAAACTCTCAGCTCGGCACCTGAGAAATTCAGCAAAACCAACACCAGAGTGATGTTTTGAGTAACTAAACAAAGTGGGGAATTAAAAAGCATTTAAATTTGTCCTTGTTTTCATATAATGGACTGAAAAATGACTTGCATTCAGCTTATCCTCCAACAGAGCACTGTTAAAGAAGCTCATTTCATTTGTTACGTGAATAAAGAGGACTCTAAATGAAGCTGAAGCCTTCTTAACTCCTAAATGTGCAGTTCTGTGTTGTGTTTAATCTTGATCTTCACTTGTTTCGCTGCACTGGGGCTACTGATTTAGTTTTAGTATAAGAGGGTATGTGCTCTTTCTCTCTAAGTTAAACGCTGCCATGCTTGAAGAATTGATTTTGTCTGCCAGAAATGTCTGTGCACGGACAAACTTGTGAACCAAGGCTGGGTTTGCAATGCTAATTCTGTGTCTGAAGGGCAGTGTAAGAGTTTAAGGGGCTGTTTAAGGATGAGCTGTAACCCGCAGGAGCTGCTGACACCCCTGTGTCCATCCCCAAGACCTTACGTACCTTGGTTTTCACCGAAAAGCTTGCCAGAAACTCCACAGCAGAATTAATCCGACTGTATTTATTGACCGCGGTCACGCCGACCTCTTTCAGACGCGTGCTTTAGGATGAGCTGCCTCTAGAAGCGTGTTTCTGGCCGGGGGCTCTCGATGGATTGTCTGCAACTCGCTCAGGTGTAAATATCTGCCTTTGCTTGGATGAGTCCTGCTGCTGTGCTGCTCCCCTTTCCTAGTTTTTAATGGCAAATACCTAAGAAATTCTGGGAGCCAGGAGTAGGATCTAAAACTCAGGCTCCTTTTTCACTCAAACGAGAGTCATGTTTCCTTTTCTTGTCCTTGCTTTGGCCCCTGGATCTTGCGTTTCTTTTCTTGCTCTTTGCTTTGTGGCTGGGACACCCTCTGAGGAGCGAGTGGTAATTTTTAACCTTCTGAAAGAAGGCATTGAATTCAGCTTCACCATTTCTTGAATGCTTATGGAACTACTTAGTGCTGGTGCAAGAGGCAAGTGTTGCCATCCTCACTTGTTTCGCTTGCTTCCTTTTTGGTGTTTGATTCCTTTTTGGCGAGTGCTTCTTCCATTACTGTAACAGCCAGCAGACGCCTCATCCCACCTGAGATCTCCGTTTTGCCGCTCACCTCTCCAGAGCCGGGTCCTGTTTCCAGCTGCCTGCCTCTTCAGCATCTCCTGTTGTACAGCTCAAGAATCCCGGCTCGCCAACCCGCTGTGAAGTTCTCTGCTGCTTCCTAACTCCGGAAGCCACACAGACGCCTAACAGAGGCACGACAGCGGGTGTCTGTGGCTGGTTCCGTGTGGTTCATGGGCACAGCACGCGCACTGTGCCCGTTTGCCTTTCACCTTCATCACAGATGCTCTGTATTTGAGAGGTATTGAGTGCTAAAGAGGGAAATGAGGAGGCTTTCCTGCTCGCAGTCTAAAAGTCTTGGATAGTTATCACTCATGTCTTAGAGACTCGGCAGGGAAGAGGCTCCCAGAGTCATCCTTGAGGATCTCAGTTGCTGATTTTTCCCCGCCAGAATGAAAGCTGCTGGGTCTTCGCGGTTACAGGCTGTGGGCCCAGCAGCTTCGGAGAGTCAAGTGCTTGCCTCTGACTTGCTGATAGTTAATCAGCAAGTCAAGTGGTCTTGATTTGAAATAGTTGAAGTGCGTGATGTGGTCATGGGAAGTGATTTACCGTGGAACAACAGCAATCTGTGACGATTTCACATGGCTTTCCGTCCCTGTTTTTGAGTGCCCTCTGCTTGTTTGCACGTTGCTGCTCTGCTCTGATTTTTCTCGTTCTCTCTTCGTGTATCTGGAGTTTGTGGATTTGGGCCCACTTCTTATTCAGTACATTTTTGAGGCAGTAAACGGGGCTTTTATTTGCTGTCTTTTTTTTTCCCTGGGCTATTTCCAGTTTCTAAAATAGACCGTGTGCTATTTTTTTCCTGCATTGTTTTCAAAGTCATTTCTCTTTTTTTTCTACCTCCATTTCATTTTCCTCGCCTAGTGCAATATGCTTTTCTTTCTAAATCTTACATTTTAGTCTGTCTGTCTTGATTTTCTTACATTTTTTTTTCTTTCCTGCTGTTGCTTAATGCATTAGATTTAAAAAACAAAATCACCGCCGGGGACTTGGTAGCCAGAGAAGGAAACAGAGGGGGCTGGTTCAGGTGAAAAACTAAACTAGCTAGCTAGCTAAAAGCTAAAGGGCTGCTGCTAAAGGGCTGCTGAAAAAGCTGAAGTTTCTTGCAGGGGTTTAGTTTGGATTGGTACAATCTCTGGTGGTTCCAGCTGTTTGGTGAACGCCGAGTCCTCTTCCGCACCTCCAGCTTCCAGAGCCACGCTGATGACGAAGCAAACGGGGATTTTTGGTGTACGGAGAGGAGGTGAAGGGGGGCAGCGCGGGCATTGGGAGCACAGGCACAATCACAGGATGGATTTGCAGGCAGTAAGGGAGGGGAGCCTAGTAACAAATCGGAGAAATGGGTCGTAAATTCCAAGTGTTTGAAAATCTCACAGCTAAAAGTCAAGGTGAATTTGAAGGTCACGTCCTGGTTGCAGCTAGGACAGCGAGGTCCTTTAGGCTGGTGGCACAACTCAGTAAAAGAAGCGGGGGGGAAAGGCTTTTGTGGTCCAAAGCAGGGCCCCCTTGGTCACGATTCACCTGCGAGCAGCACTGGAAGAGGCTGGGATCCGTGTTTGGGATGGACGGGGGCTCTGAACGGCCCAGGAAAGCAGGCTTTTTGGGGGTGTTTGTACAGATAAGAGGTGGTGCTTGATATTTATGTCAAAGCGATCGAGCTGCTGAGCATCCAGATCTCGGAGCCCTTCGCTAGGCTAACGAAGTCATTTAAACGGGAGCGCGGTTTGTTTGTTTTTCGTGCCTGCCAAAATCTTTCTAGGAACAGGATATAAAAAAGCTACTTGGTGACTCGCTCTGTCTGGTTGCGTTTTCAGTTTAATTACAGCTTCTTTGATTGCTCTTTTGCTTCTGCTCAGGAGGCAGAGTGGTTGCGTTTCACCCCCCCCCCCTTCCCTCTGTGTCGTTTTTATGGGCAGGCAGCTTGGAGGTAGGCTGGATATACTCATCAAGTGAATCAGCTGGAAGATATTTAGGTTGCCCTTCGGAACAGAAACTGCTGCTTTTTGCGTTAGGAAACAGTATAGACATCAAATACACATCTTTATGCCAAGCCTGAATGTGAAGGGAGCCCAACATTCTGCTTGAATCTCCTTATCGTGGTTATTTTTCAGGGGTCTGCTGTAACTTCTTGCCTGGTTCATAGCAGAGGCTGTGTCCTTCCAGTTCTTTAGCGTGCCACGTTCGTACCAACACCACCGTTTTCCCCTCTGGTCCGTGAACTTGGTGCTAACACATCCCCACTATAGGGGTCTCCCGTTTTTCTTCGAAGGGTTGAGGTGAGAAACAAGTTAAGCAGTTCCCAGAGAGGAACATTTACCTTGGCGTGAGCTGCTGCAGAAGATCCTCACCTCTTTCTCTTCCTAAATATTTGGCTAGCCATTTAATGAAGTTATCTGTGGGTGAAACCAGTCTGGAAGACAAGGTGTTTGCTGCCTCGGACTGCCCACAGCCCTTCAGTTTGGTACACAACAAAAAGAGAAGAACAAAGAAGATAAAAACGTGGTCGCTTGTCCTGTGGGCGCTCCGGTGCTGATCCCTCCAGCCAGAGGAAGGGGAGGCTGAAGGTGATGGAAACTGGCTTTTCCTTGCCGTGAAACTCCTACCACGGGGTGCTGGTAGCCAGGTTTGTAGGGCGGTAGGCGGTGAGTGGATGAGAAGGGGAGGTGGAATGTCCCTAAAGATCCCCTTGGTCTCCACCATCCACCCGCTTAGCGTGGCTCGCTTTGATGGTGAAGCCA
Source organism: Anser cygnoides (assembly GCF_040182565.1). NCBI lineage: Eukaryota > Metazoa > Chordata > Aves > Anseriformes > Anatidae > Anser > Anser cygnoides. The sequence continues at coordinate 208,626,432 of NC_089873.1, forward strand.
CCGAGCGGAGGTCACTACGGTCAAGGGAGAAAGACAAAACGAGCCGGCGGTTAATGGAAATACTTGCCCTGTATTATCTTCAGAGGCACTTTTTTTTTTTTTCCTTCCGCTTGCCAAAGCAAGTTAGCACGGAAAAAAGGTTTTACTGGTATAACTGGGAGGACCTGTTTGTGTTCGCAGGGCATGCAAGCTGCCGGCACTCTTTGCATCCCAAAATGTTACTCCCCGCAGTGCGAGGGCTTCAGCGTGCTTCTCCCTTCCTCCTCATCTCCCTCTTCATGCCCTGGATCTCTGACACTTTTATTTGTAATCGTTTTCACGATAACAAATTCCATCGTCCCTCCACACCCAGCGCTTTTTTTCCATTTTCCTCCTGTCTTTCCTCTGCTGTTGTTTGGGAGCGTGTCGAGCTGGGAGCGTGTTCGTTTTGGCAGGGAAGAGAAGTTGAGGTCAACCAAGTTTACGGTTACACGGGAAGGTGTTAATGGGTAGCCACAACCAGGGCTTTGCTCCGCGGCTGTGCAGGTGCTGGAAATTGAGGCTTTTCTAACCGCGGGATGGGATTTGCACGTGTTCCTACTTCTTCTCTTCCATTTCCATTTTTTGTCTTTTCCGAATTTACTGGGAATGTGGGACTGATGTATGGGACATTCCCTGAAACGCTGGAGTAGATAGAAAAGTATTCAAAGGATATTACTGCCCGATGCCCAGACAAGGGCTTGCCCTCCAGGAAAACTCAGGACTTAACGAAATCCCCTAAAGTGCACCCAAAGCCCTATAATTCCGTGTGCCGTGACTCATTCGTCCTGACTCACGGCTCCTTCCCATCAAAAGTCTGTGTTTCTGAGTATCTAGCAGATGGCCACGGCTTGATTTTTACTCGTTTCCTAAAAATAAGCTGTTTTTGTTTTAAAATAGCACCGTTTCCATTTTTTTATTGGCCCGAAGTCTTCTCCGCCATCTAAGTGTATTCTGTGAAAGTGGGCCTCGTGGTTCGAGCGTGGTACAATAGATCGCTTGCCAGAGAAACCAAAGCTTCATAAAAGTTTGGCAGCGTTCATTATTTTAAAAATCAGCGGGTTCATTGCGTTTCTGAGATGACCGAAATATTCATCTCGTTTTCTGATGCCCTTCTTCCCCTTGTCAGCGAGGTGTTCCAGCAAGGGACGGATTTTCCACCACTCTTCAGCCTTCCTTCCACCTCCTCGCTGAGCTGCTATCTGTCTGCGAGCCAGGGGTATGCTGCAGCGTGGGATCTGTACGGTATTTACAGTTTCTGCCTACAAACTGGACCTCGGTTTTCTTCTCCCAAGCTCCCACCTCGTTCCTGGGCTCCTGTGTAACACAGTTCCTTGTAGGGCTCACCAGGGAGCGGGCAAAAAGCTAGCCGAGACACCTGGTCGTGTGAAGAACGTTTTGAAAGGGTAATAAATAAGTGAAAAAGGATCAGGAATGTTTGCGAAGTTTTTGTGAAAATAACCGTGTCAATACGTCACCAAGATCCCAGAAATGCAAGACCCGAAATGCTCAAGCCTCAGAAAACAAGTGGGGTTTCAGTGGCTGCCAACACGTCCCTGTAAGTGCTGACCAAGGGTGGGTGTGCAAAATTGCTTCCCAGTGTTTGGATTTTTAACATTCTCTGTTTCTTCAAAGAGCAGCGCTCCAGCAAAGATAGTTTGGTGCCTGGGAATTCGGCGGTTTGGAACAAATCGTCCGTGCGTCTTCAAACCGTGATTCCAATCAGTATGTACCTATAAAAAAAAGATTTAAAAAAAAAAAAAAAAAAGGAAAATGCAGAACAAAAGCTTTGATCCAGCGAGGTTTTGAATACTCTGGCTCAGCTCCACATTACACAAACACAAGCTGAGGTTAAATTGTGTGAGCTGGCTTTGATAGAACTGCTCGTGTGTATAAAGTGCTCTGGGCTTCGTTTTGGCGGTGCCAAGTGCTCGGCACCTAGCAGGGCTGAGACCTTTGCTCTCGTTCCTTGTGGCGGGTTGGAGTTGTGAAACGCATCCATTTTCAGGAGAGCCGAGGAGGAGACGTGTGAGGTTTCTTCAGCACGCAACAGTAATGGAAACAACACGAATAAAAGAAAAAGTGAGGGCTGGTTCGGAGTCAATTGAGAATTATCTGCATTTAAAGGTCTCTCTTTGGCTACCAGGCTGGTGCATTCTGGGTTTAAGGAGGGACTGTGGCTGTGCATTAACTTGCTGGCTGCAAACCAGGAGCTGTGGTCGTCTTCAGAAACAATGCAAGCGTCTTCATCAGACCGGCGTTTTACCAACTCGTGTGCACCTGGAAATAGAGGCATCGGATCGAAGGACAAGCATCAGGAGAGCGAAATCAAGTTAAATATTGAAATGATTCACAAAGAGACTCAACCACTTTATAGACCAGTAAAAGAAATCCTATCTAGTAATGCCTCGTCCAGAACAAATGCGTTTTGTGTCCCAGCTGTTTATCATGTGCCAAGTAATGTTACCAGAGCAGCAGAAAAACCATAATAATAAATTATGATTGTAAGACTTCTTGTTTTTAACTTTGTGTGTGTGTAGAGGAATGAAAATGCTTTCAAAAAATAAAGTTGTATGCAAGCAGCGTGTAAGCAAAAATACTAAAAAAAGTTCTTTAATATTTTTCAATAAAATATAAATGAGACAGCTCGTTTCATTAGTCGTGTGTAGTTGCATTAATAATTACCATTTAATTAGCTTTAAAAGGCGATGATACTCTCGCTTCTAAAACTGACGTTCTGCAAATTTGCCACTTGGTGGTGCCAGCTTGATTTATAAATCCCAGCTGGGAGCTGAGAGGAGATGCTGAAGTCGCACCCGAGGTGTGTGCAGGGAGCTCCGAGCGTGCCAAGTTGGGACCATCGATGCCACGAGAGTGCGAGAGAATGAGTAGGCAGCGAGGCTGCATCCGCGAGGACCACGCTTCTAGAACATCTCCCAGGCCGTGCAGCTAGCCAAAAATAATTTGGATTCGGTGGTATTCCAGGCACGGTGCAGAAGGCACCTTTTGGGGTCGTGGAGGCAGCTGCAGGTGTGCTGCTCGCAGTGACGAAGTGTTATTTCTGCAGGGCTGTGACTGGCGTAGTTCCTGTGCGGTTTCTATTTTAATGCTGCCGAGTTTTTAAGTATTTATCATCGAGGTGTGCTTCCTCGAGTTCAAGCGAGGGCACAGGAAGGGCAATGGTCATCGTAAATGTAAATTAAGCAAAAGACCCATGCAATTAATTTAACCTTGCTCTGTTTTTTTTTTTTTTAGTTGCTGGGCTGCTCTTACTCAGACTTCAAGTTACTATGTTCTGTTAAAATTTCTCAATTTATCACAGTTTTTCAGCGTTTAGCATTGAAGTTTTATTTGCACCAGTCTTTATAACGTCTTTTTTTTTCTCTCTCTCTCTCTCAATACTGCAGTTCCAAAAGAATTGGTGGAGCTTCACTTGAAACTGATGAGAAAGATTGGGAAGTCTGTCACAGCAGACAGATGGGAAAAATATTTGATCAAGGTACAATATGCATGTTGTCTTCTTCTGCGCTGCTGCAACATGGTTACGATGAGCTGTTGTGTCAGCAAGCCCTGGTATGAATTACAGCGAGCCTTGGGCTGCCTTGCGGCCAACATCGACGTGCGTGCCCAGACTTCGGTTGCGTAAGATCCCAGCTTAACTTTCAGTCTGCCTGGGCTTGTAGAAAAAGCTCTGAAAATAGACATCATCTTCTGGGTGTAAAAGAGATTCAGTAGCCTGCAACCAGGCTCACTTGAGCGGAAGGTTAATGTAATAACTCTTCGTTTTAACATCAGTTGTTTGGTGACGATTGAATTAGCATGGTTTGGTTGGTAGTCATACAGGGCCAGCTATATGGAGCTCATGTACCGTGTGCTAATAAATGAAAATATTGCAGTGGTTTACGTCAGCATGCTCGGAGGGGTAGAGCTAAGATGAAAACGTAGTTATGCCGTAGTAAAAATGGAGCATCCTGTTGTTTTACTTAATTTTATACAGGAATATTGATTGTGGCTGTGCCTCTGTTGGCACCTTTCATGCAAATGGTTCTTAGTTTAAAGAATTTATACTGCTTCAGAAAATAAAAATATACAAATACTCAAATAGATTGGCATTTCTCCTCTAGAGACCTTGCTCCGTGAGCCTTTTAGTTCACAGAAACGTAGGCTTGGTATTGTCTGCACAGCCAGGACTGCATCTTACTTAGAAATACAGTATTAGGGTAATAGCAGCAAAACAAATAAAGGCACTTAGCAGCTCCAGTTACGGTTTGCCCCGCTAGGTGCTATCTGCCAGCTTTAGAGAGGCAGGAATTTGCCCCCAGGTTTCTGTAGCCTTCAGATGATGATGTATATCGGACTGGGAGCGTGTCAGGGAACAGCCTGCCGAAGGGCCCGAGGCGAAATCTTACCTCTTCACCAGCTGTCAAGTGTTTATGCTGATGTTTTTGCAATAATAACATAACTTATGCAACTGTCGTGTATTCGTGTATTACCAAGCACCATGGTTACTGAATTGTATGAAATTCGTTAATATACCCAAAGGCCGTGGCAGCGAGCTGAGAAAACCTCACTCTGACTAGAGAGCGGGCAAATCCCACTGAAGCAGTTGTGTGGCAAGCAGAAAGAGGGAAAAAAACGAGTTTATTAGGGAATAGTCTGGAAAATCTTCCCTCAGCAAGGATGGGAGAGTGATAAGGAAACCGTCCCACCTACCCCTGTTAAAGCCAATAATCAGTAATAACTTCTATTTCATTTAGCAGTCTCCACAGCTAACTTGATATTTATTCTAGCCAGCGGTTCAAAGAAGTCTCGAGAACAAAGGAATTTGAATATAACTAATTAGAAAGGTGTGCTAATACTGTCCCCGTTCTAAAAGGTATAATTAGGTTAGAGAAACAACCAACAACACCGGGAAATGCCACAAAAAGCAGGAAAAACGGAAAAAGAACAGAACCGCTGAGAGCATTCTTCATATTCTTTGTCTGCAGCGTTGTTTGACTTCTTTGACTTGCTCTAAAAGGCATCGTTGACCTGTTTTTTTCCTCTTTTTTTCCACTACTAATAGCGTTGCTTTGCTAAAGCAAAGTTCGGATGACACATTCTGGTCGTGGCCATTTTCTTTTCCTGTTCAGGAGGAAATTTTTAAGTGGAGGAAGTTCAAATTCGGGTGAACCACCCGAGCTGGCTCCCCAGCGTACACACCAGTCTGTTGGGGAGAAAATGGCCGTAGGGCTCCAGGAATCCAAATTTCTCCTGCACAAAGAACGTACGTGGTCGTGTACGGCTCAGGTGAAGGAATGGCCTGTCCTACACGTTTTAGCAACTAAGAGGAACTGTCCAGCTTTTGAGAAACATGTAGTTGACTCAATTCAGACTGCGCTGCCTCCTGCCCAGATGCTCGACTTGACTATTGTCAGACGTATTTTACATTTTTATACAGATAAGATTTCTCTGGACTGGTCCGTCCGCAACCTTCAGCCCCGAAATGGGCACGTATCTGAGCGCCCTGTCCTTTCTGCCCCGCTTGTTAGAATTCAGGTGTCTGTGGTCCCACCCAAGCAGACCCCTCTGCTGTGTCTTTCACCTTCCTGTTTTCGTTGTTTAAAGGGAACGTGTGGAGCGTGGTAATAGTAAGTGTCGGGTGCCATCGTAGCTGCTTGGGAAATAGTTGAGAGAGATGTGTTTCAGCGCCTCTTTTACAGGGTGGGAAGGTACCGGCCTGTCTGTAGCCTGCCGAAAGCAGCCGTTCCCGCAAGCAGCAGGAGTTTGATCGGTGCGAAATGTCTCCTCTGTGAAGGCAGAGACCAACGTTGCAGCGGAGTCTGAATCCATGAGATCAATAGTTCAGGGCTGTGACAGCACTTGTCAGGAGAAAGCATGATCATCTGCTTTTTAATTGTCAAGATGTAGTCGCTTCAGTCTGAGCAGATGCCTCATCGGCCCTTATGTCTCTTGAGTTGTTGCTTTCACAGTCATTCGCTTCCGAAGCACACGGAACTTCTCATTATTGCTTTCATACTTAATGAGCAAGCAATGAACAGTGACTGACTGGCATGTGCCCTCAGCGAGGGGGTTGATGTACAGTTTCCCAGCGTTCTTCACGTTACAGTATAGAAAATGAGAGAGAAAGCAGAGGAACCTCATTTTGTGACTGTCAGCTCTGTGCCAGAGAGGTACCTGCGTAACGTCCCTCAGCTTCAGAGCAGGGAAAACTGCTCCTCAGCAGAATTACCGTCATCAGAGCACCGCCTTCACCATTCCCTGGAGGTTGCAGAGTCAGAGGACGCTTTATGGTGTGGCTGAGCCAATCTAATTGCAAGCTGTTGCCCCAAATCTTCCTTTCCTGGGCAGTCCTGAACCTTACCTCCGCTGACCCCAGAGTGAGCCGGTTTAGGCACCGCAGCCAGCAGAAAAGCAACTCTCCAAATTAAAAAGGAGAAAGAGTTTTCTGCTGTTTTGTCTGCCTTAACTAGCTTACGCTTGGGTCATTTAACAACCGGTGTCAGTGGTAGGGACGGGAGGCACACCACCACCTTGCTTGGTTGCATCCCACATTTACAGCACTTGCGGTGGGTGAAATTTAGGGTTATTTTTGCTGCTGTTTTTCTTTGAGGATGTCCATCAGGGCTGTGGTTCCTCGCAGACCGGAGCGCAGAAGTACCTCGTGTACTAATGTGGACAGTTGGCATTCAGCAGGGGCCCTGCGAAACCTTCTCACCTGGAGACGTAGCCGTGATTAGCTCTCGCCTCCTTCCGATGGATATTCGCACCAGAGCAGCCTCGCCGGCTGGAGATCCCCCTGCTGTGTCTTCGACTGATAGCAGCTGCTGGATTTTTGTTTGTGACGCCTCTCTTTCCACGAGAGTTGTCTTAAGCATGCCTGACATGTTCAGGGAGGAGAGGGAAGTCCTTCTGCACTGTTATTACTGGAACATCCCCCTGATTCAGTCTGTTCGTCCTCTCCTGCTGCTTTTTTCACATTCTGGGCTTTGTCCACGTTGGTGGCACTGAATTTATTTGCTTTTTAGTAAATTGAGGTTGGCTATACTTACAATATTTTAAAATATTTATTAAATGGCTTGGAGCTCAAGATACTTACGCCCAATAATTGCACAACGTGGAGTGAATATCAGTTCCATTTATAATCTGCAGTGCAGTTGTAGGACACGTAGGTCCCAAGAGAGCCTGGCAGCTTATGTGGTAAGTGCTGTAAAGACGTACTAAGAAACCATATCCACTCAGGAGGATTTATATTCTAAATAGACAAGTCAGAGAAAAATGGAAGATTTTGCACTGCAAAGATGAGAATAACTTCCCAGTTCAGGGCTGTGCTGCCTAATTTAAGAGGTTTAGAGAAATTAGTAGTGGTCAGGGCCATAATGATATGTTTTTCCACGGAGATTTGTCAGTGCCTGCTGACCTATCCCAGTTTTATTTTTATTTTTGTGCCGGGTTTTTTGACTTGCAGTCCTGAAGAGATCATGCGTAAATTTTTTTTGTATTATTAAAGTTTAAAGGTTACTTTTATCCGCTAACCCTCCCAATCTTAATATTTTGTTTGTGACAGATATGCCAAGAATTCAACAGCACTTGGGCTTGGGAGATGGAAAAAAAAGGATACATAGAAATGAGTGTGGAGTGCAAGCTGGGGATTCTGAAGGTACGCGTTCAACTAAGTTTCTAAATGTCTTTTTCCTCACTTGCTTGAATATCCTGGAGATTTGGCTTTCTCAACTCACTGAAGCACCTTGCAAATTTAGCTTGATGGAACCTTAACTGGATATATTGAATGTGGAGCTGATCTTGTGCCAGGCGAGCTGTTCGTTGTAGTGGGACAGGCCCAAACAGAAATGCTTTGATTGCATACCTCTCGTACTCAGACTTTCATACATTATTTCTCTTCATTTTTTGATGTTTTAACAGTCTTTCTACTTTCTCATGTTTCCAGTATCTCTGTGAATGTCAGTTTGATGACAATCTAAAGTTTAAAAATATAATTAACGAGGAGGATGCTGATGCCATGCGTCTTCAGCCCATTGGTCGAGACAAGGATGGACTGATGTATTGGTATCAGCTAGATCAAGAGCATAATGTCAGGATGTACATAGAAGAACAGGATGACCAGGATGGATCCACATGGAAGTGCATTGTTAGGTATTCCTTTTTTTCTCCCCCTTTTTTTTCCCCCATATTTTGTCGTTGTTGACTGGGTTCGGAAATTTATTTCAATAACTCTCCATTTCTCACGGAGTAGACTCATAACAGCCAGATTTTCTGCCTTCATGTACTAAATCATGTATGATTGAGTACAAAAATCTGTACAGAAATGGCTCACTGATCTGTGGGTAATAGCTTATGAGTTTTATGCTCAATCAAGCTATAGAGGATGTATGGAAGAGGAACCAAGAGAAGGCTGCCTTGAGGACAGTAGCTCCATATTGCTTCCTGGCATGCTGAGTGCCTTAGGAGATGGAGGGGGCACTGTTGCTTCTTTAACTTCTGCCCTATTAAGTCAATTACAGGTGGACAGTTTTGTTCTAATGAGAATTACGCTGCAATTTTAACTTCATGAAGCTAAAAGCATTGTTGGCAATCCGGATAGGTACTAAACCCTTCCTGGAGTAGAATTCAGCTCATAGATCACTGAAGATGAGGTATGTGATGAAGATGCAGGCTGACATGTAAATGACTCGGTGCCCCTGGGTCTCAGCTGCTGCAAATTGATCTGATAACATTTTAGTCATCTTCCTTTGTGATTCGTGTTACATACTTTTTTCTTTCACTTTCCTACTCGATGCAAAGTATATAGGGGGTCTTTCTTAATGAAAAAATAATTAATTTTATTTGCGTGTGTTTTTTCATATCTACCAGTTAGCCATTTTTAATTTATCTCCGTGCAAACTTACCTTTTTTTCAGCTGATTAGTTCCAAGTGGATTTAAAACTGGGCTCAGCAGAATCAGCTCTGACTAAAAAGTGCATAGAGATGCAGAAATAGATCTTAAAAATAATATACGTTATTTAACTTTTTATTTTTCTGTTTGTAAATTTTAACTTCTATATCCATAGCTTGTTCACATATCCATAACCTTAGTAACCTTTGTAACCAGGGCAGTCACACAGAATGGTTTAAATCACTGTCAGTGGGCCATAAAGTGATAAGCCTCACCACCAATGAAATTTAGACAGCTGTTGTGGGTGCACACAGTGAAGTATCTAAACAAGCCAGCCAAGAGCTGAGCAGAGTTTATCTTCTTCCCACATTAAGGACTCCAGAGGTCAATGCCAAAAGCAGAGGAAATCAGGCTTCTGCTGGGAAAATTCTGACACACTTAGAGCAGAAAAACACAGAAATGCATTATGAAACCTGAAATGCTTCTAAACCTGTGAGATTCTACGTGTCAGGATTGTTGCACTTCCAGTCTTCCTTTTATTAGTGTAATTAACTCGTTGAATGTTGATTTTGAAAAAGAAAATGAGTCTTATTATTCTAGTCTGTTATGAAAACAATGAGGGTGTTTAATGATCGCTCAAATTCATTATCTATTAAGGCTTTGTTTTTTCTAGTTAGATGGTCAGTTTAAATAAGGAGTTAAAGTTCACTGAGATTCACACACACACAGATACACAAGTATTTTCTCACTGTCATAGTAGCTGGAGTTTTGTAGACATCTTCGCATTGTTTCCTGAGTGTATTTAGGATGGGCTGTTTTAAAAAGTATCTAAATTATTTAATGGCTTTGAAAATTTCACTAGAATGATGTGGTTGCCCTTCTGCTGCACAGGCAGAAAGCTTACAGCTTCCTCTCTGCTGAGTTAAAGAAGAAATGGCAAAGAAAAACCAGTGAGGATCGTAAGAGGAGGATGAATGAAAGAATAACAAATAGTAGCGGCTTGGATCCGGGCCAAAAGGACTTGAGTTGGGACAGATAAAGTCCTTCCAAAAAAAAACAAAGTAGTTTTATTTTGGTATGGATAAATTGGAAAGTTTCCGAATGCAAAATTGCAGTCGCTGGTAGGACAGGCATTTCGCTGTGCTTGTGTGGAAGGTTTTCAGGGCAGCGTTCATTTAAGCAGATGGTGTTTGTTTATTTTTAATGAATCCCTTTGGGGTGAGTGAGTAAGTGGCTTATCAGACAATATGTTTTTTTCTTCCGTCATCTAGAAACCGAAATGAGCTTGCAGAGACCCTTGAGCTCTTGAAAGCACAAATTGATCCTGCCCTCTTGAAAAACAACAATTCTCAGCAGGAGAATTCATCACGTGAAAGCCCAAGCATAGAAGATGAAGACACCAAAAAGGGTGAAGAAGCAGCTACACAAGGTTTTCTGCCTTTTCTCAAATTTTAAATGCTGTGCTGTGGCAGTGTCAGAATTTTCAACTTGCTGAAAAGTTACTGTTTTAGATTAGGACCTTTTTTAAAAAAATGTTTCTGTTCATAGTATATCAAGTAAATATTGAACACTGATAAATATTACTGAACTTTTTTAGTGCGTATTTAGGCTCAAGAGTTATTTATAAAGCGAGAGATGTGTATAAATTGTTTTCCAAGTAATTTTATTTATGCTGTACATTTTGTATAGTGTTGTAAATACTTGTCATTGTATGCTTTTGTGGAGCATCAAACTGTTGCCCAGCTTTTCCTGTTCTAATTACATTAAAATTTCAAAAAGAAAAAAAATCTGTTTGTGCAATGCCATGATTGAAGTCAATACAGTATTGTGTATGTTGTTTATTTTTACTTTTAAGTTTGAATCAAAAAAAAAGGCTTTTTCCTCAATTATTTCACAATCTACATGATTTTTCAAGAAGACATGAGCTTAAGTTGAATCAATTTGAAATACTAAAATATTTCTACATGAAGTGGTCTTTAGCTGCCTCCACCACATCGTTTTTACCAGCAAATAACCTTTTTTCCTTCCTTATTATCATGTCATTGCACATATTTAATATCTTGCTTGACTTGGTGGTTTGTGCATTGGTTTTACTAACGATCGGTTAGCCTGAAATATTTTGTTACAAAAATCTGATCTTTTAAAGGTTATGAAAAACTAAAAGCTTGTTATCCCAAGTAATTTTACACCAGTTACTACTTGGTGTTAACGTTTTGTTAAACTACAGGAAAAGATTTGCTCAATCAGAAACAAGATTTAAGGATTCCAGCGTGTTAGTATGTTTCTTCACATCTGTTTAATTAGATATACAGAATTGGCACAGACCTGTCTTTGTTCTGAGTACCAAAGATGAACACTTGCTATCTCATTCCCATTCTTTGCAAACGCTGTAGAACAGAAGAAATAAATGCAACATTTAGATAAATATTTGGTTTTGTTTTGAAAATATTTAAAGGATAGGGTAGAAATTGCAGTAAACTGGGACAAACTCCAGAATTGTGTCTCTAAAACGTTTCCAGTATCTACCTTTGCATATAAGTGACAGCACAATCTGTATAGTTACTGTTACTGCAGAATTAATTCTGCAAAGTACTGAGCTTGTCTTTGTCTCACTAAAAACCAGTCAAGCCAACTTAAATCGTTTAATTGAGATCTCTACTTCAAATATGATTTTACTTTAAATTGAATTCCAGAGAAGCCATTTGAAAACATTTTAATAAATGACCCCACTTTGGGATAAGTCCCAAAGTCCTACTGCACACTCAGCCATCCAGCGTCACCTGGGTCACTACTTACACTAATTAGCCTGCAAAATCACTCCTAGGCACTAGACCCATATATGTAATCAATAATGAAATTATTTACATGTGCTGCGATGTAAGTGCAGTGTGTATTCACAGAGCTTTGATCATTTCAGTTGAGAAGCTTTAGTAATTTTTCCTATTAGTCTGTACTCAAATTCTAGGAAAATATTAAAGCCCTTCACAGGTACTATGAAAATTTATCCAAAGGACTCATACCCATTTTGCTTTGGCAGCTTTCCAAATAGCATTAAATTAGATTATTCCAAAATAAAGTGAACTGAACCAGTGCTTAACTTCATTTATTTTTTTTTTACTAGCTTGTTTGACTTCAATATTTTTAAGAAAACTTGTGCATCTACTGAGTCATTTTGTGCATACAAAATGCCTTACAAGCAGTCTGGGGAGTTAAAAAAAAAACAAAAAAAAAAAAACAAAAAAAAACCAACAAGATCTTAAAACAACCATTGCTTTTCAGTATAGAGAGGTTTGGGGGTTCTGGAGATTCTTGATGTTAGGAGTTTGGGAGAAAGTAGTAGGTGACGGGAAGAAATGGTTGAACAAAGTTTATCCAAAGAGAAGTGAAGAGAGGACAGAAGAATACAGACAGAAAACATGCTGCTCACACCGTTGCAGACAAACGTCTTCAGAGAGGCAGCTTTTATTTTTATGTTACAAGAGCTCAGAGTGGTGATCACCTCTAGGAGGGGGGAAAAAACAGTCTTGAGCCTTCAGACTATTTCTGTTTCTGGTGTGCTGAGATGCATCTCTCACTCCTTTGCTAACTGCTGAGACTTATTTGGATACAATGCTTTGCATTTGAAAACACGATAAAATGTACAAATTCCTCCTCACCACTCTTTTCTTTTGTAAAATGCTTGTTTTCTTTAAATGTAATTAATTCGACTGTCACATACTTCGCGTACTTCTAACCGCTTTGGGAAGCTCTCATCTTGGAGAAGAATTACACTAGCGCGGAGGGAGAGGGGTGAGGTAGAAGAAAGGAAAAACATCCTTTTGTTTGGAGTTACGACATGTTTGCAATAACATCTTCCAGGTGGTAGAAGATAATGTTACAGTGTATGCAGTGCTATCATGTTTGCTTTTTCTAATTAGTTCTATCCCTAGCTGACTCAAAAAGCATGGCAAAATAAAAACCCCAAGATATTAAGTGGCTTTAGTGGTGATAAGTAATAGGCTGAAATACAGAGCAACACAATAAACGTATGCTCAAAAAGCATGGCAAAATAAAAACCCCAAGATATTAAGTGGCTTTAGTAGTGATAGGTAATAGGCTGAAATACAGAGCAACACAATAAATGTATGGTTTCTTCTGGATGCTGGAAGTGTACTTTAAGCCCTAATGATCCAAAATTGCCTAAGCAAAGCAGGCATGTTCTAATTCTTTAAGCTCTGCAGGATTTTCTGGTATATGCTGCTACTTGCTGTGCACGTCTGAGAAATGGCAAATGAAGTGAATGCAGAATATTACCTGGCACGTGCATTTTGACAGTACGTAGGAGATGTATTTATTGCCTAGGAATGGAGAATCCAGGTGGATTTTGCCATCAGCCCCAGTGTTCAATGTTTTCCGTTTTCTTTGAAATGTTAAAAACAGTTGTTTCTTGTTAAAAATAGTTAGATGTTTCTTGAAATAAAAATCTGTACAGACAGGGAACTGAATCGAACATGGAATTTCACGTGAAGAACATGGAAGCTCACACCATGTTCTGGTTTGTGAAAAAAATCAAACTCAAACGAGACTTCTCTAAGTTGATGCTTCACATGCTCTCTGCTGAGGATTCATGTGTCTGTTCTCTAAAGGTCTTGTGATACTACTGAAGGAGTTGAGAGGTTCGTATAAATGAGGATAAGAGTAGAATTCTGCTGATAGCTTCTGAAATTTAGGTTTGTCTTTGTGTATAATTAAACTGAACTGAGATTCTGTAGCTAAAATTTGGCATCCTCCTTGTTTAATGACAACATTAGACAAGCCAGCCTCCTAATCATTCCAGGAGAGAAGATTCGTTTGTGGGGCACTTGGATTGTTGTTTTTTTAGATACACCTTCATTTTGATGGATGCTATTTGTAATCCTGTAGGTCCCCTGGTTTTGTTTCATAGTTGTTTTTCTCTGTCAACAGAAAATCAATTAAAAATCAAAGAAGAAAAGGAGGAAATGGAGGAACAGCCCAAGGAACTGGAAAGTCTTCCTCTTCCTGTGGTCAAAGAAGATGAAAACACAATGAAAAATGAGAAGGTGGAAGAAAAAGAAATTATAAAATTGCCAGTAATAGTAAAATTAGAGAAACCTACAGAATACAATGAAGAAAAGCAAACTGTCAAAGAAGAAAGCGATTCCTTTAAAGAAAATGTCAAGCCTGTTAAAGTAGAAGTGAAGGAAAACAAAATAGAACCAAAAGACTTAAAAGACGTAAAAAGTTGTACTGACAAAATAGCTGTTCACGAGCCGGAGAGGTTAGAATTTTGTGTTAATGTCAAAACTCCCCAAGAAATTGTGGAGAAGTCTGTGGAAGAAAGCGAGAAACTTAAAAACGACCAGCAGGCAAAAATACCCCTTAAAAAGCGAGAGATCAAGCTGACGGATGACTATGACAGTCCGATAAAGGGTGCCCTATGTAAATGCGTTACTCCAACGAAGGACGTCTTGAAGGAAGAAGGGAAACCAGAAGAAGAAACTTTTAAGAGAGTCCCTACAATTACTGCTTTGTGTCCTGATGGGAAAATACTGGTAAACGGAGAGGTTAGCAGTGAAAAAATAACCCCAAGTGTCATACAAAACAATAAGTCAGAGCACTCGGTTATTACAAAGGAAGACAGCAACTCGTTAAAAGAGAAAAATGGTAATAAGAGTGGTGAAAAGATCTCGGACTCCCTAAATTCTGTTAGCAGAATTATAAAAGCATGTGAAGTTGAGAAAAACGCAGTAACTGTGGTGAAGGAGGTAGGGGCTGTGGTCTCTGAGCTTTCTAATCAGAAAGTGCCTTTCAAGGAGGAATCTAGTCCTGTGGAAAAAGAGTCCCTCGACAGTGCAGCTGCTGAAACGGTAGTGGAAGAATCTTCAAACTCTGAAGACTGTGCCAAAAATACTGAAGAGAAGCTAGCCGTGATAATCAAAAAGGACAGACTGCCGCCGCCCAAAGAGTGTTTAGAGAAGCTAGAAAGGGCCACAAACGCATCTGCTCCTGCAGAACTGCCCAAGCCTGCGCTGCCTGATGAGGAGGCTTTGAAAAGCAGAAGCGAGCCTGAGGAGAAGCCTGATTCTCTGAAAGCTGCTGAGACGCCTCCTGCATCTACTTCGCCTGTTACTTTAGAGAAGTCTGGTTTAGAAACAGAGGGCTCCGATACTAAACCTGCTCCCCCTGAGGAGAGCAAGGGAGAAGAAAAAGCCAGCCCTGAAAAGCAAGAGGGAGAGCCTGAAGCTGCCAAGGCAGACCCAGATGGATTAGATGATGCCCACGCTTCTAATCTGGAGGACTCCTCGGAGAGTAAAAAGGAATCTCCTGTACCTAAAAGCAAATTTAAATATAAACTAGTTTCTGAAGAGGAAAGCTGTGCAACAGATAATAAGGAAATAACTTCTGAAAGACAGAAAGAAGGAATTAAATTAACAATTAGGATCTCAAGTAGGAAGAGAAAGGCAGAAACGCCACCAGAAGAGGTCAGCATTGGCCGCACGTTACGGCGATCTCCGAGAATATCCAAGCCTACCCCAAAAGTTGTGGAGACTCGGGATCAGAAATCTGAGAAGAAACGGCCTGAAGAGGATGAGGAGAAACCTGCGGCAGCACAAAAGCAAGAACGAAAAGAAGATGCAAAAAAACAGGAGAAGGAGTCAAATTCTAAAGTTAACAAGGTAATACAGTTTTACTTCTTGGGAATAGAGATTATCATGGCCTTATCTGTAAGGAGAATATGAGTTTACATAAAATATGAAGGATTACATTCCTTTGGTCAACTTCTGTGAGGAAATAGCTTTGCAATCCAGTTAGTGGACTCAACCAATCTGAAAACATCCCCTAAGAGAGCACTAATAAAATCTGTTGACTTAGCAGCTTATAAAATCTTTCATTTAAGCTAAGCAAAGTAGACCAAGCCAGTGGAAGTGAATTCTCCTAACAAACAACACGATCAGACCCAAGTCAGTCTGACTGAGTGGCTGCATGGGGACTTGTAGCTCCCGTGGATTTTCTAGATGGATACTTGGTCAGGATGAGGATGATCATAAGCAAAAAATAAAGCAAAAATGGTGAAGAATAACGTGTTAGGACTTATGTTTCTAGGTGAAGCTAAAGCTATTGTTGTGGTGGCTTCATGATATAACTAGCTCTTCTTATACATGGGATAAACAATTTATACTATGGATGGAGGTGTCTTTTTTCATTATAAACTTGTTATTGTGGGGCATAGATCTTAAAAGTATGTCAGGTAAATATAAGGAGTTAAATGTATGTATGTATAGTACTTCTAAATCTATGTAATTATGATCAACTTTTATTCATTTATTTTCCTTATGTTTCTGGCTATGGAGTGCAAAAGAGTAAAAGGGAATAAAGAGGCTGTAATTTTAAGTACACTCTTTCGTATCAACTTGAAATCCTATTAATTTTTCAGTACTACACATTTCCTTACTGATTTTGTAGTTCTACCAACACATTCAGATATTTAGAAAATTCTTTTACATACTGCAGTGCTGAATAACCTTCCTAAAAAGAACAGCTCATTTTACTGTGAATAATAACATTTATACTGGAAAATTCTGTCATATATCCAAAATAATTAAATGAAATAATGGAAGTAAAATAAAATGATAGTAGTGATTCTAAGTTTTACAAGTAGTGTAAATTTTGAAATACTGTTGCTATAATTTGATCTTTTTTTTTCCAAGATACAGAGATCTAAACATGCTTAATTTTCTAGACAGTTTTAAAAAATTATGACAGAGGAAGAAGTTTGATAATATTACGCCTCTGTCATTTTATCAAAATACCCTAATCTTTAATTGGATATTTTGTGTTCCTTTTCTTTCTAAAAAGGATCTTTAAAAAGAGATTTGAAATGATGGTGACATATGAGGAAGCCTAATATTAAATTAATACTCTCATGGATTGAGAGCAAAATTTGCCACTAAGCTTTAATGAACAGTAAAATAGCTTAAGAGCAGGAAATTAATGTTAAGAACCCAAAATGAAACTTTACCAATGTGACAAGTACTGCTGTGTAATGAGTGCATCCTGCAGGAGAATTAGAATATTTTGTACGTTTCAGTTTAGCTGGTTCAGATCAATGAGTAGTTTAGTCAAAGTTGAAACATGGTTTGAGCTGAAAAACTTAGAAAAGTTATTTTCCTTTTTCAGTGTCCTTTTCAATGTCAGGTAAAATGTATTTGTGAGAGCACGACGTTTATGAGAAGCAAGACAGTTAATTGCAGGAAAAGTTTCTTTTTTTTCTTACGTTGTTTTAAAGTTAAAATATCCAGGTTGTAGAATGTAGTTTTAACTAATACGAAATATGTACTTGTATGGTGCGCTGATTTTATTTCAGAAAATTGTGCTTTTCTTAGAAAAATGCATGAAAAGCAGTTAAATTGATATACTTTTTAGAGTGCAAACATGTTTCCTAAAGCAAAATGAAAGATATAAACTGTACATCAAGAAAAAATAAATGACCAAGTGTTCTGTTTGGGTTGAGGAAAACTAAGAAACTTTAAATGTGGAATTTACCTCGTGCACAAACAAGGTTGCTTTTTCAAAGTGGGAGAAAAGAGGCCGAGTCACCAGTCTGTCTTCCTATTTTTAAACCTCATTTGCAAATTTCTTTCTGCAGGTAGATAGTGTTTTTCTCCCTTTGCTATCCTGTTGAACTTTAAGGCTCTTTGAATGGTGATCTGTTCGTTGAAATGCTCTGTTGTGAATTTAAAACTCTTGTGATTGAGATGAATCACTTCACTATTGAGCCTAATATTTTTTTAGGATCTGGGAAGAAAACTGTAAGTTTCCTTTGTGTTTTCTCTTTGAAATGGTGTCGCTCCTAGAGAAGCAAAGTTCGGTGGACGGGTACACGGACACGTGGCAGGTGGAAATACTCAAGTAATGAGGAAAGTGAGGGCTCAGAGAGTGAAAAAAACTCTGATGAGGAGGAGGAAGAGGAAGAAGAGGAGGAAGAAGAAGCCGCACCTGCTGATGACGATGAGCCGTGCAAGAAGTGTGGCCTTCCCAACCACCCGGAGCTGGTAGGCTTTGGGGGAAAGCTTCTCTTGAGTGTTTTTGGTAGATTAGAAGAGTATCTGAAGGCACATCGTTCCTTGGGGTGGCTGTATGTGGAGTACCCTCTAGGTTTTAGGTAAAGAAGCCACGATGAAAGATGAGTTAACCTTTAACAAGGAGAGGACATTACTTCTTTTATTTACCTCCTTTGAAATGTCTTTTACGAGGTATAACGCAACTTAAGACACTGAGAATTAAGGTGGGTGAGGCTTCGAGGTTGCTCCTGCAACTTCAGTGAATACAGAAGAGACAATATAAAAAAAAAGCTGTGCGATGTGTGCACTCCAGTGTCTTGTGACAGGGTTGGAGCTACGTAGTTGCTCCAGCTGGATAAAGCTGCGCATCGTCCTGAGAACTGAATCCAGCAAAATCACATGAAGAAAGAGCACAACCAGCTTTCAGTGTTTCTAATGTTTGTGGTTCTGGTTCATTGGTAGTAGATACCATCATGAATTCCTCTGTTCATCTGGGAAATCATAATGTGCGGTTTTGCTATGACTCCACAAAATAAGCATATTCTCAGGTGTGTGACAGATTCCTCGTATAGCTGAGACAAAGTTAGAATATTAGGATGTTAGAGGTAAATATTGCAATAGATACTCACATAGTTTATGTCAGTTTTAATGGAATGGGATCTCCAGAGATTTTTTTACCCAGCTAAACAGCAATCCTAATAGCTGCCTAGTTCTGTATATCCCTGCGAGCCTGCGAGGCCTTATCTCTAGCTTTATCTCTACCATCCCTGGACATAAAATCATCCTGTCTGAGGAAACTGCCTCAAATTGCTCAGGCTCCCTCCACATGGCCAGGTTTCCCTCGTGGAGACGTGAGCGCACAGGGAAAGCAGCTCACACCACATCTTGTCCAGATGTAGTTTTCCACTTAGGCCGGGGTCTGGAAAGCATTACCAGATTCCACAGCACGGGCACACGCTCTGCGTAGCCCAGTAGTGCTAAGAGCCTGAGAACACAACACGAGACAAAATCTGGTGTTAAAGTGGAAAACTGTGATACATAAACTTACCCATAAAAACCACCCCTGGCCCTGGAAACGGCTAGTAATAAGCGATACAGGATTTTTGGGGGTTTTGGCACAGCCCAAAGCATTTATGAAGCGCTTCTGTGTTGGCAGGGAAAACAGTTCTGGAGCTCGTTACATGTTGTGAATGCCAAAAGATACTCACGATTTGTTTTGTTTCAACAGATCTTGTTATGTGACTCCTGTGACAGCGGATACCACACAGCCTGCCTTCGCCCTCCTTTGATGATAATTCCTGACGGAGAATGGTTCTGCCCACCTTGCCAGCACGTATGGACCCTCTTCGACTTCCCTTTCAGCTTTGCACTTGTGGAGGGTTGTTGGGAGTTTAACAAGTTCTTCCCTTCTTTCATCTTCTTTCTGTTTTAAAGTAGACCAGGATGGAGTGATGATCTTCCCCCTCAGCCATTAGTAAAACTGAGTTTTGTGGGGTCTTTTCCCTTTCCCTTTCTTCTTTTAGTGATGAATGACTACATGTTGCTGCTGTGTAGATGCTGGTGTGTACTCCAGCCACACTTTTTTCCTATATTTTGTTAAATAACAAAAATAATATTAAAAATATAATATCTTTTTTTTTTTCCCAAATGAAACATGATGTTGGCATCTGCGAGGGGGAGCAACAAGCAGCAGGGAATATCTATATAAAATACAGTGACCAAAGCAAGCAGCTGTTTTTGGTGTGCTGTTCCTTTTCCAGAGACGTTTGCTCAAAAGCTGGTAGAGAAAGCTGCTTTTTCTGATGGGTTTCACAATCTAGTTAGCTTCTGCTGAGAAAGGCCGGGTTGTCCCTGTCAAGTAATGGCCACTTTTTTGAAGGTTAGAAGCTGCTTCTGAAAAAAAAAAAAAAAAGAAAAAAAAGAAAAGGTAGTGCACATGCCCAGTTTCTAAAATAAAAGGGCATCTGAAATAAAAGCAAGATTTGCAGTGATGATGCTTGGAAGGATAAGCCAAAGAATGTATGATGCTGTTCTTGTTAAATCAATGGGAACCATCCTGTGTGCATTTTCAGCATAATCTGCCCATCTGCAGAGGAAAAATCCTTTGCCAGACGTGCTGTTGCTCTGCAAAAAGCTAGCCACACCAACCATGGCATGTTACGGCCGTATCACGCATCGATTTTTCAGTTCTCTTCTGAGAAGTGTTTTTGTTTGAGTAGTCATGATCTTGAATAGTAAGAAAGTTTTCCTTACACAATTTCATATTGCAGCTTGCACTTAAAACATCTCCTTGCTTTGTTGCTGTTTGGTATTTTTTAATATGAAAAATAACAAATTTGTGAAAGAGTAAAGATCCTTGGACATAGCGCAGTAAGGCCATGATCATGAAACAAGGCACAATTTGTCCATAAAAAGTCATTTTTACATACGGCTCCTTGCACATTAAATGGCAATATGGAATATTTGGTGAGAAAGTGATGCTGAAATGTGCCCCTACTTTTTTTTTCCTGTAGACTTTTTTTTCCTGTAGCCCCTACTTTTTTTTTTTCCATAGACTTGTGTGCTGTCCAGAGATTAAGTGGCAAACAGAATCACTGTTTGCACACTCAGCTTCACGTGTGTATATTATGTATGTCTGTGAAATCTGTAGGTTTCTCTGAGGCTAAGTTATAAATACCAAAAAAATGTGATACTAATATGGAAGTATGTTTATGATAAACATCTTTAGTACTTGCTTCAGGTGCATTGCTTCCTGCAGTAAATTCCAGTTACTGGAAGGATGCTTCTCTAAAAACGTTCATGCCCAAGCACACACATGCTTTACGAAGACAGTCTTTGCTTTAAGCCTTGTTCATCAAAGAGCCTCCAGTGTAGAAGCATTCACCCTTCCTCCAGATATCAGTTTGACAAATACAGAAATAGTGAATGAAGTGTCCGAACAGTAGACCAAAATGGTTTAGGAAAGAAACTAACGCTGTGTTTCATTCCCTTAGAAACTACTCTGTGAGAAATTAGAAGAACAATTGCAAGATCTGGATGTCGTCTTAAAAAAGAAGGAGCGTGCAGAACGCAGGTACTACTCTTTGAACGTGCGTTAATGAACCTGGGACTGGGGAGGACAGGATAAAAGAAACTGGAAACTGGTGAGACCAGTTTTGTCTTCCCACTGGTTACAGAGGTTTTGGTGGTGCAGTGCTGGGAGAGCTTGCAAGAAGGGAGAAGTCCGGTAATTAGCCAAGGTGTCTGAGGACAATTATGGCTTGCCATAGCTGTAGTTAAATGGTTTTCAGCACGGGTTCAGCTGCGTGCGTTAGTAATGCTGTCAGCCCCGTGTAAATTTCCTGTTGTAAACAAGGTGAAGCCCTGATTTTGTTACAAAGGTAATCCAGATGAATGTGGTTTTTGAGTCTTGTAACTTTAGATTCTGTTGGACTTCGCTTGTTCTACAGGGTTATGCAGTTACCGTAGCGCAGCTGAATCACAATTTGGAGTGAAATTTTGGGTTCACCTCAGCTGTTACCAAAGGCTAAATGCAAACCAGTTTGCTGTGCTTAGGGACAACATCCTTACTCTTTGGAACATCCAGTCTGCAGTTCTCAGACCCAAAAATGAGGGACATGGAATACAATCTGCATAACAGACTGCTTTGGGGCATACACTGAGTGCTCTGCAACGTTTAATACCATCTGCATGCATTATTAAACACAACTTCGCATGAACTGTACATTGAAAGGCAAAATTCATCTGAAAGTGAGACCCCTGTAAAGGCAGTAGTGGAGCAGGCTCGTATTTCTAGCACGCGCAGTAACACCACCCGGGGTGTAGTGATTTGGTGCTCAGGAGTGGAGCACAATCCCTGTCTGCCTTCAGCTTCCTTCAGATCCGTTTGTTAGTGCTGCTGCGGCAACAACGAGAATGACAGATCAGGTACCGACTGTTCCTCGCTTCTGCTCAGAGTGGATTTAGATCCCACTGTGGTAAAATTCCCCTCGGCTTGCCAATTCTAGTGAATTTGTAGCTTTGGGAATGAAGCAATTAGCTATTTTTACGAGTGAGCTCAGCTTACTCCATCTGTGCAGGAGTATGGGACACAGGAGCTGTGTCTGCTGCTCTGGTTTGTGGTGGGAAGCCTCGTTGCTGGTGAACAGTATTTTTGGACCTACTTTGGTAAATATTCTGCTGGCAACCATTACGTGGAATGCCAGGTTTTTTTCCAGTCTGTCTTGCTTCCTTGTAACCACTGGTGTTGCATGAGAGTACGGCCTTCTAACTGTTACAGGAGAGCGTACAATCGATATCGTAGCAAGTTTTCAGGGGCTGAAACAGATGTTTAACAGCCCTTTTGCAATCTGATCCTCATACCTCATCAAATTAACCTAATGTTTTCTGTTGTACACCGTAAGAGGCTTTTTTTTTTTTCTTAAGTCTCTTAAAGAGAGAAATGAATTTGGGCTATAAAGGATTTCATGATACAGTAGTTGAATATTGAAGTCCTTCAACTTAGTGGTGGTATATTTTAGGAAATTCTAAGATAAAAAGGCCGAAAAGAACGAGAATTATAATGCTAGAAGAAATGCTGGCCTTTTTTATTACAGCTTGTTATATAAATTGAACTGGGTTGTTTTGGGCACAGAAATATTTTAACATAATATTTCTGTAAAATCACAGTATTTCTTCTGCCTTTTTGGGAAAGAGAAGACAATTATCTCATCATGGGCACACACACTTCAAAGACTCTGTGAACCAGTGTTGCTACCGTGCTGTTTGAACAAGTGACACCCGTTGTGCTTCGGTTATTCTCTGCTTCTCAAGAACCTGCTTGGAACAGATTCAGCTGTTCAGCTGTATCCTCACACATCCCCCAAGTGCCACATCATGGATTTTTTATGAAAACTTTCAGTCTCACGATGACTCTGACAAATGTGTAGATCAAAGTCATACCTTTGTTTTCCTTCTGTTCATGAATTCAAGATGTTACCACAACAGCCTGGCTGAATTTCAGGTGTCTCATGCACGCTTTGATAATCGTGTCCTATCACGAGCTGGAAGGAGCGGATGTTCAAGCTGTTATGGATGCCCCTTTTAGTTCATGTTAGAGACTCCCAGACTTGATAGAAAATCCCTCTGGGGACTACTTCTCTGCTTTTTCCACTCAAGTCAGGTGGAGCACTTCCTTTCCTGCCCTTTTTTTTTACATCCCTTTAGCAACTTTTGCCGCTGTTTACATGAGAGAAGATGTTTTCTGGGTTCTTCTGGGAAGTGTTTGTAACCAGTCAGTGCTTACCTGCACCCACAGCGCCAAACCCGTTGGTTAAAATGTTTAAGCCACTGGTTAAAATGTTGAGCTTCTGGGTGCTGCATCCTAATAACGAAAGCTTTGATACTTCATGGTGCGATTTGTTTTAAGACCTTTCCCTTGGCAGGACTGGCTGGTTTTATTTGCTGATTTCTTAAACAGCGGGTACCTAAGCCAGGGGGAGGTAAAGCAGATCCCCAAAACATTTAAAACCAGTTGAATTTTTCTCATCTCTCCCATCTCTTGATGTTTTGCACTGCAGAAAATGAGAAACGGAGACTGTAAAAGACATTTTCTGATTTTAGGAGTTGCATTCCTTGCCTTAAGATGCTATTTAAACTCATTTGCAAGAGCACCGTGACTTTGCACAGTGTATGAGAAAATTCCTCTCGTCCAACCGATCTCATGGTGCTTGGGTGGACGAAGACAATTTCTTTTGAGCTCTCACTTTGGGAACCTGATAGTAGGAGACGCAAACAATTACTTTAATACAAAGCCAGACTTTTCAATGTAGGTCTAATGATACAGAGTTGTCAAAGCTCATGGTTTTTTTGCCTGTAAAACATTCTAAAATCCATTTCTACGTTCTGTCAGTATTACTTTAGGAACTATACCAGTTTGTGTCATTTAAAAAATATTCTGCTAAATTCTTTCAGCAGACAGTTCTTCGGAAGGTTATTTGGATAAAAATGTAGGAGGCTGGTCAGAAGGCTGTTGTAAAATTTACTTAGATTCTTTATAAACTAATCGAAGTTTTAGAAACCAAATTTTTACCCATAGAAGCCTGTAAGTGTGTGCATAAAATAATGAAGTAAAGGCATCTCAAGTGACGATGCACCTTAGACCTTTGTGTCCTTGTGCACCTGATGCATCCTGTTGCGACTCCAGGACGTGGGCTCAGTACAGCTGCTCCGTGCAACTGCACGGGTCTGATTCTGGCTGACTGACCGGGAATCTTTATCTCAGAAATTTAGAAGTTAGCATTGGTTCCTGCACGATTTTCTTTCAACTGGAATGGAGCTTCACTGGGCCTTGAAAGCCGGAGGTCTGCTGGCAGATGTCTAGCTCGTCCTTGTCCCTGTGCAGGATTGTTCTCTAACGTGTATGTTCAAAACTGCTGTTAGTCAAATTAATTTTAAATTCTGTAGGGATGTGGCTTGCT
The DNA here is from genome assembly GCF_040182565.1 of Anser cygnoides. Taxonomy (NCBI): domain Eukaryota; kingdom Metazoa; phylum Chordata; class Aves; order Anseriformes; family Anatidae; genus Anser; species Anser cygnoides. The sequence continues at coordinate 208,650,863 of NC_089873.1, forward strand.
TTTAGAGTCCTTGCAGGATCCAGTAAATGCCACCAGCTTTCTTTGCTGTCTTCATTTATCCAAACTATCCCTTGTTTTCCTAGAAGAAGGCCAGACGCTGCTCTTTGATAGCTGGGTTCGGTAGCCCAGAGGTCAGCACCTTGTGCTCTCGGCGAGGTGCTGGGATGTCAGAGGCATCTCCTGGTGGGGCTGGAGCAGCAAGCAGAGGTCAGGCACCAGGCTTGTGCCCACAGCAATTGAGATGATACTGAATGCTCAGAGACAAGCTAAGCTTGCTGCTGCTGCTGCTCCCTAAACTCCATTTTACTCACTCTGATTTAATCCTGTTACCTACTGGTGTCCAGAAGGACAGCCTACTTCTCCTTCCAGTCGTTTTTCCTATATTTGAGCACTGCTCTCTCTCCTGCCTTTGAGCTTGCATTCCGTAGACCAATTGTCCCTGCTCCTTCAGCCTTTCTCTGCAGGGCACATCTGCTGTACTCCAGTAATTCCTACTGGCTGGCTCACGTCTTTCTTGAAGTATTCGTGGTGCCCAGATGGCACCGAGTACATTTTTCCAGTTCAGTGTGATTTTAAATTCCCATTTTATCTTCCAGTACCTCCAAGGTCAGTGGTGGTTATAGATTTGTTAGTGTCACAACATTAGGGTTTTTCAGCTGTTTTTTTAATTGCTTTTTGTATCTGAATTCAGTCATTTCTGGGGTGCTTGCAATCTTCAAATATTGTTGTTTGTGAGAACTCTTTGGAAATCACTTACATTATGCATACAGGAAAATGTAATCACGTGAGATTTAGTATTTAGATATTTAGATTTAGTATTTAGATTTTAGTATTTAGATTAAATATTTAGATATTTAGATATTTTAGTATTTAGATTCCAACTATAATAACGGTTTTCAGTTGGAACACCTTCTTTGGATGCTTCCGTAAGTGATAGTAAGAGCTTCAAACGGTGCTAATTGCAGCATTATTTTAGATATCTGCAGTCTTTCTGTAAACTTACGTTCTTTTTTTCTCTCCTAAAGGAAAGAGCGGTTGGTGTACGTGGGCATCAGTATTGAGAACATCATTCCACCACAGGTAAGTCACTGCATCTATGGTGTCGTATTCTTTATTCTTTCTCAGTGGTGTGTTCAGAGAGCTAGTAGCATCTTGGAAAGAAGAATCAACGTATATTCAGGCCAGAAATAATTCTGTGGCCTCCATTTTAGACTGAACTTGAATTTGAAGCCAAGGGAGCTTTCTCTTGGTTATTAGAGCCGCCTGGTGCTCCACACAGTCCTCTGTCAGTGACGATCGCAGGATTGCCTTCCCCCAGTTACACTTGGGTGTTGAGTAGAGCACTCTGCCATTCTGTCAGTTGTAAGGGTGCGATTCTGTGCAATTAACTCTGCTGGCTGCTGTACAGTCATCTCTGAGCTAATTGTTACAGCCTTTAGAGCTGATGGAGAGAAATCAGTGTGTCTGGCCTATGGGGGGTGAGGAGGTTATGCAGTTCCTTTGCCTACAACAAGTTCATTTGAAGTTTGGTGAAAAACTATAAGCATTTAGTGTTCTATTAACAGAGTTTGTGCACGGTTTCCCTTTGCAGAATAGGAAAAATATTGTTACTTATGTGGTGATTGCCCTTTTTTCACTTCTTGAATACATTTAAAGTGAATTTCTTCATGTCATAGCCAAATGCCTTTATCCAGAGTTATATAATCTGTTCCTTACTTGAAAGTTGAAAATGAAACTTTAGTTTGTTTTAAATACAAACTTTCCATGCTGGCTGTAGTAAAGCTAATTTTCTCCCTCTGTCTGTGGATATCAGACGCTTGATAACAGATTTTACAAACCTGCAAAGGACTCTCTGGCTGAGAGCAAATATTTTGAAAATATTTTTAAAAATAACTGCCCAGGGACAGATTTTATTTGTTTGTTTAACTTAATAACTTGGAAACAATGTCTTAAATTTAAACTGCGTGGAATTTCATTGGAATTTCATTGAAACTGCACCAAGTAAAGGCGTTTGCGATGGCTTAGACCAAGGAGAGCCCCTGAGCAAACCACCTGTGCCGTTAGCTGTCTGGAGGCAGAGACCAGTGCGGGGGCACAGATGCAGAGTCCCTGTGCTTAGCAGGTAGAGATTTATGTGAGCAACAACGTGTTCAGCTGCTGCTTACAAGTCCTGGGAGGATCACCTGAGTGTTGCAGTGTAAACAGCGATACAATAACCTGAACGCTCAAACTATGTGTTTGTGGAATTAGGCTGTCAGTAAGGGCCCTGTCAGCAAGCGTTCCCGTGAAATCTGCGCTGTAACGAGTCGTTGCACTGGAAATCAAAATGCGTTGTGTTGGACACACAAACTTTCTGTCTTACATAAAAATCTGCACGGTAGGAGTTCAGTCATAATAAGTCTGGAGCGAGGGAGGGAAGAGAAAACGTTTTGACACTCTGTCTTATGTGAACAGGAGCCAGAAATACCTGAAGGTCAGGAAGAAAAAAAGAAAGATTCCAAAAAGCCCAAATCAAAGCTACTTGAAAGGAGGTCTACCAGAACCCGGAAATGCATAAGCTACAGGTAGGCAGCTTGTTTAAATAGCTTGTAAAACAACAAAAAAGTCATTGTCATTTTCTTTCTCAAGCAACCCACAGCTTCTCAAGCAGGCATTTATATTTAAAAGAGCAGCCAAATTAAAGTGTCTTTGTTCTTTCCTCTGAATACTGCTTATGCTTGATGTTTCTAAAATGGAGGTGCACATTAGATAGCATAGCGAAGGGCAGATGCATAAAAAATATAAAATGCACACGGTACTTTCTTTGTTCAGGAATATTGGAGGAGATTTTGGTGTTACTGCAGTTTCTGCAGCAAGTTAAAGCAGGCCAATTATGCCCCTCCTTTCTCTTGAAAGAGAAACTCATGTTTCTGTGTGAAGGCCTGAAATTCCTCTCCCTCATTTTTCCCCTTTACTGCTACTTTACACAAAAGGGGCATGAAACTTAATACGCAATTAGAAGAGAACAACTCTGCAGAGTAATTGTGATGATAAAAATGCAATTAGTAAATTAAAAATCCAAGGCATTTAGACTCTGCATTCTGAAAGTAAAAGTAGAGCGAGCCACTATGGTTTCCAAAATTCAGCACAATCTTCGTGTTATCTTTTGTTCTCCATGTATTATCAGAGCGTTCTATAAACTATTTTCTAAACAATGCCCTGAGATATGCCCAGTATCCTCCCCAGGCCAGCAGGGGATTAGAGAAGGACGTGGTTGGTTGCCTGAGAGCTCGTGCTTTTTGTCCCAGCTGCATTAAGTATATAAAAAAAAAAAAAACTTGCCTTTCCCACAGTACTTGTTCTGTGTAGACCTTTACCATAAAAAAATTAGAACATTACAACTTCCAAAACCTTCCAGCAATAACCCTGATTAAACTCAGTCTGGTTGATGACAGGCATAGCCTTTGTGTCTGGTGAGTTTTCCAGCCTGTTCGGAAAACTCAGCCTGACCTCACTTAGCTGTTGATTTTCGGTAACTTTTAAAATCAACAGCAGAAGCCACACTAAGGAAAATGTCATTGCTGGTTTGCAAAATCAGGTATTTCTGTAAGGAACATTATGCCACGGGCACGATTACGTAGATTTGCTGCTGTGTGTGTGACAGGTCAGGCAGCAGCTGACCAGGAGAAAAAAACCTTGCCTGTAGGATATCTGGCATGACTTCAGCAGGGCACACATGGTACAAAGACAGGAATTTTTATCTGAAATAACGTTTAATATAACGTTGGTCTTGAAAATCAATCTTCTGATACAAAATGACAGTCTTTCCTACGGACTCCATCGTACACATAGCTTTGAGCTGGTGGAAATATTACACATGTCAGGGTGTCGCTTCAGATTGATGCGTCTGCAGTGAAGTCCGACTGGTGTCAGTGAGAATTGTGTATGCTTTCCTTCAGAGTGGGAAAATAAATGCTAAACGTCCCATTCTGCTCACAGACAAATCTGTATCGTGTAGCATTCTGCTTCTCCAAAGACAGGTTAATTCCTTTGTGCCATGAGTCATCTGTGTCTTCCTCTCCTGAGCAGGTTAGCGAACATCTGCCTTACAAATAAAGCAGCAGCAGAAGGAATAATGTTCCATTACACCTAACGGACAAGCAGTTATCAGCTCGTGTTTGATATCAGGTTATTTGTTAGCAGTGTTTTGAAAGCATTAAGTGATTTCTCACATTTTAAAGAGGGTGTTTTTAGCGCTGCAGAGGGAAATAGCGTTTGAGTAATGTGGAATAAATCTCATTGATGGAATAATTTCAGAGTTAGTTTCTTACTGTGTAAAGCTGCCTTAAACATGACATACGGTTGTTCTTAGATGTACAGAGAGACCAGAAATCAATCATGTTATTTTTAAAGAAGAGTTTTATGGTTACTGTTGGAACACAGAGTAATTGCCAGATTTATTTTCATCTTGTTCTGATGGAGTTCTCAATGGAGGACTGAGATAAACATAGCTGTAATCTTCAGTGACTGGCAAGCCGAATATTTAATAAAAGTATTGTCCGATCACCAGTCATTTGTATTAAAAAATGGGCAAATGATTAGAAGAAAAAAATAATCTAAACAAGACGTTTTTCCTATGTAATTAATAAAATTTCTACTTTTTGCATGTAATATCTCAAGGCATCGTTTTGGTAATGCAGGTAACAGTCTTTTGTTGCAAGATTTGAGTTCAAAACTGAAGAAAAAGAGCAACGAAGTCATCTTCCATGTAAAGGGGCTGGATCCTTTCTCCTCCGTTTGCTGTTCCCTTTAAATGAGTTATGCAGTGTGCAGGGATTTGTGCAGTTTTACAAAAGCATGCTCCAGTATTTTGCTTTTGTTTTCCCTAGTTTTTTATCTAGCATTACGTTATGTGTATTTGTATATAATTATGAAGTCTGTATGGTGTATTTTATCTGTTCGACTTACAATCTTGCAGATCCATAAGATGTAATTACTGTGAGCTTTAAAGAGGGGAAATGAAGCTATGTGAAATAAGTTTTCAAGGAAAAATTAGGGTGAATAATTAGACTTTTCAGGTGCTTTTCAGAAAATCTGTTTTGCCAATTTTCAGTGGATATGTCATCCAGATAAAAGGTGTGAAAAACTAGTCTTCTGTTTGAAAAATGCCACTGATACCATTTAAAATAATTTTGGAATTATATATTGCTGAATCCTGTCATGTAAAAACGAAGGTGGTTTTCTATTCATATAAATCAATAGTAATACAGCCTGGCAATGATAAATACTCTGCTAGCACATCAAAATAATAAACACACCTTTTAAAAATTTACTATTTTATCACATATCTGGCCCATTGTCTGTTGTTTTGTCATATAGCCAGCCCGTTTCCTATGCACTGTATTTTCTTAAGGCAATTTTAGATTTTCAGGTATGTTTTCATGATATCAAATAAAGTCATAAATGAAAGATGTTACTTTTAGGTTTGATGAATTTGATGAGGCAATTGATGAGGCAATTGAAGATGATATCAAGGAAGCTGATGGAGGAGGTATGTTTCTGACTTTGTTTTTCGTTGCAGCGGGGTAAGATGAGTAAGACCAAATTTCTTTTGATATGACAGGCAACAAATATAATCCTCTCCCTTAAAACAACGTAGTTTACAGTTTTTACTACTGTACTTTTAGAGTCAGTTAACTTCCCTTGGAAACGGCCATTCCAGGCTGCCAAAAGATGGCAAAAAGTATTTGGTCTTGATAGTTAAATTCGGTGTGTACATGTTTTGATATATGAATACAGTGAAAAGCTTTTAAAATTCATTTAAAAAAATAATTCATTTAAAATTCATTAATTAAAAATTTTAAAGAAAGCTTTCAAAATTCATTTGCTAAGTTTTGAATTTCCGAATGGAGTGGCAACTGGTGGAATTGGCATTTGACACCTGTAAAAATTGGGTTCACGAAGTGGTCCACAGTTGGACACTCTGAAGACTGGGTCTACAAATACATTTGTTGTCTTGAAATCACTCATCCAGATCTGCAAGCATTTCTCAGTTATAATGGATAAAGTGAAGTTACGTTCTTTGTTGCTTGTTAAGACACCACAGGGGACAAAACGAGAGATCTTCTAAAGTGTCTGAGGTAGATAGATGGATTTGTGCTTCTACGTCACCTTAACTTGTGTGGAGAGAACTGCTGTGAAACTTGTACAGCTTCTGGCATCTCCATAAAGACAGCAGTTCCCAGAAAGCCAGTGGCTGTATAGAGATGATCTGAAAATCAGGTGTCTGTGGTGTGTTACACAAGATTTAATAAATGTAACTAAGTCTCTCGACAGTAAAATCAGCTTGTCTGAAACTCTACTCACTGGCCAAACAGCAACTTAAACACCACATCTCCCAGGAAGGGTATTAAGCATTATGAAGATGTATTTTTTTTTTTTTATATCTGCCCTACTCAAAAAGCACTCATATTGGGAGTAATGTGGATTGTGGTTAAGTATCAGAATGCTGACATTTAGCTGCTGCCTTCTACATTGACTTCAGTATTTCCAAGTGACCGCAGCTGGGGCTGTGTGTGTCAGGAACAAGACCCCAGCCAGTGTCTTGCATGAAAAAATTGTTCTGTGTTACAGAAAATAAACCGAAGCTAGAGACGTGGAAGAAAGATGTGTGTGAAGTTAAATAAAAATAAACTTGTTCTTATTTTCCCCTTTCTCTCACTGAATTCAGGCATTGGCAGAGGCAAAGACATGTCTAATATCACAGGTCACCGTGGGAAAGACATTTCCACAATCCTAGAGGAAGAAAGGAAAGAAAACAAGCGACCACAACGGGCCGCTGCAGCACGGCGCAAGAAACGACGGCGACTAAACGACCTGGATAGTGACAGTAACCTGGATGAAGAAGAGAGCGAGGATGAATTTAAGATCAGCGATGGGTAGGTCTGCAGTTTAGCTTCCACTCCCTGGCTGCTACAGGTTTCTGCGACTCTGCAGTGCCCCTAAAACGGTGATTAGGGGTGTGTGTCCTGTTCTGGAACACCACCGCACAGTGCCAGCAAAAGTACTCCTGGCCTAGTGGAACGTAATTGTGCTGGAAAAACTGCACTGCAAATCATCCAACCTGCTTTTTAAGCAGAACGTATCCTTAACAAAGACATAACTGAAATGAGGCAGGCTCTTTCCTTTTGAAAATGTCATGTTTTGTGGGATTTTTATTTGGCGTGATTGCCATTTAGAAATCGGAAGAGTGAAATTCTCCACCCTGACACGTGGGTTCCGAAATCAATTCTTGATTTTTGCTTTCTAAAAGGTAGAGTTTGAACACAGTCAGGAGGTTTATACTATAGAAAACAGTTATGTGAAGGTTTAGGCACTAAATGAATATTGCTTTAGCTTACTGTAGTTCTTTTTCCCTGGCATTTCTCATCTTTCAGACTGGGCAATTCCTAAAGTTAAACGATTAATAATAATTTTAGATTTTCTTTATGCCTCAATGAAGAAACATAATGGAGGTTTAGGCTCTTTACCATTAACTTTTTAAGTTTTACACCAGTCATATGGTCAGTTTACTAAGTTTATGGATAACTTACACAACACAAATGCAAATATTTCTTGAGCTTTTTCTTCACATGTGACTTTGCCAAGGAATTTTCGGTGGCACCCTGAATAGTTAAGCAAAATGTGCTGGAAATTTCCAATCAATCAATGTAGCGTTTGGAAATCTCACGGAATTAATAGCGCATCGGTCTGTTAAAGTGTGCTCATGCATTTTCAAATCAGTTCTCTGCTGAACGCCTTCTGAATGTTGTACTGGAATTTACATTCCGCTGGCGGCCAAATGCAGTCTCAGTTTGATGTAGCATTCGTAGTCACCTGCTATTCTGATCTGCTGCGTAATGTCACGCCCTGTAAAGCTATCTCCCCAGTACGCGACTGAAACTTAATGCCAGTGACAGCAGTTTGCTCTCTGGATCTTTAGTACACATTATTTCTATAAAAGTTGTGCCCGTTTGTTAAAGGCAGTGCTTTGCGTTTATTACTTGCTCATAAAATGGAGGTCACGTTTTGATCCTTTGTTTCAGATATCTCTGTTGTCTGTGGTCTCTCTCTGAACAGATCTCAGGACGAGTTTGTTATATCGGAGGAAAATCTGGATGAAAGTGAAGACGACCCGCCATCAAACGAGGACAGCGATTCCGAGTTCTGTGCCCGCATATCCCGGCGACACCTCTCCAGGCCCATGAGGCAAAGCCGGCGGTTACGAAGGAAAACAGTCAAGAAAAAATACTCTGAGGATGATGAAGATGAAGATTCTGAAGACAATTCTAGCAGAGAATCTGGTGAGTATAAATAGTCCTCTAAAAGCATTTAATACTTTGTGCTGGAGAGAGGAGGAGTGGAAGTCTCAGTCTCCTGTCAGGACTTTGACATTAATGGTTTTGGTTGCTGTGGCCAAGTCATATGTCATCTTTGCTTCCTGTCTGTAAAGCAGCTTACTGCTTGTTCTGCTGTGAGTATTCTGAAGGAAACTACTCCAGAGTACTGGCTTCTTGGCATTTTAAATAAATATATATTTAAATGTATGCTTCTGTTATGGTTTGTCCTTTGTGGACAGCTTCAGCTATCCCGTACCTTCCTGTTTGGAACATGATTGCAGGGAAAACAAAGGACGGAGACAAAAATATACTTCTTTACATCTGTTTGAAGACCTTCTGTATAAACTGAAAAAGCTTCTTCTGAAAGAAACATTTTCCCTCGCTTTGTATGGACAAATAATTCCTTCAGCTGCAGTGAGCCGTTGCATGGCATGGTGTGTTCTCCGGCGGGCATCAAAGCAGACCGTAACACCTTGAATCTGTCCCTTCTGCATTTATCCTTTCTCATCTGTAGTAACTAAAGACTTTGTCGCACCTAGTAATTCACTTCATTCTGCTTGTCCTTCAGGCAGTTCAGTTTCTGTTTGCACAATTTAAAGTGTGTGAATAATATGTATAAAACATGCACAGCTTTTGGCGATTTGCGTCGTTCTCTGAAGACCGTCCTCTGTGTTTCTGCGTCATTGGAGATTCAGTACTAAAAAGTGCCAGATATATACTCACCCTTACTTATTTTATTGTGAATTTAAGCTAGTAAGTACTCTGGGGTGTTAACTTGTCATACGGAGAGTGTTACCTTTCCAGCGGTTTCTCTGTCTCTCTCAAATATAGACAAGTGTGTTGGAGTAGGTGGCTTTGAGGTGCTGGTATCCAAAAGGAGGGTTAATGCATGGGCAGATTAAGACAGCTGCATCCCCTTGCTGTCTCCCTGTCCCAAATGCGTCAGTGCCCTAAACGTAAGCTGTTACTAATGAAGATATGTGCAGAAGCTAGAGGGGAACTAAAGAGATCGATCATCTACTCTGTAATGCCTGTGAGCAAATCTATTTGTTCGCTGGTGGACGCTGGTGGACATGGTGGACATCTGTGAGAAAGTCAGCACCCCGTACTGTACCATCCAAAGCGCCCTGTTTAAAAAAGAGCAGAAAGAGGAGACACTGAATAAAAATATAATTTTCTTCCGTTTCTGGCAAAATGCTGTAGGTAGAGCCTTGCCTCGCTGATTCCAATGTCATTCCTTATACATCTAACTGTGTTTTTCTTTACCCTGTTATAGTCCCT